>NC_051155.1:15531117-16131117 GCF_013339745.2 Dermacentor silvarum | reverse complement strand
AAGAACAGCACACAGAACGACGGTGCGCCACCAAACACAAGCTCTATATTTAAGCCCAACAATAATTGGCCGCGCCAACTTTATCTTCTTCGGAGAGAGAGATGCTTGCGCTCGTGTCCCTCACTTCGTTGTCGTTCTTAGTCGTGACAATATCATATACCTTGTGAAACAATAAAGGAAAAATTCAAGTTAGAGCTATGTCACTTGCCGCATAGGTGTGGGAGGCCTTCCACCAATAGTGATAGGTACCACGGAATTTAAGAAATTGAAAGCATCAAAACAGACAAGGATGATTCTTAATATTTCTGGCTATCATTTCAAGTACTTCCACCAAGTGTTACAATGCTGCACGCAGCCACACCAAGGATCTCACAGCAGTACCTGCAGCTAAAAAGCAAAAGTAGTCGAAGTGCTGGTGCATTCTGGACACTAAATTTGAAAACTTTTAGGAGAGAACAGTGAAAGAAGCAGAATAAAGAACTGCATTCCACAGTTCCCCTGTTGAATGTTTTTTTTTTTTCTTAGACAATGCCTACACCTAGCCACAGCAGCTGCTTCAAGCAGGATCCGCAAGCCAAGGCGCCGCAGAGACACATGCAAGTAAGAGGCAAGAAGCAAGAGTACTGGTGTTGAACATTCTGCTAATTTCTTTTTCTCACACTTAGGCAGCCAGCACACCTTGAACAGGCTCCTTGATTGCGGGTATGTCACCCAAGTCGCCAAAGAAGCGTTTGAGGGTAAGACACGGAATGAAAACGACCACTTCTCCATGTAAACGATGCTCTTTCGCTCAGATGACTCCTACACCTGGCCACGGCAGCTCCCCTTTGCAGACTCCACCAACAAAGACGTCGGGGAGGCACGTGCAGTTAAGAGGTAAGGAGCAATGACACTGGTGCTGACAGTATTCATTTTTATTTTTCGTAACCTTTTGCGCTGTAACTATATGCTTTGCAGAAGACCATACCTACTATCAAGTTCTTACTCAGTGCAAATTCAACGGAGGAGAAGCTACCGTTGAAAATACTGCAGCTTCATGGAATGCCCTCATTACAACATGTTCTCTGCCGTGTGCAGTGGTGATGTTCAGCAACAATTTAGCTTTTAGTATTAGCTGTACTGAAAACAGAATGTTGGATGTGTTACATCCCAGTTGTTGCACCAATACCTATACTAGTGAAACCTCTTTCATTACAGGCAGCAGCATCTCGGTACCTCAGAGGGAGTGACCACATGTATTCCGCCTTGCAGTCTCCGAGGACAAAGCTTCTGGAGACAAGCTAGACACTGTCTGAAACAAGACGGAAGCTGAAACGAACAAAACATAAGCTTAAAAAGTATAAAAAGTAGAGACCCTTAAAGGACTTATCAGAGAGATGAAGGAAAAGCAGCTTCACTGTCCTGAAGGGGACATGGTGTTAGAATCATTTGGTGACCTACCGAAGCAGCTAATTAAAAATGTCACAGTTTCGCCCTAAGGGCGAAACAACGAATGCGATAGCAACACAGCAATGTCATACGAAGTAAGGTGAGCGGCTTTGGTAGCAATATGAATTGTAGTAAACATGAGCTTATTAAGCAAGCAGGTGTGCTGCGGCGTAAGTAGACCGACATGAAGACAGACTCGACGACCACGACAAGGCGCGTGTGAAATGGTGGTGTTGATGAGAAGCGCTTCCCGTGGGCAGCGCGTGCGAAGGGACACGCCTGTAGCGCTGCACTGCCGATCCGGGCAGCATTGCATGTGTAGCGTGCGTTGGAAAATGTCGCCCAACTATTACTAACTTGATTAACAAGCGTGGTGTCAGCGCGCACAAGCAAACATGAATAGAGCACACTGAATGACTGCAGACAACGACTGTCAAAACGGTGGCAGCAAGCGCATCCGCCGTCTATCGCTTCAACGGAAACTGAGCGGCGAATGCAGAGCGCATATAGAAAGGTCAGAGCCGTGTGGAGATAAGAGACGATGCGGGCGAGCGACACAGCTGAGCTGAGCAAAGTACGAACGCGGTTGTTGGCAGAGCTGCGCCCCCCCTCCCCCCGCTCCCTCCCGCGCTGCCTGCCCGCTTTCTTGTTTTCACGTGGGAGATTGAGTGGCAAGTTCGCCTTGCGCCCTGTTGCAAGATAGGCCTTTGGTGCCGGAGTGCAGCGTCGCCCCGCCTCCCTCCCTCCCTCCTATACCCCTACGGCCTTGCGGGCGACTGTCGCGTTTGCTTTCCGCCGTGCGTTCGCTCTCCGTGATAGCGCGCGTCCCCCGCACGCTTCCGCTCGGGCATACGGCGCGCGGCGACGATTTTATCTATACGGAACCTCACGACGACGGCGACGCCGACGGCAGAAATCCGGTTGAAGTGTCCATATAATTGCTATCGCAATAAAATGGGAGTACCAACATCAGCCGAGCACGAGGTTGAAAGTGCTACAGTGAAAAGCTTCGGAAGTTCGCAACGACATTGTACTACCATTCACCCAGCGCCTACAAGTAATGTCTCAAGCATATTCTGCATGCCCAGCAAACAGACAATACGTTCCTGGCTGAAAATAGTTGATTCTTGGCCAGCGTTTACCAATAAAAATATGTGGTTTCATAAGTCAGAATAACTTTTATTCTGACCTGGTTCGTGCTGCTGCCTGTACAAGTGTGATCTCTTTCAGCAGCAAGCTAATAGAAAGAACAGTGACATATGCCAGTCCCGCTGTTCAGAAAATGTGTGCTTCACCTGTTTCCAACATTGCGCTGTCACTGTGGCGTGAGAAAACTGTGCATCCAGTTTATGTGCCGCAACAATCATGGTGATGACTACAGAAAGTTTGCCGTCCCAACAGTAGCTGGCATTATTCTGGTGCTCTCACAGCATGTTCGTTAGACGCCAGCTTATCAGCCAAAATGCACTTTTAACAAGGTATGGACCTCCGACAAGGTGCACTTTCCGCAGAAGCAACAGGTAGCACCTGTTCTGTCATACCAAAAACATAAGTGGTGCAGCAAGCAACCGGGTGAGAAAAAAGAATAGAATGTGTTGTTCTTTGTTCACTTTCTGCGTTGCCCTTATGTCCTGCAATGTTTTCTATGCACAAGGCATACAATTTACTTTTCTGGGCAACACAATATGTGCCATTAAAATTACCCTCTGATGGGCTAATAAGTATTCTTGAAGAAATGGCAATGTCTTGCTGGTCTGGGTGATGTAATGACTACATTCACACGAATTATACAGTCCCATTTAGCTAGGTACATATTGGTTCAACTGTTACACTTAAATGAACATGAAAATATGTCAAAGAAATATTGTAACATGCAACTAAGCAAACGTTTACACAATGTAAACGCCAAACAGACAACGGTGAATGGAATGGGGAAAAATTGTGCGCAACAGTTCTTTTTTATAGTGACGAAGCTTGTTGATTATAACTATACTGCATTACTGATATATCTTTATTTTTTCTGCGAGACGTCAGCTAGGAACAACTTGGTAATAGCTTTATATTGCTTAGTTATATATCTTTGCATAATATTACATAATACGTGTTGCTTTTTTATTTATTCTACTTCTTATCTAGTATATTTGTCTCAAACATGCGTTGAGCAATTTCGTATTATTATTATCATGCTTAGTGCTGCTGTAGTATAATGTTTGCATATCGTTTTAAAGTGTAAAGGATATGATACAAACTATTCTGCGATTGTGCTACACTAACTGCCTGGGCGACGGGTAAGCACCATATGTTAGGTTGGCTAGCAGATTCCTGTTGTACCTATGCTCATAATAAACTTGAATTTGAAAAAAAGAGTACGTATAGGGTACAAAAACCCGGAGGCAAAATAGGGCATTGATACATTGCTTTTTTGAACATTTAGTGTACATATACAATATATGTTATATTTTGCAGCACTACAGAGCGCATTTTGGAGCTTCGCGCTGTTTTTCACCTTTAATTATGCATGTGTTGTGTAGCCATCAATGTCGCAGTACATGTTGTAGCAACTGCTTTGTGTATGTAATGCATACCAGATTAAGCTTGTGATATCCACATGTGCAAACGGTATATGTTACTCTGACAATTACAAGATCAGGTTTTACAGTTTTCACAGTGTTGCAATAAAAAGAAAAGTAAGCAATCTCATCGTGGAATCGTTTTCATTACGGCAATGCGTATGACAGTTATTTTTATTGACAAGGTGACAACTTTAACTGCTAAATCTGTCATAGGAACGGATTATATGCATACACAATAGAAAAAAAAGGGGGATGGGTGGGGAGGATTAGACGCGGCACGAACTAACAAAATATCTAAATCTTCTTCCAGACCCACTCCTATAAGGTACGGTAACAAATCGTATTAAGCATACAGTTCATACAACTGACTCTAGTATTATTTATGCAACATCGGGGTCACTAGCGCCAAGCAGTATAACTACGTATATGCCAAGTGTTATACTAAACGAAGTTGACTCCAAAATGCGATCTTTCTGCAAAATTTGAGCAAGAACAGTGCAGCGGTGAGCGCAAAACCTTTCGTTTGAACACGCGCAGCCAAATATTCAGACACATGCGCCCCGCGACGCGAGATGTACATTCCGTCATTCGCATTCGCGGCTGCACCGGATGGCCTCCGTACACTTCTGATTCATCGTGCTCACTGCACCGATACAAAAGAAAGATGATGGGCGCAGGTGGCCTTAAAGTTCCTCGACCTTGCGAGTTTAGACACCGTGACCATGACTTCGAGCTCCTCACTCACAACCTTGTCGAGTGACACTTGCAACAGCAAACAGGGATGCCTTAACAGAAGAGTGTACTAGACAATGGTCGAGTGGGCCGAACGGCGCTCTGTCGCTGAGGCGCCGCGTGTGGAAAAATAGTGCGAGGGCGCTGCGAGCGAACTGGATTGGGGTGGAGCCGCGCTCCGCGGCATATTCAACGTACTTTCGCTGTGGGCGCCGAAGCCGATTGCGCATAGTAGGCTTTTAAAATATCACTTTATTTCAACTGCAACTTTATGTTTACCCCATTCTGCCAAACATATATATTTGAGGCATAGATTATACAACGCGACGTCTTCAATTTTGCTGTCGTTGTCAAGCGCGTCGTCTGCTAGCGAGCCCGCGTTCGCTACGCGGACGCAGGCGCACACCCAGTTTTTCTCGCAGAACCTCTGTGCAGTAAATTTTTTTAATGGTTTAGTTGCTTCGGTGCGCCCATGACTATTGATGGCCGGTGCCAAATGTAGTTTTATCCAGGTGAACTGCTGTTTTTACCACTGTCCTCTAAAAGTAACTGGTATCTCGCGCCATGAAAGGCTACGTAAGAAAATTTTATTATTGATATCGTGTCATTTCACACGTGCTTCTTGTTGGTGGATATTGATCAGGGACAATGATCGAAGAAAACCATAGTAGAGTGAAATAAAACAGGTTTATTAACTGCGTGGCGCGAAGAATGACCAATGTATTTCTAGGTAATTAAATCAAAGGGTATATATATATATATATATATATATATATATGTGTGTGTGTGTGTGTGTGTGTGTGTGTGTGTGTGTGCGTGTGTAAGGGAAAAATAACAAATATTCTAAATGCAATAATTGAAAGTCGGAACTTCCGACCGGAATAAGCATACGTGTTTGCAGTGACAAACACACTTATTAGTGAATACTGGAAATAAAACTCTCATTCGCAGAAATAGTATTCATAGCAGGTAAAACCATCTTATATATATATATATATATATATATATATATATGCGTGCGTGTGTTTGTGTGTGTGCAAGTGTTATTATTATACTCTATGACGCGGAATAGCCATTTCCGTTCGAATGTAACGCATCACAGCACTATCGAAATCTCAAAGGTGAGTGACTGCATGCAAGTGAGAACTGTTATTCCGAATAATTTTGCTGCCGGAGAGTCGTGGCTGTTGCGCAGAGGCGCAGTTCCTGAGAGAATTAACGGATGGCTGTTCATAAGTCCTGCTTAACACGTTCCTAGCTCTCATTCAATATAAACGCCCCGTTTTGGGGCAGCCTGTAAATCTGCTAACATGATTTTGCTAACAGGCTAACAGCCTGTATTCTGCTAACATGATAATTTTTGACAGTCTCACCTTGTTTGCAACCCATTAAAACTGAGTGCCGCATGTGGTACCAAACTTATCTTCTTCAACGAACGCAACAGATCTGCACATATCTCTACGTGTATGTGAGACATGCCGTTCCTTTAATTGTTTCATTATGGTCGTTATGATAGTGCACCGGATGACTGAACGCTACAGAGTTGAGCGGTCATATATTTGGGAACGGCATTACATTTACGCATGAAATATAGGATAAGCGTGTAAGGACTGTGTGGCGGAGACAACCACCGCAAGGCCGAGAGATGGCGCCACCGGACAGAGCGACATCATCACCGATACGGAGCCGAGAGATGGCGCCACTGGACGGAGCGACATCGTGAGGATGGAGAAGGAGTCGTGGGAGGCCGGGGAGTGTGAATAAAGGGTTGTACTTGTTCGAGACGCGGTGTGCACGCTTCCTCCCTGACAAGTGGGGGCTCGTCCGGGATTGGAAATGGATAGCGTAAACGTTCCGGAGGAAGTAGTGCAGTACCTCGTCAACCAGACAGACGGATCGCCCATCCAGCGGGAACAGGTCGCCTCCCTGCTGCGGCAACGAGTGATGACCGCCGCCGTGACTACCGCGCCGGTAGGCCTAGGGGTGCCAGTGGCTGTGTCGCAGCCGCCTGCCGTGACTTGCATGCCATACGGGACATCAGAGCCGCCGAAGTTCACGGGATTCAACGACCTACAGTCGCCGGAAGTGTTCCTCGAACGTTTGGAGAACTTTTGCCTTGTGTCTGGTATCGACTCAGCCAGAAGGCTTAGTAACGTGGTGCCGGCCGCCTTGGAGGGCAGCGCTAAGCTGTGGTGGCGTTTTGTCGGCGTTTTCGCCACGTGGGAAGAGTTCACACAAGCGTTCCGCGCGGAGTTCGCTTCAATCGACTCGAAGCGCCGCCTGAAGGAAGAGCTTCAACAACGCACCCAGCACCCTGAGGAGAACCTGAAGGAGTTCATTTATGTCATATCGGCATACTACGACCGCATCGGTGAAACCGTACCGGAAGAGGAAAAAGTCCAGCGGGTTCTCCGCCAAATGCACCCGCAGCTACAAGACCTCGCAGAAGGGTCAACCTTTACCACTCTGAGGGAGCTCGCGACGGAGGCGGACGGATTGATGGAAAGAGCGTGGCGGCGATGGCAGTACAAACCGCCGCCACCACCAACAAATCAGGTCGCAAAGGATTTGGCATTTCAACCACACAGGGCAGTCGCTAACGCTCTCGGACCGCGGCCCATGTCGGCGGCTGCCACCGTGGGCACCACTACGTCAGCCACAATGTCTCCGCCGTACCACTGGCCACTACACCCCGCGGCGGTCCAACCGTCCTATCTTCGTGATAGAATTCATCCCGCCCCCACCCTCCCTACGCTGACGCAGCCGATCGCCTACACTTCGCAACCGGCCGCTCGTTGGCAGCAGCCCAACACACGACAAGTCCACTGCCAGCGCTGCGGAGGGATCGGCCATGTTGCCCGCCAATGCGCCACGGGCAGGCAAAATGCACCGCCCAGGTGTTTTCAGTGCCATCAACTGGGGCACGTGCGGGCCGAATGCCCAGAGAATCAGTACTCGGGAAACATCCATTGGTAGATGCTACGCCGGCGGGCATCTACGACAGCGCGCTCCAGGTTGCGGCCACTGCTGGCAGAAAGGAACCCCTTCTCGACATCCGCATCGGAGCAACGACATTCCAGGCCCTCGTGGACACGGGATCCAGCGTCAGCCTTCTGGGACAACAAGCGATGGCGGCCGCTGAAGCCACAGGAGCCAGTCACAAAAGAGAGGTACGCACGCTCCGCCTGGCCACGGGCTGGTCTCAATCTACGTCCTCGCTCCGATGCAAGATCCACTGGGCGGCAGGCTCCCGCCGCCAGCGGTTCCTGTGTGTGCCTGACCTCTGTAAGGACATTGTACTCGGGAGGGATTTCCTGACAGTGACTGGAATATCGCTCCATATTGCACTGGGAGGTTGGACAATTGGGACGGAACCGCAGTGCATGGTACCCTTCGTCAAAGGAGAGCAGCAGGTTAAGGGGGAGCTAGAATCATATGACCTGCAAGCAATCTTTACTGAGCAACCAATCTTCGCTGAGCAACCTGAGCCTATGGTCAGCTCTGAGGTCTCAACCGCCAATGACCCTGCTAGCTTTGCGGCTCAGATGAATGTTGATCCACGTCTGGTGCACGTGCTCGACACTTTCAGCTCAATTATTACAACTACCCCCGGGCGCACGACAATTGCTGAACATCGAATTGACACTGGGGACAGCCTACCTGTACGTTGCAAGCTTCGCCCCGTCAATGCCAAAAAACAGGCCATTATGGATAATTGCATCCATGACCTCCTAGAACAGGAGCTCATACGCCCGAGTACCAGTCAGTGGACGAGTGCTCCTGTTTTGGTCGCAAAAAAGTCTGGTGGCTTCCGCCTCGCCATTGATTATCGGCCACTGAATAGCCGAACAAGGGTGCCTGTTTACCCTATGCCCAGGACCGACTGGCTGTTGGCACAGCTGGGTCAGGCACAATGGTTTTCAAGTTTTGATCTGTCACAAGGCTTTTTCCAAATCCCAGTGTGCCAACCAGATATCCCTAAAACTGCATTTATCTGCCACCAGGGCACCTTTGAATTCACTAGGATGCCCTTCGGAGTGGCAGGTGGGCCAGCAACCTTCCAAACGTTGATGGACAGAGTTTTGGATGGTATAAATCATAAATTCGCAATGGCATTCCTTGATGACGTCCTGGTGTATTCAGACACTCTGGACAATCACGTGGAACACATCCAATGTGTACTCGAGCGCATCAGAGCCGCAGGCCTCACCATCAACCCAGACAAAATCCAACTCTGCCACCACTCGCTCAGGTTCCTTGGACATATTATTTCACCTGGGCAGTGTAGACCTGACAAAGACAAAGTGCTTGCTGTGTTGCACTACCCTCGACCAGCAACAGTCAAACAACTGCAAGCTTTCCTTGGCCTGGCGGGGTATTATCGAAGCTTCATACCTCGATTTTCGCTCACAGCCCACCCCCTCACCAGCCTTTTGAAGAAAGATGCACCCTGGCAGTGGACCAACCAGCAAGAGTGCGCATTCCAGAGTCTGAAGCAGTCCTTGGCCAATGATGCCGTGGTGAACCTGCCTGACCTCAACCAGCCCTTTGTGGTGGAAACAGATGCCAGTGGTATTGGAATAGCTGCTGTGCTACTCCAGGCAAGCCCCGAGGAACTCAGACCTGTGTCATTCATAAGCAGGGTCCTCACGGAGGCAGAAAAACAGTACACTGTTCAGGAATGGGAGTGCCTGGCAGTGGTCTGGGCAGTCGATAAATTCAGACCTTACCTCGAATTCACGGAATTTGAAATCCATTGTGACCATTCTTCTCTCTCATGGATGTTTCAAACAAATCAAGCCTCACCTAGAGTCAAGCGGTGGGTCCTTAGGCTGCAAGGCCTTAACTGCAAGATCAAACACAGGAGAGGACTTGCCAACATTCCAGCAGATGCCCTTAGCAGAGCCCCCTTGAACTGTCCAGACAACCCAAGCCAGACTCTACCCGAAACTCTGTTCCCGATTACCGTTCAAGAGCCTGAGCAACACATTACGTTCGAGACAGTTTCCCCCCTGTCTGTGACAGACGATGTGACTCTCCTCAACGATATAGAATGCCTGATTGAGGAGCAAGGTCGTGATCCACTGTTCGCCAAGCTGAAAAGCGTCATGCAAGGTACAACCCTCCCAGAGAACGACCCACAATCACGCCTAATTAGGGACTTGGCTGCTTCGACAGAACTGGAGTCTACTGGGTTGTTCGTTCAGCACAGAGGGAACCAAAAGGTGCCTTGGCTACCAGAGTGCTTGCGGACTCTGGTGCTGAAAATGGCGCATGACCACCCCACGTGTGCACATGCGGGTTTTTTCAAGACATTGCAGCGGGTCTCTTCTCGTTTCGTATGGCTGGGTATGCGAGCAGATGTATCTAAATATGTCAGATGCTGCAAAGTTTGCCAGCGCTCCAAGGCAAATCGCCAAAAGCCAGCGGGCCTTATGAGCAGCCAGTGGGCCACTGCACCGATGGAGGAACTTAGTGTAGATGTCATTGGACCGTTACCACTCACACCACGGCGCCACCAGTACCTGCTGGTGGTGGTTGACAAGTTCACAAAGTTCATTGAATTGTTTCCTCTAAGAGCAGCTACCAGCCAAAACATTGTTGATTGTATGCGGCAAGTCTTCTGTCGGCATGGAGTACCAGTAGCAATTTCTAGCGACAACGGGCGCCCATTTGTCAGTACGCTTTGGAAGAGCCTCCTGAAGCAATGGGGCATAAAAGACCGTCATACCGTGCCTTACCGCCCCGCTGGACAGATGGTAGAACGCCATAACGGTACAGTTAAGGAATGCCTCCGGGCCTACTGCACAAACCACAGGGAGTGGGACTCTCACATCCCCGAAATTTCCTTTGCTCTCCGCACTGCAGAGAGTGTTGTGACAGGCTACACGCCTGCCTTCCTGTGTTATGGTCGAGAGCTGCGCACTCCATGGGAACCACCTGGCACCAAGGACAACGTTGAACCGCCTGCCACGGCTTACCATGCCTTTTCCGAAGAAGTCCGCCAGTGCCTTGCCCAGGCCTTTGAATTTACTCACGGACAGCAAACTGCTGCTCAGGCAAAACAAAAGACATATTACGACCACCACAGGCGGCCAGTTACCCTGAAACCAGGCGATCTTGTTCTCCTGGACAGCCATACTTTAAGTAATGCAGCAACAGGCGTATCATCGAAGCTCGCACCAAGACGTTCAGGTCCCTATAGGATTACAAGGAATGTCGGTGCTAACAACTTCATGCTGACAGACCCAACGACAGGGCGCCGTCGCGGCATAGCCCATGCTGACCAGCTGACCGCGTATTATGAACCTCGACTGGACATGCCCGCGACGGGTTCACGTTCTACGGGGGGGAGACGTGTAAGGACTGTGTGGCGGAGACAACCACCGCAAGGCCGAGAAATGGCGCCACCGGACAGAGCGACATCATCACCGATACGGAGCCGAGAGATGGCGCCACTGGACGGAGCGACATCGTGAGGATGGAGAAGGAGTCGTGGGAGGCCGGGGAGTGTGAATAAAGGGTTGTACTTGTTCGAGACGCGGTGTGCACGCTTCCTCCCTGACAAGCGTAACATGTTTTTCTCGGAAATCAGACTCGAGAATAATTTATGTTGTTTACACCTCCATAAATAAGCCGAAGAACGTAGCCACCTGCTTTTTCTTTTTTTAATATAAGCAAATTCTTGGGCATATGATTATGAGACACCCGGTTTAGTTTTTGCCACCTGGGGTTCTTTAACGCGCACCTATAAATAGAAGCACACGAGCCTCTTTCCATTTCGTTCCCATCAAATTCCGCGACCTGGATTGAACACGCGAGCTCCAGAATTAGCAGCGCGACGCCGTATCCACGATATAGGCACTAATTATGCTACCGCGCAGGCTTTCTTTCTTTCTTTGTTTCTTTCTGTTCTTTTTTTTTTTTTTTTTGAAGTATCGCCTGAAAAAAAATTCCACGTACGGCTTACGGCCAAAGATTAGCATATAGAATGGCTAACTAAAACCGTTTTCAGCGCTCGAGGTCCGACTGCAATAAATGACCCCGTACGAATTACTCTGCATTCTCTGACGCGAGAAAGGCGGAAACTTGAATGGAATGTTGCGCTGCAGTTTACTCTTTTTTTTTAATCTATACCAGTGCTTCCCGTAAATCAAAGTACAAGGCGCCGGATGGGGCAGATATGCTTTACTTGGTTGAAGCGGCAAGCAGGAAGGTTACATATGTTGCTTCGTCTGTGTTTCGTCAGACCTACTGATAGAAAACTATATGCACAACAATACACACGAGAGATACCTGTCGCTTGAAGAACGAGAAAAATTTTTTTTTCTCCAAAGGGAACCGTACAATAACATAGTAGAACGAAAGCCGACACTGCGGCCGCAATGCACGCGCAATCACCGAGCGGCATTAAAAAATAACAAAATATAAATAAAGAAGAGAAAGGAAAGGAATTTATTCTTAAGGCATAAATGCATGTCATATGCAATTATGAACCCCATTTGATTGGTCTGAACGCAAATACCAGCGCGCGAAGTTGTACTAATGACCCTGCCGAGCAGTATCGCCAGCAGTTTCCAACGGCGCGACCTTGATGCGGCCCAATCCACTTCGACCGCAACGCCGCCCCAGTATTTTTCCACGTCGGGCGCCTCACTGCAAAGCATGCGCCGCCCCAGCCGCTCGTCCCACTCGACCATATTCTAGTACACTCTACTTAACAGCTATAGGCACCGGGCGCGGGATGAATTTGGACCGGTGGCGCCTTCATGCGGCGGCGCCGCGAATGTAATGGCATGTGGCGGCCGGCATGTGGCATGTGGCGGCGCTGACTGTAAGCGCTGGGGACACCAAACTGATGCATTGTGGTGTAGAGTGAAAGCAAGAACCTTCGTAACGCATTATGACTGCATTTGGTCCCACGGCGCTCACCTGTGAGGCCAAAAGCAAAAAAAAAAAAAAAAAAAAAAAAAACGGCGGCAGCCGCGCGCTGCCAGCGCTTCAATCGCTGGGCACTGTACATTTCCGACGCTGATTTTCTATGGTCTAGTTGTTCTAACGTTAATAAAAAAGCCGTTCATACGCAAGAGCTTCGTGTACCACTTGCCTGTCTTCGCCTCCGCAATGTAACGGCTCCGGAGCTTGGGCACCGAAGGTGAACACTCAGATTTGTAGTCATTTTGCCTTCTTATCAGTGTATCAGTCTTGCCTTTAATGTACATTTGCCTTCCTAGCAATTCCCAACTCTGGTTGCGTCCGGCACATGACTGTGCTGTGCATCGACGGCGAACGCCAACGCACTGGCGTGTTCACACTCGCCGCCACCGACAGCTCCCGTCGCGCTAAGCTATATAAAATGGGCTGTGCCTGAAGATCTGGCTAGTTTATAAGCAATTAAGAATGGGGAAGCATTGCAAAGATAAATGAACTGCAACGGACAGAGAACGGGAACTTACTGATACATGTGCGATCGGCGAAACAGCTCAAGAAACAGAATAAGGAAGACGTATGTCTCCTTTTTTTCTGTCCATAATTTTTGTGTTATTCGCCTATTTAAATGATTAAATACGCGAGAATGTTAACGCGCACAATAAAATAACATCTGGAATATAACTTCTGGAGTTTCACGTCATAGCTTGCCGTGGTGAACTCCGTTCGCGTGGTGCATTTGCATCGCAATTTGCGCTCGTTTTCTGCTTTATATACTACCTGATGCCACAAATTTATTTATTTATTTATTTATTTATTTATTTATTTATTTATTTATTTATTTATTTATTTACAGTACCCTCAGGGCCCAGAAGGGCGTTACAGAGGGGGTGGGTGCAATAAACGATAACAAAACAACATGGTCAAACAATTTGTAGTATTTAGAGTGATAAACTCAAAATATGATCAGTTGTTGCAATCTTGAAAGATGATGCTTCCTCGATGCAGGCGATGGAGGGGGGAAGGCGGTTCCACTCGGCACTGGTTTTTGGAAGAAATGAATCGGAGAAAACATTTGTGCGACAGAAAGGAATGAACACTTTAAGCCGATGATCAAGACGCGACGACATGTACGAAGGTTCTGAAATAAATTCTTGTTTAAGTGAGTTATTTTGATAACAGATTTTTTGAAAAAGGCAGAGACGGGAAATCTTTCTTCGAAGCTGCAAATTAACAAGGCCAATGTTTGACTTCATTAAAGAAACGCTAGCTGTGCGAGAATAGTTTGATAGGATGAAACGTGCTGACCTGTTCTGAACTGACTCAATGGTGTCTGCTAATGTTTTTTGACCAGGGTCCCAGACAGATGACGCATACTCTAGCTTCGGTCTAATTAGTGTTTTGCAGAGCAGTAACTTCAAATGGGGTGGGGCTTTAGAAAAATTCCTGCGAACGTAGACAAGAGATCTGTTTGCATTGTTAGTGATTATGTTCAATGTGCGCATGCCACGAAAGGTTACTGTTTAGCTGAATTCCAAGATATTTATAGGAAGTCACGTGCTCAAGGTTGGTTTCATTGATAATATAGCCGAAAGGAGTGGGTGAGTTTGACCGACGCGAGACAGACATAATTTTGCATTTAGTCGGATTTAAGAACATTAGCCATTGTGAGCACCACCTTGAAATGTTATCTAGATCTGACTGAAGCATAAAGTTATCATGCTGATTAGTTATTTCACGGTATATAACGCAATCGTCGGCAAAAAGTTTAATAGAACTATTAATTACGGCAGGCAAGTCGTTTATATAAATTAGGAATAGTAATGGTCCCAAGACAGAGCCTTGAGGAACACCTGACTTCACGGCGCAGTGTGGGGATGCACGTGATCTGCCTCGTACAAGTGACGACCTTTCTCAAAACCAGACACACGAAAATGCGTTTTCCGGTGCGTCAGCCCTTAAAACCCGCAGTGCCAAATCACTGGAAGCACCGAGCGCCGTCGTCCCGTCGTCTGCTTCACATGCCAGTGCTCCGACAGCTGCCGTTCGCGGCGCTGTTCGCCAGCATATCGCGGGATCCACCCGGGATCCATATCACGGGATCCACCCAGCGAGAACCGTAGGTAACGTGCAACTCCCAGAAGCGCTTGGGTTTAAAGTGGAAGGAAACATAAACAGATCAGCCGTAGAGATCAGCAAGAGACGATTAGAGTACTGGTGGAAAAAAAGCAGGGAAAAGATGGATACGACCTGATCTCTTAAAATCATAGGCAGCGGTACAAGCAAAATTTTTGAAAAAGAAAGATAATGAGAGGTATACAAAAATGCTAGATAAAGAACATGTGTAGTATACCTGATTAAATCAAGCAGGCTAGGTGACTATTTGTCGCCACCCCGTTTCAAAGGGGATGCCAATAAATCATCATCATCACCATCATCGCCGGCGCGCCGCTGGCGCCTCACGACGGCCGCCCGGTGCCTATACGGTATTTTCGCTAGTGCGTGACCGGTGAAAATCACATACCACCGAAAATTTTAACAGGATCATCCTTCGGTTGCATGAATGCCAGCGGCACGGCTGCACGGCCAATACCTCCCACACCCACAAAATGCCCACACACACGGCTGCACACACCACTGCAAGCTATAGGTTTCCAGGTTAAAACTGACCATGGACGCCAAGTGTAACAAGCATCTCAGGAGCTGACTACCTCAGCGTAGCAAGATGGCGGTGCTCTTGCGGTTACCGATTTCAATTCGTGGGCTCTATGGGTAACTTGTCCTCTTGTGTCAGTATAGTAACTCTATGCCGTGTCCAAACCGGCGTGACCACAAACGAAAAAAAAAACAAGAAACAAACAGGGAAACGCGTTTTCGTGAACTTTCGCATAGTTCACGAAAAACGTTCGCATAGTCATCGGCGCACTGCCTCATGCTACCACCAAAACTCGATGCGCCTCTTGGTTACCTCGACTGCCCCGACCTCCTTGCCGTCCTCCGTCTTCAACCCAAGTGCGGTAGGCAGCGCGGATGTGGGGGTTGGCGGTAACGATTCCCCCGCACTCCAGTAGCACGTGACTCAGTGTCTCATCCGACCTCCCACAGAGGGTGCACGTTGTCGAAATCCACTAAAGCCCTTCAATGTCTAAAAGTACCGCCAACCATTTCCCTCCTTCTTCGTTCCGATGTCCCGCTCGGCGCGGTCAGCGCGACCTCGACAGTAGCGCCGCCTATGTCGGACCTGCCGTAGCAGACGACGGCTAACGCGCTACCGGTGGAAATCGGCGGAAAGCTTCGTTCGAGCCCTGTGGAGCACTTTTTGAGGCGAGACTTTGCTTCGTCGCTCAGTAACTGGTTTTAATAATGCCGCTTTGGAATTGCGCAAGAGAACAGAGAAAATTAGCATTATTTCAGGCGTAAAGCGTCCGCACGTTGAGAGTTCGCGTTGCAGAACCACGAAGAAAGCACGCGGTTTGCTGAAACACGTGCCATAGTTTCAATTAGTGTTCACTGCGCGAAAGTATGTGAACGTGGTTTCGTAGGTTCATTTACGTACCTGCAGAATATTCGTGAAATATTCCAACTGTCTTGGGTCAGCAATGCTTAGCAGCTAGGCCACTTCTGCTCTGCGCCTTTTACAGATGTGTGTAGCTGATGCACGGGTTCTGGCGGCCATGAGCAATGTTTTCACACGTAGACGGTATTTATAATGTGAACAACGTACCGGTACTATCACAGCACATGAAATCTTTGTTAATTTATTTTGGTTATTACTGTGCAAGAGGTTGAAATTTGATAGCAAGAACCAACTGGATGCCAAAACTGGACAGAATTTCAGAAAATAATTATCCCCCTCCCCCCATTAGCACCAGTAACGCTATTGGTAAAGTGCTCATTTATATATGCAAACTGCGCGCGTCTATATTCTTTTGCTTAGTAAGTTATCGCAGGGAAGCAGTGTCCCTATAGCTCGAACACTATTTTGAAGCCATTTATTAGAGACAGAGAGAACAAGAGGGTTGTACGACCAAACAATCCTCACATGGGTTTAATAAAGGTGCTCAAGGACGGCAACTGCGTCCGCACTCCATAATAAAAAACCGCGAAATTATTCGTCGCAAGAGATGCAAGGCAACGTACAGTGCAGCAGTGCCTGCTGTACCCATTTACTTAATCGGAGGCATAAAAATGTTAATGTTCAGCAGTAAAAATGGTAATCCTTATGGCCTGTGGTCCTTTGGGGCCATTCTCTGCTATGATAATCTCGCACACAAAACATGCAAGTAGCCGCTGCTCATCCGTCCGATTCCGAAGTCGCGTCTGGCAGCAGCCGGGATAGATGCGAAATGCAAGAGTCCCGTGTACTGTACGATCAAAGTGCGCGTTAAGCATCCCCAGATGACCTACATTAAGTTATCCGGAGCCATCCACTACGACCTTCGGGGTGTTGAATGTGTTAAACACCACAAACCAAATCAATACATGTACGCGCACATTGAAACTAAACGAGTGCGTTCGTAAGCCTCAGTGAACCTTGCAAAAGCGTCGAGAATGTGATAACTTCTGTTGGAGGTGAAAAAAATGGACTGAATAAAGTCTATTTTATGTCACACGCCAGCTGCAGATGCGGGCACTTTCGTAGCAAAACAAAACCCCTATGAAACAAAGCGGGCACATTCGAAAAAAGTCACATTAAACGCGCTAAAAACCGCGCACAACATGGACACATACGCAAGCACTTTTTTAAAGAGGCAGGCGTAAACTAGGTTCAGTAGAAGAGGTAATGAAGAACCGTGGCACTTCACAAAGCCATGCGTTTTTTGCAACCCCCTTGAAGTCTGCCCGGCCGATCCTCCGCATCCACAATTTTTAAGGCGAAAGCCTTAGTGGCTCACACCACCGATGACATTGAAAAAAACGCGTCGTCCGGTTGAGTGGTACAAAAATTGGCCATCATCAGCAATGGCTCATACCCCTCTAAGCAAGCAAAAATGCAATGGCTGATCCTTCTCGTAATGCAGAGGCTACAAGCATTCAGCGAAGTGAAGCGAACAGTGCACACATTCACTAGAATCACGCATACAAAGTACAGAAACGCGGCGTCTAGTCTAGTGGCACAAGAAGAACCACGTGACCTTCTTCTCAATGGCTCATACCCCGCAAGCAAGCAAAATATGCAATGGCTCATACCCGGAATGGCTACAAGCCCTCAGCAAAGTGAAGCCAACAGTGCATATCTTCATTGAAATCACCCATACAACACACAGAACAGCATATGTTTATATCCCTGTTGAGAGGATGCAACGCAAAGGTCAAGAGAAACGTCATTGGCGCGAGTCTAACTCCGCTAAACGAGCGCACGAGCGTAGAAAACGAGTCGAAGAAGCCGAACTGCGAAAGCAGCAACGCGACGATGCGAGACGACGCATTACCAAGTGTGCAGCAGGCTTTCGCCTTCACGTGTTACTGGACTGTAACATGCTGCCGAACTTTCGTTGTGCGTTGCGCTCGTCGGATGGCAAAAAAAAAAAAAAAAAAACGCTTAACCTTGCACTCGGCCGCGTAGCGCTTGAAGGAGCGAAGCTGGGCGATCGTAGCCCAACATTTTCCAGAAGTGCGCGCGAACTTTTAATCTTATTACTTATGATGCTGATAATTTCTTTTCGCGCGTCACGTACTTACGGCCGTCACTGCGCGTTGCATAGCGCAGCTTGCAATGCCGACACCGCGTTCCCCCACGTTGCAATGCCGACAACGCGTTCCAGCAGACCCGCTCCGTGAATGCGTCTCTCTCTCTCTCTCGCTCTCATTTTCTTTAGTTCTTTCTCCTGAGCATAGGGTGCAAGAACTCTTCTTCACCTCGCAGAGCACGAGCGTGCGAACGCGCCAGCTATGTACGAAGACGACGACGCTCGAACGCAATCATATGGTTCGCATAAATGCACGTTCTGCATGCGTGGATGTATAGCCTATATAGTGGTTACGACGCTCGCCTTGTGACCGTGGGTACGCGGGTTCGCATCCCGCCTCGGCAAGAAAGTTTATTTTCTTTTATTTTTTGATAGTTTCCTGATACGAACCACAAAGCACAAATTACGGCTGGCTTAAACGGCTTCGCTGTTAAAAGCCATTTGCCCTCGCCTTGTCGGTTGCGGCAACCGAAGGCGCAGCAGCACGGCATCACAATGAAGTTCTTGTCCCTAACACGTTTGATCTGGTCCGCTAACGCACTCGATTAATCCGTTTGCGCGCACAGCACTTCCGTCGCACGGGGCCGAGAATGGCGGTCGGAGCGCGCTGGAAATGATGATGACGAAATAAATTTTAATTTTCGAGACAGTGTTCCCGAGCGTTTGAGCTGTGGATCACTCTAGGTGGGAGGGTCCCGCATTCCAGGAATCCTCTGGCCGCATCCCGGGCTCTGGCGACAATACGTCGTTGGTCGTCCAGGGCCGGGGTGGAGATCTTGGCCTCCCACGTCTCGGGGAGGAGGTTCACGTCTTCGGTCGTTGTAGGCTTGGTAATGGGGTCTTCGGGGCGCCACGGGCACTCGAGTAGTAAATGAGCCAGAGTGTCTGGCACGACGCAGATCGGGCAGTTGTAGTTGTGTATTGTCGGGTGGATGCGATGCATGAGGATCCCATGGGTGTACGTGTTGCTCTGCAGTCTTCGGAATGCGGTGCTTTCCTATTTGGTCAGTTTTGGGTGAGGTGGCGGGTACACCCTGCATCCCATTCGGTAGTGTTGGAGGATGGCGTTATACGTGGGGGGTATTGTCTCCGCTTCCGCTGCTTCACCGGGCGGTCTTGGATCTCGCGGGGCGGCGAGAAGACTAACATTTATTGAGGTAAAAGGGAAGGGGTTTAGGAGCTAGATGGGTGGGGCCCCAAGTCCAGAGCTCCACTGGCTTCTGCCGCCAGCCGGACGTGGCCCAGAAGCGCTAGTTTCACTTCCGGGTCTGAGCGAACGAGGAGTGCCTCCCATTGCTCCGGAGAGCTTTCTAGTCTATACCTATATATCCTGTAAAGAATTTAGTTTATCTGGCCTTTTACTACATCCCCATGAGACGTGGTAGAGGGTTGGTGGCGAATCGCGACACCACGGACAATCGTGCCCGTACAAAGTTGGAAAAATTTTCTGCTATCGCAATAAATTTGGATAGACCCCCGTTTGAATTCTACAGAGGTCCATTGCGTCTTCCACTTCAAGAGGTTTGTGGGGGACGCCATACTTTTGCCGTGCGTCTCGCTGATAAGCAAGAATCTCGCGCGGATCCAACCGAGCAGGATCACTGTCTTCCTCCCCGCGAAGGCCATCCAGTGTCGTGTGGGGTGGTTGTAATTGAGAGGGCGGCTGGTGCTCCGCTCGGTTCGTGAGCTCTCGAGCTAGAGTGTCCGACCTCTCGTTACCCTCTAGGCCAGCATGTCCCGGGCACCAGACCAGCCTATAAGTGTTCTTTAGCTCCCTTCCTAATAGGTTGCGTATTTTTAATGGAAGGCGGCCGTTCGTAAAGAGTCGGCACGCCTCCTGCGAATGTGAGATGAAAGGCCCGGTTAACGTGATCGCGGGCCGCGGCGTGTGCCGCTTCGTTTCCCTCGAGCCCCTCGTGCCCTGGTACCCACGTGACGCAGGTGTAAGGGGACGGAGTGCTTCTTTTCTTCAGAATTTTGACTGCTTCCACCAATATTCGGCCTCTCGTGTAATTGCGTACTGCGGATTGGGAGTCCGTGAAGACTGCGACCGCGTTCGTGCTCGTGGTGGTGGCGAGGGTGATTGCCGCTTCTTCCACGGTCTCCGATTTCCGCACCCTGACGGTGGCGGATGCCAGTTCTTTGCCTCTCGAGTCAACCACACTCAGGGCGTAAGCGGTTTTTCCCGGGTATTTGGACGCATCTACGCAGCGAGCATCTGGATCGTGCTTGTGGCGTCTTCGGATGGCGTCGACTCGAGCGAGCCGGCGTCCCCGGGATGCATGTTGCGCGGTAGTTTGTTGATGCTCAGGGATTCTCTTATGCATGGCGGTATCTTGACCTTGCGGTCCGCGTCGAAGATGTAGCGTTCTCAGTAGCCGAGGCGCGCAAGGACCGATCTGCCCGTCGGCGTGAGCTTCAGCCTCTCGAGTTGGTTGGTCTTCTGGGCTTCCAGCAGCTCTTGCCAGGTGTTATGAGCACCCATTTTGAGAAGTCGGGTGGTAGATGCAACGGGTGGTAGACCCATGGCGAGCTTCGTAGCTTTGCGGATGATGACATTGAGCTTGTCGAATTCGCAATTCTGGAGAGCCAGGTACGGGGTTGCGTACGTTATTCTGCTAGTCAGTAGAGCTTGAACGACTCTCAGGGTGTCTTGCTCCTTGAGGCCACTGCGTCGATTGGCTACCCTCCTTACGAGGTATGTGAGTTGGGAGATTGTGCGTTGGAGCCATGGGAGCGTGGCGACTCCTGATCCGTCTCGGTGCAGGTGCAAGCCGAGTACTCGAAGCGAGGCGACCTTCGGTATTTGGATCCCGTTGAGCGTGACACATGGGTCTGGAGATTCGCAGGTGGGAGGTATTCATTTCCCTCGTGCGTGCCTTGAGTACGAGTAGCTCCGATTTCTCAGGTGCGCAGTGGAGGCCGCAGCTATCAAGGTAGTGCTCAATGACATCAACCGCTTCTTGAAGGCAACGTTCTTGCTCTCCGGTGCTCGTGCCTCGCGTCCAGAGCGTGATGTTGTACGTGTAGAAGGCGTGACACGGGCCTGGGATGTTTTCGAGAAGCCGGGGGAGCTTAAGGAGTGCCACGTTGAATAGGAGGGGCGACACGACCGAGCCTTGCGGCGTTCCCCTGTTCGGCAGCTTGAATTTTTTACTGCGTAAGTTGGATATCCCCACCATGGTCGTCCGGCCGGTGAGGAAGTTACGGACATAGCCGCAGGTCTTAGAACCGCAGGCGGTCTCCTCGAGGTTTTGTAGTATTGCTTTGTGGCTTACATTGTCAAATGCACCCTTCACGTCGATGGCAAGGACGCACGACTTGCTATTCTTGCTGAGGTGGTCAATGAGGTCATCCTTTGGAGAAGAAAGACGTCTTGCGTAGAAACAAGCTGGCGGAAGCCGAACATGGTGTCTGGATAGTGCCCATTGTCTTTCAAGTGCGATGTGAGCCGGTCGTGGACCATATGCTCAAACAGCTTACCAGCGCACGAAGTGAGAGAGATTGGTCTCAGGTTCCTGAGAGCTGTGGGCTTGTTGGGCTTTGGTATCATGAGCACTTCCGAGTGCTTCCACGCGGCCGGCAGCTCTTCTTTGTGCCAGCACTCGTTGTAATACCGGAGGAGAGCCGTCAAGGCCTGTTGGGGCAGCTGTCGTAGGTGCTTGTTCACTATCCTGTCCCTGCCTGGGCTCGTGTTTCTCGTGAGTTTTGAGATGGCTGCTCGGAGCTCTGCTGGTTTGAAGGGCCGGTCCAAGTCAGCGTTGAGTCTGCATTCATATTCTTTGAGTGGTGGAGTTGTCGCTGGTTGGGAAGGACCGCGGAGCTTGTTGCATAGTTCGCGGAGTAGGTAGTCGTAGTTGTGTGCTAATCGACCGATGTGTTACCGTTGCTACGTCTTGGTGGGGCCTTCGTCTAGGAGAGCGCGCAGCAGGTGCCAGGTTTTCTTGGTACTGAGCGTATCCTAAAGCTTATCGCAAAAGGCACGCCAGTTGTGTCTCGCTAGCTGTTCAGCATATTCTTGCGACTGTTCTGTCAATAGGGCGTTCCTGAGTTGCATGTTGAGTTTCTGCCTCTTCCATCTCTTGAGTAGGGCCCTTGTGGCCTCCTAGAGGTGTAGTAGGTGGGTGTCTATGAAGGGGTGGTCGTCATCAAGTTGGATGATTTTTGTGAACCGTTCGGCGGTATCCAGGATATGTTTGAGCCAGGCGTCGATGTCCGATATGGTTGTTTGATCGTCGAGCTCGGTTCTGAAGGCATTCCATTCCGTTAGTCTTACCGTGCCAGTCGTGGCCGGCCGACGTGGGTGCTCGATGTCGAGTTGAACGATGTGGTGGTCACTACCAAGAGTGTCTGGGAGACAGGTCCAGATCGCGTTCTTCACGTCCCGCGTAAAGGTAAGGTCGGGGTTGGTGTCTCTTGAGACGCTGTTTCCCACTCTCGTAGGCTGAAGCAAATCGTTCCACAACGTGAGGCCGTGTTGCTGAGCGGCGTCGTGGACTCTCGCGCCTTTCTTCGTAGTGGTGGCATAACCCTAGGCGGTGTGCGGGGCGTTAACGTTCCCTACGACTACAAGCCGGTGGCCTCTTGTGCGTTTTCGTTGTTCGCGAATGAAGTGATCGTAGTCGGCGAGATGGTCTCGCGGTGGGCTGTTACGTTAGCCACGTAGAGGCTTTGGTGCGACTTGCGGTCGGGTTTGATTTCCACGCTAGTGTTCTCAATCGTGGTGTCTTCTATCCTGTGTTCTTGGGCCGTAATTGTCTGCTTGAGATGTATGGCGGTTCTTGTGGTTATGGTGAGGCTGTTGTATCCTGGAAGCCCAACTTTTTTGGTGTTGGTCTCTTGGAAGGCGATGATGTCTGGTTGATTTGTCTTGATATTCTTGTAGATTTGCTAAGCGGTGTCTGTAGGATTCACAGTTCCAGTGCCAGATGTGGAAAGTCTATTGCGAAATCGGCGTTTTGCAGTCAGGGTTTGCCATCCCCAGGAGTCCCAGGTGTGTTAACGTGCTCCCGTTCAAGAGAGTTCGAGCGGGAAGGCGTCTTGCTGTGTGGCCGTCGTTTCTTCCTTCCGTGCCCTTCCTCAAGTTCCGCGTGGCTCATGTAGTTGTTCCTGACATGGACTATGAAGTTAGTGAGCTGGGATTTCATCTCATTTATTTGGACTGTATGTGTGTCCATGGTGTGGCTGAGTGTCGTGAACTTGTTGCCGATTTGGGTATGGATTGGCTGCAATTTCGCTTGTACGATTGCTTCGAGCTTGAACTCAACTATCGCCGTGAGCTTCGATTCAATTAGAACCTCGAGTTTCGTTTCGATGGCGTGGACAATCTTCTCCTCCACGACAGCTTCAACTTCTTGTTTCATGAGGTTCTTGGCTTGTTGTTTAGCTAGTAGCTGTTCTTGACATAATTGAGTGAGCTTCTCATTGTTGTCATTCTGCTTCTGTATAATTTCTTCTCGTTCTTGGCATAGTTGTGTGAGCGTGTCGATGACGGCGCCTCGGCTTTGGATCTGGTCACGAAGGCTTTGCAGCGCCTTCTGCTGATTTCGAACGATGTTCTCCAGAGCCCTGAGCGCCGCGGTGTCTGCAGTCGAGAAATCCGAAGTGCTCGTGTTGTGAGAGTAACCCCGCGCTGCAGCAGCATAGTTGACTCGTTGAACGGAGCGCGTTCAGGATCTCGTGCAAAACTTGGACCTCGATGGTACGATAGACCTAGACCTAGACCTAGACTTGCTTCGGCCGGCATGGCGTCGCGGTGCACTGCCCGAACTTGTGGACGGTTTCTCTAGCTTGGGAAATTCGTCATCGCTGCTTAAATTCCAATGACTGTCTAGGACTTTTGCCTTGTTAAGTTGTTGTCTCACTTGGTAAGTTGGTGGGTTGGGTCTTAACTTCTTCTTGCACTCCTTTCCGGCAGTCTCGTGTGCTTCTTCGCATATTTTGCACTTGGGTAGGCATTCGTGATCCTCGAGTACTGCGTCTTGTACGCACTTGCAGCAGAAGTGTTTTCTGGGACTGAGGCAGATGTCTTGTCTGTGTCCGATGGCACCACACGTCCGGCAGTACTGCATGGACTTTCGATAGGGCTTACAGCGATAGTCCCCACTTTGGTAGGTGATGTAGTACGGGACGTGTGACCCGTCGAAAGTGATGACGGCCGTAGATGATCGACCGAGCATGCATGCGCCGAGAACTGTGTATCTGGGATCGACTCTGAGGCCAGCTACGATTTCGGCACTACTGGTACCTGCCAAGAGACTGTAGATGACGCCTCTGCTTACGTCGTCGGGATGTCTCACGTGGGGGTTCACCTTGAAGAAGGTGCCGCCTAACTGGATGGTCGTTATGCTTTTGAGATTGGTTGCACGTTCAGCGTCGGCGGTACTCGCAATGATGACGTTTTCGTCTGAACTCAAACGTTATCGGGGAAGTCCTGTTGCGTGAGACCGCTGGATCTTCCGGTGGCGTGGGTGACTGCGGTTAGGTTCCATTTCGATAAGTCGAGTCCGACTTGTGGCCTGTAGACAATCTTCAAGTCGTCGGTTGGGAAAGGCGACATGTTCTGGTTGCGTTGTTTTGACGGTTGCGGTGTGGGCTTAGGGTCTTGTTTCGGCACTTCGTTGTGCGCTTTTATGGGTTCCGATGCTTGTTTTCTCTTGCGTCCGACTTGCAGCCATTCAATGTGTTGGTTTTAGATTGTTTTCCCGCTGTTAGCATCGTAGGGCCGTGCCAACGTCGTTGCGGAATTCGCGTCCGGTCCATCGGTTTGAATTCTTGACGGTTTCTCTTGTAGCTGGGTAGCCATCTGTTTTCCTCGAAAGTGTAGGCGGCAAAGATCAGGTGGTGTTTTCCTCGACGCTTTCTTCGTCGATGTAGGCACGCGACGCTCACAATCGGATGCCGTGCGCATGCCACGCGGGCACGAGCCGAGCGCGTGCACGCGCTCGGCAGGCTACCGTGGCGTTAGGGTTAGCATGGAGGGTTGCAGCCTCGAGATGTCAACAGTTCGATTGCGGTAGATGTCCACTCATTGCTTAATGGCAGGTGTCAGTCCGTTCCTTGTGACTTGCTGAATCGGCGAGCACAAAAACCAAGAACTTTTCAAGCCTTGGACCATGGAAATTAGCGTGAAAGCAGGAGCCCATGTGGAGCGCTTCCGCACTCCGTGGCCCCCTGGCGGCTTTTTCGCGCTGGAAAGGAAAAAAAAATATACAGAAGCGCAACGCGTGCTTCCACGTCACACCAATTGGCCAAAGGGGGGACGGAGGAGGCTGGGGCGACAGGAGGCGGCGAGGAGGTAACGGCGGGGAGGGCGGGGCGGCGGAAACATCTAAGAATGGCACTACTTTTGGAAGATTGAGGGGCTCCAACATCATCACCTCGTAGAAGCGCGCTCTCGAACTCTCGCCTCTGCCAACAGTGTGTACTTCCCTTCGAGTTGTCGTAGCAGCATTCCGTACGGCTGTCGAGCTTCTCACTACGATACAACTCGAGGGACGACTTCTGCGGCTTTCCGCCACGCAGCTGTCTCCATCTGTCGCACCTGGAGCCGTACTCCCTCGCCCACTGGGTCCCTCGGCTTCTGCGCCACCGCCCCCAGCCCAAAACGCCGACGCAGTGCGGCCGTCCTTCTTTCGTCGACATTTCGGCGAAAATGGTGTGCATCAGCATGTGTCGGGCGACATTCTTTCCCGGAATCCTCAGGAGCCGATTTTCCTACGTCGCCTTCGCCATCCGCCTCTCTAGCGGTGAAGGAGGACCATCCGATCTCCTTCTGTATCGCCTCCACGGGTGTGAGCCTGTGAACCGCCAGCACCTGCCTGCCTATTGGTCTCTGGCGCCTCTCTAGGAATTCCCGCGCTCCTGAGGAGAGGCATAGTACGGCGTTAGCGCACCTAAGGCCCAGCACTGCTACAGTTTTCCACAGCACTCGCATCACCTCATATCGGCTGTATGACCACAAGGGCATCTGGCACTGAACTCCCTTATGTCTAGTTGCTTTTCCTCTCATCTCTCTGTCATATGTCGAGAGGTAGTCTGTGCTTGTTGCCAATCTGATGCCCAAATATTTTGTGCAGGTGCTCCTGAGCATTGGGTCGCTCTGTAGGCGCCATGTTGCGCCGAGCCGCGCGTCGCATGCCCCCCAAACCAACACCACGCACTTTGTGGAGCTGAAACTCGGTCGCAGTCGCCCCATCGCCCCGCCACAGATGTCTAACGATTTCTGTAGCTCATCTGGAGAGCCTGCAAGGAGTGCAGAAATTTGCGGTATGCTCGCAAAAGTGGCCATGCACAAAACACACTTCCCGTGCTCCGTCTCTTTCAGTAAGCGACCGCGCGAATTGAAGAAACACGAAAGGTTTGCACAACTCGATGACTATCTTCGCTGTTGCTGAACTCTCTGGATCACACGAACTGCAAAATAAACAGTTTTTGACGCGGCTGAAGCCTAGGCCTTTGCCGCAAAGTGCCGCGCAACTGGCCGCTTGACGCACTTTGCGTGTATTCGTGGGCTTCTTTCACGCTCACAAAAACACTTTTATGTACCACGTATTGAGCAACACAAAGCTGTATCGGGAGTTTTTCATCTTGTTCTGCAATTTTCGCATTGACACTTTTCATCCAATTATGTATAATATTTGAGAAGTTGATTATTAATGAATCCTAATTATGTAATTAGGCGGAATGTAAAAAATAATCAGAGTATCTCCAAGCGACGGCAAACAACATTACCTTGGTTCTGTTCAGCTACGCGGCATTTGCATATTTTGAAAGTTTGACTCAAGTTACGTGAAACACCCTGCACAGTTCCTCTACGCCGTGCATTCTGTTAGCAAGGGCGATGGGAGCAAGCAGGCGCTCTCAAGTGGCCGTTAAGGCAATCGTAAACCACAACTTTGTGCTAACAAGCGTTGCCACGTTCAAATGGGAACTTAGCTTCTCCCGGCTGTTCCACTCGCTCCATTTATTACCTGGTTAAGTTTCACTCGTGCTCATTGGATACGAACAAGCAATATTCTTTGGCTGTACTAACTGTCGAGGAAGTGTTTCCAACAATCCGAATACGTTTGGAGCGCAGTTCTTAGGCACCCGTTTATGCGTCGGCGTTGTGCTTCGGCGTAACCGAGCGAACTAGCAAACAGCATAAAATAGCGAACGCGGTGTGCAGCGGGCGATGAAGTTTCACTCGTGCTCATTGGATACGACCAAGCAATATTCTTTGGCGGTACTAACTGTCGAGGTAGTGTTTCCAACCATCCGAATACGTTTGGAGCGCAGCTCTTAGGCACCCGTTTATGCGTCGGCGTTGTGCTTCGGCGTAACCGAGCGAACTAGCAAACAGCATAAAATAGCGAACGCGGTGTGCAGCGGGCGATGAAAGACGGTGATAGCGAAGAGAACGCGAGGAGGAAAGGGGTGGAAGAGGGTGGAGCGGAGCCATGAGGCGGTAAGTGGAGGAAGAGGGGGGTATGGCGAAAGCGGGAGAACAAAAGCGTATTGCCGCGCAAGACGGCAACGACCGCTACGAGATGGCGCCAGAGTAGCGCGCCGTCGTCTGTTCATCCACGATACCATATATGCAAAGCTCTGCATGAGCGGAGGTCTGTCTGCGGCGGCTGCTGTGAATAGCGCCCAAACGTCACCCACCCGCTGCTTCTCGTGATCTCCCGATTAGCGAGGCAGTCGCGCCACACTTCGCTCCCTTTGAAACGTGCTGCACGAGACAGATTGTCCGCGGCAGCTGATTTATCGCGATATAAAAACACGTATGGAGCTTCGCATTAGAGAGTATCGTAATCGTCGGTGAATGATTTCCTTTTTTTTTTAATTGTAACTTTTGCAATACAGCGGCGAATTAACTATTCGAATAGTTGTCGCTAGGTACCATACGACCAGGAGTAGTGGCAGTCGTACAGAGGAACACTGCGCAGAACAAGCAACGATTCCTGAGAAATACGTACGCTTATTAGGCACATTCTTTTCTTTTTTTTGTTTTCACAAGAGATCGGTACAGCAAGCCCGAAATCTCTGGGTGAAGAGCTGTACGGAATGCTCACGTGAACCCTGCGTGGTGATGCCAATTCCGGTGAGTTTCCTTATAGTCTGTTCTCTGCTATGGAAGGCACGTGAGAAGGGCATGCTCCGACGGAACGATTTATTCTGAGATTGCGGCGCTGTACACGCGCAATATGAAAAAAAAAAGAAAACATCTAACGCTGATGTTGGCATCTATGTGGAGCGAATAGCTAATTCGTGTGGTATAGAGAAAGAACGGAGCATTTAAAACGAGGCACATACCCCTGTGTGACTGGTCGTGGCCGCCGCCTTCAACAGAGCGCGCATGACTTGGGAAGTCATCATCACGGTGGAGTCCATGCAGAAGGAAGACTCGAGGTCTCCAGGCCGGACGTGGCAGTGCAAGCTGTGGGGGCTGAGAGCCACCTGCTTGTGCAGGTACTCAGTCACCTGGCCATGAATAAGAAGGGCGAGCAAAATGACGAGGTGACCACCATTACCCACAGTGCTAAGCTAGAGATTCGTAGCTACAATAGCTAATTAAGCTACAGCGAAATTCAGTATAATCATTAACAAACGCTTCGCGCGTGCCTGTTCTTGTAGATTCGATGTGCTTTTATGCATTATGGCATAAATGGCGTCTAGTTGAATATATATAGGCAGGCAAATGTGCGAAGGAGCGTGAAACATTGATTACATGAACGGTACCGCTGCGGTCTGTATTTCTGTTAATAGTTTTGTCTTTAACGCACCAGACAAGTCTGAAATACCAACACGTTGGCGAAAGACCAGCAGGACGCACCGACAGCCATAGATAACGTTTAAAGCTCAAGTAAACATAGAGTATTTTATTCAGCGTGGTGGCGTGGAGAAGAGGTAGAACACCCGACCTCAAATCTGAAGGTCGGAAGTTCGAATCCTGCTCCAGTCCACTACATTTTCAGGCATGGAGTGGTGCCTGACACCGGCAAAAAATACATATTGCCGAGAGCTAGTGGGGCTATACTAGTTCAGGTGCAACCAAACTAGGCAGGCCCACTAAGCTTCATCAAAGTCACTCCCTCACCAGAACAGGAATTGGCCTCCCTGGTGCAGTATTCGGCCACAACCTCCCTCATGACTCCGACAATTAACCCATGGCCCTCAGTCCCCAGTGGCTGCGGAGCACCTGACCAAGGCGGCAGTCAGACCTGCGACGTGGCAGAGGGTGCTAAGAATCCCTGGGTCCGGACAGGCCACCAATGGAAACTGAACCTGGCAACGTTCAACACGCGTACCCTCTAGAGTGAGGCTAGCTTAGCAGGACTATTTGAGGAACTATCAGGCATTGCCTGGGATATTATTGGCCTTAGTGAGGTTAGAAGAACTGGTGAGGCTTACACAGTGCTGACTAACGGCCACATCCTCTGCTACAGAGGTCTTCCAGAAAAGAGAGAATCCGGGGTAGGATTTCTAGTTCATAACAACATAGCGGGCAACATTGATGAATTCTACAGCATTAGTGAGAGGGTAGCAGTCGTCGTAATAAAGCTGAATAGGAGGTACAAAATGAAGGTAGTACAAGCCTACGCCCCAACTTCCAGTCACGATGATGAAGAAATAGAACAGTACGTTTTATGAAGATGTCGAATTAGCAATGAGATGCACACTCAGTATACTGTAGTCATGGGCGACTTCAATGCAAAAGTGGGGAAAATGCAGGTTGGTGAGCAAGCAATTGGCAACTACGGCATCGATTCTAGGAATGCAAGAGGAGAGATGTTGGCAGAATTCGCGGAAAGGAATAGGCTCCAAATAATGAATACATTCTTCAGAAAGCGCATCAACAGGAAGTGGACATGGAAAAGTCCTAATGGAGAAACAAGGAATGAAATAGATTTCATACTCTGCCGATCTGAGCATAGTGCAGAATGTAGAAGTGTTAGGTAAGGTAAAGTGCAGTGACCATAGGTTAGTGAGGTCTTGGATTTCTCTCAATTTGGAGAGAGAAAGAGTGAAATTAGTCAAGAGGAAACAGGCCAACCTAGACGCAGTAAGGGTGAAAGCAGACCAATTCAGGCCGGTGCTCGCAAACAAATATGCAGCTTTAGAACAAGAAGATGAAGATAACATAGAGGTAGTGAACGGAACCGTAACTAGACTGATCTCAGAAGCAGCAATTAAAGTGGGAGGTAAGGCACCAAGGCAACCAGTAGGGAAGCTCTCCCAAGAAACAAAGGACCTAATAAAGCAACGACAAAACATGAAAGTTTCGAACTCAAGAGATCAGATAGAATTCGCTGAACTGTCAAAACTGATCAACAAGAAGAAAGTAAGGGATATTCGAAATTATAACGTGGGAAAGATTGAGGAAGCCGTAAAATATGGACGCAGCATGAAGTCAGTAAGAAGAAAGCTTGGCATAGGACAAGGCAAGATGTATGCACTAAAAGATAAGCATGGTAATATCATCAGCAATTTCGATGACATAGTAAAAGCAGCGGAAGAATTCTATACTGACCTGTACAGTTCTCAAAGCAGCCAAGCTACTTTCATTCGAAATAGTGATGAACCGGATACAGAAGCTCCTTCTATAACTAGCTATGAAGTGAGAAGGGCCTTGAAAGACATGACCAGGGGAAAGGCGGCTGGAGAAGATGGAATAACAGTAGATTTAATCAAAGATGGAGGAGATATCATGCTTGAAAAGCTTGCGGCCCTTTATACTCAATGCCTCACAACTTCAAGTGTACCAGAGAGCTGGAAGAACGCCAACATTATACTTATCCATAAGAAGGGAGACGTTAAAGAATTGAAGAATTACAGACCCATTAGCTTGCTTTAAGTATTGTATAAAATATTCACCAAGATAATTTCCAATAGAATCAGGGCAACACTTGACTTCAGCCAACGAAGAGAACAGGCTGGCTTCAGGAAGGGATATTCTACGATGGATCATCCAACCAAGAGAACAGGCTGGCTTCAGGAAGGGCTATTCTACGATGGATCATATCCATGTCATCAATCAGGTAATCGAGAAATCTGCGGAGTACAATCAACCTCTCTATATGGCTTTCATAGATTATGAAAAGGCATTTGATTCAGTAGAGATACAAGCAGTCATAGAGGCATTGCGCAATCAAGGAGTACAGGAGGCGTACGTGAAACTCTTAGCAAATATCTACAAGGATTCCACAGCTACCTTGATTCTCCACAAGAAAAGTAGAAAGTTACCTATCAAGAAAGGGGTCAGGCAAGGAGACACAATCTCTGCAATGTTATTCACTGCATGCTTAGAAGAAGTATTCAAGCTCTTAGACTGGGCAGGCTTAGGATTGAGGATCGATGGCGAATATCTCAGCAACCTTCGGTTTGCAGATGACATTGTCCTATTCATCAACAATGGAGACGAATTACAACAAATGATTGAGGACCTTAATCGAGAAAGTGCAAGAATTGGGTTGAAGATGAATATGCAGAAGACAAAGATAATGTTCAATAGCCTGGCATAGGAGCAAGACTTCAGGATCGCCAGTCAGCATCTAGAGTCTGTAAAGGAATACGTTTATCTAGGTCAATTAATCACAGGGGACCCTGATCATGAAAAAGAAATTTACACAAGAATAAAATTGGGTTGGAGTGCATACGGCAGGCATTGCCAAATCCTGACCGGGAGCTTACCACTGTCGTTGAAAAGAAAAGTGTAAAATCATTGCATTCTACCGGTGCTAACATATGGGGCAGAAACTTGGAGGTTAACAAAGAAGCTCGAGAACAAGTTAAGGACCGCACAAAGAGCAATGGAACGAAAAATCTTAGGAGTAACGTTAAGAGACAGGAAGCGAGCGGTATGGATCAGAGAACAAACGGGGATAGACGATATTCTATGTTGACATTAGGCGGAAGAAATGGAGCTGGGCAGGCCACGTAATGCGTAGGATGGATAACCGGTGGACCATTAGGGCTACAGAATGGAGGGATGATGAAGTTAGGAAATTCGCAGGCGCAAGTTGGAATAGATCGCAGGGAGAGGCCTTCGTCCTGCAGTGGACATAAATATAGGCTGATGATGATGATGATTTTATTCAGCGATGCGGCAACGTATACCCTTGCAGATTAGGACACGTCAGAATATTCAATGAGAAGACGGCATTGTGATTCTACTACGCCAAACCACCTTCTACCCACATGCTTTGAACATTATGACAATAATAGCAGCACTGCCTTTATTTTACACATCATTTTTCTTTTAAAAGGTATCGTTATGTCCCTTGTTGGAACATTTCCTTCCTATCGCGATCTTCATACGTCGCGGCTTCTTCGAAACAATGGAGATAACTTTGTCGGTGTTGGCTGGCAGCCGGTGAATGGACATGAGATACTGCCGAATAAGCCGCTCTTCAGCCGTCATGTTCGGAAAACATGTATTTACACGCAATGTCAACTGTGGTGAATAATTTAAGGAATGTGTGAACTTTCGGAAACAGCTCTCTGTCACATCAAACTAGAACGCCCGTCGCGTAGCGTTACAGCTCTTCTCTTTGTATGGCCTGCCATTTCGCCTTCCATATCTCCCACTCCCCCTTTATTATAGGGACATGTGGCGTTCTTATCTTTGACGTAAAATACAAAGGCGTGCCGCGCAGACTTGGCAGCGTGCCTTGGTTGGGCAAATCGCAAGCTCGGTATACTGTTGTTGCCCGGTGGCCGGTGGCTTGCAAAGCGGCGCTCAAGAAAGGTTCACAGATCGTTGATATACAGTATGTATGAAGCTCACCTGTAGTGCTCCTCTACAGAACTACAAGAATTTCGCTGTGCCGACCGTGCACCCACGGCACCACGAACTTGTACTTGTATTTCTTTGTCACGTGCGAAAGTGGGCGAACAGTTTCATTTTGGCTAGACGAGAGAGCTCCCCCCCCCCTTATACGTCCTTGCTATATATATATATATATATATATATATATATATATATATATATATAAATTGCCGCACCTTGCAGCAGGTGCCCCATAATTAGAAAGAGGAAGGAAGACGCGCGCTAGTCCACGCGCCATGCGCCGTCACCTGCTTTGACGGGCGCCAGCGAAGAAGCAGACGAAGATCCTCCGACGAAGATCCAATGCTTATCCCAAGAAACAAAGGACCTAATAAAGAAACGACAGAAGATGAAAATGCCCAACTCAAGAGATCAGATAGAATTCGCTGAACTGTCAAAACTAATCAACAAGAAAAAAGTAAGGGATATTCGAAATTATAACGTGGGAAAGATTGAGGAAGCCGTAAAATACGGACGCAGCATTAAATCAGTAAGAAGAAATCTTGGCATAGGACAAGGCAAGATGTATGCACTGATATATATATATATATATATATATATATATATAAATTGTTAGTTTCTTGCGTGCGGAGCCGCGTTCGCTTAACAGGAAAGTAACATATTGTGAACATTGCCGTCTGCCAAATGAACTTTAATTGGTGAGCAGCCATGTGCAAATCTCACGAAACAACAGGACTACACAGCAAGCGACGATGGGCAGGCAATGCATCGTTGGAGGTTGCAAGTCAGGTTACCAGACCTGCAAAGAAAAATTAATTTTGTTCGATGTTCCTTCTGATCCAGAACGCCTCAAAGGCCGGGCTCAAGCGATTCCTAGGAAGGGCCGTACGCTCAGCACAAAGGATGTAGTTTGCAGGAAACATTTCGCAGACGATATGATTTTGAAGAAAATATACTTATTAGAGCTAGGAGGAGAGCTCCTGCTTAGCGTGCCAAAAGGAAGCGTTCTTTCGGAAGATGAAATGTCTTGCGTTTTTCCGTTTTCTCCCGCGCAACCTTTGCTGGACCATCTTGCACAGCACGTTGTTGGCCCCACTGTTCTCCCCACAGTGCTGAACTTTCCGCCATGTATTAACCATTCAAACCACAAAAATGTAATTCGGGACAACACGAAAGGGTACCTAATGGATGTACGCACAGCAATTGGTACCTTAAGTGGTTGCTCCGCAACAAAGGAGCAATGCTTCTCGTTTACGAACAGTCACGCGCTCTCGTTCAAAGTTCTGCTTTCCTGCCAATCAAAAGCACGCGTGTCCCCCTCCCTGTTAGTGCGCTCGGAGTCCCCGCAGCGAGATGACCGACGCGAGAGCACCGAGTACCGTCAGCGAGCGCGCGCAAACCAAACTCCTTAAGAAATAGAGCCGCAAAACAGGAAATTTTGAAAAAGCTTCGGATCAAGCACGTGTCTGTTACACGCGAACAAATAGTAAGTTGGCAGGAAGCGCGAGAACAAGCTTCTAACGCCAGCATGATTCCCATAAATAAGCAGAGAGACCGCGCCTGCCGCATGCCTCAGAGCCATGCATAGAGTGACCTAGAATATGGGAGAGTGTCCAAAGCGCCGCGCGAATGCATCGGAGGAGCGAGGACCTTTTTGTGTGAACTCCCGCGCCGCGGCGCTGCTGTACCGGACCCGTGGGCTTTCTCCGCTGCGGAAGCCGCGCCAAGGCGGCGGGCGTCTGCTACGAGCCTGATATTTTGGTTGCCGTTAGCCAACATCGCGATAACTTGCGATATATTAAGTACCACGTCACCGCAAGGTAATAACGCAGTGACTCACCACACAGAGAACGCGTTTGCCGGCTGTGAATACGGGTATTTTGTCTATTTCCTTCTAGCTCACTTGGTCCGCGCTTACGCGGCTGTTTGAGTAACGCATTCCGCGCGCTTACTTCATTTAGTTATGCGTGGAAGGAGCAACGTGAACGTGCTGCAGAAGAAAATAAGCTGGAGACCGCGATAATAACCAAGAGAACGTAGCAGATATGGCTAACTCATGCTAACGCTTTTGCACCTTATAACCGTTTCCTTTCTTTTATTTCATGCATTCGATTTGCTTTACAAGACTGCATCCAGCGCTCTGGTGTTTCTTTATTAAGGCGAAATCCTTAACTGCGCTCTTGGGAAGCGGAATGTGTCTGTTGGCCGATGCCGCGCTACCAAAAATAAATACAAACCGCGTAACTCTCGCGGCTCGTTCACTTGGTATACCAAAGTATAGTGTGGAAAGGCACAAATGTGTGACTAAGATGGCTGATGGGCCATGGCATTAGTAACTTCACATACTTGCACTCACGTCACGATTGACGATAACAATATGACGTGTGGTCATATGACGACGGCCAGAAATCCCTCTGATGCTGTGAGTGTGACGATAAAAACGTGCTGAATGCCAATCTCGATCTCAACGTGTCGAACTTACCCATATATAATTAAGAATGGAGAGCACAGGTAAAGGGTAATAATAGTAATGATAATTTCTGGGGTTTACACCCAAAAATCACAATATGGCTATGAGAGACACCGCAGTGGAGGGCTCCGTTAATTTCGACCACCTGGGGTTCTTTAACGTGCACCTAAATCTATGTACACGGGTGTTTTGTGCATTTCGCCTCCATCGAAATGTAAGCCGCCGTGGCCGGGAATCGAACCCCCGTCCTCGAGCTTAGCAGTACAACCTACCAAAGCCACTAAGCTATAGCACGGCGTGTATAGGTAAAGGGTACGCGAGAAATATACGCGGCAAAAAACAAGACAAGCCAAAATAAATGAAACGCTAACAGTGCAACATTGTATACATATGCCTCATTTCATAATTACGAGAAAGCGTCAGAAAACGAACATGATGGATTACGTATGTGCTACTCTTCTTTCGCCTTCTTGTGTTGCAATAGCGCCAATACTAAGCGAATTTTAACATGAAAGTAATTTAGGAATATTTATTGCGTATGCTCGCTGGTTCGTACACAGCAAATATACTTACTGATCAATAACTACGTACTTGTAGTATACGTAATGAAAGAGGGAACAAATCACCAGAACATAAACTTTTCATTTTTTGATGTTATTGAAGGTAACTATTTTAGGGATATGTAGATCCATTGTGAAATTTGTAGTGCATCAGACAGTAATTTTCAAGACGATTTTCCTCTCAATATAATTGCAAGCACAAACATCGTCACGCGCCATGAATGCTTGTTAGTTTACGTAAAAAATCACACGTTACGCAATAAGTATGGTATAATGAGAAGTTACATGTTGGTAATTTCAGAGAGGATTCACGGATTATTAAAACAAGGCTATTCCAGTAATAACTGTTACATAATAAATTAGTAAATGGCTAGGCCAGTAGTAGCTATCTATTCATTTCAATGTAGAAAAAATATATTTGTTTAGCTATATTGGCTGCATCGAATGGCTTTTCTTTCGAATGTCTGAATTTGAAAAAGCTTCGCTCGCGGTGAACCTTAAGGTACATCATGCGCGAAATTTGAATTGAAGAGATAGCGTACAGCAAGAATTGTTCATGTACGCAATCTCTGAACCGAAATAAGCCAACAATATTGCGGCGTTAGGGTCATGTTTGCTCTTTCTCTTGCTTCCCTTACACCTTCTCACTCTGCTATGTTCATAATGAAATATTGTCGTGGCTAAAAAATATTCGAATAAATACATATGCATATAGCTGTAAATCACTACTGACCGTGAGCGCAAAGCGCGTAATGTTGAGCTAAGCGGTCACTGCACGCACGTAAGTTTTTCACTTGACTGTGCGAGTAATTTACTTTTTTCGTTACTCTTATTCCTGCAAGCAAGGTGCTATTGCCCGCGTACCCATGCGAATAACGTTCCTTTATTTACGTTCTTTCCTTGCCCGGGCTCATTTAGCGCGTTTCTAGGCACGCGCAGTTACCGTAATACCATTCCCGAACTCTAGCACCGGAGCAAGGCCGCGCTGATGAGTTTGATAGGTTAGTTTTTGCATTATCTTACTGCCCAAGCACAAAGAAACGCTCAAAGATGGGTAATCTCCATGCAACACCGCACTGTTCAAGTTAAATAGACTTTAAGTGCTTTGCGTGGAAAATGAACGCAAAAAACTACAGCGCGTAGCAGACGACCCTCGCTTCCCGCGCGCTTCGCGAGCGCGAAAAGCCCACGGGTCCGGAGCAGCAGCGGCGCGGCGCGGCAGTTCACAGAAAAAGGCCCTCGCCGGAGCCGGCGCTTTGGACACTCTCCCATATTCTAGGTCACTCTAGCCATGCATGCCACTTAGAGACGAGTAATCCGTAGCAGTAAGAGCACCCCTCATTGTATTCAGATTTCCCGCGAAGCGCCGGTTGCTATAGCAACATTAAGCCCGGGATACATGGAGCGAACTTTCTCGACGAACTCCACGCGTCAAGTAACGACGCGGCGACACGACGCAGGATGTTCGCTGTGTCGCGATACATGCGGCGAACGCCGCCGCGCGTTGGCCGCCGTGTTGGCGGTGGTCCAGGCCGCCCGCTTCGAACTGAATTTGGCGTTGTCCTTGTAGAATTCACTTCGTTGGTAGCAAATGACTGCGTAAACGGCTTTCGGTTAGTCTCAGGCCGCTTCGACGACAGAGTATTATGGATAACCTTGAGTAGTTTTCGAGATCGCTTCTCGTTTCGAACACGTCTAAGCCTAGCGAAAGAAATATCCGATGCCAGCGCCATCTATCGGGGAAGTCGGGAGATATGCATGACGACAGCATGTGGCCTCTGAGATCAGAAGATTTCTGTTGAAGGTTGTTGTAGAGAGCTTGCACTGCTTGTCTGTCTTCTCGCAGATCAGCGGATATGGGATGTACAAATACAACGCGATTCCTGAGAGATCATACTAGGAACTACTCAATCGGTGCAGAGACATGCAGACACGGCAACACCAACGCGATTGCAGACGACGCGAAAAGGCGCGCGCGCGAGATACACCAGCATGCATTGCGACCGGAACTAGTGCCTCCTGATTGGCTGTCGTCCACCGCTGCGCGCTAGACGCTTCCGGCGGCGGCGTTCCCCCGACGAAAATGTTTGGACAGGCAGATCGGCTGCGGACGGCAAATTTCTTGACGCCGGCCGTCGGACGTTCGCCGCCCGCCCGAAACTGGAACGCCCATACATTTCGTCGGACACTTTAAAAATTAATATCTCCAAACTGGTTAAGTCCTGAGAATTCGTTCCAAGTGCATACGCCTGGCGAACTCAGCGGCTATAACCCGTACATTGAAATATGTGCCGTAAAATCATTAATTAAAAAGTTAACTAGCGTAATTATGTTAATTACTCAATTAGCCGTTTTGATTTCTCGTGGACGTAATGGCCGCCTCATCGATTAGTTTAGATCAAGGATTATAACTGTGCTATCTGCCACAGGCAATGTTTAAAAATTTGGTGCAGCTAAAATGAAACACCCTGTATATATATATATATATATATATATATATATATATATATATATATATGGCCACGGAATAGGGGCACCACCCTGCTGGACAAACTTCGCCTTGAACCCCCTACCCCCTCTGTGGACTGGGGTAGGAGCCTGTCCGGGTTCTGATTATAATAAAGTTTTACTACTACTACTACTACTTGAGTGTTATTCTTTTTTCGCGGAGCTACTGTGATTTTTGTGAGTCATGCTCACGACTTCTACCACCATCCTTTAGTGCTTCCTTCACTTAGTAGACACTCCTTCACTCCTAACCCATTTCAGTGGTTTTTGAGTGTTTATCTTTTTTAGCCGAGTCATTGTCATTTATGCTAAGTCATGCTCATGACTAGGATTTGTACCATCATACTTTAGTGTTTCCTTCACTTAGTGCCCCCGTGCGAACTCATTCCAGTGGGTTTTGAGCGTTAATATTTTTTTCGCTGAGTCATTGTCATTTTGCTGAGTTATGCTGATAACTATGACTTCTACCATCATCCTTTAGTGTTTCCTTCACTAAGTGCCCACGTCCGCACTCATTCCAGTGGTTTTGGAGCGTTTATCTGTTTCACTGGGTCATTGTCATCATCTACATGACACGCATGTTATGACATTTTTGTCATGACCTATCACTTATGTTCGCCATACACACCTGTCATACCATGCCAATTTTGGTACCTACCAAGTTAACGAAACGACCATGAGAGTACCAAGACGTATGCGACTGTTTCATGACCTACATGACCTGCATGTCATGACATTCAAGTCATGACATATCATTTATGTTCGTCACATACTCTTGTCATTGTATACCAATTTTTGTACATACAAAGTTAACGAAACGATCATGAGAGCACAAAGACGTAGGCGGCTAGATAGATAAGATAGATAGATAGATAGATAGATAGATAGATAGATAGATAGATAGATAGATAGATAGATAGATAGATAGATAGATAGATAGATAGATACATACTGTCTAAGTAGCAAGTGTTCGCCAAGAAATGCTTCGCATTTAAAATTCACCGTCTTTACCGCTCGCCGAAAGGGACACATGACCTCGGCACGACCTTCGACATGAGCCGCCGCTGCCCGCCAGCGCATGGCGAGCTGAAACACTATCGGAGTCGACGTGCTGAGACTGGCGCCATGCCCGCTGACCAAGATGTGCACACGTCGTCTGCTTAAACGATATTTAAACGTGGCTAATAAAGAAGTTTATACAATTACTAGCCCTCCAACTTTGACAAGATTGCGTCATAGCATATACCGCATTTACTCGTGTAAGGCCCGCACCCCCAGTTTGGAGTGCGAAAATTTGGGTTGGAGACAAGCACCCCTTTCCTACTGGTGGTGCGTGGAGCAGAGGTAGAATACCCGGCCTCAAATCTGAAGGTCGTAAGTTCGAATCCTACTCCAGTCCACCACATTTTCAGGCATGGAGTGGTGCCTGACACCGGCAAGAAAAAAAAATATTGCCGAGAGCTAGTGGGGCCATACTAGTTCAGGTGCAACCAAACTGGGAAGGCCCACTAAGCTTCATCAAAGTCACTCCCTCATCAGAACTGGAATTGGCCTCCCTGGTGCAGCATTCGGCCACTACCTCCCTTATGACTCCGACAATTAACCCATGGCACTCAGTACCCAGTGGCTGCGGAGCACCTGACCAAGGCGGCGGCAGCAGACCTGCTACGCCGCAGAGGGTGCTAAGAATCTCTGGGTCCGGACAGGCCGCCAATGGAAACAGAACCTGGCAACGTTCAACACGCGCACCCTCTCAAGTGAGGCTAGCTTAGCAGGGCTATTTGAAGAATTATCAGGCATTGCCTGGGATATTATTGGCCTTAGTGAGGTTAGAAGAACTGGTGAGGCCTACACAGTGCTGACTAATGGCCACGTCCTCTGCTACCGAGGTCTTCCAGATAAGAGAGAATCCGAGGTAGGACCTCTAGTCCATAAAAACATAGCAGGCAACAATGATGAACTCTACAGCATTAATGAGAGGGTAGAAGTCGTCGTAATAAAGCTCAATAGGAGGTACAAAATGAAGGTAGTACAAGTGTACGCCCCAACCTCTAGTCACGATGATGAAGAAATAGAACAGTTTTATGAAGACGTTGAATTAGCAATCAGAAAGGTGCAAACTCAGTATACTGTAGTCATGGGCGACTTCAATGCAAAAGTGGGGATAAAGCAGGTTGGTGAGCAAGCAATTGGCAACTAAGGCATCGATTCTCGTCGAGAAGAGATGTTGGTAGAATTCGCGGAAAGGAATAGGCTCCGAATAATGAACACCTTCTTCAGGAAGCGCAGCAACAGGAAGTGGACCTGGAAAAGCCCTAATGGAAAAACAAGGAATGTAGATTTCATACTCTCTGCCGATCCATGCAAGGTGCAGGATGTAGAAGTGTTAGGTAAGGTAATGCGCAGTGACCATAGGTTAGAGAGGTGTAGGATTTCTCTCAATTTGAAGAGAGAAAGAGTGAAATTAGTGAAGAGGAAACAGACCAACCTAGAGGCAGTAAGGGTAAAACAAGACCAATTCAGGCTGGTGCTCGTAAACAAATATGCAGCTTTAGAAAAGGAAGATAAATACAACATAGAGGTAATGAATGAAAGCGTAACTAGGTTGATCTCAGAAGCAGCAATTGAAGTGGGGGGTAGGGCACCAAGGCAACCAGTAGGTAAGCTCTCCCAAGAAACAAAGGACCTAATAAAGAAACGACAAAACATGAAAATGTCTAACTCAAGAGATCAGATAGAATTCGCTGAACTGTCGAAACTGATCAACAAGAAGAAAGTAAGGGATATTATAGTATGGGAAAGATTGAGGAAGCCGTAAAATATGGACGCAGCATGAAATCAGTAAGAAGAAAGCTTGGCACAGGACAAGGTAAGATGTAGGCACTGAAAGATAAGCATGGTTTTATCATCAGCAATTTCGATGACATAGTAAAAGCAGCAGAAGAATTCTATACTGACCTGTACAGTAACCAAAACAGCCAAGCTTCTTCCATTCGAAATAGTGATGAACCGGATACAGAAGCTCCTTCTATAACTAGCGATGAAGTTAGAAGGGCCTTGAAAGACATGACCAGGGGAAAAGCGCCTAGAGAAGATGGAATAACAGTAGATTTAATCAAAGATGGAGGAGATATCATGCTTTCAGTATTGTATAAAATATTCACCAAGATAATTTCCAATAGAATCAGGACAACACTTGACTTCAGTCAACCAAGAGAACAGGCTGGCTTCAGGAAGGGATATTCTACGATGGACCATATCCATGCCATCAATCAGGTAATCGAGAAATCTGCGGAGTACAATCAACCTCTCTATACGGCTTTCATAGATTATGAAAAGGCATTCGATTCAGTAGAGATATCAGCAGTCACAGAGGCATTGCGTAATCAAGGAGTGGAGGAGGCATACGTGAATATCTTGGCAAATATCTACAAGGATTCCACAGCTACCTTGGTTCTCCACAAGAAAAGTAGAAAGATACCTATCAAGAAAGGGGTCAGGCAAGGAGACACAATCTCTCCAATGCTATTCACTGCATGCTTAGAAGAAGTATTCAAGCTCTTAGAATGGGAAGGATTAGGAGTGAGGATCGATGGCGAGTATCTCAGCAACCTGCGGTTTGCAGATGACATTGTCCTATTGAGCAACAAGGGAGAGGAATTACAACAAATGATTGAGGACCTTCATCGAGAAAGTGCAAGAATTGGGTTGAAGATGAATATGCAGAAGACAAAGATAATGTTCAATAGCCTGGCAAGGGAACAAGAATTCAGGATCGCCAGTCAGCCTCTAGAATCTGTAAAGGAATATGTTTATCTAGGTCAATTACTCACAGGGGACCCTGATCATGAGAAAGAAATTTACAGAAGAATAAAATTAGGTTGGAGTGCATACGGCAAGCATTGCCAAATCCTGACTGGGAGCTTACCACTGTCGTTGAAAAGAAAAGTGTACAATCATTGCATTCTACCCGTGCTAACATACGGGGCAGAAACTTGGAGGTTAACAAAGAAGCTCGAGAACAAGTTAAGGACCGCACAAAGAGCAATGGAACGAAAAATCTTAGGAGTAACGTTAAGAGACAGGAAGAGAGCGGTGTGGATCGGAGAACAAACGGGGGTAGACGATATTCTAGTTGACATTAAGCGGAAGAAATGGAGCTGGGCAGGCCATGTAATGCGTAGGATGGATAACCGGTGGACCATTAGGGTTACAGAATGGATACCAAGAGAAGGGAAGCGCAGTCGAGGACGGCAGAAAGTCAGGTGGGATGATGAGGTTAGGAAATTCGCAGGCGCAAGTTGGAATACGCTAGCGCAAGACAGGGGTAATTGGAGATCGCAGGGAGAGGCCTTCGTCCTGCAGTGGACATAAATATAGGCTGATGATGATGAATTGTATTCTACCGGTGCTAACATATGTTGCAGAAACTTGGAGGTTAACAAAGAAGCTCGAGAACAAGTTTAGGACCGCACAAAGAGCGATGGAACGAAAAATGCTAGGCCTAACGTTAAGAGACAGGAAGAGAGCGGTTTGGATCAGAGAACAAGCGGGGCATAGCCGATATTCTAGTTGGCATTAGGCGGAAGAAATGGAGCGGGGCAGGCCATGTAATGCGTAGGATGGATAACCGGTGGACCGTTAGGGTTACAGAATAGATACCAAGAGAAGGAAAGTACAGTCGAGGTCGGCAGAAAACCAGATGGGATGATGAAGTTTGGAAATTTGCAGGCGCAAGTTGAAATACGCTAGCGCAAGACAGGGGTAATTGGAGATCGCAGGGAGAGGCCTTCGTACTGCAGTGGACATGATATATAGGCTGATGATGATGATGATGACCCCTTTCCAAGCGTTGAGGTCCCATAATGGCCGAGCACCAGGCCGGGAGCGCGCTTGTACCTATTTTACTGGTAGGTACCCGGTAGCAGCACTTGCCTCCCACAGCCGCGGCGGATGGTCTTCAACAAGGCCGTGTGTGTCTCACGTACGCATATACCCGCGCGCTGGTAAAATTCCTCAAGCTGCTACTAGGTGCAAGTCGTTGTGCTGCCGACGGTGACATTATGATGATGACCGCGCCAAACACTCGGTACCGAATCGCAACTTTGGTCGCCGACGTCGACGAAGCGATGTTGACAAGGCCCAGCTGGCGGTTTTCGCGGGTGGCATGCCGTTGCGGAAAGTTCGCCTCTGAAATGTCTGAACGATTACGCCACTTAGCCGATGGGGCATTAGGTCACGTGCACGGGCTGCACGGACGGCCACGTGCGTGAAGCATCCGCAGGCGGATGTCGTGGGAACTACTTTGAACGCTATACCAATTTTGCGCGTGCGCTTACTGGACGGAACGGCGTAATCTGGCGTGTGGGCATAAAGGCAGTAATGCTTCATTGCATGAAGCGCAGCACTGAGCAAACGTCGGTACACGTATTTTTGCTGTGCAGGCGCTTTAACACAACGAAATATATAGTTTACCGTCGTATATCCTTTTTTCGGACTGTCCGAGTGTTCGGACATTTTAGCCGCGCTGTCTGTGTCAAAAAAAGTGGTCAACGACTTGTAAATGTGTTCATAGTCGGCAGCCACTGCTTGCCAGCCTGCGTTGCGTAAGGGCTATACAGCTTGAAAAACAAAACAAAAAAACGTGCAGGCCTTACACGACCAAATACGCAACTACTCACTTTAAACTGGACTGCTGCGTTTTCGGTGTTCATTTTTTTCCGTAGAAGTCGGAGCTGACCAGCGCTCACAACCGTTATAGCCAAAGTGAAAGTTTGGCAGCGAAGACTGGTCGCGGCGGGGCGAGGGCGCCTGCCCGTTGTTAGCGCCGGCGGAGGCCAATCGGCGACGAGCGCTGCCTTTCTCAATGCACAGCGCAGAAATGGCATCGAGAAACCCGCCAGCTTTTACCCTTCTAACACCACACAATCGTTATATTGCACTGCTGTGTTTATCAATGTCTTAGAATCATGGCAAATCACTGTGCCGCTCCTCCATAGCCCGGAAAGACAACGCGCATCGGCCTGCACGCCTTCAACAGAGTTGTTCAGCGTTTTTACGGTCCATACCACTCCGCGTTGCCCTGCTGAGCCACACAGGAGCGCCGGGCGACTATCTCATTTTAGGTATGCGTTTAGCGTAACCGCAGCGAAGCGGAGCATTCCGACATGCAGCGCCCTTAGGCCAAATTGAAAGTTAAACAAAAATATCACCTATTGTGTCGATTTCCCAAAGTACGATAATTATGTATAACCTACTTATAAAATATCTAGATGTGCTCTTGTAAGGCGTCAACGGTACATTTTGCCAAGCGAAAAATAAGCATCGTATTCGGGTGAATTCCAGATCCACTTCAATCCTCCTTGACAGCTGGTGCCAATGCGGAACCAACATTTTACTGCGAAGCTGTTACCCTCTAGTTGGTCGACATTTTTCGCGTCCGCGTCCGTGGGCTAAAATTTGGGTCGACACCGGAGATTGTGCAATACAAGGCCGACCCGCGGCGGCGGGGAAGCAGGCTTCAAGCACTCAGCAAAGTAAAGCTAAAAGTGCATACATTCTTTGGAATCACGCATACAACATACAGAACAGCATTCGTTTCAATAAAAAAATGCAGCCAGTTCAACGAAGTGAAATCTATCGAAACAGCGGCGCTGTGCTCGTCCTGTTTCTGCGATTGTCGCGTATGTTCTTTTAACAGCGATGGACGCCGAGCGGCGTCCATCGTGCGAAGAGCACGCGGCGCGAACACCTGCTATTATACCCCGGCGCCTCTCCTCCTCCTCGCCGAAGCGCGCCCCGATTGGTCAGTTCCTCTCCTCCCGGCGAGCGGGTCACGTGACCTCTCCGGCACTGCTCCTGCGTGACGGCGCCGTCATCGACGGCGCCGTCACGCAGGAGCAGTGACGAGGGGAGCATCGCAGGAGCATCGCACAGGAGCATCGTCGAGGGGGCGCCGTCATCGATGGCGCCCCCTCGACGATGAACAGCTCCGCTGTTAAAAAACAAGCACTAAACAAGCACCCAGTATCCAGAGCAGTAAAGTACCCAGAGCAGCCAAGCTAATTTCATTCGAAATAGTGATGACCAGGATACAGAGGCTCCTTCTATAACTAGCGATGAAGTTAGAAGGGCCTTCCTAGACATGACCCGGGAAAAAGCTGCTGGAAAACATGGAATAACAGTCGATATAATAATAGACGGAGGAGATAGGCTGGAAAAGCTTCTGGAGGGCTGGTAATTGTCTAAACTTCTTTATTCATCATCATCATCATCCTCAGCCTATATTTTATGTCCACTGCAGGACGAAGGCCTCTCCCTGCGATCTCCAATTACCCCTGTCCTGCGCTAGCGTATTCGAACTTGCGCCTGCAAATTTCCTAATTTCCTCATCCCATCTGGTTTTCTGCCAACCTCGACTGCGCTTCCCTTCTCTTGGTATCCATTCTGTAACCCTAATGGTCCACCGGTTATCCATCTGGGATTGACATAGTAAAAGCAGCGGAAGAATTCTATACTGACCTGTAGAGTACCCAAAACAGCCAAGCTAGTTTCATTCGAAATAGTGATGAACCGGATACAGAGGCTCCTTCTGTAACTATAGCGATGAAGTTAGAAGGGCCTTGAAAGACATGACCTGGGGAAAAGCTGCTGGAGAAGATGGAATAACAGTAGATTTAATCAAAGACGGAGGAGATATCATACTTGAAAAGCTTGCGGCCCTTTATACGCAATGCCTCACAACTTCAAGTGTACCAGTTGTGGGGGTCTTCCCCAACCCGTAGCGCGTGTAATCGCAGCTACGTAGGGTTCGGGCGAATAAGGCAACCAGCGAGTCAACTCAACAACGTTTATTGCTCTCAGCAATAAAACACACTTGTAGAGGGAAGTCCGCTCTGTATAACAACTAATAAAATAGGCTTGCCTCGTCGCGTGTGGTAGTCACGCGAACGAGGTCACTCACGGCTTTCAGCAGGTAAAAATCCGTCCAGGCAGTAGGTCAAGCGAGGTCAGAGAGGCCCGGGGGTCTCTCGGTCGCGCTCTTTTATCTTTTTACCTTTACGCGAGGGGAGTGTCCTCCTCGCCCGCCGGATACTTTCCCTCTTCCCGCGCGGGCGCGCGCGTCGCGAGAGGCGAGCGAGAACCGGGAGAGGGCAAAGTGCACTTCTCCCGTGTCCGCCCGGCTCCTGCGGCGCGCGTTGTGCGCGCACGAGATGTCCGCCCGATCCGCCGCGTGCGCTCCGTTCGCAAGCGACGGGCGAGCGCCCGCGGGAGAAGGTGGCAGCGTGTGCTCCCCACACAGTTAGCTGGAAGAACGCCAACATTATACTAATCCATAAGAAGGGAGACGTTAAAGAATTGAAGAATTATAGACCCATTAGTTTGCTTTCAGTATTGTATAAAATATTCACCAAGATAATTTCCAATAGAATCAGGGCAACACTTGACTTCAGCCAACCAAGAGAACAGGCTGGCTTCAGGAAGGGATATTCTACGATGGATCATATACATGTCATGAATCAGGTAATCGAGAAATCTGCGGAGTACAATCAACCTCTCTATGTGGCTTTCGTATATTATGAAAAGGCATTTGATTCAGTAGAGATACCAGCAGTCATAGATGCATTGCGTAATCAAGGAGTACAGGAGGCATACGTGAATATCTTAGCAAACATCTGCAAGGATTCTACAGCTACCTTGGTTCTCCACAAGAAAAGTAAAAAGTTACCTATCAAGAAAGGGGTCAGGCAAGGAGACACAATCTCTCCAATGCTATTCACTGCATGCTTAGGAGAAGTATTCAAGCTCTTATACCCGTGTCACACGGGCACGTTTGGAAGGCCTTCCAGTCGACGGCCTTCGAAACGCCACAACTCTATCGACTCAAAGGAGTTGTCGCGCTGCTACACGGCACATTTGAAAGGCCGTTGATGGCCTGTACACGCTCGAGCCGCCCATCGCCGCAAGCCGCACCGCACGCGGGCGGTTCAGTGGCGGCGGGCGGTTGGAGCAACCGGGCACAAAATTCGATTCACGCTGGGACCGCTCGAGCGGTGCCGTACGCATGCGCCCTCTGGCTGGCAAAACAGATAACCAGCGACTGGCAACATGCAACAGCGCGGTCGCAGCGTTTGTGTGCTGGCGACCAGCAAAAGTTTGGCCCTAGCCAGGATTTTGTTATGACGTTTGTTTTCTTATTAGTTAATTTTCTGATTAGTTAGCTCGAGCGGTTCTCATGTGTCGGCATCCACACTCCGATTTGGGGACGCGACGTCTGTTGAGAGCTGGCAACCGAGAGGGGGCATAGATGTTCCAAGTGGGCAACTATCGTCAACAGCAGACGACATTGGCATATTTTTGTCGACGTGGGTTCAAGCTTCCATGTCACGGCGAAAACGCGACTCTTGCACTGTCACGTTCTGCGACTGTATGTGTTGCGTTGGCGCGGTGACCCACCTTTCGAACACTGTGCAGTGATCTTACCTGCGCTTTTTTTTTCGTTTTCTTTTTTTTTAATTCATTGCTACCGCATAATGTTGTAACAACATACATCGCTATGTACTCGGTTGTGTGCGGCGCGATGGCGCATTTTTTGTAGATGTGCTAGCGAAAGCTTGCAAGACCGCGCGTGCACGTGAACACACTCATTTTTAGCCAATGAACTAGGGATTTGTCGCAGCAACAGCGTAGCACGTACGCTGAAACGCCGCAGCGTTATACAGGGTGTTCATGTTCAGATTTTACAGGGTGTTCATGTATGTTCAAGACGTGTTCAGATTTTTTAGAAATCGTCTGTGGCAGGTAGCATAATTCTTATCATTGAGCTGGGTTATTCGATAAGGCGGACATTAGTAACACGAGAAATGGAAACCCAGATTGAGCTAATTAACAAAAATTGACTAATGAACTTCTTAGTTAATTACTTTATGACACATATTGCAATTTACGAATTGGAGCCGGTGAGCTTGTCAGGCGTATCCACTTAGGAGGAATTTCCAGAATGACGCCAGTTTGGAGATATGCGCCATCAAACTCGGCGTAAAAATGCATTGTTGTTCCACTTATTTATTTACCAAAATGCTGTTTTATACATTGAAGCACGAAAGTAACTGGAACGCCAATGTATTTCGTCCCACACTTTGGGAAATAGTATCTCGAAAATGAGACTTCATAAACACCACTATGGCTTGGGTGCCTGTTTGTGCATTGCACAGGGAGTAAAGGTGTGCGAATGTAAATGTTTTCAAATACGAATTGAATAAAATATTATGTATCAAATATTCAATAGTCATACGACGACACATGTACCTGTAGTAGCAATATTTATTTCCATATAATTAAATTAGGTACCACACCTTAACTCGTGCAAGAAGAGAGCTAAAAATGTCACAGTTTCGCCCTAAGGGCGAAGCAATGAATGCGATAGCAACACAGCAATGTCATACGAAGTAAGGTGAGCGGCCTTGGTAGCAATATGAATTGTAGTAAACATGAGCTGATTAAGTAAGCAGGTGTGCTGCGGCGTAAGTAGACCGACATGAAGAGAGACTCGATGACCACGACAAGGCGCGTGTGAAACGGTGGTGTTGATGAGAAGCGCTTACCGTGGGCAGCGCGTGCGAAGGGACACACCTGTAGTGCTGCACTGCCGATCTGGGCAGCATTGCATGTGTAGCGTGCGTTGGAAAATGTGGCCCGACTATTACTAACTGAATGAACAAGCGTGGTGTGAGCGCGCACAAACAAACATGAATAGATCACACTGAATGACTGCAGCCAACGACTGTCAAAACGCTGGCAGCGAGCGCATACGCCGCGCAGCGTGCGAAGGTACGTGCGGTCTATCGCTTCAACGGAAACTGAGCGGCGAATGCACGGCGCATAAAGGTCAGAGCCGTGTGGAGATAAGAGACGGTGCGGTCGAACGAACGACGAGCGCGGTTGTTGGCAGCGTAGAAGTGCGCTCCCCCCCCCCCGCTCCCTCCGGCGCTGGCTTCCCGCTTCCTCGCTTGCGCGTGGGAGAGATAAGAGACTGTGCGGACGAGCGACGAGCGCGGTTGTTGGCAGAGAAGTGCCCCCCCCCCCCCCCTGCTCCCTCCGGCGCTGGCTTTCCGCTTCCTTGCTTGCGCGTGGGAGATTGAGTGCGTTCGCCCTCCGTGATAGCGCGCGTCCCCGCACGCTTCCGCTGGGGCATACGGCGCGCGGCGAAGATTTTATCTATACGGAACCTCACGGCGACGGCGACGGCGACGGCGACGCCGACGGCAGAAGTCCGGTTGAAGTGTCCATATAATTGCTATCGCAATAAAAGGACTATCATTTATATGTCAAGCTTGCACCATCATGTTTATGTGACCATACATGTGTACCCCATCTGTAATGAACCGTTACTTTAAGTTATGACCACTGTTATGTCATTCCTGTACATTAATTGTGGTTTTGTACAATACACCTAGAAAACTTTTGAGCGGCATTGCAGTACTTTTTCTTGTATGCGCACACCGGCTATCTGTCACAACACCCACTTCGCGTCCACGATAAATGCTGCAGTCAAGCAAAATAGAGTTTCAGACTAAGGTACCTAAACTGCTTTCATTCCAGAAAACCCCAACCAAGGTTTAGGTTCTTGAGGGCACACGTTACTTGCGTCCTTTGATCTATGGCTGTTTTCTGCATGCAATGAATTTTAGGATTTCTGCCGTGCAAATCAATGTTAACCTAATAAAAGGGATGGCGAGCCATAACTTTCATTTGTGATACTAGTTACTACTGGGGCCAGATTAACCTATGGGCTAAGGGGGCTGCAGCTCCAGGCCAGGGGGCCCTGTGAGAAAAATGTTTCCTTGAATTAAATTTTATTTCTTGCGTGCAGTACAGAATAAAACAATGTGAACAAATACATTGGGATCCCTAGCTCTAGGCTAGTTGCGATCCATAAGAAAACTATGTAGAGGAAGCAAAGCAATTAATTTAGCACAGACACGGGTACTTAAACTCAGCAATAATATGCACCTTACATTAGAATAATTAGAGAATACAATACAAAGAATCTTCAAAATGCAAACGGTATCATTGAACATCTACAAGTAAAGGGAAATGCACCAAAAAAAATAAAAATAAAAAGGAAGCGGTGAATCTATTAATAAACATACGAAAGAAGATCACGAAAATGCAGTTTTAATTATCTCTGAAAATTAGCTGCATTTCTAACTTTTGTGGACTGAATGTTCCTCTCGACTACTCCAACACTTCAAGTTCTCCGTTTACCACACACATTACAGGCCTTTGGAACCAGAAAATTTTGTTTTAGTGCACTGCGTGTACAGTGTCCTGATTCGGTAAAGTTGGTAGCAGAGAGTGGGTAGTCAGTAACGATGCTATTATTAACCATTACAAGAGTTTAAAAATTTACTAATGAAGTAAACGGTAAAATGTGTACGTGTTGAAAGAGCGATGTTGTGCTAGCATTGTAATGTGAGGAAGTCATAAAGCGGACAGCCCTCTTTTGAAGTTTTATAATTGGCTCAATGTATGAATGGCCCCGAGATGTAACACAGTACCGCAGATGGCTATGGAACAAGCTGAAATAAATTTCTCAAAGGGTTTCTGTATCAAAACAATTTCGGCACTTGAGCAGAATATAACAAGCCTTGCTGAGATTTTTGCTAAGCTTGTCAATGTGAGGTTTAGGTAGAAACGACTCATTTAATTTGTACAACCCCTTGATGGGCCCCTCAGCAATTTAAGAGGACCGTTCGCCAGGGCCCTGTGGAAAATTTTAGTTATACTAAAAAAGTTGTAAATTGTCTTCCAAGGAGTATTCTACCACAAGAATTCTTTAAAACGGTATAGTAGGAGCCGAAATAGAAGCAAAGAATCTGTAGTACAAGAAGGTGACCTGCTCTTCGTGTACAGAGGCATTCTTTCTTTGTCCGACCAGCAACGCAAAGGACCTTTCTCTCTTGCCTACTCCCATACAAGAAACCAGGGTTCACCTCCTACTCTATTTTTTTTGCAAAACACCTGATGCACCTTTCTTAAATTTTTTTAGATCATGACAATGGCATAATACATCCATGTTATATTGACAAGTCGAACTGCAATGAGCTTGTTGACATGATGGCAGATAATTAATGTAAGGAGATGGATCGTTGCGAAGGTGCATGAAACTAAATATTATTCCCTCGTCAATTCCCCGCCTTACGTCTCTCATGCTGCCTAGCTTTCTGTTGTCCTTTGGTGAGGCCACATGGTGACGTTCACAAAAGATTCACAGATGTTAGGCCCTTCTCGCATGCCCATCTTGTACTATGAATTACTGTGGTGGTTAGCACTGGTAACATTAGTAGCCACCCTAACCGTGATTACGCAGCAACATGGCACAACCCATGCAGCCCAGACCACCCACTTCAATCCAATTCCAATTTGCACTTTTACTAGCTGTACGCCCTGACAGCAAGAAATAAATGGTAAAATCCATCACTGCCTAGTCTAATCTCACACTGAGGACAAAGCATTAGGTATTTGTTGTTGTTATTATTGAGATCAGCTGTTTGTTTTGACACTGCTAGGACTACACAGGCAGTAAAAGTGGTTCGATTTCTATTTAGCAGATGGCACCACAGCAGTAGCGATGGTGATGCATTGACGACGCAGAACGCTACGAAGGTTTCATTGTGCACTGCATCATTAATTTCCTACTCTGTTCTAGTATGGTACATGATGACAGTGGTGAGAAAACGCCAAATATGCGCTGAGCAGATGGCGCGGTGCATGTGAACATTCATCAGGGGGTTCGCTTTTACTAAAACTGGCTAAGGAGGCTGCATTGAACTGCTCAAGATAGCGTGTCGATGAAGCAAAGCCCCACAGTAGCATTCATGGAAACGCAGCTTATATAGTTACAACATAGGAACATTTGTTGCATCACTGCACCAACAGTGGTGAATGTATCGAAAGGATGGCAAGCAGACGCTGAGCAGCTGACGCAGTGCGGATGAACACATCTTGAGGGGCATTCAACCTTCCTATTGGCTAAGAAGCCCTGTAGCTGCCCCAGTGGTCCAAGGACCTAGCAGTATAACTCGCAAAGCACATTGTTCAGCATGAAAGGTTGGGCAGTGGCAGAGAAGGTGCGTTGCTGTGTCGTCACATCCGCAAAAAATAACATGCGGCACATTTGCATTGTTTACATTACAGCACATGACACCTAGCACAAAATTAATAATTGCAATACATGGATGGAGCAGTGATATAACTTTTAAGCTGTTCCCTAGCCTCCCCTCTTCGTAAAGAGTAAAATGTGCAGAGACAACACTGCAAACAAATAACACGTGTAAAAAGCAAGGAAGGCTGGTTTGATACAATACCTACACTGAGATGCAAAGAGCACGAACGACCAGCAGTGCTTCTGCAGTGTTTACTTCAGAGCACATGCATAAAAAGCACCCTAAATAGCTTGTAGTGTGTGTCCAACTTAGCAGCTGCTTAGCTACAAGAAAGTTCGGCTAAGGAGAAAGAGGTTTCATTATTTTTCAATGTATGTGTACAAGTACGGTTTGTTCCCGCCTCCTTGAATTTTGGCATCCTTGAATTTTGGGTCTAATGTTCTGTACAAACCGTTCTGTATGCATGGTTCACTTCAGAGCATATGCACATCGCACAAAACGAACACTTATACGTCTAGCGCCACTGCGACACATTGCACGTATACGTAACAGTACCCTTCACTTCGAAAAGTAAGAACCCCAGCACTCAAACGTTCTGTACGTGTTCACGATCACCAAGGCGAATCGCAGCCCCCAAAACAGCTCACATGAAGCCAGGCACAAACAGCACATTACGAATGGCTGCGATGACGGGACAATACAGCTCATCGCTAGAGGTCGTATCGTCACTTCTTAAAAACAAAACACAGCACTGCACAATGCACATACACGTACGAGCTTCGCAGCGATGAAGCGCGCGCACACAACACCTAGGCACACCATACACTGAGGTGGGCGATCGCACTCGTTTTTATCCTGGCGCGTACTGAATGCATGTGTCATGCTTAGAATGCGTGTGTAAGTGATGTCCTTCGCGTTTGTACTGCGGGTACTGCACACGCGAAATACGGCCCAACACACACGAAATCGCCGGTTTCATTGCTTCCGAACTTCGCGTAAACACAACACATTTCCGTCTGTTGCCGTTGACGATCGCACGCACTGAAGAGGTCAGGCAGTGTACAGCGGATTGCTGCGTTCGACGACTATATCTGCGAGTGCTCGATAACACTTGCAATGATCCCCCCCAAAAAACACAAAAAACAAACTGCCACAGCAGCCCAGGCGCCTAGGCCTCGCGCTTCGCTTCGCTTCGAACCAGCGCCATGTTTGTGCGGTCGCCGCATACATGCTGCATGCTGGAAAAAGTTCACGACCGCCTCTCGTGGCGTCAGAGCGGCCATTTTAAACGGACCGCGCGAGGGCGGTGCGGCTTGCGGCGATGGGCGGCTCGAGCGTGTACAGGCCATGTGTGGTTCAGGCGTTTCTCGAAAAATTGTGTGGCGCAGCGGTTCTTTATTTTCGTTTTCATGTCACCAAAAGTTAAACAACATTAAAACCACTTAAAAGCACTATAATTTCTTTTATGCTTGTTTATACGGCGAAATGGCGACGATATGACAGCAGCCGGCAGCACATGAAGTAGAGGGAGAGTGTACATGGAGGAAGGAATGAACACAAGCACGTCGCTGTTGTCGAGAGTATGTGCAGTTCGCACATATCAAGTGGCAAAAATACTTTATTTAATAATTAATAACACTCATATACAGAATTTTTAGAGCATTTTGGTTTGATTTGTTCTTTCTAACCATGGAGTACGAGCACACTGTGAACGAGAGGGCATGTTCGCGCTGTTTCCGCTTCCGTAGCTCAAAGGCCATGGAAATTTCGATAGAGTTGTAGAGTGCTCCGTTGACTCGATAGACTATTGACTCGACGGCCTTCGAAACCGCTCGTGTAACAGCTCGAACTTGACCTTTGAGTCAACTGACCATCCGTTGGAAGGCCTTCCAAACGCCCGTGTGACACGGGTATTAGACTGGGAAGGCTTAGGAGTGAGGATCAACGGCGAATATCTCAGCAATGTTCGGTTTGCAGATGACATTGTCCTATTCAGCAACAATGGAGACGAATTACAGCAAATGATTGAGGATCTTAATCGAGAAAGTGTAAGAATTGGGTTGAAGATGAATATGCAGAAGACAAAGATAATGTTCAATAGCCTGGCAAGGGAACAAGAATTCAGGATCGTCAATCAGCCTCTAGAGTCTGTAAAGGAGTACGTTTATCTAGGTCAATTACTCACAGGGGACCCTGATCACGAACTTCTTTATTAGCCACCTTTAAATATCGTTTAAGCAGACGACGTGTGCACATCTTGGTCAGCGGGCATGGCGCCAGTCTCAGCACGTCGCCTCCGATACTGTTTCAGCTCGCCATGCGCTGGCGGGCGGCAGCGGCTCATGTCGAAGGTCATGCCGAGGAGCCGCGCGTTCTAGGCCATGCTTCACTTTCGGTGAGCGGTAAAGACGGTGAATTTTAAATGCGAAGCATTTCTTGGCGAACATTTGCTACTTTGACAGCATCTATCTATCTATCTATCTATCTATCTATCTATCTATCTATCTATCTATCTATCTATCTAGCTAGCTAGCTAGCTAGCTAGCGAGTTAGCCGCCTACGTCTTTGTGCTCTCATGATCGTTTCGTTAACTTTGTATGTACAAAAATTGGTATACAATGACAAGAGTATGTGACGAACATAAATGATATGTCATGACTTGAATGTCATGACATGCAGGTCATGTAGGTCGTGAAACAGTCGCCTACGTCTTGTTGCTCTCATGGTCGTTTCGTTAACTTGGTAGGTACCAAAATTGGCATAGTATGACAGGTGTGTATGACGAACATAAGTGATAGGTCATGACATAAATATCATGACATGCGTGTCATGTAGATCATGACAATGACCCAGTGAAAAAGATTAACGCTCCAAAACCACTAGAATGAGTACGCAATGCCTCACGACTTCAAGTGTACGAGAGAACTGGAAGAATGCCAACATTATACTAACACATAAGAAGGGAGACGTTAGAGAACTGAAACATTATAGGCCCATTAGCTTGCTTTCAGTACTGCATAAAATATTCGCCACGATAATTTCCAATAGAATCAGGGCAACACTTGACTTCAATCAACCAAGAGAACAGGCTGGCTTCAGGAAGGGATATTCTAGAATAGATCACATCCATGTCATCTATCAGCTAATATAGAAATCAGTGGAGTACAATCTACCTTTCTATATGGCTTTCATACCGGGTGCTCAAAATTAAGCTTTACGGATTAAAAAAAAAATCACCTGCGGCAAGTAGCATAATTCGTAGCGCGAGAAATCGAAACACATATTCAACGAATTAACAAAAATTGACTAATGACTTCTTAGTTAATTATTTTACTCTCCTGTTAAACCTCTCCAGGAGCCCCCATGTATCCTACCTAAGGAAAAGACTCCTCTCGATCAGTCACCTCTTCAAAGCCATCGCCGGAAAAGCATGGGGACCGTCGGTGCGTTCTATGCTGCAACTATACAAAGCGCTTTTTATGGGTTTCTTGCGCTACAGCACCCCGGTGTTGTCAAGCGCCCGGATGACTAACCTCAGAGTGCTTGAGATCATGCAAGCTCAAGCACTTAGAACTTGTCTTGGCCTACCGCGATGCGCCTCAACAGCTGCAACAATTTCCATCGCCAGGGAACATCCCATCAGAACGTATGTCGCCACAGACACCCTTCGAAATCATCTTCGGCACCTTTCCCGTCTACAGTCTCAACGCCTTGCTTCTCTCTCGGAAAGTAGGCCAGATGCAACTTTTTCGGGCATTGTAACCTCATATCGATCTTCTCTTCCATCGGACTTCACGCCTGCCGCAATACCACCTTGTCCATTGTGGTGTCTCCGGCAGCCACAAGTGCGGCTCTCCATTCCAGGAGTTACAAAGAAGTCCGACTTGCCAACTTGTGCCCTGAATCAAGCTGCTCTACATATGCTGCATGATTCCTACTCTGGTCGAATTCACATTTATACAGATGGCTCTTCGACTCTGACCAGCTCTACTGGTGCGGTAGTTATTCCGTCGGCATCATTCTGCAAGAAGTTCAAGATCAGCCACGTCACAACATCGACAGGGTCTGAACTTGCCGCCCTCCGTAGCGCAGTGCTTTATGTGCACGAACAATCACCAAATAATTGGGCTATATTCTGTGACTCAAAGGCAGCCCTACAGTCACTTTTATCAGCTCTGCGCCGCAGCCCACATGAACAATTGGTAGCAGAGATACGAGCCCGCTACCATCAAGCGGTGGTCAGAGGCCACAACATCGTATTTCAGTGGCTACCTGGGCACTGCAACATCACTGGCAATGAATGTGCCGACAAAGCTGCCCGTGAAGCACATGACGAATATGAAAGAATCCCAATACCATTGTCAAGAACGGATGCAGCGCGGCACCTCAGCAGTCTTGCCCATACTATAAGTCTAAGAAAATGGCATACACCAGAGTTTACGAACCGGCGCCTATATGCCATGGACCCACAGATGCAATTACGACTTTTACCCGGTTTTAAACGACATGAAGAAACCTTACTGTGCCGCCTGCGATTAGGAGTTTCTTTTACGAACTCCTATTCATTCCTAATTGGAATGGCAGACAGTGCCAACTGCAGCAGATGTAGTGTTGAGGAAACCACCAGACATCTCTTATGTGACTGCCCTAGATACGAAGAAGAGAGGATTGCTCTTCGGACTGCTTTGGGGCACTTGGACGACAGGCCTTTTACGGAAGAGAAGATCTTGGGCCCGTGGCCTCGTGCGTCTTCTATGTACAGGGTTACAAAGGCGCTGCTGCACTTTTTGAGGTGCACAAGCCTGTACGACCGCCTGTGACGAAACTTAGCGATGAACGCTTGACTGTAAACGTGCAAGGTGTGAACTGTGAACTTCTCTCTTCCTTCCCCTCTTTCAATCCCTTCTCCCCCTTCCCCAGTGCAGGGTAGCCTACCGGGCTCAGCCTGGTTAACCTCCCTGCCTTTCCCTTATGACTTTTCTCTCTCTCTCTCTCTCTCTCTCACTCCGACCCGCAATGTGCTCACTCCGGTGTCTTCAAGACCTATGAACGCTGCCGGAAAAGGTACTACTGACGCGGAATGTTTCGCTTTGTCTGCAAGTTCATTTGCGGTTATCACGAGTGTCAGCGGCGAAAAAAAAAACACCGCATCCTGCCATGAGTTCATTACAGCCCCTTCCGTGCCCAGATCGCCCATTCGACTGCGTTGGAATTGACCTTTATGGACCTTTGCCTTTGACCACGGCGGGCAACCGATGGGCTATCGTTGCTGTCGATCACCTTACACGATACGCCGAAACTGCTGCTCTTCCCAGGGCGACAGCAAAGGACGTCGTCTCTTTCATCCTCAATCGTATTGTGCTTCGACATGGTCCTCCTCGCAAACTCCTCAGTGACCGTGGCCGCGTATTTCTGTCAGATGTAATTCAAGCACTTCTCCACCAGTGCAATATTGTACATCGAACGTGTACTGCCTACCACCCTCAGACGACGGTCTGAGTGAGCGGTTTAATCGGATACTGGGCGACATGCTTGCGACACATGTTGCATCTGATCAAATAAATTGGGACCTGGTTCTTATATTTGCGACATACGCGGCTACGCAAGTCACTACCGGGTTTTCCCCCCATCTTCCTTGTGTACGGTCGCCAGCCGTCGCACACTATCGACACGTTGCAGCCATGCGCACCAGATGCCTCAAAGTGCACGCCTGTGTCAGAAGCCGCGTTACGCTGAAGATTGCCAAGTAGGCAAGCGCTTTACTACGGCCGACAAACAACGCCAGAAAAACGCCCTCGATGACGACCCTTCTCCTGTCGCAACGTTCGCTCCTGGAGCACTTGTGAGGCTGCATGTACCGCCCTGCGCTCCTGGTTTGTCATCCGAACTACTCACAAATGATCATGGTCCCTACTGCGTCGCCGAGTGTACCTCCCCCATAAATTACACCATTGAACCTGTTACGCCACCCGGTGACCGTCATCGACGTGGACGTGATATTGTTGACGTTCTCTAGCAGTACTTCGACCCTCTTGTCCCCAGCTGTTAGATCACCAGGATGGCTTCACCTTTCTCGACGGGGGCAATTATAATGAAGGAATGAAGACAATGACATCCCGGGCTCAGTGATCATCATCACGAGCAGAAGGCACGAGATCGGCGTTCGAATACCACCATCTTGTTCGTCCTGTGTACTTTTCCGAGTTACTGCATGTTTTTTAGACTCGCCCAATAAACCGCTTTACACATAGTACTTTGCGAAATTGACGAGCTTACGAAGCAATTTGAAGCCAGATCGAAGGACTAACTTCAGGCAAATCCATGTACTTCCCGTAATTCCCATGCTGGCTGATCCACCCCGATTGCAGCTCCCGTAGAGACTTGCGTTGCAGTACTGCTACGGGTAGGCCACGCAGAGTAAGGGCTCCCGAGGAGCCACAGCGACCACGAAGCGATTATCACTGCAATTACTCCGAAGTAATAAAACATTTCACGCACCCATCAGCAGGTGCAGTGCTTTGCAACAGCTTCGCCGGACATCCACATTCACAGGGCCGGCATGGCGAGTCAATTTTTTTTAACGATGCTATTTTGCTGCTGTGATTCACACCCGCACGACAACAGCTGTTACTGAGAAGTTTCCAATAAATAGGTAGACATTTCCTTATTTCCACGTTTAATTCGTCCAAAATACAAGATCTCCTGCGCCGCGAAGGGCTCAAATGCACTGCGCGAATCACATCCCGCATCGTTTCTTCCCAAGTCGCGAGGTGTTGTTGTTGACAGATTAAGACACGTACAACTTGTCGCAAGAAACCCAGTTCCTTGTCTATGCGAAATCGCTTTCGAGGCTCGTGCTGCGTAGTAGAAAACAAAGCTCCACTGAAAGTAATCAAAGGCATGGCTGTGTATCGTCAAGTCGCGCATGCGCTCCTGGAATGGCCCTTTCCGATTGGACTAACGAAGCACGTGTCTGTTATCTGGCAGTCAACCAAAGCTATATATGCCTGTAATCATCCATGAATAAAACACTTCTTGTTCTTGCTGCTTTCATGCTGTGTGGTCTTCACTACGCACCGGAACATGGTGTCAGAAGTGGGATAGATTTGCGCAAGCAGTAACGCATCGAAAGACGGGCGTCGCAGTGAACCGACAAGATGGATTTAGTGAAGCCGCCGCAACCGCTGGTGCTGTCAGGGAACACCGCAAGGAATTGGTGCCTGTTTAAGCACAGATTCGAGCTGCTAGCAACTGAAACGGCGAAAGCACCGAGGTCGGAGACAGCCAAGGCTGCGCTCCCGCTCACCATTGCCGGAGAGGATGCCCTAGAGATGTTCAACAATTTCTCGTTTTCTGACAACGAAAGCAAAGAGGATTATGCAGCAGTGACGGGAAAGTTTGAAGAATATTGTCAACAACAGCAAAACGAGGTGCAAAACGAGGTCTTCCGTGCAAGGACTCAAGCTGAGGGGGAGCCTTTTGAGCATTTCGCTCGAGACCTGAGGAAGCTATCCCAAAGTTGCAATTTTAGGGACCTAAGTGATTCTGTGGTCAGAGACCAGGTTATTTTCGGCACCGTTAACCCGGAATTGCGAAAGAAAATGGTGATGGTTAAGGACTTTACATTACGCAAAGCCGAAGAAATCTGCAAGGCGGAGGAAGTATGTGCCGAGCAAAACAACGCATAGGCTCAAGCTAAAAAACGAGTGGCACCAATCTAAATGCGCAGTTCGAATGTTCAGCGTGCGCAGTTCAAATGTCTGGCACGCGAGGAACTTGCGTCGTGCTCCGAGCAAAGTTACACTCAACCTGAAACGGAAGTAGCGCAGATCAAAACAAGGAGGCAATTCAAATGTTCAAAGTGCAACCGTATCCACAAACGTGGAAGGTGCCCAGCCTTTGGAAAAACATGTTTCTCGTGCCGTGGCGCTAACCACTTTTTGGCTTGTTGTAGGAAAGGTCCTCAAGTAAGCGCTGTGAGGGACGAGCACGACGATTTTCAAATCCTGGATGTTGGCGTGGGCAACAAAGCTGATTGGGTTATCGACGCCCAAGTCGCGTCCCAACTGGTGTCTCTGAAGGTTGACACGGGCTCGCAAGCCAACTTGCTGCCTCACACCATTTTTCAAAGGCTCAAGGTGAATCCCTGTTTGAAGACAAGCCCCTGTGTTCTGCGCTCATACAGTGGCAACGTCATCAAGCATATTGGCGTGGCTATGTTACCAGTGACTGTCAACAACCGGAGCGAGTACTTTGACTTTTTTATTGTTAGGAAGAGCAATCAGGCCATCCTGGGGCTGTCGGCAAGCGAAGCTTTAGGACTGGTGTCACGTACTGTGGGTTCTGTTCACATGAACAGCACTGAGCAAATCGTGAAGGGATACCCAGAGTTGTTTCAGAGTATCGGCTGCCTGGCACGCCCATATGCCACATGGTCCTGCGGTGCGACGGGTGCCCCTGGCATTGCGCGAGCCCCTCCGGGAAGAATTGGAGCGCAATGATATGGAACGTGCAGGCATTATCGTCAAAGTCAGCGAGGCAACAGATTGGGTAAGCCCCTTTGTCACAGCAAAGAAAAAGGATGGCAAACTTCGCATATGCATTGATCCCAGGTGCATTAATGCAGGCATAAACCGAGAGCACCATAAATTACCAAAAAGAGAAGATATTGAGGCTGAGCTGGCCGGAGCCAAATTTTTACGCGCCTCGACGCGTACTCGAGTTTTCATCAAATCCCTCTTGATGATGCCACTTCAAGGATATGCACAATTGGAACGCCGTTTGGGCGTTATCGCTTCTTGAGACTTCCCTTCGGAATCGCTTCCGCACCGGAAGTATTTCAAAAAACTATGAATGAAATATTTGGGGTATATATATCGACGACATACTCATATGGGGGAGCACGAGGGAAGAGCATGATATCAGGGACTCAGTCAAGATGCCTAGAGCAGCTTTTAGCCCTGAAGACCATCCAGAATTTTCTGGTGAAATAAACTTTGATTGATTGATTGATCCGCCTCCGCACGGTTCTGAATTTAGCAAGGAAGGCCGGCCTAACGTTTAATACAACAAAGTGTAGATTCGGGGTGACTGAAATTGACTTTTTGGGCGACGTGATCAGCCAAGACGGAATATGTCCGAACCCTGCAATGACGTCACCATTAAGCGAAATGACTCAGACAATCGACAAAGCAGGCATCCACAGAATGCTCGGGGTCGTAAACTACTTCGGCAAATACATACCTCACTTGAAAGAAAGAACAAAGCTACTGCGAAGCTTAATAAAGAAGGACACTGTCTTTGAGTGGTCTCAAAACCATTGCAACGAGGGGCAAGCTATCTGCCGTATTCTAAGCAGTGCGCCTCTGCTAGCCATATTTGATCCGACCCGAGAAACCAAAATCTCTTCTGGCGCATCACAGAATGGGATCAGCTCGGCCCTGTTTCAGCGGTATGGTGACAGTTGGCGGCCAGTAGCCTACGCTTCCCGGACAATGACCAAGGCGGAAGAAAGATACGCCCAAATAGAAAAAGAGACAATGGCTATAACCTTTGGGTGCGACAAATTTTTTTCACTTCGTGTACGGTCGCAAATTTATCATTGAAACCGACCACAGACCATTGCTAGCTATATCGCGGTTAAAGCCATTGCAGACATGCCTCCAAGATTACAGCGTTTTTTTCTTGCGCTTATTAAGATACGATTATGTCCTTCACTTTGTCCCAGGGAAACAACTGCTCCTGGCAGATATGCTATCCAGATCGTCGCCCGTCTCTCCACGCAGCGTGGATAACTTCACAGATGACGTCGACGTATATGCAGTGGGCGTGGCTTCAGAATTGGTGAGAAAGAAAATGTTAGACTAGCAGAAGCAACAACCGCTGACCCAGACTTGCAAATTGTGTTGCGCTGCCTTATGAATGGCGAAGAAATTAGTGGCGCGATGAAACCGGTTTCCCCTGAGTTATCAGAAGTTCAAGTCATTGTGATGAAGGGATCAAAGGTTGTTGTCCCGAAGCTCATGGGAGCTGAAATGCTCACTCGTATTCACGAAGGACACTTAGGCATAAATAACTGCAAAGCAAGAGCCCGACGCTTGGTGTTCTGGCCAGGACTGAGCGGGGACATCAAAAATATTCTCAAGTGATGTGCCGTTTGTCAAAAATACGCATATAAGCAGCCCAGCGAAACGATGGTACTTAGACAGATCCCAGGACATGCCTGGTACCATGTTGGGGTTAATCTCTTCATGTATGGCAGGAACTCCTACTTATGTGTGTTTGATGCATTCTCAAATTTTCGGGAAATTGAGAAACTACCTAACACAACAACGGGAACTGTCATAAGTAAACTTAGTGCAGTTTGGGCACGATACAGAATTCCTATGGAAGTCTGCACCGATAATGGTCCGCAGTTCTCATCCCATGAATTTGCGCTGTTTGCATCCAGATACGACTTCAAACACGTGACATCAATGGTCTCGCCGAGAAGGGTGTCCAAATCATCAAAAGGATCATGACGAAAACAAGTGAAACGAGGGAGGACTTTTGGCTGGGTCTACTCTGCTATCGTTCGGCCCCTCTTGAAGAAGGCCGCTCCCCAGGAGGGCAGAAGGTTACGTACTCGGCTGCCAGACTTCTGGCCGTGCCCAAGTGAGCAAGCACTTAGACGCCAGCCTCGGCAATCATCAAACAGGAAACCCCTACCCGAACTCCAGAAAGATGCAGTAGTAAGAGTACGCGGAGACACGTGGGACCGCAAGGCTCGAGTCATGGACCTGGTGGCGCCGAGGTCCTATCGCGTCGCTACAGAGGACAACCAGATACTCCGACGCAACCGGCAACACCTCCTAGCCACACGTAAGCTTTTCCAGACGGACTTGGGAGAATATGAATCCGAGAGCGAGGTTTCCCAGGCGACGATGCCTGGGAGGGCGTTGCCACCACAGTCAACCGCAACTGCGTCATTCAAGGAACGGCAGCTGCTGCACAGTCAACAATACTGCCCACGCAAGCGGTGCCAAGGCGGTCCACCCGGCAAAGACAGCAACCCAATCGTCTGCATTACGGCCGAGATTTCAAACAAGTCTCCTATCTTACTCTCAACCTATAACATTATCCCGGGGGAAGATGTATCGTCAGGTCGCGCATGCGCTCCTGGAATGGCCCTTTCCGATTAGACTAACGAAGCACGCGTTTCTGTAATTGACCTAGATAAACGTACTCCTTTACAGACTCTAGAGGCTGAATGGCAATCCTGAATTCTTGTTCCCTTGCCAGGCTATTGAACATTATCTTTGTCTTCTGCATATTCATCTTCAACCCAATTCTTACACTTTCTCGATTAAGGTCCTCAATCATTTGTTGTAATTCGTCTCCATTGTTGCTGAATAGGACAATGTCATCTGCAAACCGAAGGTTGCAGAGATATTCGCCGTCGATCCTCACTCCAAAGCCTTCCCAGTCTAAGAGCTTGAATACTTCTTGTAAGCATGCAGCGAATAGCATTGGAGAGATTGTGTCTCCTTGCCTGACCCCTTTCTTGATAGGTAACTTTCTACTTTTCTTGTTGAGAACCAAAGTAGCTGTGCAATCCTTGTAGATATTTGCTAAGATATTCACGTATGCCTCCTGTACTCCTTGATTACGCAATGCCTCTGTGACTGCTGGTATCTCTACTGAATCAAATGCCTTTTCATAATCCATGAAAGCCATATAGAGAAGTTGATTGTACTTCGCAGATTTCTCGATTACCTGATTGATGATCCAAACCTATATATGATGAACCAAAGCTATATATGCCTGTAATCATCCAAGCATAAAACACTTCTTGTTCTTGTTGCTTGCATGCTGTGTGGTCGTCACTGCGCACCGGAACAGGCTGCACAGAAGGTAGCCATCTTGGATTGAGAGCGCTAGCGGAAGACAGCGGCGATTACGCAGCTTGTAAGCCGACCGCGTTTCTCGCTCCTCTAAGCCGATTGCTGCTAAGCGGAGGGCGCATGCTCAGTGGTTGAGCGGAGCGAACCGTAAAAACGTTCAAATAAGACATGTCTGACAGGGGTAGAGGCTTGGGCGTGTTGATAATCCATCGTAACACAAGCACAGCGCCAAAGATGGGGACAAGACAGAAAGACACGCACGCCGTTGACAAGGGAAATCAGCGCCGTGTGCGTCTATCTTGTCCCCGTCTTTCGCGCTGTGCTTGTTTTAAAACTTGCCACTTTCGCGTGCGCCGTCGCACCCGGGATAACAAGGCGACAACCTGAGCGCACTTGTTAGTGTCTGTGTTATATATATGTATTGCAATACCACTGCTGTTACCAAATTACGCAACCACCTCGATTAAATATTGGTGCAGTCGTGCATTATATTAATTACACTTTTCTGTACAAATGTCTCGCAGATATAAAACAAATTTAAAAGTAGCACATCTGAGCTAGAAGGGTCCGTTTAATAGTAACAACTTGATGAGGGCTAGTTTAAGTTCGGAACATTGCTTTAGCTGGCCGTCACCTGTTGTTATAGATAAATTACATAATATGATCCATCACATGAACCTATATATGGTTATGTATCGATGTCACTTGTTCTCATTAGGATATGCCAAATGAAAATAATCGCCAGCAACGCTAATTTCAGTGATGTGCTGAAGAAATATTTTCTCGCCCACTTACATCAATGAAGTCAAATATAGGTACCTTGAAAGGCTCAACCAGGACGAAGTCATCGATCTTCAGAATGAGCGCTGCATCCGGGCAGTGGTCGACCACCCACTGCATGCCTGCCACCCATTTTCCGGCTGAGATGGCACTCGCGTCTGCGTTTGGAAGAACCACCAGGTCTCCCGTCGTGTCCGCCTCCAAGTCAAGCCACGCGTTCCGGAGCTCGTCGCTGTCGGAGCTTCGAGCCGTGAAGAACACCGCCGTCCAGTTCTTGAAACGCCGCAGGGCCACCTCTTCGAAGAGTGTGCACCGTAGTGCGGCCCGGTGGGACCACTCGTCGGCCGAAGTCATCACGAACACGAGGACGTCAAGCGGCTGTCGGCACCTCTCTTTAACCGCCCAGCCCCAACGGTTTGACGGTTTCGACTCAACGGTTGTGACGGCAGACATTGCATGGACTTGCCGCTTCCATATCTCAGTCGCAGCGAACGCGCAAGCTAAAACTAAGATGACAATGAGAACAATCAACGCTCTTTCCAAGCGTTTCCAACGTCGCACCGCGTGACGGTGAACTTCAGGCAGACCGACGAAAAGCGCGGCCCTTTGCGCAGCACCCATAAATGCAAGACCTGGTCGCGACGTGTTGGTTTGTCTAAACGTGGCAAGGTGATGGTAATGATGACGTGCCTTCAATATATGGCACGTACCCACAGCGGGTGGTGGGCCAAGAATCGGAAGACAGGTGGGGGGGTGTAACACAAACATTTACAGTAACGATTGGATTATTAATAAAAGGGATAAATTTGGGAAGAAATTCGACCAACGTGAACAGATGATTGGACTTTAAAAAAAAGTCGCTGTTTCGCCCGAAAGGCGAAGCATCAGTTGCGATAGCAAATTAGTAGAGAGCAATTCGGAGTAGGGATAGTAGTTTTATCGGTGGCATAAACGTGGACACATTCGCTTACTAACTGAATTAACAAGCGTGGTGTCAGCGCGCACAAGCAAACATGAATAGATCACACTGAATGACCGCAGACGACGACTGTCATAACGCTGGCAGCAAGCGCAGCCGCCGCAGCGGGCGAAGGTTCGTGCGGTCTATCGCTTCAACGGAAACTGAGCGGCGCATGCACAGCGCATACAAAGATCAGAGCGGTGTGGAGATAAGAGACGGTGCGGGCGACCGCCAGATGTGGGCAAAGTACAAACGCAGTTGTTGGCAGAGTAGAAGCTGCCGCCCCCCCCCCCTCCCTGCCGCGCTGCCTTCCCTCTTTCTTGCCTTCGCGTGGGAGATTGAGTGGCCAGTCCCCCTTGCGGCCTGTTGCAAGATAAGCATTTGGTGCCGCAGCACAGCGTCGCCCCGCCTCCCTCCCATATCCCTACGGCCTTTCGCGCGACGGTCGCGTTTGCTTTCCGCCGTGCGTTCGCTCTCCCTGATAGCGCGCGTACCCCGCACGCTTTCACTCGCGCATACGGCGCGCGGCGACGATTTTATCGCCTTTGGACTTCATACGGAACCTCACGGCGACGGCGACGCCGACGGCAGAAATCTGGTTGAAGTGTCCATATAATTGCTATCGCAATAAAATAAAAACAAGGTTCCCTCAACGCTATAACATACGATTTTACGAAGAAGGGCCTTCTCCTTCTTTTAATCTGCGCGACCCCACAAGTCCTTTTTAACCGCTGAAGTGGTTTCCAAGCGAAGCTTTTATTGCGTTACAGACTTCGGTGGCAGCGTAGTCACGTAACACGTCATGTGTGGTGCATACACACATTGGATATGCGGGTATGATCCAGGGACAAGAAATAAAGGAACAAATAAAGAAGGAAGGAACGAAAGAAAAAGAAAGGAGCAGGTGCGCGGAAAGCTGCACCAGCGCCGGATCACGTGACGCGCGCGAGCACTCAGGGTCGTTTGGTGTGTCGCTGGGAGGGAAAGGGAAGGAAAGGGGGTTGGCGCGCGCTCCGCTGGGCTTCCCTCGCCTCAGATCAGTTTCGCCGCCGGATGGGAAGGCAGTACGTGGTACGTTCCGCCGAGGAGCAGGCTGCGTTTGAGCAACGGCGCCGCGAACTCGCTCGGGAAAGGGCTTGTCGTTGACGTACCGATTCTAGCTTGAGGGCTTCCGAAGCCCAGGCGAAGCGTCAACGAAGAGCCGCGGACCCCATGTTGTAGGAGCGCGATGTTGAGGCCAAACGTCAGCAAAGAGCCGCCGACCCTGAGTGTAGGGCAAACGAAGCGGAATGCCTGCGACAGCGTCATCTTGTCACAAGCTTTGCTTACCCCCATTTTCTCGACAGGTGAAGGACTCTGAATTTTTTTCTCGAGGATGGATGGACGGACGGACGGACGGACGGACGGACGGACGGACGGACGGACGGACGGACGGACGCCAAGCTCTTATTATTTTGCCTGATGTCCTACCAATATTTTCGAGAAAACACCAAGATACAAAGAATTCCTAGAATCAAACTTTATTAACCATTACTAGGAACTCTGTTTTGTATGCCTCCGTTCTTTGTGGTCTTCCTACTTTTCTGCCGCCAAACCTCCAATCGCATCTTACTAAGCTCTATTGCGAACATGTTTACTTTCCCCCAGCTATCCCTGAACCCAAGCGCTTCAAGGAGGCCAGAGGAGCCTAAACTGGCAGCTGGGTAGATATTGTTACGCGAAGAACGAGTCAGTAAGACGGGCAACTATTTACAGGTTGTATTTACAACAGCGGTTGCAGCGCTGACCGGTTAGGTTCACAGCGCGAGCCCAGCTCGTTCTTCCTCTCCTTTTCTCGAGTGACGGCGCCCGCGCGCCTCGGTCAAACAATCAAATACCACACGCGTGTAGCATAATCCCCGGCGGCAGAAGCGACGTCCCGGAGCGTCTAAATGTCATCACGAAAGGGTGATACGGCTTCAGTCGTGTAACGTGCACGATATCGCTGAACTGGGAAGCAGATGGGGCGTCAGGGGCGATCTCGTATGTGACGGGAGTCACGGCACGAAGCACTCGGTAGGGGCCTGTGTAACGCGACAGCAGTTTTTCTGACAGGCCGACCTGACGCGACGGAGACCATAGAAGCACCAAAGAACCAGGCGGGAAGTGCACCTCTCGGTGTCGCTGGTCGTACAAACGCCTTTGACTCTCTTGGGAGTTCAGAAGGCGGTCACGGGCAATTTCCCTTGCGTGAGCAGCGCGGGCGACGGCATCAAGTGCATATTCACTGGTGGGTGCCGCGTGAACAGGGAGAGTTGTGTCGAGGGGCAGTGCTGGTTCTCGGCCGAACAGGAGGAAAAATGGGGAATAGCCGGCTGTGTCGTGGCGCGAGGAATTATAGGCAAAGGTGACAAACGGCAGAGTGAGGTCCCAGTCTGTGTGGTCTGAAGAGCCATACTTCGCGAGCATGTCTGTGAGAGTGCGATTAAGACGCTCCGTGAGGCCATTAGTTTGCGGATGGTATGACGTGGATAGCTTGTGCCTCGTGGCACAGGACTGCAGGATGTCCGCGATAACTTTTGACAGGAACGCCCGGCCACGGTCTGTGAGAAGTTGTCGCGGAGCTCCATGTAACATTCTAATGAAACATGCTTCATCGTTTCCCTAGCTTTACCGCAGCAAGCACATGCTTCTTCTTCTTCTTTATTGTAGCTCGCTTCATAAGTGCGCGTTCTAAGGCATCCTGATCTCTCTCCGAAAAGTAAATAGCTTCCCTTTGAGTTATCGTAAATTGTTTCTTTCCTTATTTCATTTCTTCCTCTTATATAAGGTTTCATTTTCATTGCCGCCACCCATGAGATTGCCTCAGCTTCTCTGACTTTGCGCTTGACATTCTTTGTTGCAATGTTACTTACCATACAAGTCGCGAACTTGCTGGTAAGCTTCCTAGTTATTTTCCTCCACTGTGAATCAATGTTCTTCCTGTACAAATATCTGGACACTCTCTCAGACCATTTAATTTCTTCCATATTCCTCAGTCATTGTTTATAATCAATTTTACTCTGCTCTTCCCTCACTTCAAAACTTGTCCAGCCCATATCACCCTGCACAGCTTCATTTGTAGTCTTCCCGTGAGCGCCCAATGCGAGGCGTCCCACTGGCCTTTTGTTGCCATCGAGTCCTGATTGTACCCCTGACTTTAAGCAAACACCTGCATTTTCAAATGTAAGCTCTGGAACCATTACACCTTTCCACATATCCCGGAGCACCTCGTACCTATTGTATCCCCATAGCGCTCTGTGTTTCCTTACAGCCGCATTTCTCTTCCTTTTGCTATTATGGTTTCTTCCTGTGTCTCCAAATATATATCGCCTTCGTTTATCCATGCACTAAGGTATTTGTATTCTTTTACCCGAAGTATTTCCTGGCCCTGTATCAACATTGTATGTACACTGTTTTCATTGAACACCATAAAGCCTGATTTTTAATGCTAAATTTTAATTCTAAATTTTTACATTCTTCACCCCAGATAGTAGCCAGACGTTGCACATCACTTTGCTTGTTAGCAAGCAACACAATGTCGTCCGGATAAAACAAACCTGGAAGCTGATGCTCAACTATTGTTCCGGCTTGTTTGTATGCGAGGTTAAACCCGATATTGATTCCTTCTAGCGCCCTTTCCATCTTTACCATGCACATCATAAACAGCAGCGGGCATAAAGGGCACCCCTGTCAGAGTCCCTTGTTGATATCAACTTTATACTCGCTCCTCAAACCTTCCCACTCAACGCAAACGGTATTTTCTCGCTACATCTCCCTCAATACCTGTATACAGTCGTTTCCTATACCTTCCCCTTCCAGAATATCCCACAAAATGTTGCGGTCTACGTTGTCGTACGCTCCGGTAATGTCTAAAAAAAAAAGCCACATATAGCCGTCTCCTTTCTTCTCTGGATATTTCAATACAATGAGTAAGGACAAATAAGTTAACATGCAGACGCCTACAGATTCTGAAGCCATTCTGAAGTTCTCCCAATATGCCATTATTCTCTGCCCATGCTTGCAGCTGCAATTTAATCGCCTGCATTGCTAACCTGTATATGACCGATGTAATGGTCAACGGTCTATGAGTGAATTCTATCTTTGTCCCCCCTACCTTTATAAATTAAATTCATTCTACTTTGTCGCCAACTATCTGGTATTCGTCTATCTTTTAAGGTTTTTTCTACTGCTTTCCGCAGAGGTTCCTTACTTTTTGCTCCTAGTTCATTATTCGGTCTAATGGGAACCTTGTCTAGCCCTGTGGCTGTGCACTTCGGAATTTTCTCTTCGGCTTTCTTGCAGTTCAAATTTGTCAGCACCAGCTCCTGTTCCATCTGGTTCTCTTTCATGCTCTTTTTGCCTCAAATACAACCTCGTCATTGCCTTGGAAAGATTCGGTTGTTATTTTTCGGATGTAATTTAATGCCACGTCTCCTTCCAAACAGTTTTGTTTTCGTCCTCGTCTAGGATATGTTGATGTATTTTCCCTGACTTCCTGCCTAATAAGTTTATGTGGTTCCAAAATATTCTAGGTGGGGCCTTTTTCTCACGTATTTCTGACAACCAACGTTCACTTTCACCTTTTATCTTTGCTTGAAGCAGTCTTTGAACCACTAATTTTTTCTCACGGCATATGATGATGATGATGGTGATTTATTGCCATCCCCTTTGAAATGGGGCGGCGACAAATAGTCACCTAGCCTGCTTGATTTAATCAGGTATACAATGCATGTTCTTTATCTAGCATTTTGTATACCTCTCATTATCCTTTTCCTTTTAAAAAAAATGTCACAGTTTCGCCCCAAGGGCGAAGCAATGAATGCGATAGCAACACAGCAATGTCATACGATGTAAGGTGAGCGGCTTTGGTAGCAATATGAATTGTAGTAAACATGAGCTGATTAAGTAAGCAGGTGTGCTGCGGCGTAGGTAGACCGACATGAAGAGAGACTCGATGACCACGAGAAGGCGCGTGTGAAACGGTGGTGTTGATGAGAAGCGCTTCCCGTGGGCAGCGCGCGTGCGAAGGGACACACCTGTAGCGCTGCACTGCCGATCCGGGCAGCATTACATGTGTAGCGTGCGTTGGAAAATGTGGCCCGACTATTACTAACTGAATGAACAAGCGTGGTGTGAGCGCGCACAAACAAACATGAACAGATCACACTGAATGACTGCAGACAACGACTGTCAAAACGCTGGCAGCAAGCAGCGGGCGAAGGTACGTGCGGTCTATCGCTTCAACGGAAACTGAGCGGCCAGTGCATAAAGGTCAGAGCCGTGTGGAGATTAGAGACGGTGCGGCGAGCGACGAGCGCGGTTGCTGGCAGAGGAAAAGTGCGCCCCCCCCCCCCCCCCCCCCCCCCGCTCCCTCCGGCGCTGGCTTCCCGCTTCCTTGCTTGCGCGTGGGAGAGATAAGAGACCGTGCGGTCGAGCGACGAGCGCGGTTGTTGGCACAGTAGAAGTGCCCCCCCCCCCCCCCCCCCCCCCCCCCGCTCCCTCCGGCGCTGGCTTCCCGCTTCGTTGCTTGCGCGTGGGAGATTGAGTGCGTTCGCTCTCCGTGATAGCGCGCGTCCCCGCACGCTTCCGCTCGGGCATACGGCGCGCGGTGAAGATTTTATCTATACGGAACCTCACGGAGACGGCGACGCCGACGCCGACGGCAGAACTCCGGTTGAAGTGTCCATATAATTGCTATCGCAATAAAAAATTTCCCTTGTACCGCTACCTATGATTTTAAGAAATCAGGTCGTATCCATCTTTTCCCTGCTTTTTTTCCACCAGTACACTAATCGTCTCTTGCTTATCTCTACGGCTGATCTGTTGATCTTTCCTTCCACTTTAATTAACTCAAGCGCTTCTGGGAGCTTCACGATACCTACGGTTCTCGCTGGGTGGATCCCGTCGCATTCCATTAGGATGTGCTCAGTGGTCTCTGGAGCTTTACTGCAGCATACACATGCCTCATCTAGTTTCGAATATTTGCTCTGGTATGTTATGGTCCTTAGGCAACCAGCTCGAACCTGAAATAGCAAGGCACTGCCCTTTGTATTTTTAGGGGCGAAGCTCCTTAGGGTGTGGGTCTGTCCCTCCTCTGTAGTATGTAGTAGTAGTAGTAGTAGTCGTCGTAGTAGTAGTCGTCGTCGTCGTCGTAGTAGGTAGCCACGTCTACTCTTATGAAAAAAAAATTTCCGAAAGTTGTGTCCGTAGCGCGGAATCGAACCAGGGACCCCTCGCTTCCGAACGCGCGGCGCTAGCCGCTACGCCACGAAGCTTCTTTTTTTTTTCTTTTTTTTTATTGCCACATTGAACAGCACACTTACACAAAAACATACATTCGAGGGAACAGACTCCTGGAACTGGCTTCGCGCTATCCCGTTAATATTCGGGCATGTTTAACAATGCTCCAACTCTTGGAAGCCATTCAGGCTCTGGGGTTTGAAACTGGTACACAGTAATAATTCTATTAATGCTTTCCTTGAAATATAGCCGTATCGGTTTCGCGTCTATGTCAGCGTTCCGCACTGCCATCCTAGATCGCCAAATGCTTTGGAGGCCCAATAGCATAATGAGGTCAAATGGAATACCATCCTCATGTTCAACTGTCAAAAATCGCATACCGAATGAGTCCACAGGTAGGTCTTTCTTGAGAGTACGTTGTAAGATGTCCCAGAAGAAAAATGCTTCCCTACAGTCTAGGAATACATGCTCGATCGTTTCTGGCTTCCGACAAATGAAACAGTGAGTCCCCCAAGGTACAAAAAATCCCTTTTCTTCCAAATAAGTTTTCACATCTAATGTATTTGTATGCAATTTGAAGAAAAATGTTTTAACTCCTCCTGGTACACTCATGCTTTTCACTCGTTTAAGAACGTTTGCCCATGGTCCGGCACAGCATTGCGATCTATACAGAGGAACTGAAAAAAACTATGTCACACAGATCCTTGTATAGTTTTTTCCGCGACACACACAGTCCAAAGATAGTCCAATGAAAAAAAAAAAAAAAACACCGCATATCCACGGGGTGAATGATGATGAGTGGGCGAAGCTCCGGAGGGAATCATCGGTAAACCGTGAATCTTCCGTGTAATTCGCCCAGTCTCGCCGCACTAAATCGAACGATTGACTTCCACCAATGACACGCGCCATATGTGACGTCATTCCTATTTTATAACAGTGCCCTTCATTATAATTGTACCATCTCCCGCTTAAGGGGACGCTAGCACAAACGCGTTAGAAACGTGCAGTACTCTCTAGTAAAGGTACGCAGCCGTTTACACATGCCGGAACGTGCACCGCGTTTGCCGACGCCATCACATGACTGCTGAGAGAGTATAACCCCCGCATTCATAAACGCTCCTCGACTTGAACTTGACTTGCCACCGCCTTCAACGCGTTTCGAACGCGCTGCCCAAGGCGGTGGCAAGTCAAGTTCAAGTCGAGGAGCGTTTATGAATACGTAAGGCGGAGAGGCCACAGCGTCTTACACCAGCTTCTTACACGGGCCGTAACGCGCTAGCACAAAAGCGTTAGAAACGCGCAGTCTTTCGTTAATGTTGGGTATTTATTGTAATCGTGGTGCCTAATTACATGTGCGCTTCATGGCGTAGTGGTTAGCGCCGCGCGTTCGGAAGCGAGGGGTCCCTGGTTCGATTCCGCGCTGCGGACACAACTTTCGGAATTTTTTTTCTCATGAAAGTAGACGTGGCTACCTACTACGACGACGACGACGACTACTACGACGACGACTACTACTACTACTACATACTACAGAGGAGGGACAGACCCACACCCTAAGGAGCTTCGCCCCTAAAACGAGCCTGCAGGAAAATACATGACAGGTAGACCTCTTTTAGGTATCCACCCAGGCCTCTCGGCATACTTTCCGACGTGACTACAAAGTTTGGTAATACTCTTCCTAGTCTAACTTGACAAACAGTTCGTAAAAAGGGGTCTGGTACATCGCGAAAAAACATGAATCGGTTTACTAACTGCCTTATATAGAGGTGCGACAGACTCAATCCTCCGTAGCGCACACGTCGAAACAGGTTGGTTCGCCGTGTGCGCTCCCACGTAGATCCCCAAATGAAAACGGTAAGAACTCTATGCAACTTTTGCACATTCACACGTGAACAATGAATTACTTGCATTATGTACCAAAGCTTGCCTATTAAAAACAAATTACACATCGTTGCTGTCGCAAAAATTGACCAGTAAAAACTCTTAAGGTCAGCCTTTTCGCGCACTTCGACAACTTTCCGCCGCCATAAAGGCTCACTGTCCTTGTAATTTTCCAAGGGCACTCCTAAATAGGGTGATGGAGTAGTATCCCACCTGACGTGTCAGAACATGTTTGGGGTCGTTTGCCAGTTTCCATGCCAAAATCCCAAGCACTTTCCCCAGTTGATTGCGCTGCCACTAACCTCACAGAAATCTTTAACAACTTTAACGGCATTAATGATGCTTTCATGATCAGCACAAGATAGTGCTATGTCGTCAGCATATGCAAGCAGACGCATGGAGACGGAATCCTCGTATAGTGGAGCTATTGATTATGCTCAAACAAAAGGATTCAATGTACATGGAAAAAAGCAATGGCGAGAGAGGGCATCCCTGACGTACCGAGCGTTCCACTTTGATGCGCGCTCCAACCACCTTATTTACAATCAAACGCGTCGTGCAACCTCTATACGCCATGGCGACACCCTCTCTTAAAACGGATCCAACGTTCACGTGTTGTAATATCGCCAACAGTATATCGTGAGGTACTCTATCAAAGGCTTTTTCAAGATCTAGCTGTAGCATTGCAATGCTGTCAGAATTAGCATCACAACACTCCAGAACGGAACGGGCTTTATGTATATTTGTAACTATTGATCGACCTTTTATGCCACAAGTTTGGTGTTCACCGACTAATTCTTGTATTACAGTTTGCAGCCTCTTGGCAAGAATTTTCATGAATATTTTGTAGTCTATGTTTGTAAGTGATATCAGTCTGTACGAAGTAACTTGCATGAGCTTATTCTTGTCGTTAACCTTAGGTATAAGAACAGTGTTTGACGTACGAAATGATGGTGGAAGTACTGACATATCGAAAGCCTCGTTAAAGAGTGACACTAAGACTACAGCTACTTTTTCCCTTAGAACCTTATATAAAGATGCTATAAGCCCATCTGGGCCCGGGGATTTCCCAGGATTGAGATCATTAATAGCTTTCTTAACCTCTTCCAGTGAGATCGGCATTTCCAAATTTTCTTTCGTCTCATCGCTTACTCGCGGCATTAGAGTAAGAAATTTATTTTTAAATGCGTCTACGTCGACTTCAATGCACGAATATAATGCACTGTAGTATTCATAAAACGCTCTTTGGATGCCTTCCTTATCTGTAATAACAGCGTTTTTCCACTCTAGTTTTGCTATTTCGTTAAGGTGCGCGCGACTTTTTTCCAATCCTAGTGCGCGCTTGGTAGGGAACTCCCCACCCATTAAGCGCTCGGACCGAGCTCTGCCTACTGCGCCTTCGTACTTCTCCCTCTCTATGAGTTCCAATTTCTGCTTTATGGTACTTATGTCTTCTGTAAACGTTCCGGGCTGTGTGCACTCTCCTGAAATGAACGTGCCTAGGTTGGCTCGGAGCACCTTTTCTACACTTTCTTGCTTGTGCTTTATGGCACCTGACCTTTCAATGGCCTTCATTTTTACTTCTTGCTTAAAGAGCTCCCAGTGTTCTCCAACTTTTTTATAATATCCTTTGTCAAATTTCGCGATTGCGTTTGTGACATACCTTATAAAAACGTCGTCTTTTAAAAGGTTATCATTAAGTTTCCAATTTTCCCAAACAAATTTACACGTTTTATCTTTTCTTTTTCCGACACGGAATGTTACGAGGCAGTGATCGCTAAATGATACCGGCTGAACCCGATATTATCCGATCAACGGTACTAAATCTGCAGATAAATAGGCGCGGTCCAACCGCGCGTGGCTTTGACCTTGAAAATGGGTAAAGCGAATATCATTCCCAAACCCACAACATTCACCCACGTCTTCCAAACAATGCTGACTGATGATATTATTTAAAGAAACAACACTGACATCTCTATAAGGGGTCGAGCTGGTTTTGTCGTTTGCCATGCATACGCAATTGAAGTCACCAATGACAATTACAAACCTACCTGTAACACGGTAGTTACTGATAGCTTCAAACATTTCTTTTCTCTGTTCCGCTTTTGTATATGCATAAACGCATATTATTCGCCAATTGCGTTCAAATAATGTGATGTCACAAACAATGAAATGGCCTAAATTACATGTCACAACTTTCTCTACAACTGCACCCAATATTCTACGTATCATCAGCACACACCCCGCCGACTTTCCCACTGCATGACACACACATACATCGTACCGACTAGTAAAGAGGCGCACCATACTATCCGTCTGTTCTTGACTTTCGATTTTAGTTTCTTGAACTGCTACAATGTCCAAATCTTTTTCAGTAATTAACCTGTAAAGCTGATTTTGCCTCCTTCTTGAGGCCAGCCCTCTGACGATTAATGTCGCTACAAGCATATGCTTTTCAAAGGTAGCCATTTTTAGTTTTGTTATTGCAGCCAGGCAAACAGTATGGTGCTCACCTTAACATACAGACTAACATCCCGCGTGGTGCTGATGAAACAGTATTTACGACTTCTCAGTGTCGTCGCGGGGAAGCGACGACGAGCGTTGCGCTCTGGTGACACGCGGCTTTTTCCCAGCGACGCGCCACTCCCGTTCCGGCTGACGGAGTCGCTGCTCCTGAAGAACGCTGGTTGCGCCGTCATGGCGACGCTTAGATGACGTGCTGTCCAGATCCATCGACGCTGCGTGGTCGTCTACCACACTTGCCGACACGTCGCCCACCTCTTCAGCTTCTGCCATCGATGTTCCCATTGAAGCAGCGGAACCACTATCTCGCGTCAGCACATGGTCACGCTGTTTCTCGCTAGACGCGACGCCTCCGCCCTTCGCGTCTGTCGCCGTACTCGATGATATTGCCGGAGCCTCCGCGGTTGCAGCAGACAGAGACGCTGGCTTTTGTCCCTGTAGAGTGTACTAGAATGGGGGAGTGGGTCCAGCGGACGCCTTAGCAAGCGGCGAGGGTGAAGCTGAGCCGTGCTCCCTCAAGGGCTGCAGAAGATAGCGCCAACCTTTCCCTTTCCCTCAAGAACCACTTACCATGAAGCAAAAAACACGGAAAATGTGGCCACGCTGCCGTCGCCTTCTTCTGAATCTCCGGCCAATAAACGTTGGCTCCGGCTGTTTCGGCAGCGTTCATTGGCTGAGGCGAGCTCGCGGGCTCAATAGCTGTCGTCTGCTCGACGCACCGTCGTTCTTGAGTCGTTTGCGTTATTTCCGCCGCTCTTTTTCCATTTTATTTACAATAGATCGGTGTGGAATAATCTCAGTGTTACCGCCACCGAGTATCCGCCTGTCAAAGCTCAATGCAGCTGCGGTAGGGTCTCCGACGCGACAAGCGTCCGGCCGGCGAACGGGCCGCTCATTCAGAAGAAAGTGATGGTGGCGCCACCTGGATTTTCCATAAAAAATGCCTCAGCGCAGAGCCCTCGTTGGACCCACTCCCCCAATCTAGTACACTCTAGTCCCTGGCTACCTTCATGGGCGCCACTCACATTAGCTGCGTCTGCTCCTGTCTCAGCGTCTGAGGCCGCGTTCGCAGCAGCCCGTTCCGCTTCATCTTCGTCCATTACCAACTCGCTGCTTTCTGCCGTTCCTCGAAAAGCAGCTCGAGCATAGGACCTTGCACATTCCGCCTCTTCGTGCCCATAAGCACGGCACTTATTGCATCTGGGCACTTTACAGTCACGGCGGATGTGTCCTGTAGCACGACAGCGTAGACAGATGGGCGCACGGCCTGGCACTATGACGAGTACTGTTCCGTTTCCGATGCGCATTTGGTGTGGTATGCGTTCAAGGCTTACCCCATCACGGAGAATAAGCCGCACAACCCGCGTTGTTGAGTCGGCGTTGTCGAAGCCGCCTGTCTTCCACTTGTCGCCAGTGACCTCCTTCACCTCCCCGTACTCTACGAAAGCCCGTCTCACTGCATCGTTGCTCACGTTGAAAGCGCACCAATGCACTTTCAGCCGCACTTCCTGCCTCTGTGGGTCGATTGCACCGCAGGTCCTACCTTTGAAAAGGAAGGGCTTGGTTTCCAGCAACTTCTTTTTCGCTTCTTCAGTGCGGAAATTCACTAACCAGACGTGAGACATCTGGTAAGCCCCTATTCCACCAACCTGCTCAATAATGCCAGCGTTCCTCATAGGCTGACTAAAGTCCTCTATTTTGTACGGGCGTCCTGCTATGTCGCAATGTAGAACAACCATAGTCTTCAGTCCTCCTCCGGTGGGCATGGGTGGCAGAATGATCCTGTAGTCCTTGGGCACGTCAGAGAACGAAGATCCGCGGCCAGCGTCGGCCGTTGTCGCAGCTCGTGAGGAGCCAGCCATCCTGCCTCCGCACGCGTCAGTGACCAGAAGCAGAATGACTACGCCACGAAGCGCACATGGACACACGCACCACGATGACAATAAATACCCAACATTAACGAAAGACTGCGCGTTTCTAACGCGTTTGTGCTAGCGCGTTACGGCCCGTGTAAGAAGCTGGTGTAAGACGCTGTGGCCTCTCCGCCTTACCCCCGTATTCATAAACGCTCCTCGACTTGAACTTGACTTGCCACCGCCTTGGGCAGCGCGTTCGAAACGCGTTGAAGGCGGTGGCAAGTCAAGTTCAAGTCGAGGAGCGTTTATGAATACGGGGGTTATACTCTCTCAGCAGTCATGTGATGGCGTCGGCAAACGCGGTGCACGTTCCGGCATGTTTAAACGGCTGCGTAAGACGCTGTGGCCTCTCCCCCTTACTAGAGAGTACTGCACGTTTCTAACGCGTTTGTGCTAGCGTCCCCTTGAGCGGGAGATGGTGCAATTATAATGAAGGGCGCTGTTATAAAAAAAATGTCACAGTTTCGCCCTAAGGGTGAAGCAATGAATGCGATAGCAACACAGCAATGTCATACGATGTAAGGTGAGCGGCTTTGGTAGCAATATAAATTGTAGTAAACATGAGCTGATGAAGTAAGCAGGTGTGCTGCGGCGTAAGTAGACCAACATGAAGAGAGACTCGATGGCCACGAGAAGGCGTGCGTCGTCTGCTACAACGCTGGCGCGCGCCGCTCTGGCTTTGCAGTGGAATACACGGCGCTAAACGCAGGCGGCCGAGCGCCTGAGGTGGCGTCGCGGGAACGCGTGCTTCACTAACTGCATCATTTTCCGGCTGGTTTTGTCTGCAGCTTGTGAACAGGCTGCTTAATCAATTTGCATCAACAGAAGCAAGCTTCTCAGCACATAAACGACTTTTTTTTGTAATTGACGAGGGTAAACGAACAAAGTTATTGCTTGCACGCTCTTTATTAGGCCAGGCCCATTTTATTTTACTGCCACAACTATTGGTGCCGCGCATCCGGAGAAGCCCATCAGGCGCGCTTTTCATGATTTGTGTCATGACGTGATGAGACTAGCGCGCTGTTTCCTACATCTCTTGATGCTACACCGGATTTGGTTAATTGACACTAGCCATAAATTTCGCAGAGAATTAGAGAGCGATTGTTCAATCGTACTTATATATTTGATCATGTTTGTTAAAGCGTTTTTATCGGCGAGATGTCATGGCACCCAGCAATCGAATAAAAAGCAATCCATTTTTGAAAGCTGATAACGTGATGTTCATGCGAGCCGACAGAAATGCGTTCAATGAAAGCACATGCATCTGTTGTCTCCCTTTAATGAGTCATCCCAGAATCTGTCACTTGTGAGCGACCAGCTACTTAGTTGAGCAGGCGTTGGCAGCAGCATATCAGCATCGTAAGCTGATTAGAGATGGTAGCATGACCAAAGCAAAAAAATGTACACGGCGGCCAATCGGGCTGACGCCCATGGCCAGTGAAAGAGTAGATGGCCCGACCGCAGCCATCTAGGTCGGGCCGTGCTTGGCTTTAGCGAATGGCCAGCCCGTTTGCCGATCACCGGCAGTCGGTCGACAGAGGACACCGGGCCGGCGTCATGACCGCCGCTTAAATAATCTTGGCCGCTTTCGCCCGACGCACGAGCAGGCTACTTCCCCACGACGGCAGCAGCATGGCTTGTGCGCTCCTGGCGTTCCTTTGACGGTATTCTTAATTAGGTTTCACCCACTCAGCCTACCTCCCCCCCCCCTCTCCCACCTCACAAAAAATATACATAAATTCATCATAGCAAATTTATACGCTGTCCACCTCTATGGCGTATATAGCGCAGAGGCCATGTGTCGCTTCGGCACGTATACCCCACAATTACCAAATTATTAAATTTTAGTGAGAATATGCATTTGACCAATTCAGAGGTAATGGTGAAATGAAGTGGAAGTGAATAACGACTTAATTACCCAGAAAGACGTGATGTAAGCTGGAAAACTGGCGCGTCGATTATAGATTTCCCACTCCAGCCACCTATTCAAAATGAACAGAAACAGCATTCGAATGCTGTGTGCACTGACTCCAAGGATACGAAAAAAAAATGTGAATAAATAAGGAAAGGTCCGCGCCACCTATTTTACACGAGCTCATCCATGCTATCAAACATCATGCTATCAAACGATCCCTTTAATTGAGAACGCGACTTCCTGCGCAATGTAGGCGTCAAAGAACCGGCACCGCTCGGCGATATTACATGCAGTCTGACAACAAAAATAAACTGTATTTTTTATTTATTCAGAAAGATGAAAATTGGGCGTAAAATTACCGCCAGATCAGTTTCCTACATTACGTAAAGCGATCCACGCCTACCTACAAGCGGCATTAACGCGGCCATAACAGAGCAGCGGATGCCACCCCTTAGATACTGTCACTCTTTTTTGCCAGCCTTAGTGGTAGAATCAATTACAAAAATCATCAAATATATAAGCACGATTGAACAATCGCTCTCTAATTTTCTGCGAAATTTATGGCTAGTGTCAATTACCCAAATCCGGTATAGCATCATGAGATGCAGGAACAGAGCGCTAGTCTCATCACGTGATGACACAAATCGTGAAAAGCGCGCCTGATGGGCTTCTCCGGATTCACGGCACCAGTAGTTGTGGCAGTAAAATAAAGTGGGCCCGGCCTAATAAGGAGCGCGCAAGCAATAACTTTGTTCGTTTACCCTTGTCAATTACAAAAAAAAAAAGTTGTCGCAGTTTCACCTGAAAGGCGAAGCATCAATTGCGATAGCAAAGTTGAAGAGAGCTATACGGAGTAATGATAGCAGCTTTATCAGCTGTATAAACTTGGACATGCAGCAGCACCGGCAACACGCAGAACTGTTGTCGACGCCATCGGCGTTTTGCCCGCATTCGCTCAAAATGCGTGCGGCGTTGGTGACTGTTGCCGGAGCCTCTGATATAAATAAGCACTTGGTGCCGCAGCTAAACGTCGCCTCCCTTCCCTCCCCCCCCCTCCCCCACGGCCTGTCGCGCGTCGGAAGAAGGCACGTTTGCTCTACATATTTGGTGATTGTAGAGGAGGAAATAGACGCCTACTTCTGCAGCCCTTAACGCGCAGAACAGCGCAGAACGCGCGTTTGTTCTCCGCCGTGCGTTCACTCCCCGTGAAAGCGCGCGTCCCTCGCGCCCTTTCACTCGCACATACAGCGTTCGGCCCGCGGCGACGATTTCATCTCCATTGACGTCATACGGAACCTCACGGCGACGGCGACGGCGACGGCGACGGCGACGCCGACGGCAGAAATCTGCTTTTGAGTGTCCATATAATTGCTATCGCAATAAAAAAGTCGTTTATGTGCTGAGAAGCTTGCTTCTGTTTATGCAAATTGATTAAGCAGGCTGTTCACAAGCTGCAGACAAAACCAGCCGGAAAATGATGCCGTTAGTGAAGCGCGCGTTCCCGCGACGCCACCTCGGGCGCTCGGCCGCCTGCGTTTAGCGCCGTGTATTCCACTGCAAAGACAGAGCGGCGCGCGCCAGCGTTGTAGCAGACGACGCGAAGCACCTCCCCTAGGCCCCTGTGCGCCTGCGCCGATTTGCTTCGATGCGCGGCCGCGCCGGAGGCACCGGCGCTGCGCGGAGCACGGCCACGCGGAGCCGTGTTCACCCCAAGAGTGGACGACCCTGTACAACAGGAGAGGACCAGGGGCTCTGGGATGGTTGAATGACACCACGCGTAAGCATATCATCCACTTGTTCATTGATAATACGTCGTTCTGCCGCTGAAACTCGGTATGGTCGTTGGCGTAAGGACGCATGGGAACCGGTGTCAATGTGGTGTGTGACGCTTGTTGTACGACCTAAAGATGGTTGAGCGCAATCGAAGGAGGAGCGGAAGTCTCGAAGAAGGGCCAGGTGTTCGCTGCGTTGTGTTGACGGTAGATCGGCAGCAATAGAAGGGTGGAAACTGTCTGGACCCGAAGGTTTGGGAACAGGTGATGTCATGGCATTCAGTTGAAGATGGGGTTGGTCCTCTGCAAACTCGAGGGAGCGCAGGAGATCGGCACCTTGAATGTGGCCCAAAGATTCTCCACGAAGTAATGTAACGGAGGATGGGAGCCAGTTGGAAACTAACATAGTAGTAGCACCCGATTCAACCGTAAGTACAGCAAACGGCAGTCGTAGGCCGCGACGGCGGAGAAGTACCTCCGATGGGGCAAACAGAATAGTTCCGTCAGGGGCGGCCGTACAGGACAGAGGCACAAGGGTCGACGTTTCAGGGGCAATATCTGTGTCCGCAGCAACGACAAGTTTGTGAGCGTCTGGATGATTATCCACCGAAAGAGAGGTTTGCAATGGCGTAAGGGCCACTTCTGCACGGGAGCAGTCTATGACGGCGCGATGACGTGAAAGGAAGTCCCATCCGAGAATAACGTCGTGGGAGCATGACGGCAGCACGAAAAACTCGATGACATAAAGTTCACCTTGAATAGCGACTCGTGCGGTGCAAACAGCTGAAGGCGCAATGCACTGTGAGCTGGCAGTGCGGAGCATTAGTCCCGAGAGCGACGTGGTCACTTCTTTGATCTTGCGGCATAGGTTTTCGCAGATAACCGAAACAGCGGCCCCCGTGTCAATAAGCGCTAATGCGGCGGTTCCTTCAACGTCGACGTCGATAATGTTTTGCGGCGAAATAGATGGAGGCCTTGGGCCGTTCGACGCGCATGCAGCTCTTGCCTCCGGAACTGCAGCGATCAGTTTCCCTCCTCCGTAGGAGGTCGGCGACGCATGGGTGATAGGGAGCGTCGTCGCGGAGATAGGGACCGGCGGTTAGCATAGGCTGGCTGATCGTCAGGGACGTACCTTGGTGGCGACCGGGCAGACGAAGGAACAGGCCTGCCCATGACGTCAAATGGCTATGGTGGACATCGGCGACAGTGGCGGGCGACGTGTCCAGCGGCACCACAGGAGAAGCAGATGGGCCTATTGTCTGGCGTTCGCCACGCGTCGGGGCGGCGGAGGAACGGAGCCGAAGGCCTCGCGAAGGCGAGCGGCGCAGCATTCGCGGTCGTCGGCCAGGCATGGGTCGGCATCGCAGGTCGAGCATACGGCGCAGGATGTTGAGGGGGCCGAGCCGCAACGGAAGCGTAGGTAAGTGGCGCAGTGACGGGTGGTTGGTGAGTCACAGGCGGGAGGGCCTCAGCAACCTGGGTCCGAATGACGTGTTGAATGTCCGGAGCCAAAGACTGCGAAGGCTCGTGCGTGAGAGGCAGCAATGAAAGCTGACGCGCTACCTCTTCCCGGATAAAGTCCTTGATGGTAGAGAGCAGCGGCTGTTGATCGGCAGAGTGGGCAGCTAGCTGCAAGCTCGATAGTGTGTCTGGCGTCATGAGGGCTTGGCGGGCGATCGTGCGCTGCCTACGCAACTCGTCAAAGCTTTGACACAAGGAGACGAGTGCCGCGACCGTGGTGGGATTTCTCGCGAGCAGCATCTGAAAAGTGTCGTCTTCGATGCCCTTCAGTATGTGCTTGATTTTCTCGCCCTCTGTCATGGTAGGGTTGACGCGGTTGCAGAGATTCAGCACGTCCTCGATGTAGCCCGTGTAATTCTCCCCTGGATGTTGCGCACGTTCACGCAAGCGCTGCTCTGCGCGAAGCTTGCGGGCCGTAGGCCGACCAAAGACGTCCGAAATGGAAGTCTTAAAAACGGACCAAGTGGGTATGTCGGTCTCGTGGTTGCGATACCACAGTTGCGCGATGTCCACGAGATAAAACATGACGTGACTCAACTTCGATGAATCGTCCCATTTGTTATTGGCGCTGACCCGTTCGTATGTCGACAACCAGTCTTCAACATCGGAGTCACCTGAGCCGTTGAAGATGGGCGGATCCCGCTCACGGTACACGGCGCTGCAGGTAGCAGGCGCTGCCGAAGGGTCAGTCTGAGTCGAGGTGTCGTTGACCATCATGGGTGCAGGAACCGAAGGGAGCGTCCGGGAGCGGAGTTCCAGGTTGGTGCGGGGGACCCACGCAGCCTCCACCAAATGCAACGTGATTTATTCACGTGTAAACGTCAATGAATGCGAGAAACGTCAGGCGAGCGTCAAGAAGCGGCGAGGCGACCAGCAGTCAAAATCCGGGCAAGCGCAAGCTCGGGGCGCGTGGTTAGCACCAACACTGTGGCTTGCTTGCTGACTGCTTCGTCGTCGTCTTGTCTTCTTCATTACAAGGGGATTAGTCGGCACTCAATGCTCAGGCGGCCAAACGTGGTCTTCTGTATGGCCGTAGTTGGCTAGCCACCAGGTTGGCCAGGTACTTTGAGCCAGCCGCAACTCATGCAAAATATATAGGCGGAAATTATTGTCAGACGAGATGTCTGCAAGGTCGGCCTACGGCCTTGGGCCGTAGGCCGACCTTGCAGACATCTCGTTGTTGGCAGCCATAAGTCGGTCGGTGTAAGACCATAACCAATCCCGACCTGGACCCGATCTTGTTGACCATGCTTGGGCAAAGGTCGGCCAGGTCGGCCATCCACGTTGGGCCAGTACAAGGCCGAGATCGTTTTTTTTTTTCAGTTGGGTTGGGTGTATAGCTAGAGTAAATCTTCACTTTTCGACAAATCGCATTACCGCTAAAATTTCAAACATTTTAAATTTAAAAAGAGTGCCCGTGTGTCAGAGGTATAATAACCCTGACACACGGGCACTCTAAAGTCGTTTAGGTAAGCAGACTTCCACTGGAAAGGCGTTCAAGCGCAGTGACACACGACAAAGGAGTATCTCCCTCCCGGCAAAAAAGAAGAACGGGCATCTACTTTTCGAACAAAAAGGTGTACTCTCGCTCACAGCGTGCACAACTCATCAAAGAATAAAACCTGTTACATAACTACGGTGCCCCGTAAGTATTTTTTTACCTTGGAAAATGTTTTCATTTTAGCGGTAATGCGATTTGTTGAACAGTGAAGATTTACTCTAGCTATACTCTGAAACGCCCGCACCACGTAGCTAGCGCCGCCATGTTGAATTCCGAATATGCGCATTATAAGTAGTTATAAGTCATCAAACATGGGGGACTACAGGGACGTTAGGGCACTTTAGGGGACTTTAGGTTCTACAATCACTAAATGTAATCTACATGCGCAACTTCTTGTAAATGTTTTCTCTCTTGCTGCTTTAACAAGCAGCGCTTTTTTTTTAAAAATCCCGACCTCACCTTTACAATAGGTATCTCCAAGGCCGAATGAACCCGACTCGAAGAAAATCTCGGCAGCGATCACCGCATCCTTCAGCTTGAAATCCTGCACCATAAGAAGCCGAGCAGAACCGGAACGGCAAGGCTGACCGACTGGAAGGCCTTTAGAGAGCATGACATAGAAGAAAACATCAAAAATATTGAAGAGTGGCTCACCGAAGTGGTCAAGACGGCGGAGAAGCACACTAAAGTCATCCAACTCACAATGCACACACCGGCCGTAGACTCTCATCTCCTACATCTTTGGGATGCCAGAAGAGGCCTACTGAGGCGGTGGAAAAAGATGAAACATAACCGGAAACTGCAGAAACGGATCGCTCACATAAAAAAGCAAGCAGAAGAATACGGAGATAAACTCAGCAGTCAGAACTGGCATAAGCTGTGCGACCAACTTCAAGGCACACTCAGCACAAAGAAGACCTGGCATATACTGCGAGACCTTCTAGCTACCACCAAAACCAAGACCCAACAAAGACATGACTTCAAGAAAATTATTCACTCCCATCCAGGAACTGAGAAACAAATTTTGGAAGAAATCTAGCGTAAACTTGTCGGAGACAACGCCCTCAAGGTCTCCGATCCCCGACCGTGCAAAGGCAAACCAAACCCGACCCTCGACAGCCCTTTTACGCTTCCTGAACTCCTCGCCGCTCTTGCCAAATTGACCCGTAACACGTCGCCAGGAAATGACAAGGTGACCAACAGGATCCCAGGCAAGGCCCTAAATGAACTCCTCGACTACATGAATAACTGCTGGAAAGAAGGTAGGCTCCCGGCAGAATGGAAGCACGCAGAAGTCAATATGATTCCAAAACCCAACAAGCCACTACAAATCAGCAACCTACGGCCCATCTCCCTGACTTCCTGCGCTGGAAAGCTTCTCGAACACCTGGTTCACGATCGCCTCACCACATACCTCGAAGACTCAGGACTCATGCCTGACACAATGTTTGGCTTCCGACAGCTCCCCTCAGCACAAGATATACTCTTACAGCTCAAGGAAGACCTCTTGGACTACCTAGAATGCCACAAAAAGTTCTCTATTTTAGCAATAGATGTAAAAGGAGCCTTCGATAATGTGAAGCATGATGCAATCCTCCAGTATCTCCAAGACACAAACTGCGGAATCCGGACCTACCAATACGTACAGGACTTTCTCAAGGATCGCACGGCTACGGTGGGCATCGGCAACATCCGAAGCGACAAATTCGAAATGCCCAACAAAGGCACTCCACAAGGGTCAGTCATTTCACCTTTGCTGTTCAACCTCGCTACGATTAAGCTCCCGCAACAACTCGATGACATCGAAGGTTTAGGCCATGCAATATACGCCGACGATATAACGTTATGGACAAAAGCGTCGACAACCGGCCGACAGCAAACTAACATCCAAGAGGCAATCGATCTGATAGAACAGTACCTATCAAGATGCAGTCCCCAGTGCGCCCCCGAAAAATCAGAGCTACTTATACTCAAGACAAGGACCCGGGGAAGACCGCCAGCCTACGTCGACCCAGATCCCAACGTCACGCTCAATGGAATCGATATACCTCAAGTTGACTCCCTCTGCGTCCTTGGCCTCACACTACATAAAGATGGTTCTGGCGCAGCTACACTTCCGAAGCTTCAGAAGACCTTAACACAAGTAACTCATCTCATTAGGCGCATAACCACTCAAAGAAGAGGACTTAAAGAGCAAGAAACCGTTTAAATTATCCAAGCACTCCTTATAAGCCGGATCACATATGGCACCCCCGTATCTACTCCTCAAGAAAGCTGAAATTGAAAAACTCAACATCGTCATCAGAAAGGCAATCAAGAGCGCACTAAGACTTCCCAGTACCTCAACCACTACACTACTCAAACTTGGCCTTCATAACACCTGGGAAGAAATGAGTGAAGCGCACAGGGCCAGCCAGCTGGAACGCCTTAAGCTGACTCAAACAGGAAGAGCAGTACTTCGCAAACTCGCATACAGCGAAAACTTTATAGCAGACTCAGACGTGAAAGCCCGATTGCCGCCACTTCTCCGGGACTCTGTCTCAGTCGCTCCAATACCTCGAAACATGCATGCAACACACCACAAAGACAGAAGACAAGCAAGAGTTCGAGCGCTAAGCAAGAAATACTCAAGGAACCCCAACACGAGATATACAGATGCGGCAAAATACCCAGGTAGAAGAAAGAGCCTACGCAATTACCGTGACCAACAACAAAGGGAATGAGCTAATCGCTGCCACCATACCGGCCAGAAATCCAGAAACGGCGGAGGAAGGGGCCATCATCCTCGGCATCGCCACATGCAAGGACACAGCAATCATCTTGAGCGATTCGCAAACGGCATGTAGAAACTTACAAAACGGCCGAATCTCTCGCAGCCGTGAAAATTCTAAAAGAGCTATCAAGATGCCAAGAACTACCCGAAACCTACGTCGTATGGACCCCAGGCCACGAACACCTGGCAGGAAACGAAGCAGCACATGCTGCCTCCCGAGAGCATACCAGCCGGGATTTCCTGCCGCACGGGATGCGGAAATCGACGAGGGTGGAGGACATTCCCATCAACTACGCCGTAATACTGCAACATTACCGACTCAAAAGAAGAGAATATTGTCACAGACAAAACAACAAAAGACTTCCGTCGACGCTATAGATCTTTTATAGATGTTGTTGTTGTTGTTGTTGACCTGAGAGGTTGTGGCACATACCCACAGTGGGGGATTGGCCATGAATCGGGTGGTTATATTTGGTGCATAAATACAAGGGAATTAACGAATAGAATGCTGGAGTTTAGAAAGGAAGATTTTGTGAGACGAGAAGAAGAAAAAAAAACTAAATAATAATAGGTTTAAAAAATGAATAAAAGAAAACTATGGTGGGAAAGGTGACAATAAGTTTAGCATGGTAATCGATTTGATTCTATGAGATAATTTTGGATTGCCAAGCAAGCATTTCTGTGGCTGAACCCAATAATAGAGGCTCCAAAAGATAGAATTAGAGGTTCCGATAAATCTAGGCCAATATTGCGAAGCGGGATTTCCAGTAGTCTTTTCCTTATTGCAGAAAAACGCCGACAAGACAACAAGAAATGGTCTATTGTCTCCGCTTGCGAGCGCGCGACGGAGTTAGACGTGTGGCGTATCGGCTCCGTCGATTTTCGGCTGGAGCCACGGCTCAATTCTCTCTACCCCAACAAGACCGACGTCAATCGACGCAGCAAAGCATCTGGACCACGAGGATACTAAATTTCACCAGGTGGGCCCACTTTTGAAGATTTTACGGCCGAAGTGCACCCGATCCCGGGGGAGACGCCGTTACGGCGTCGAACATCGACGCCCGGCGGCGTTGAACCGGTCTTCCGAGGCAAAATGGCGGCCGCCGCGTCATTCCAGAGGAGTTACGATCCCGACGGCATGGCCTGGACGACGGTTCCAACATCGGAAGCCCAAAACTCTGCTGTTCCGAAATTTCGGCACGAATCCCTCAATGAAGCGGTCGCGCGCCGCTCGCTTGTTCAATCCAAGGCCGCCATGACATCCGGCACACCGGCCGACAAAACGCAGCCTCCTGTCTCGCGCGCTGCAGGAAGCAAAGGCAAGGCCCTTACTAACTGGAAGCCTCGCCCTTTCCCAAAACCGGGCCCGGACGACTTCGTGGTCGTGCTCAAGCCACGCGAACATGTGTCGCTGCACCAATCATTTTCGCAAAACCGCTACGGCGCCGCTTTTACAGCCTTCCTCGGGCCCGAGGTGGCAAGGTCGGTTACGGTTATGCCGTCCCGTGAACAAAACCTCATCGTCATCCACACCCCGAACCCTGCGGCGGCAGATCGGCTCCTCGGGGAATTCTCCATAAAAACCGAGAGTGGGGCGATTCCGCTCCACGGATACCTTCGACAAGACGGAGGTGATGTCTGCCACGGCGTCATCGCCGTCAGCTACACGGACACCAGTGAATCGCTTCGGCAGCAGGTGCAATGGAGAGCAGGCACCATCGTCGAGGTGAGGAAATTCGGCTCTTCAAACAAAGCTCGGGTCACCTTCGCCGGGAGGGAGAAACCGCGTTTTGTGCACTATGAGAACATGCTCATCACAGTGCAGAACTACTACCGGACGATCCTGGCCTGCGGCCTGTGTGGGGCCGAGCGGATGCCTGTCCCAACACGCAGCCGAGCATATGCGGACTCTGCGGGCAACAAGCCCCGCTTGTGGAGGGAGTGCGGGCCCCTCACGAGTGTGTTCCGCGGTGCTCGGTTTGTGGCGGTGGACACGCCACAAATTCGCGGGAGTGTGCGGCAAAATTCCGCACACACAAGACGGCCGACCCAAAGGGTGGGACAAAAAAATGTCACAGTTTCGCCCTAAGGGCGAACCAATGAATGCGATAGCAACACAGCAATGTCATACGAAGTAAGGTGAGCGGCCTTGGTAGCAATATGAATTGTAGTAAACATGAGTTGATTAACTAAGCAGGTGTGCTGCGGCGTAAGTAGACCGACATGAAGAGAGACTCGATGACCACGAGAAGGCGCGTGTGAAACGGTGGTGTTGATGAGAAGCGCTTACCGTGGGCAGCGCGTGCGAAGGGACACACCTGTAGTGCTGCACTGCCGATCTGGGCAGCATTGCATGTGTAGCGTGCGTTGGAAAATGTGGCCCGACTATTACTAACTGAATGAACAAGCGTGGTGTGAGCGCGCACAAACAAACATGAATAGATCACACTGAATGACTGCAGCCAACGACTGTCAAAACGCTGGCAGCGCAACGCGGGCGAAGGTACGTGCGGTCTATCAACGGAAACTGAGCGGCATAAAGGTCAGAGCCGTGTGGAGATAAGAGACGGTGCGGTCGAACGAACGACGAGCGCGGTTGTTGGAAGCGTAGAAGTGCGCCCCCCCCCCCCCCCCCCCATGCTCCCTCCGGCGCTGGCTTCCCGCTTCCTGGCTTGCGCGTGGGAGAGATAAGAGACTGTGCGGACGAGCGACGAGCGCGGTTGTTGGCAGAGAAGTGCCCCCCCCCCCCCCCCCTGCTCCCTCCGGCGCTGGCTTTCCGCTTCCTTGCTTGCGCGTGGGAGATTGAGTGCGTTCGCTCTCCGTGATAGCACGCGTCCCCCCACGCTTCCGCTGGGGCATACGGCGCGCGGCGAAGATTTTATCTATACGGAACCTCACGGCGACGGCGACGGCAGAAATCCGGTTGAAGTGTCCATATAATTGCTATCGCAATAATAATAAAATCGCGGCCAAGAAGAAGAGCCGTCATCTTGGCCCTCCCGGCGAGTCACGGGATGACAGTAGAGTGTACTAGAATATGGTCGAGTGGGACGAGCGGCTGGGGCGGCGCATGCTTTGCAGTGAGGCGCCCGACGTGGAAAAATACTGGGGCGGCGCTGCGGTCGAACTGGATTGGGCCGCATCAAGGTCGCGCCGTTGGAAACTGCTGGCGATGCTGCTCGGCAGGGTCATTCGTACAACTTCGCGCGCTGGTATTTGCGTTCAGACCAATCAAATGGGGTTCATAATTGCATATGACATGCAGATATGCCTTAAGAATAAATTGCTTTTCTTTCTCTTATTTATTTATTTTTTATTATTTTCGAATGCCGCTCGGTGATTGCGCGTGCATTGCGGCCGCAGTGTCGGCTTTCATTCTACTCTGTTATCCTACGGTTCCCTTTGGAGAAAAAATATTTTGCCCGTTGTTCAAGCAGCATGTATCTCTCGTGTGTATTGTTGCGCATATAGTTTTCCATCAGTAGGTCTCGTGAAACGCAGACGGAGAAACACATGTAAACTTCCTGCTTGCCGCTTCAAACAAGTGAACAGCATGCATCTGCCCCATCCGGCGCTTTGTACTCAGATTTACGGGAAGCATTGTTATAGATAAAAAAAAGAGTAAACTGCAGCGCAACATTCCATTCAAGTTTTTGCCTTCCTCGCGTAACAGAGTGCGGAGTAATAGGTACGGGGTCATTTATTGAGGTAGGACCTCGAGCACCGAAAACAGTTTTTGTTAGTCATTCTATATGCTCCTTTTTGACCATATAAGCCGTACGTGGAAATTGTTTCCCCTGTCAATACTTCAAAAAAAGAAAAGAAAGAGAAGGAAAGAAAGAAAGCGGAGTAAACAGAATGCGCAGTAATTGGTACAGGGTTATTTATTGCAGTCGGACCTCGAGCGCCGAAAACGGTTTTAGTTAGCCATTCTATATGCTAACCTTTGGCCGTAAGCCGTACATGGAATTTTTTTTCCAGTCGATACCTCAAAAAAGAAAAAAATGAAAAAAGCCTGCGCGGTAGCCTAATTATGCCTATATCGTGGATACGGCGTTGCGCTGCTAAACTGGAGCTCGCGGGTTCAATCCAGGTCACGGAATTCGATGGAAACGAAATGGAAAAAAGACTCGTGTACTTCTATTAAGGTGCACGTTAAAGAACCCCAGGTGGCAAAAACTAAACCGGGTGCCTCATAATCATATCGTGGTTTTGCCACGTAAAACCGAAGAATTTGCTTATATTAAAAAAAGAAAAAGAAAAAAGCAGGTGACTGCGTTCTTTGGCTTATTTCTGGGGGTGTAAACAAATTAATCTCGGGTCTGATTTCCGAGAAAAACATGTTACGCTTATCCTATATTTCATGCATAAATGGAATGCCGTTCCCAAAAGTATGACCGCTCAACTCTGCAGCTTGTATATTATAAACGGCTGCGTTCAGTTTATATATATATATATATATATACTGAACGAACCCGCGAGCTCTAGTTTAGCAGCGCAACGCCGTATCCACGATATAGGCATAATTAGGCTACCGCGCAGGCTTTTTTCTTTTTTTTCTTTTTTGAAGTATCGACTGGAAAAAAAATTCCATATATATATATATATACAGTGTGTTTCAGCGAACACTTTAAAAATTTATTTAAGGTTACCTGTGGCAGATAGCACAATTCTAGCTCATGAGCTGATCTACTAGAAGAGGCGGACATTACTAGCAAAAACAATTGAAATGCCTAATCGACTAATTAACAAAAATTTGCTAATTAAGTTTTTAACTAATTAACTGGTGGCCCATATTGCAATTTACAAATTGTAGCCGTGGAGTTCGCAAGACGGATCCACTCAGAATTAATTCTCTGGATGACAGCAGTTTCGAGATATTAATTCCCGAACTTTGCGGAGAAATGCATTGGCGTTCCAGTTAATTTTGTGCTCCAATGCAAAAAGCGACGTTTTGTTAAGAACCTAACTGGAACGCCATGCATTTCTTCGCAAAGTTCGGGAATTAATATCTCGAAACCGGTGTGATCCCGAGAATTCGTTCCAGCTGGATCCGCCTTGCGAACTCCACGGCTACAATTTGTAAATTACAATATGGTCCATCAGGTAATTAGTTAACAACTTAATTAGTGAATTTCTGTTAATTATTCGATTATGCATTTCAATTTCTTGTGCAAGTAATGTCCGCCTCTTCGAGTAGACCAGCTCATGAACTAGAATTCTGCTATCTGCCACAGGCAACCTTTAAGAAATTTTGAAAGTGTTCGCTGAAACACCCTATATATATGCCTGCGTGCGTGTGTGTGTGTGTGTGTGCGTGCGTGCGTGCGTGCGTGTGTGTGTGTGTCATTGATATACTGTACGACGCCGAATAGTAATTTCCGTTCGAATGTAACGCATGACAGCACTATTGAAATCTCAAAGGTGAGTGACTGCATGCATGTGAGGACTGTTAATTATTCCGAATGATTTTGCTGCCGGAGGGGCGTGGCTGTTGCGCAGAGGCGCAATTCCTGAGAGAATTAACAGACGGGTGTTAATAAGTCCTGGTTAACAAGTTCCTAGCTCTCATTCGATATAAACGCCCCGTTTTGGGGCAGCCTGTAAACCTGCTAACTTGATTCCGACAAGGAAAACTTTTTTTGAAAGTCTCACTATGTTTGCAACTCATTAAAACTGGGTGCCCCATGTGGTACGTACTTCTTCAACGAACGCAACAGATCTGCACATATGCGCGTGTATCTGCACGTGTTTGTGAAACATGCCGTTCCTTTGTTTCATTATGGTCGTTATGATAGTGCACCGGCTAAGTGAACGCAGCCGTTCAGTTATATATATAAAGTTGGTTTTTCCTGCTATGAATATTATTGCTGCGAATGAGAGTTTTATTTCCAGTATTCACTAATAAGTGTGTTTGTTACTGCAAACACGTGCGCTTCTTCCGGTCGGAAGTTCTCACTTTTTAAATTATTGCATTTATAATATTTGTAATTTTTCCCTTACATATATATATCGTAAATATACATGTCTATGTACCCTTTGATTTAATTACCTAGAAATACATTGGTCATTCTTGGCGCCACGCAGTTAATAAACCTGGTTTATTTCGCTCTGATATTGTTTTCTTCAATCGTTGTCCCTGATCAATATCCACCAAGAAGAAGCGCGTGTAAAATGACACGATATAAATAATAAAATTTTCTTACGTAGCCTTCATGGTGCGGATCGAGATACCATTTACTTTTAGAATACAGTGGTAAAAACAGCAGTTCACCTGGCTAAAGCTACATTTGGCACCGGCGTAAAGAGTCATGGGCGCACCGAAGCAACTAAACCATTAAAAAATGTACCGCACAGAGGATCTGCGAGAAAAACTGGGCGTCCGCCAGCGTCCGCGTAGCGAACGCGCGCTCGCTAGCAGACGACGCGCTTGACAACGACAGCGAAATTGAAGACGTCGCGTTGTATAATCTATGCTTCAAGTATATATGTTTGGCAAAATGGTGTAAACATAAATTTACAGTTGAAATAAAGCGCTATTTTAAGAGCGTACTATGCACAATCGGCCTCGGCACCCGCAGCGAAAGTACGTTGAATATGCCGCGGAGCGGGTCTCCGCCCCAATCCAGTTCGCTCGCAGCGCCCTCGCACTAGTTTTCCACACGCGGCGCCTCAGCGGCAGAGCGCCGTTCGGCCCACTCGACCATTGTCTAGTACTCTAGATGACAGCAATACTTTAAGCATGGATGGATGGATGGATGGATGAGGCTGAACCCTTTAAATCGGGCGGTGGCATACGCCACCTAGCCATGGCTATTAACATAATTTGTACTTTGTGGTGGGTGAAATTTCACCCCTGCCTTAATTTTATCCACCAATCAGATAACCTCTGTTTGGTTATTATACCGAGAAGCCGGCGCCATCTACCGGAGGAGCCGGCAAACGAACGCCGATGCAGCCGCCACCACACGGCGACACTCGAAAACTGTCGGCGGCGCCACCACGCGGCGAAGCCATGGCCTGGGCTAACGCCGTGAAACACGGATCGCAGGTGAGCGGTACGGGCAGGGCTGCCTGCTCCTCCCCTTCCTCCTCCCCCCCTGCGGCACGCAGTGCCGAGCAAACCAAAATAGCAGCTCTCGAGGGCCAAATTCAGATGCTGCTCAAGAAAATTACGCTCCTAGAATCGCAATCAAAACAGCTTACCACTCCCCCCTCTCCCCCCGCACTCGAGGCTATGAGCCCGCGGCACCGAAGGCAGCACTGAGCGCGGAAGCTGCACTTGAGGCCTGTCTAGAGGCCCGCATGGACGCCCGTTTCAATGCCCTAGAAACTCAAATTTCCGCGGCCATCACCTCCGCGATCGCCAAAATGACCGAAACAATACCCACAATCGTCGCACAGCACATCGCACAATCCTCGCGTGGCGTCCGACGAACCGGCGGTCTTATCAAAGACGTGTCTGGCCGCTATCCCAAAACGTCGCGTCGCGTCACTGAAACTGAACTAGACGACGAGGACAGCTGCTCGCTCTCCGGAATTGAGGATGCCCCCCTCCCCGCGAGTGCTGGCTCCGGAGCTGCGTCCCTACAACCGCTCTTTCACTTCAATGACCATGGCGGGCAGCCCTCAAGTTAGGCGCTCTCCCCGTATCAATTCGGCCACCCCCATCCAAATTACCCAATGGAACTGCCGGGGATTCCGCTCCCGCGTAAAGCGGGCGAACCTCCGGCTTTTCCTCTCAACATTTGCTTCACTCCCCGCGGTGGTTGCCCTCCAGGAGCCAGGGAGCGGCGCCACCCTTACAAACTATGTCACATTCCAACAGGACCCTTCTTCCTGTATATGCGTGCACAAAAATTATACAGCCAACCAGGTTGATTTGGAGCTGAATACTGAATATTCTTATGTGATGGTCACCCTTCTTCCGCTTAAGAAACAAAACGCACCATTACATATACTCAACATCTATTGTTCTCCCAAGTTAAAAAATGTAACTTTCGCAGCCCTCTTCAGTCGTGCCCTGAAGGCTGCGGGCAGGGACCCCCTGGTGATCGTGGGCGCTTTCAACGCTCACCGCACACTCTGGGGGTACGTGCGGGCGCAAGCTGGCGGAACTTGCGTCCACGCTGGGCCTTACTCTTCACACCGACCCTGCACATCCAACGCGGGTGGGTAACTCCGTACCTCGGGACACGTGTCCGGACCTTACCTTCACCAAAAACATCAGACACGCAGAATGGGCCAACACCGAGGAAACCCTCGGCAGTGACCACTGCATATTCAATACCACCGTCCGAACCAAACCATTGGCAAGATCCCACGCCCAAGCCCGCTTACCCGACTGGACAAAGTTCCGGCAAAACTACACTAATTCGACCCCTATCCGCGAACAAGGTTACCACGCGTGGTCACAAGAATTGGTTACACAGCTTCGTTGGACGGAGACTCAAGTTCAACTATCGGAGGCCACGCCGGAGGTGGACAACCACCTCCTGCACCTCTGGGAGGCGGGGCACTACCTCGTCCGCAGATGGCGCCGCCAAAAACACAATCGGAAGCTTAAAATTCGTATCGCCGAGCTCACCCAACGAGCGGCAGAGTACGCGGCCCAGCTCGCCGACTCGAATTGGGTGGACCGATGCAACACGGCCGCTAGACAAATGTCTAGCCGGAGCACTTGGCGTCTCTTTCGCGCCTTGATCGACCCGAGTCAAACCAGAGCCGAGACACAAAAACATCTCCAACGGGCTATCCATGGCTTCGACGAAGACACCTCAAAATTAGCATGAAAACTACGCGATCAATACCTCTGTATCCAACATGACCCCCGAGGGCCAGCGTGCTCGTATGCAGGTTCCGAGAACGCGGAGCTGGATCAACCGTCCCGGCTCCATGACCTGAAGGCGGCCCTGACTAAAATGAAGCGAGGAACGGCGCCGGGAAGAGACAAAATAACAGTGAAATTACTTGCCAACCTTCCCGACCCAGCCTACGACGCACTCCTCGCATACATAAACTCAATCTGGCTCGGTGAGGCACACCTCCCAATCGAATGGAAGACCGCTCTGGTCACTTTCATTCCGAAGGCCAGCAAAGCCATAAACACGGACAACCTCCGCCCCATCTCCCTCACGTCTTGTGCGGGAAAGCTGATGGAGGCCATGGTGCGAGATAGGCTGTCCGAGTATTTGCAAAACCAAAACGTATTCGCAGACACCATGTTCGGGTTCCGCCCGCACCGGTCCGCGCAGGATGTCCTACTCCAACTAGACCGCGAAATTCTAAATCCCGTCGAATACCCCCTCAATGACAAGGCAGTACTCGCCCTCGATTTGAAGGGGGCTTTCGACAATGTCACACACGACATAATTCTGACGCACCTCTCCCAAACCAACTGTGGACACAACACGTTTCAGTACGTTAGGCAATTTCTCGCCGACCGGCAATCGTATATCCGGATACAAGATGAAGAACACGGCCCCTACCAATTAGGCACGAGAGGTACCCCGCAGGGCGCGGTCCTCTCACCTCTACTATTTAATTTGGCAATGATGAAACTCCCGGCTCAGCTGGAGAATGTAGGAGGCATACAGCACGCGCTCTATGCCGACGACGTTACCATCTGGGCTAAACACGGATCGGTAGGAGGCATTGAAGACAACCTGCAGCAAGCGGCGGAGATCGTGGACGCCTACGCTGCTGTGGCCTTCAATGCTCCCCTGCCAAATCGGAATTTGTGCACATTCACCCCTCGCCAAAGTGCACTACAAAAATTGAACTGTCCCTAGCAAACGGACCCATCCCAGAACACGATGAGATCAGAGTACTGGGTCTCTTTATTCATAAACACCGCCGAGTCGACACAACACTGGCCAAACTGCGCAGGGTGGGAGACCAGGTGGGCCGCATGGTCCACCGGGTCTCCAATAAACGCGGGGGGTTACGGTGCAAAGACGCCTTGCGGCTGGCGCACGCATTCGTAACCAGTCGAGTCTTGTACTCAATTTTTTACCTCCACCTTCGCAAGTTTGATGTGAACTCCCTCGAGGTGGTTCTCCGCAAAATTTACAAGCGTGCTCTCGACCTCCCGGTCAACACGTCCAATCAGCGCCTCCTGGGCCTCGGAATGGTCAACACCTTCACGGAGCTCCGAGAAGCACACTGGATGAACCACTACACAAGACTCTCAAAGACGCCGTCGGGTCGCCGCCTTCTTGCCCGATTACACAATCAACATCCAACACTAACGGAAGAGCGCGTGCGCATCCCCGAAATCTGGAGATGCGCCCTGCACGTGCGCCCTCTTCCGGCCAACATGACACGAGACGACCATAGTGGCCGGCGCCTCGCGCGGGCAGAAGCCTTGGCACGTCACTATGGGAACAAACATGGAGTATTCTACGTGGACGCCTCCGGCCCACACCATGGGGGTTGGTACACGGCCGCATTCGTCCATCAAAAGACCGCGGTGAACGGCCTTACGTTCAAAGCACAAGACAAAACACATGCGGTGGCCATCGCGCTCGCCGCCGCACATCAGGACTCGCGGGTGATCATCACCGACTGGCAAAGGGGCCTGCAGGAACATCGAAAAGGGCTTTATACCCTATTTTGCATACCGCATACTTCAAAACAGCGATTATCTCGGGGCCCCGGCGTACCGCACGATAACATGGACTCCCGCGCACACGGGTCTCGAGGGCAACGAAGCAGCTGACGCCGCTGCCCGCGCGCTTACTCTCCGGGCATCGCCCTCGCCTCCCCTCGATGCGGACTCCGAACCCAATCCGGCTTTTACCTTTAAGGAAATCACCCAACATTACCAATTCGGCCACGCAATCTTTCCTAAGCCCTGGAGGAGGCGGGGGAGCGTTTACTCCTTCGCCTCTATACTAAAACACTGCTGTGCCCGGCAGTCCTAAAACATTTCGACCCTGCTTGCACAGGGGAGTGTCCACACTGTGGGGAAAAGTCTTCGGACATTTTCCACATGGTGTGGGCATGCCAATCCACCCCGCACCTTCCCCCTATACCCAACCCTACCCGGGAGGACTGGGAGGCGGCCCTGCTCGGCTGCTCCGACCTGGCGAGCCAGAAGGCCCTGGTCGTGCGTGCCCAAGCCGCGGCTATAGCCAATAGGCTTCTGTAATGAGAAGCCCACCTAGTATTTATAAGGAACGTCCCTTAAGGATCGGTCCACACCCTCCCTGTCAATACTTCGGCCAATAAAGTTTTTCAGTCAGTCAGTCGCCACAGAATGAGCATAATGGTGAGGGGACCAGACCAGACCTGTGTAAGTAAATGTTTAACGTAGGGATACGGCAGCGCAGCCTCGTGATGGCCACTTCAATTTTCCGGCTTTGGCAAAAGTCTCTGTGCCAAGGGTATAGAAGATGTCTGTATTCTAAACAATTGGTTAGAGCAGAGCCTGACACTGCCTGCATAATGACACTCCTGCGAAATCTAGCAGCAGTGACATGAGCAGTCAAAGGACAATACGGAAAAATTGGTCCGGTTATCGATGCCTTGGCTAGTGAATCTGCTATTTCATTTATAATAAGTTCTTTATGGCCAGGCACCCAAATTAAACGCAAACTTTTCAAATAACCAGGTATCAATGAATGAAACGTCCTCAATAAGCGAGAGTCGCAAGAAGCAGTGAGGGATGAGCACAATGATAATGAATCAGTGACTATCACGGCAGACGTAATTGATGGGTCTAATTTGCGTAGAGCCAGCACCACCGCCATGAATTCGGCTAAAAATATGGGTATAACATCTGGCAGCCGAAGAGAAAATGTCCAATCGAGATTGGGGGAAAATATACCAACACCTGATTTTTCCTCACATTGTGAGGCATCTGTCGCAATAACGATGTTTGTTTGCAGGCTCTGCAGATGATCTTGTAATAGACCATCTAGAATGCTATGTGGAAGTAATTTCGAATTATTAGGAAAGATGTCATCGAATTGAATATCAGTGGCAACACATCTGTCAGGAATCGGAAGTACATCACAGATACGCACGTCCAAAGGGTCAAGTAAATGTTGCGTGAATGTAATTTGGGGAGTATGTGAACGCGGCCAGTTTACACGAAAAAACCAATCAGGTTGGGAAATGAATATTGTTTGAGAACGTCGCAGCGGTGATTCATAAATTCTCAAAAACGTCTGTACTGTCAAAAGACGGAACCTACACGAAAGAGGAGGAACACGGGATTCGAGATAAAGAACAGAATTTGCAAAAAATTTAGGAAGCCCTAGGCACAAACGCAAATTTGCTTCTCTTTCTAAGAGGATCAAAGGGCGGGAAGTGTAAGCTGGAGCTCCAGAGAAGAGAGCGCAACCAAATTCTAATACAGGGCGAACGTACATGCGATATATCATTAGAAGTGTATCTCTTCTCAATCCTATTCGACGATTGCTCAGCCTACGCAAAATGCCAATTGCACTGGTACCTTTTCCAGTCACATGATATATGTGTGGCCGCCAGTTGAGAGAGGCGTTATAAATTATTCCAAGGTACTTAACCGATTCTACCTGTGGTATGTCTTGTAGGTGGTAAGAGAGAGAGATATGCACTGGGTCATTTACCGGAAAAACTAGAATGGCACATTTGCTGGTATTGAGTAAAAACTGATTAACATCAAACCAGCTCTCCAGGGCACAAAGGTAAGTTTGCAGTCGTTGATATAACGTATGAATGTCATTTGCAGATGCGAAAAACGCAATATCATCTGCATAAACATAAGTTGTGACTTCTTCGTGATGGGGAATTGCGCTCATGAGAATATTAAAAAGCGCCGGGGAAAGGACTGAACCTTGCGGTACTCCTCTCGTTTGTTTGCACCTAGAAGAAGAAAAGCCGCTTTTGTAGCAGTAGAATTCTCTTTCACTTAAAAATGAATGAATCCACGCTGTTATATAACCAGGAACACCACAAGATGTTAGCCGATTTATCAAAACTGTGTGTTCCATGGTATCATATGCTTTAGTGATATCAAGCGTCACTAAGGCAGCATATTACTTATGACGTCGAGCAAGTTGTATCCGGCTTTCTAAGTCGACATGGGCATGCCAGATAGAGCAGCCAGCCCTGAAACCAATCTGACATGGACTAAGAATTGAATTATCGTTAACAAATTTCATGATACGAAGGTGAATAAGCCTCTCAATTAATTTTACTACATTTGACGTAAGCGCTATACGCCTGATGTTCTCCAATGTATACCCTCCCCCTTGCTTCTTAAGTATCATTATTACTTTGGCAAGCTTCCATTGCAAATGAATCCAAGCATTTTTAATCGAATAATTTACCACGTTTAAAGAATGTTCGGCGATTCTTTTAACAATATTGTTAGCATTGCATTTGTGATTCCGTCAGGGCCAGGTGCTGTGTTTGGCAAACATGCTGTAGTCTGATTGAGCTCAGGTAATGAAATTGAGGTGAAGCCATCCGAAGAGTCTAAAGCATAATGAATAGTTGGAAGCCGGGCTGCAAATCGATTTCCTAAACCTTTGGCAATCGCTTCTAAAGAGGAGCTTATTTCTTGCGGGGTCAAAGCGATGGAGTCTAATGTTAACGGCGTTGGTAGCACCTTTCTAGCACGAAGAAATGGAAACAGATCTCGCTTGTTTTTTGATTTTGATAGATAATCGTAATGCCTAATATCATATTCATCTTTGACTCGGTTAACAGTACACTTAAATACACCAGCGTGAAACTGATAATTTTTCCAATTTGTCGGGCATTGATTATGGAGAAGTGTTTTCCAGGCTGCTTTTCTTTTCCTATAATCACGCGTACACTCATCATTCCACCAACGACAAGCGGTGCGTTTAGCCGAAGGGATGATAAATTCAGCTTGCTTCCGGGAACCCTCAAGAACCGAACAAATCATTGAAGCAATTTCCTCGTCATTGGCATTGGCAAGTTTCGAAACGGATGCAAGTAAGACAGTCTTAAATTTATAGTGGTTGACGAATGTGCACGCCTGGCATTCTAAAGATGTTATTGGACACATGATTTCAAATGACACAGGAAGATGATCACTGTTGGTTGCTGAGTCAACCGCTAACCACGAAGAAACATTGAGGCCAGCACTACAAAATGTTAAGTCTAACACTGACCGAAAGTGACCTCTAACAAATGTCACTTGTCCTGTGTTCTGACATGAAAGGTCATTCCCATGGTCGCTTACCACACAAATCTGTTTTTAAACCCCACGACACATGATGCGAATTAAAATCTCCTGCGAACAAAATTTCTTTTCTACAAGCAGCTACAGCCCTATCAAGTTGACACGTACTTTGCACACCGGTGGGGAAATAGGTATTAATAATTCAAAATGGTTGATACCCGGGAGACATAAGTCTATCGCCAAAATTTCGCAGTCGGAGTCCATGAATTTAAAAGAGAGGTTTGCCTTATGACAAATTTTATTTGAAACAAGTATCAATAGTCTTCCACCTCGCGGGTTACGGTCTAATCTGAATGAACGAAAACCTTTGAAATGAAAATTTTTCTCTGGTGATAGCCAAGTTTCCTGAAGAAGTATAACATCTGGATTAAGCTGATGCGATAGGTAAAACAAATATGTTAAAGCTGAGAAGATAGAGCGACAGTTCCACTGCAATACTTTCAACTGTCCAATGGTGTTGATCGCACAGCAGCGGCAACTGCCGCCTTAAGAAAGCTTTCTTTATTCATAGGCGATGGTTGACTCTTTTTTGGTTTTGGTTTCATGGTCTTAGAAATTGGAGATCCCATGCGTTTGGGAGCTCGAGCGTCAAGTTCCATATCTGTGACAGTAAGGGAGTCTGAGGAAGAGGACTCACCCTCGCCTGGTTGAATTGGCGGAGTAGTGTCCGTCAAGTGATCTTTAAATGTAGAAGGCGCTTCTACGTCGTTGCTAGGCATTCGAGGTGTGGCGTTAAGTACTGAGGACTGTAGCGCTGCCTTAGTTGCTTGCAACAATTGAATCATCTGACTGGAAATGATTTGAGCTAGGCATTCTGATAGGCTGGATACCAATTTATCCATAGCTTTAGCCATTGCTTTTTCCACAGCAGCGTCAATTGCTTCCGAGAGATTAATATTCATACTTGGAGCGTTACGGGCTGTAAAACCAGAGTATCCGAAGGCCCTGTCTTTAACGACTGCAATTGCATCTCTTCGGGAGCAGCGACTGCGGTCGATTACTTCAAGAATTTGAGTTTCTTGGGCGCGAGCTGAGCAGTTCGAATAGTCTGCTGGGTGTGTTCCCCCGCAGAGGCAGCAGTTTTCAGATTGCGCAGAGCACTCACTTGAGGGATGACCATCTCCACAGGTGCGGAAACGTAAGCTCGATTTACAACCTCCTGCGCACCCAGTGCCCGAATCTCCAACAATTCTGACATTGTATTGGACGTAACGCGAGTGGTTCTACACGGAACACAAGAGGCCACACTTTGATTTCGGACGGACATGATGTGCCCAAAACGTGGCAATTACTGACTCAGTCGGAATTCTCTCATTATTTACAAGGCGATTGCAACGATAAATAGCAATGACACCTGCTGCGGAGAGCTTGTCCAGGGTTTCAGTTGGACTTAAGTGGGAGTCTACGCCCCGTACGAGGCCCTTGGTGCACGCAAGGTGAGGCGGGATAAAAGTTCTCACCGGGATGGAAGCGAATGAAGTGCATTTCAGCAGATCTTCAACACAGGTCTGGTCCGGTGACCGACACAATATACCTCCGCGTCCGAACGCTCGCACGTCAGTGATGGTCTGGAAGTGGTTGGACATGGTCTTAAGTTCCTTCTGGACAGCTTGTGGGTTCGTCAGCCTGATGGAACCTCCATTGGTAGGCACGAGCGCAACAGGAATGGTGCTTACGCCACTGCGAAAAAATAAATCTAAAGGTAATTCATTAGATGGCAGGGTTGCTGACCAGGCGGATCGCGCCTGGCCAGGACAATTGGTCGACATCAGCCCAAGATGGCTGATGCAAGGAATGTGAATAAAACAGGGATGAAATAAAGGTAGTTAGAAACCTGAAACCACCCGATATACAGCCAAAATACCACTGCAGGCCAACGAAGCTTGGAGAGGCACCGGAACGCCGCAGGAACGCCGCAGCTCAGGCCGATGATGCCGGGCGCGTTGCTCGACACAGTCTGTTATACAGAATCTTTTATAGAACTACTCTGGCACCTTCGTCGTTGTCTTCTTCGATAATCAACCCGACATGCCTAGCATGGAATTGCACCAAGTGGCTTTCAGTCGTGTCAAGGTCGTGGCATTACCCCCCTCCCTAGAAGCATCGTCTCGATGCGGAACATTTATGCACTGGGGGGTGCCACAGTGATAATGTTAAGGTATACGTAGATAGTGAGAGAGGTGTAGAGCTTTGCGGTCAGCGGGAGTAGTAAAGCTTCAACCGAGAGACGTGAACGACATCAGACAGGCGTGGGCGTCGGGGACGGCGAGTGGTGCCTTCTACTTCAGGAATCACTTCGTATGTCACGTCGCCGAGTCGTTGAACGATCCTATAGGGTCCAAAGTAGCGGCGCAAAAGTTTCTCCGACCGACCACGCTGGCGGATCGGTGTCCACACCCATACTTTGTCACCAGGTTGATAAGTGACGTCTCGGTGACGAAGATTGTATCGGTTGGCGTCGTTGTGTTGTTGGTAGCGGATACGCATTCGTGCGATCTGGCGCGCCTCTTCGGCGCATCGAGCGAATTCCGCAGCATCAGTGACAACATTAGAACAGTGGGTGGGTAAAAGCATTGCGTCCAGCGTTGTTACAGCTTCCCGGCCATGCACCAAGCGAAAAGGGGTGAAGCCGGTAGTTTCTTGAACGGCAGTATTATACGCAAACGTAACATATGGGAGAACGTCGTCCCAGTTTTATTGCGATAGCAATTATATGGGCACTTCAACCGGATTTCTGCCGTCGGCGTCGCCGTCGGCGTCGCCGTGAGGTTCCGTATAGATAAAATCTTCGCCGCGCGCCGTAAGCCCGAGCGGAAGCGTGGGTCCAAAGCGTGGGCACTTCTACTCTGCCAACAACCGCGCTCGTCGCTCGCCCGCACCGTCTCTTCTCTCCACACGGTATGCGCTGTGCATTCGCCGCTCAGTTTCCGTTGAAGCGATAGACCGCACGTACCTCGCCCGCTGCGGCGTATGCGCTTGCTGCCAGCGTTTTGACAGTCGTCTGCAGTCATTCAGTGTGATCTATTCATGTTTGTTTGTGCGCGCTCACACCACGCTTGTTCATTCAGCTAGTAATAGTCGGGCCACATTTTCCAACGCACGCTACACATGCGATGGTGCCCAGATCGGCAGTGCAGCGCTACAAGTGTGTCCCTTCACACGCGCTGCCCACGGGAAGCGCTTCTCATCAACACCACCATTTCACACGCGCCTTCTCGTGGACATCGAGTCTCTCTTCATGTCGGTTTGCTTACGCCGCAGCACACCTGCTTACTTAATCAGCTCATGTTTACTATAATTCATATTGCTACCAAAGCCACTCCCCTTACTTCGTATGACATTGCTGTGTTGCTATCGCATTCATTGCTTCGCCCTCAGGGCGAAACTGTGACATTTTTTGTGGTCGACGTCAACATACATGGAAATCATATCAGCGATCGTTTTGTTTAGCCTTTCTGTGAGCCCATTCGTCTGGGGATGGTAAGCAGTGGCTTTGCGGTGAACTGAACCACTGAGATGCATGATATTGCTACGAGAGAGACATTCAGCCTGGGGCAGACGACGAAGAAGACGGTCCTCTCTGGTGCTGGTGGCTGCCCACCATCTTGTCTACTGTGTCTCTGCCATACTGTAAATACAGTGTCAGTAGTCCCGCCTTGTGTCGTTTTACGTAACATCTTTTTGGTGGAAGTGCTGGGTAGTTCCCTGTTTCGATCACGGAGCTCCGCAACGGCCGCCTCATCACGCTTGCGAACATGTCAGTCGGTGCAGGCACATCGTCTTCACCCCCCTGCCCCTCCCGTGGCTCCGACCTACATCGTTCTGCCTCCTGCTCGTGATCCTGGCGTATTTTCCGGCCAGGATGGGGTTGACGTCAACAAATGGCTCAACCTTTACGAACGGATCAACGCCGGCTACAGGTGGGACCCGACCCTTGCGCTCGCCAACGTGCTTTTTTACCTCGATGGCCCACCACAGGTGCGGTTCGAGACGCACGAGGCGGACATTACCAGCAGGAACTCTTTTAAAGAGAAAATCCGCGACCGTTTCGGTGACAGCACTGGTCGGCAGCTTGCTACGCGAAATGAACTTGCGACTCGTGCACAGACATCCTCCGAGTCATACGTCTCGTACATTCAGGACGTTATCGCTCTTTGCCGCCAGGTTGACAAGCACATGCCTGAGTCCGAGAGGGTTTCTCATGTGCTCAAAGGTATCGGCGACGATGCTTTTAACCTGCTCGTCTATACCAACGTTGATACCGTCGACACAATCATCAAAGAGTGCCGGCGGTTTGAACACGCGAAGAGCCGCCGTATTACCCAAAGATTCACCCGGCTGCCCAATACGGCTGCAACTTCATCGTGTGATGCCGTTCGCCAGCCGCCCACCTGTGACCACGTTACTCGCATTGTTCGTCGCGAGATTGAAGCCGCCTGTCCTGCACCTATTCAACCCCCCGTGTTTACTACCCACGCCAGTGACCCATCGCAGCCATCGGTGTCCCTCATTCAAGCTGTCGTCAGGCAGGAGTTTGCCAATCTTGGCCTTCCATCAGCGTGCCCACTGACTCGTCCTGACGCTCGGCCTTATTCCTCTGGACCCGATCGACGCTCCTACACCTCTCCCGTTTCCTTCCGCAATCCTGCGGAATGGAGAACGCCAGACGATCAGCCCATCTGCTTCTCCTGTCACCAGGCCGGGCACATTGCTCGTTATTGCCGTCGCCGTTGGACCTACGCATCTCGCCAGACCTCCATGTACCCTACTCCTTTCAGACGTCCAGCCGCTGGTTCCTCTACTTACCACTCGTCGTCCTCCCACGAGCCTCTTCCCTCTGACGCCACTGCTCCTGTTCGCCGCTTCTCCCGCTCCCCGTCGCCACAACGCCGCCAATCCCGCTCTCAGCAGCCTCGCCGCTTTTTCTCGCCGTCCTTCTCTGGACGATCGCCGCAGGAAAACTAGATAGTGCAGCTTATGGAGGTGAAGCTGCAATGCCATCGTCCCCTGAAAATCCTCTACTGACGCTCCCCACTCACCATAGCCTCCTAGAAGTCAAAGTCGACAATGTTCCTGTGACCGCCCTCATCGACACTGGCGCACACTTGTCTATTATGAGCGCCCCTTTACGCCGTCGCCTGCAGAAGATTATGACGCCGTCTACGACACAGACAATACGTGTTGCCGATGGTGGTGCTGTTCAAGTGATCGGAATGTTCACCGCCCGTGTCAGCATTGCCGGTCGTCACACTGTTGTCCTTTTTGCCGTCCTTGCTCACTGCCCCCATGACCTTATCCTTGGCCTTGACTTTCTTTCGGCACACTCGGCCTTAATTGATTGTTCTTCGGAAACGCTCTGCCTCGATCTTCCTCTTGTATCAGATGCCTGCGAAACGCCCGTCAGCCGCTTAAGCCCCACCGATTTTGTTCGCCTACCGCCGCGAGCCGTCACGTACGTGTGTTTGTCATCGACCCCTCCCGTTCCCGACGGCGACTATATCGTCTCTCTGATTACAGACGTCCGCCTGACGCGCAATGTTACTGTGCCACATACCATCGCGACATTAGCTGATAACTGTGTGTTCCTCCCGCTACTAAACTTTGGTCTGACCCCCCAAGTCAGACCAAATTGCCCCACAAGATGTCGCTTGCACACTTCACCGCTATAACAGACCATGACGTCGAGGTTGTCGCCATAACTGCACCTGAGGAAGCTGCAGTTTCCCCGTCACCAAGTTCCGACGACAGCATTTTTCGCAACATGATTGGATCAGACCTTTCGCCTGACCAAGCCGACGCTCTTTGCCGTGTTTTGGCCTCATACAGCGACATTTTGGACATTCGTGATCGACCCCTGGGCCAGACTAAGATTGTCGCCCACCGAATCAACACTGGCGACTCTTTGCCCATTCGCCATCGACCTTACCGTGTGTCCGCATCAGAGCGCGAAGTGATTCAAAAAGAAGTTGCTAAAATGCTTGCGAAGGACATCACCGAACCATCATCTAGTCCTTGGGCCTCTCCCGTCGTATTAGTAAAGAAGACAGACGGTTCCTGGCGTTTCTGCATTGATTATCGGCACCTCAACAAAATCACCAAGAAGGACGTGTACCCTCTTCCACGTATTGACGACGCCCTCGACTGCCTCTATGGTGCCACATTCTTTTCATCCCTGGACCTTCGATCTGGCTACTGGCAAATCGCTGTAGACGACCTGGATCGCGAGAAGACCGCCTTCATGACCCCTGACGGCCTTTACCAATTCAAGGTCACGCCTTTCGGTCTCTGCAACGCACCAGCCACGCTTGAGAGAATGATGGACACACTGCTTCAAGGATTTAAATGGTCGACGTGTTTATGTTACCTGGACGACGTGATAATTTTCTCCCCCACTTTCGCAACACACCTGGAGCGCCTTTCGACCATTCTAGCAATCTTCCGGCGAGCTGGCCTCCAGCTAAATTTCTCGAAGTGCCACTTCGCTCTTCGTCAAATTACTTTCCTGGGCCACCTCGTTGACGCTTCCGTTGTCCGACCGGACCCAGCGAAGGTACGCGCTGTCACGAACTTCCCCGTTCCACGGTCTGTCCATAACGTTCGTAGTTTCGTGGGACTTTGTTCCTACTTTCGCCGTTTTGTGAAAAAATTTGCGGCGCTCGCACGTCCACTCACTGACCTCAAACAAGACGTCCCGTTTTGTTGGGGTCCTCTACAAGCTGACGCCTTCTCTGAGCTGATCGCCGCCCTAACGACTCCACCTATTCTTGCCCATTTTGACCCAGCTGCTCCCACGGAAGTGCGCACAGATGCTAGTGGTCACGGCATCGGTGCAGTTTTAGCCCAAAACCAACGAGGCGTTGACCGTGTTATTGCGTACGCAAGTCGTCTCCTATCGAAATCTGAACGCAGTTACTCAATTACGGAACGGGAATGTCTTGCCCTTGTCTGGGCGGTTTCGAAATTTACTTGTATGGCCGCCCTTTCCGTGTTGTCACCGATCATCACGCTCTCTGTTGGCTTTCTTCACTGAAGGACCCTACTGGACGACTTGGTCGTTGGGCGCTGCGCCTTCAAGAGTACTCTTACTCTGTTACCTACAAGTCTGGCCGCCTCCATCTGGGCGCGGACTGCTTGTCCCGCTACCCTGTTGGATACCAGAGGGACAGGACATCGAACCTAACCCCTGCGTTATGTCTATGTCTCAGTTTCTCCAGATTGGTGACGAACAACGCCGTGATGCTTCTTTGCGATCGCTCATTGATCGGCTGGAATCCGCACCTAACGATCGCCTCACTGCGCATGTTCGTCCTCGTGAATGGTACACTTTACCGTCGTAACGTCCAATCAGATGGCCCTGAGCTGCTTCTCGTTGTGCCTAAACAGCTGCGTTCAACGGTACTGCGTGAGCTTCATGACGAACCAACTGCTGGTCACCTTGGTGTGTCCCGCACGTACGACCGTGTCCGGCGCCGCTTCTTTTGGTGCAGTCTCGCCCGGTCTGTTCGACGTTACGTGACCTCTTGCGACAAATGCCAACGTCGGAAACGTCCTGCCGCACCCTCTGCTGGACTGCTTCAGCCGCTCTCCATCCCGACCGAACCATTCTTCCGTGTTGGTTGGGACCTTCTCGGTCCTTTTCCTGAGTCACGATCCGGCAACAAGTGGGTCGCCGTTGCTATCGATTATGCGACCAGGTATGCAATCACTCGAGCGCTCCCCACCAGCACTGCTACTGACGTTGCCGATTTCTTGCTCCACGATGTTATTTTGCACCATGGCGCCCCTAGCCAATTGCTCACAGATGGAGGCCACGCATTTTTATCACGAGTAATCGACGATCTCTTGCGCTCCTCCTCAACGCAGCACAAGTTGACCACTGCCTACCATCCCCAAACAAATGGCCTCACCGAGCGACTAAATCGTACCCTCACGGACATGCTCTCAGTGTATGTTTCATCTGACCACCGTGACTGGGACCTGGCGTTACCTTACGTGACCTTCGCGTACAATTCATCGCGTCACGATACCGCCGGTTATTCACCATTTTATATGCTCTTTGGCCGTGTACCGACGTTACCAATGGACACCCTATTACCGGCTGCTGCCGCGCCGCCTAGCGAATATGCACGTGATGCCATCGCTCGTGCCGATCACGCGCGTCAGATCGCCCGCTCTAGGCTGTTGGCCTCGCAAGCGACCCAGAAGCGCCTCTGTGACAGCCGGCATCACGACGTTCGCTTCTCACCCGGTGCCTTAGTTCTCCTGTGGTGTCCATTCCGTCGTGTTGGCTTATCCGAAAAGTTGTTATCTCGATACACGGGTCCTTACCGAATCGTCCGCCAGGTCACGGACGTCACCTACGAGATTGTTCCCGTCTCTCCGACTTTACCGCCTGCGATCGCTCCCAGTGACATAGTTCACGTCAGCAGACTGAAAGCCTACCGCCCTCCTCCTAACAATGTGTGAAGTGCGCCGAGACGGCGCTTCCACCGCCGGGGTTAATGCTACGAGAGAGACATTCAGCCTGGGGCAGACGACGAAGAAGACGGTCCTCACTGGTGCTGGTGGCTGTCCACCATCTTGTCTACTGTGTCTCTCCCATACTGTAAATACAGTGTCAGTAGTCCCGCCTTGTGTCATTTTACGTAACAATATCTTCTGAGAGCTGCGCTGTAAATGCTGTGCCCCGGTCGGTTATAACCACTGTCGGAGCACCGTGGCGGAGTACGATGCCATGTACAAAGAAGGTCGCAATATCATTAGCAGTGCCTCGTGGGAGAGCTCGGGTTTCAATGTAACGTGTAAGGTAGTCTGTGGCTACAGCAATCCAACGGTTACCAGCCCTCGACGTGGGGAATGGTCCAAGCAAATCTATGCCGACTTGCTGAAAAGGGATCAGTGGAGGATCAACGGGGTGGAAAAGTCCAGCGGGACGCACGGGTGGTGTTTTGCGTCTCTGGCAGTCGCGGCATGTCTTCACATATTGCTTGACGTCACGGCGAAGGTTAGGCCAGAAGTACTTTTGGCGTATGCGTGAGAACGTCCGTGCGAATCCCAAGTGGCCCGAAGATGGCTCGTCATGAGAGGCCCGCAGGATGTCGTCACGTAGTGCGGACGGCACTACAAGGAGGCAGGCGGTTGCGGTTGAGTGAAAACCCATTTCGTAGAGGACGCCATCGCGGAGAAAATACGAAGATAACGTTCGGACGAGCATACAAGCGGCTCTGGTAGACGGTTCTCAAGGTAGTCGATAAGAGGCCGGAGTTCTGAATCATCGCGCTGTTGCTTGCTGATGTCTGACACTGTGACAATGGAAAGAAATGCGTCCTCTTCATCAACATCGAATGGCGACGGTTGAAGTGGAGCACGCGACAGGCAGTCGGCGTCGGTGTGTTTACGCCCGGACTTGAACACGATCGTCATGTCGTATTCTTGCAAGCGAAGACTCCAGCGTGCGAGACGGCCAGAGGGATCCTTCAGATTGGCAAGCCAGCACAATGAATGGTGATCTGTCACAACTCGAAACGATCGGCCGTACAAATATAGGCGGAACTTAGCAATTGCCCACACAACAGCCAAGCATACCTTCTCCGTAGTCGAATAGTTCCTTTCAGCTGGAGACAAAGTGCGGCTTGCGTACGCAATGACGCGCTCGGCTCCATCTTGCCACTGTACGAGGACGGCACCAAGGCCAACGTCGCTGGCATCCGTGTGCAACTCGGTGTCACTGTATTCGTCAAAGTGTCCTAGAACTGGAGGTGCTTGCAGATGTTTCTGGAGTTCACAGAAGGCCTCTTGTTGGTCCTGCTCCCAGACAAACGGAACATTATCCTTTGTTAGCCACTGCAAAGGTTCCGCTATCCTTGAAAAGTTAGCCACGAAGCGTCTATAATATGCGCAAAGCCCTAGAAAACGGCGGAGTTCGTGTTTGTTCGCAGGTGTAGGAAACGAAGCAACAGCAATGGTTTTGTCGGGGTCTGGTCGAATGCCTGCGTAGCTGACAACATCGCCTAAAAATTTGAGTTCGTCATACCAGAAATGGCATTTTTCAGGCTTTAAGGACAGGCCAGCAGCACGAATTGCGTCAAGAACCGCTTGTAAGCGCTGTAGGTGCTGCTCAAAAGTGTCAGAAAACACAACGATATCATCTAAATAGACAAGGCATGACTGCCACTTGAGACCTGATAGTACCGTGTCCATCATGCGCTGAAAGGTAGCAGGCGCAGAGCACAATCCGAAAGGAAGGACCTTGAATTCGTAGAGTCCATCAGGCGTAATAAAGGCGGTTTTCTCACGGTCACGGTCATCAACCTCTATTTGCCAGTAGCTGCTGCGTAGGTCCATCGATGAGAAGTATCGGGCATGTCGAAGGCGGTCCAAAGAATCGTCAATGCGGGAAGGGGATAAACGTCTTTCTTCGTAACGTTGTTAAGCTTGCGATAGTCAACACAAAAACGCATTGTACCGTCTTTCTTTTTCACCAGAACTACAGGTGACGCCCATGGACTGGTGGAGGGCTGTATGATGTCGTCGGTAAGCATTTGTTGGACTTGATTGCGGATGGCGTCTTGCTCTTTACGAGAAACACGGTAGGCACGTTGGCGCACGGGTCTTTCAACGGGATTTGTAATAATTCGGTGTTTCGCAATAGGCGTTTGGTTGACCTTCGATGTTGAAGCGAAACAGTCCGCAAAAGACTGTAAAAGGCTCCGAATGCTAGCTTGTTGTCCACCTGATAATTTTGAATTCACATCAATCTTGCTGTTGGCCGGTACGTCACAGCTAGCATCTGCACCATTCTGTCCTGCAGTTAAACAAGCAGGATTGTCACTGAATGTCTCCAAATAGGCGATAGCAGTTCGTGGGGCGAAGTGCTGGTATTCACGACTGAAATTAGTCACTAAAATCTGAGCAGTCCGTGACGACAGCTGCAAGATGCCGCGAGCTACGCAAACCTGTCGAGCCAACAAGACTGACAGATTGCCTTCAGCGATTCCGAGATGGGGAAGATCGTCGTCTGTTTCCACAGTGTGATCAACGTAGTACTCCGTGGTGGCAAAGTAGCGCAGTCACCAGAAACGCGTAACACCGTGGACTGTGGGTGATAGTCGTCCGAATGAGTTGCATGTTCGCTGGAAAAAGTGACAAGCAACTCGCGAAGGTTTATGATTGCCCCGTACTCTAGAAGAAAGTCCATACCGAGAATGACCTGCCTAGAGCACTCTGCCAGTATAATAAATGAAGCGACAAACGTGGCCTCACGAATGCGTACCCTCGCAGTGCATTTGCCGGTCGGTGTGAGAACATGACCGCCGGCTGTACGGAGCTTAGGTCCGGGCCACGGTGTCGTCACCTTGCGAAGTGCAGTAGCCAGTTGTCCGCTCAGAACAGAATAATCGGCACCAGTATCGACAAGAGCGGTTACCGGGTGGTTATCTACAGAAACGAGTATGTCGGCTGAAACAGGTTTACGGTTTTCGAATGAAGGTGCCGAAGGTACACACTCGTCGTTGTCGTCATCGTCATCGTTATCGTCGTCGGTGACGTCGTCGTCGGGGTGTCGCAGCGGAGGATCCTTCGAAGTGCGTTGTACAGCGGCCCCACCCCCCGAGGTCGCTGTTCTTAGTTTCCTCGACTTGGGTTCGTGGGCCGGTTGCCCACAGAAGCGGAGAACGCCGATCGTCGAGGAGGTGGTGATCGTGACTGGCGCCTCTGTGGAGACGGAGATCGGCTCGTTGGCAGGGACTGTTCAAACGGTGGGAACTGCGCGTACGGCGACGAATCTCGACTGGCCAGATATTGCTGGATTTCTCTCGGGCGCTCTCTCTCACGTCGTAGGCGACGAGCGCCGGGGTGATATCCCTGGAGTCCTATTCGTCGGTAGTAGCAGGGACGGTACAAGTGGCCCGCTTCGCCACAGTGGAAGCAGTGTGGCTGATAGTCAGGTGTGCGCCACATGTCTGACTTTCGCGTATTGATTCGGGGGCTTGTGGACTCGTACATAGTTGTATGCGAAGTTTGACCCTGGAAATAGCGCAGCGGTTCTTCAGAAGAAGGCAGATTATGGTGGTTCACGGGCTGCGCAGGTAGCCTCACTGCTTGCACATAAGTCAGTACAGGGGCGGCTTCAGGTCGGGTTTGCACGAATGGCTGTGCCGCCTGGCGGACTTCTTCGCGGACAATATCTGTGAGGGACGTTGCGGTCGGCTGAAAACGCACTCCCTGTAGTCGATCGAGCTCCTCCCGCACGACACTACGCACAAGCTCTCGAAGCGCATCGGTGTCACAGGCCAACAAGAGAGATGGAGATGCTGATCCCAGGGTGATTTGGCGATCGTAGACCGAGGAGCGTTGCTGAAGGGCTCGCTCCATTGTTGTCGCCTCACTGACAAACTCAGCTACTGTAGCTGGAGGCCTTCGCATTAGTCCTGCAAACAGCTGCTCTTTCACAGCTCGCATCAGCAGGCGGACCTTCTTCGCTTCTGTCATGCCAGGGTAAGCACGTTTGAAAAGCCGCGACATGTCCTCTACGAACATGGCTACGCTTTCATTAGGCTTTTGAACCCTACTCTGAAGGGCTTGCTCTGCTCACTCTTTCCTTGCGGGACTGCTGTACGTATCGCGTATCTGCCGTTGAAATTGTTGCCAGGTGGTGATGGATGGCTCGTGGTTAGCGAACCATGTTCGGGCAGAGTCCTCTAGGGCGAAGTACATGCGCCTTAGCTTCTTTCGTTCATCCCAATCATTAACCTCGGCCACACAATCGAAGTCATCAAGCCAATCTTCCACGTCCTCAAAAGGCTCACCATGGAAAGCCGCGGCCATTGGGGCGTGTGGAGAACCAGCGACGCAGGAGGCTGTCCCGTACCGTATGTCTCCTGTGTTTGGGTTGCGGTTGTGGTCGACATCCTCGGCAGATCTTGAAGGCCGTATTCCGGAGGTAGTCTTTGAAGCCGTCGGCTTTTGCGTAGGTGGCCCGCTTCCAAATCCTGGTGGTCAGAGTACATAGACGCGTACCCAGCAACTCCACCAGTTTGTCACAGACAAAACAACAAAAGACTTCCGTCGACGCTATAGATCTTTTATAGAACTACTCTGGCACCTTCGTCGTTGTCTTCTTCGATGGTCAACTCGACATGCCTAGCATGGAATTGCACCGAGTGGCTTTCAGTCGTGTCGAGGTCGTGGCAATATCCTTTACCACATCCAAAATTAAGCAAGAAAGAAGCCATCGCCCTCCGCAGACTACAAACGAATACATATGTCCATGGAATTATTATGCACCGGATGCACCCCACTAAATTGTCATACGTATGCCGATATTGTGATGTACCAGACACCCTCCAACACATGGTGTTGGTGTGCCCACACTGCGAGAAAAACAGCCAAGACGATGCCTCTGAACCGATACAAGCCACCGAAGAAACGTGGGAGGCAATGTTAACGGCAGAGAGCCTGGAGGATCAGCGAGTCTGGTGGACCGGGCCCGGGCTGCGGCATTAGCCAACGGCTTTCTGGACTGAGAGAGCCGCCCACCTAGGGCGAAGAAAGAACACTTTCTCGCTGTTTCTAACAATAAACGTTCATTCCTCCTCCTCCTCCTCCTCCTTGGCGGCGTTCATTTGAGGGACCACCTAAACAAGTTAGTGCGTTGCTGCGTGTCATCGGCGCAACTCCTTTCTGCATAGAGTACTTCGAAGTCAAGCGCGGATTCAGGGGGGATGTCCGGATGTCCTGACCCCTCCCCCCTCAGATTTCTGCATCGCCCCCTCGCTGACAGGGGGATGGCCCTGTCGCAAAAAAAAAAATTATGGCCACCAGCATTCTTCAAAATTATTTTTCGCGAGTACCAGTGGTATCAGCCATGTATGTAGCAGTAAAGCTAGCTCGCTCACAAGCTTAGTTGTATTTCGTAGGGGTGTGGTGTCGCGAAGTTGCCGTAGTTATTTTTTCTCATGAACACCTTGGACCTCCTGGCGCCGGCCGTGCCTTACTGGTCCCGTGGATGGCGTCGAATGAACGAGGGGACGTCCCTTTTGCCAAACACGCCGAGGTCCGCTCGAGCGCCTTCGCGCCTGATTAACTTAGTTTCCCCTTGGGGGTCAACGGTTGCCTCATTGGCTGCCATCGGTTCCGCGACCAACCTGCTTAATGAAAGAGATCTCTTGCTGAAGTGTTCATATATAAATAATAACAACTACCAGCTAAACTAAGAACTACGCATAGGCAACTTTTTTTAACTGTAGCACTCATTGTGATCACAGTTACACGTTGACAATATCCGGTACGAGCACAGTACCGTTCGTATGCTACAAGTTTTTCATTGTAACTTCGCAGTTTTATTGTCGTACATTAAGCATAGGAGGCTCAAGCCCGCCGGGTCCGTTTATCTGAGTGGGCGTTCTCGCGGAGCGGGGCGAAGCCCCGAGCCGCAGCTGCGAGGTGGGGGAGCGTGACGTCAACGGCCAACGCCAGCGCGCGGGCCTAGGATGGCGTCGCGTGGTTAGAGAAACGGGAGCAGATGCGCGCCTTGTGTAAAAGGATGACGTCGCGTGGGAAATAAAACATGAAGACGCTGGCTCGCGCTCTCTGCTACTAGGCCACATCATTCTTGCAGGTGGCGTCGTGAGTCTTCTTCATACTCGGTGATTCGCATATCGTAAACAACCAGCGTAGTGGTTGCCGCGTCGGAGCTCCAAAGCAAACGAAGGTGTCTCAGCCGAACACAAAGAATCTTCTTAAGGAAATCAAGGTGTCCCAACAGAACTCCAAAGACGGACCCGTGCTTACGCATGTATAACAAACCTGCGACAGATCATCCCAAATTTTAGTTTAAGAAACAATACAGGCTAGACATACCGGGTGTTCAAAATTAAGCTTTATGGTTTTCTTAAAATTAGGCACTGGGAGGCACGTAAAGAGCACTTGCGCAAATAATTTATGTGGCCGGGGGGACACAAAGTGAGATGATAATTATCGCTGTCAGCAGCCGAATTACTTAAAATTGAATAATTAACTATTCATTGACTGCAGTAAGTTTGTATGTTTGTATTCAAAAGTTAGAGGCAGTCGTGTTTCTACACAGTTTCACTTGGAAGAATTCTTCTAGCATGTCTATGCTCCGAGATATCCAACTCCAAATTTTAATTGTCGTTCGCATGATTACGCATGCAAGAGAGTGAGGATTGGCGCAAAGCTCTTCCATGATGTGACGCGGCTGTTGAGTGCGGCGTTTAGTCTGACAACGCGTCGGAGGCATTGGCAAAGATAATAACTGTCCCCCTTCGCCTCACGGCTGGCGAAATAAAAAAAAATCGAAGAACCCGTAACCGCTGTCGTAACACGCGACCGCGCAGCCTGTAAAGCTGGCGGCAACTGCCATGCCGAGATAACGGCGCGATCGGAGAAGCCGGAGGGCAATGCGCGTGCGTAATGGTGACTAGACGACCAGGCATGGTCATTGCCTGGGCTACGCAAATAAAGTGACTGCTGATTTCCAAAGATTGTAAGTTTCATTGAAATCAAAAGCAACAACTACACCATCAACAGCAGAAACCTTTTTAGCTATGCTAACGAATACTTCATACATACTGCCGCTTTAAGTTTGGTGTTGTCATGCACAAATCTCATGACAACACTTCACCCACGGTGTGGGGTAAAAAGGAAGGTGATCCGACAGCGGCGCGAGGCGCGGCCACTTAGTGTGACTCTACCCCCGCCACTGCCGCAAGGGGCAGCACCTGTTCTGGGGGCCACTTTTTCGCTCGCTTTGCTGGCGCTTTTATGGGCACGCGCGGCAGAAGTGCTTTATTTCGATGAATATATGTCGTTCGCCTGCTTAAAACGACTCTACTTGGTTAGAGGAACGTCCCTTTATATATCTGCCGACATTCCGATTGACTCCGACGCGGCGAGCAGCGGTAAGCGCAGCGCGCCGTCGGCTCGAGCAGACGACGCGTCTCTCTCGTTGTTCGAAATGACGGTATTTTCACTGTAAGTGGCATGAAACCTTCTACCTGCTCAGGATTTGGCGTCTAAATAACGAAAAATTGCATATCTTTGGGTATGGGTGTTTAAATGCTGACGGATGTCGTAAATTATCCACTGTTATTCCGCTTCTCCAAGGCCTCCTGAACACGTGCTGCCCCTAGCGGCGGCGCTCACTTCCGGTCACACGAAGTGGCCGCTCTCTCGCCCGAGCGCGGGCGCGCCGTCGGAACACCTATCTTCTTACACCGTGACTGCACCCATCAGGATGTCAATGCCCTAAAAATGTTCAAAATGCCTCCCTTCCACAGCAACGCAAAGCATAAACCGCTCCCGCATCGACTCGATAACTCTGCGCAGTAAGACAATTGAAATTTGGAGTCGGATATGTTGGAGCACGAACACGCTAGAATAATTCTTCCGACCGATACTGTGTAGAAACACGACTGTCTCTAAGTTTTGAATACAACCATACCCACTTTCTGCAGTCGAAAAAAAAAAAAGAATTGTTCAACTTTAGCTAATTCATCTGCTCACAGCGACAATTATCATCTCACTCTGCGCCCACCTGCTGGGTGCCTAATTTTAAGAAAACCATAAATCTTAGTTTTGAACACCCTGTACTATCAGGCACAGCCATCAAGCACATGGCTGTATTGGGTAACGTCCTTTTCCTATAAGCTCGGAGAAACCGATAATTGGCTTCGCTAAAGGGCTTCTTCCTCTTACTGGGGTTTTACGTGCCAAAACCTGTTCTGATTATGAGGCACGCCGTAGTGGAAGGCTTCGGGTTAAGTTTGACAACCTGGTGTTCTTTAAGGGGGGACGCGGCTTTCGCATCGCGAAAAATGGCTAAAAATCGATTTTTTGAAAATCAAATTTTCAGTTTCTATAACTCTTATTCTGATTCCGAAATATCATCACTGAAAACCAAGTAGAAGTGCTGTAAAAAAATTGTTGTATCAGCCAAGGTGCCGAAAAATTTCGCGGAAATCGCGAAAGAACGGCGTTTTTCAAGCCACGATATCTCCGGAACGGTGCAGCCGAGCGCCGCCATCTTGGTCTCGTTGGAAAGCGCATTTCTCCGTCTTCAAATTTGCCGCTTCAGCTATCTCCTCCATACAGAAACGAGCACACAAAAAGCCAATGATTGAAGGTCTAGCCGGAGCCACCGATTGGCCGCGCCCACCACGCGACTCCAGCGCGGTTCGCCATTGGTCCGGTGCTCGCTCCGTGACGGCGTCGTCTGCTCCGCTTGTTGCGGTCTCCTCGCGAGCTCCGGACTGTTTCCGTAATCTCCATGAGTGTTAAAGCGGGCGCTATGCGGACATCGCAGTAGCGTGGCCGATCCCGCTTTTATTGCGATAGCAATTATATGGACACTTCAACCGGATTTCTGCCGTCGGCGTCGCCGTCGCCGTCGCCGTGAGGTTCCGTGTAGATAAAATCTTCACCGCGCGCCGTATGCCCGAGCGGAAGCGTGCGGGGACGCGCGCTATCACGGAGAGCGAACGCACTCAATCTCCCACGCGCAAGCAACGAAGCGGGAAGCCAGCGCCGGAGGGAGCGGGGGGGGGGGGGGGGGGGGCACTTCTACTCTGCCAACAACCGCGCTCGTCACTCGACCGCACCGTCTCTTATGTCTCCCACGCGCAAGCAAGGAAGCGGGAAGCCAGCGCCGGAGGGAGCGGGGGGGGGGGGGGGGGGGACATTTCTATTCTGCCAACAACCGCGCTCGTCGCTCGCCGCACCGTCTCTTATCTCCACACGGCTCTGAGCTTTATACCCTGTGCATTCATCGCTCAGTTTCTGTTGAAGCGATAGACCGCACGTACCTTCGCCCGCTGCAGCGTATGGGCTTGCTGCCAGCGTTTTGACAGTCGTTGTCTGCAGTCATTCAGTGTGATCTATTCGTTTGTTTGTGCGCGCTTACACCACGCTTGTTCATTCAGTTAGTAATAGTCGGGCCACATTTTCCAACGCACGCTACACATGTAATGCTGCCCGGATCGGCAGTGCAGCGCTACAGGTGTGTCCCTTCGCACGCGCGCTGCCCACGGGAAGCGCTTCTCATCAACACCACTGTTTCACACGCGCCTTCTCGTGGTCATCGAGTCTCTCTTCATGTCGGTCTACTTACGCCGCAGCACACCTGCTTACTTAATCAGCTCATGTTTACTACAATTCATATTGCTACCAAAGCCGCTCACCTTACTTCGTATGACATTGCTGTGTTGCTATCGCATTCATTGCTTCGCCCTTAGGGCGAAACTGTGACATTTTTTGTGGACGTCTCCTCCCTCGGCTAGGCATTCCGAGCATCGGCGACGCGGACTTCGCGACCAAGCTTCGGGCACGGAATCCTCGGACACGAGGCTAAGCCTTTCGCGCGTAGGCGCCTCCGACTCGGCGATCAAGCACATCGCGCGCGGACTTCTCGGATCCTTGCCTAAGCATTTCGTGCCGCGCCTCCGACTGCGCAACTAAGCACATCGAGCGTCGACTCCTCGAGCCCGCGGCTACGCATTTCGCGCGTCGGCACATCGCTCATCGAGAGTCGACACCTCGGACCCGCGGCTAGGCACTTCGCGCGTCGGCATCGCGAGCGTCGACTCCCCGAGCCCGCGGCCAGGCATTTCGCGCGTCGGCACCTCGGACTGCGCGATTGAGCTCACCGAGCGTCTATTCTTTGGACCCGCGACCAGGCATTTCGCACATCGGCACCTCAGACCCGCGACGTAGCACATCGCCGACTCTATTATCGTATTGCCACGATTTCTCGTACCAATACTTATCATACCACCCCTTCATAAAAAGAACCTCATCATGAGCTCTGTTCACTAGGCCACTTGGGCTGGCACAGACACCTGGCTGCATAAGTGAGGCATGATACAAAAGTACAGGCTGGAAAGCACCTAGCAGCTACATTGCTGCCTATCTATCGGTGGCTCTCCTAACATCCATAGCCATTGTCAATGAAAGATGATCCAAAAATTCAGTAACATGGTCGATTCTACCAAAAGAAAACAATGCCTCACTGACTGTACTAGAGACTGCTATCAATGAGGCAGTCTGCAGGTACAACACTAGAACTACTGTATATTTATGCCCACATAGTTCTGCACCTCACTTGGTTTGAAACCCAGGCACCATGCTCTTTGTAGAGCAGCAGTAAAGAATGCCATACAAACGTGAAAAACACAGAACAAAGGCACAGCAAACCAGAGGCCACATGTCCAAGAAGCCCCACATCACAAAACACATCAAAGATTACAAATTTGGTGAGTTTTAGAGAACTGAAGAGAAGGGGAAACTTTGAGAGCCGTTTTCTCAAAACTGTTTTTTCGCCTTTCTGCTCAGTTTCTGGAGCTGATTTCTTCGTTACCGTTTAGCCTATTTTGATTCTTTTTTTTTTGTCACGTTCCTTGGACTAGTGCAGGTCGAGACAGTCTCGCATTTTTATCTTGACTTTTTATAAATTTATGGTGTGGCTATTCGCTCACTCCGAAAGTGTGCTTGGTGCGAAGGTAACTTCAAAAATGACTATCTAAAAAATTTGTGTTGCGAAAAAAAAAAGTAAGACTGTCACGACCTCCAGCACGCATTGAGCTATGCATTCAATACTCAACGAGACTTCCATCATGTTCTTTAAGCTCCCTAGGCCCTCCAGAAAGTTCAAGAAAGAAAAATTCTGCTCAATAAAATGTTCTCAAGGTATCACTCTGAAACTTTTATGGAAGTATCAGGGAGACATTCTAAACATTTGTGCCAATTTTCATCAAAATCCATGAAGAAATCGGGAAGTTGATTTTCAAAGCCACGTCCCCCCTTAACGTGCACTACAACGCAAGCACACGGGCGTGTCAGCTCAGCAGCGCAACACCCGAGCTGACTGAGCCACCACGGCAGGCTAGAGGTGTTGCTCTAGCCGTATAAAACGCGGATTTATCGTGAGCAGAAACGGTGCATTTCAGTAAATCAGAAAGGCTACTATCATCATCATCATCATCATCATCATCATCATCATTGACAGAAGCTGACCCCCCCCCCCCCCCCCCCTGAGAAAAAAACCTGGATCCGCCCCTGCTTCGAAGTAACATAAGGGGTTTCCTGCAAAGGACTTGAGTTTTGCCCATGCGTCTAAGACCCACCACGTGGATGACTTCAGGTCGTGCGCGACGCCGCTGTGATTTCGAAATTCCGTCTGGCACGACCTCATAGTACAGTGCACCAATACGTCGGATAATCGTATAGAGTCCGAAATGGCGACGTAACAGTTTCTCGCTAAGTCCTCGTCGGCGTATCGGAGTCCAGACCCAAACACGGTCGCCGGGCTGGTACTCGACGTAGCGTCGTCGAAGATTCTAGTGTCGGCTGTCGGTCCTCTGCTGGTTCTTGATGCGCAGGCGGGCAGGCTGTCGACCTTCTTCGTCGCGCTGCAAGTAGGTGGCAACGTCGAGATTGTCTTCGTCGGTGACGTCCGGTAGCATGGCGTCAAGCGTCGTTGCCGGGTTCCTTCCGTAGACCAGGTTGAACGGCGTCATGTGCGTCGTTTCTTGCACGGCCGTGTTGTACGCGAAGGTCATGCACGGAACGATGGCATCCCACGTTTTATGTTCAACGTCGACGTACATTTACAGCATGTTGGCCATGGTCTTATATTTAGGCGCTCGGTGAGGCCATTCGTCTGCAGGTGGTAGGACGTGGTCCGGTGATGGCTTGTCTGGCTGAATCGCAGGATGGCTTGAGTTAGATCTGCCGTAAAGACCGCACCTCTGTCGGTGATGAGGACTTTGGGACACCGTGACGCAGGAGGACGTTCTCAACGAAGAATCTGGCTACCTCGGCGGTACTGACTTTGGGCAAGGCTTTTGTTTCAGCGTAGCGGGTGAGGCAGTCCGTAGCTACGGCGATCCATTTATTCCCGGACGTCGACGTCGGGAAAGGCCCCAGTAAGTCCATCCCGATCTGCTGGAACGGTCGGCGAGGTGGTTCGATCGGCTGTAGAAGTCCGGCTGGCCTTGTCGGCGGTGTTTTGCGTCGCTGACAGTCTCGGCATGTCTTTACGTAATGGGTGATGTTGGCATTGAGGCGACGTCAGTAGTATTTTAACGCGACAGCGTTAAGGGCCCCGTGTCGCAGAAAATCCGGCATCGGCGTCGGTGTCGCCATGGATGTCGGCGTCCGTGGCGGAAGAAATCATTCCGAACCACCCCGACCGCACAGGCCCTTCGTCGTGGTGCAAGGTGTTAGTGAACAAAAATTGAATTTCTCACAGTGAAATCCGTCAGAAAAATGAAAAAAAAGTACAACTTAAGCACAACCTACAGACATGGTGGCGTCGGACTGTTATTTCAATGTACGAGAAAACATAATTCTGTTAAGAGAAAACTCAGACACAAACCTCTTTTGCCAGCACTTCTACCATAAAAACACCGGCTCACTCGGGTAACCTACTTGCGAAAATCTTATCCACATGGCACTGGCATCCTCGGCAGGTCGAATTGTGACTTGGCCTGCCAAATGCGTTTTCGACACGCGCGCGCGTCGGCGCAATAGCAAACAACTAATAAAATAATGAAAAAAGGTCCTAGGGCCTTCACATTTTAATATAAGACGACCTATATTGCCCCTGGAAAAACGTCTTCCCAGCAATGCATTCCTGTTTAAAAGTGAATCCGACTTTAACGGGATAGGTGTAAGCTTGGTCTTTGTAAGCTGGCTTTCCCACGTTCTGTGCTGCAGCGAATGAAGCTAGCCTACTTGCCGGATGCGAACGTTCCGATGCGAACGGGTCCCGATAACGCTGTCGCGTTCTACTCTTAAAGGCGATGCTTAAGCGTCCTCCAATTTTTTCTTGTATCCTCGCGAGCGTGCGGGAAATACCGAGGTGTCCAGCCGTTGGGTCGTCATGGAGAGCTTGCAGAACCTCTGAACGCAATGCTGAAGGTACCACGAGGAGGTAGTTGGGTCGGAGCGGCGAGAAGTTCTTCTTTGGGAGAATGTCGTTTTGCAAGAAAAATAACGCCAATCCTCACCTGAGCACCTTCGGCACAACGGCGGTCTTGCCTTCCAGGTAGTCTACAAGGCTCCTTAGTTCCGGGTCGGCTCGTTGTTCGGCGAATTTGTCGGCACTGATGGGTCCCAAGAAAGTGTCGTCAACCTGGTCGTCCTGTGGCGGGGGTTCGACGGCGGCGCGAGACAAGCAGTCGGAGTCAGAGTGCTTTCGCCCGTACTTGTAAACGACGGTTATGTTGAATGCTTGAAGTCTCAGACTCCATCTTCCGAGGCGACCTGATGGATCCTTTAAGTTAGCTAGCCAACACAAGGCGTTGTGGTCGCTCACAACTTTGAAGAGCCTGCCATAGAGGCAGGGGCGAAACTTTGATGTAGCCCAGATGATGGCGAGGCACTCCTTTTCTGTTGTGAAATAATTGTTTTTCCGCCTTTGACAGCGACCGGCTAGCGCAACTTGCAACCCTTTCTAGTCTGTCATTCTTCTGCACAAGCAGGGCGCCGAGTCCTACGCTGCTTGCGTTGGTGTAGACTTCGCTATCGGCGTTTTCGTCAAAATGCGCAAGTATTGGTGGCGATCTCAGGTGTCGCTTCAATTTTTCAAATGCTTCGATTTGCGGCGTCTCCCACTTGAACTCGACGTCGGCCTTCGTGAGATACGTCAGTGGCTCGGCGATCCGTGAAAATTGCTTGACGAAGCGCCTGTAATAGGCGCACAGTCCAAGAAATCTACGCACTGCCTTCTTGTCGGCGGCCGGAGGAAAGTCAGTGATGGCCGCCGTTTTCTGTGGGTGAGGGCACACTCCAGACTTGTTTATGACGTGGCCGAAAAACAAGAGCTCCTCGTATTCGAAGCGGCACTTTTCTGGCTCCAACGTGAGTCTGGAGGTCTTGATTGCTTGAAGAACTGTTCTAAGGCACCGGGAAGTCTGCCACTTCAAGGCTGCCAGTACTGTATCCATGACGCATTGGAAAGTCGCAGGTGCCGAGCAAAGACCAAACGGCATGACCTTGAACTTGAACAGTTCGACTGGTATTATAAAGGCAGTCTTCTCCCGGTCCCTCTCGTCGACTTCGATTTGCCAGTAGCCGATTTTGAGGTCCATCGACGAAAAATACTTTGCGTTGTACAGTCGATCCAAGGCGTCGTCTATTCGTGGGAGAAGGCATACGTCCTTCTTCGTCATTTTGTTGGGGCGACGATAATCGACGCAGAAACGTAGGGTTCCATATCCTCCTTCACTAACACCACGGGGGACGCCCACGGACTCTTGGACTGCTGGATGATGTCATCGCATAGCATTTCATCGACTTGTTGCCTTTTGGCCTCCCGTTCGCGCGCCGAAACTCGAGTACGGGCTCTAACCGAATGGGCGGACATATTCGTCGGTTATGATGCGGTGCTTGGCTATACAGGGGTTTGTCAAATTTTTGACGACGACGAGAAACAGTCCTTGTATTGCAGGAGCAGGGCTTTTAGCTGTTCTTTCTTATGCCTGGGAAGGTTCTGATTGACGTCGAAAGCTGGTTCAGGTACTACAGCCGTCGTTGCAAGTGCGCAAGAGAGAGAGAGAGAGAAACGAGAAGGGAAAGGTAGAGAGGTTAACCAAGGACGTGCCCGGTTGGCTACCCGACGCTTGGGGAGAGGGAAAGGGGAAGAATAGATAAGGAGCGAGAATATAAAAAATAATAAAGGGTCAGTCATTCACTGAGTCAGTCGCAGAGGAAGGTCCTTTGTCACAAGCGCTCATACAATCCAGTCTCCTTCAAGAAGTGAAGAAGAGCTTTTGTGGCCTTTCGCATGCAAGAATGCGTAGGCCATGGTCCCTGAATCGTTTCCTCTGAGAGCACTGTGCTATCTAACATGCTGAGTTGAGCTTGTAGAATCCGTCGTTGAGCGTCAAAAGCTGGGCAACGACACAGAAGGTGCTCTAGCGTCTCATCGCACCCGCATGAATTGCATGCCGCACTGTTAGCCATTCCTAGTAGGAATGAATAGGAATTTGTAAATGCGACGCCCAACCACACGCGACACAGTAAAGTTGCTTCGCTACGGGAGAATCCAGATGGCAGGCGAAGTCGCAGTTTAGGGTCGAGAGAATGCAAACGTGAGTTGCTGAAACCTGGTGAATTCCATTTTAGAAGTGTGATGTGGCCAGCAAGTGATTGAAGTTGCTGCGCAGCGCCCGTTCTTGAGAGCGGTATAGGCACTCGCTGGTGTTTTTGATGAGCCGAGCGAGCAGCTTCATCGGCGCTGTCGTTGCCGACAATTCCGCAGTGGCTCCGCAACCACTAAAATACAATGTCGTGTATTTTCTCGATTGCATGGTGAAAGCACTGCTGGCTTGTACTATTTCATCGATGTAGGCGACCGTGGTGCCTTTGTTAATGTGCTTGCATTCGTGGCTGAAGTTTGCGAGCATCACTCTTGTTTTCCCTTCACATAGCTCAGCTATACCTCTAGCGACGCAAATTTCATGGTCGAGCAGTAAGTGATGATCGCCTTTGACGACGCCCTCCATGCCTGCAGGCATGTCGGTACCGACAGAAATCATTACGCTGGAGCGAGGCGGAACGGTGACTTGTTCTTCATGCACATTCAAGACATGGTTGCTGATCCGGTGGTATCGCTTTGTGCATTGAAAGTGTTATTGACTCGGACCTTAAGTCGATGACTGCACCGTGTTGGTTTAAAAAGTCTATACCTAGGATGACATCCCTGGAGCAGCGCTGCAGGATTACGAAGCTCGCTGGGTAAGTGTGGTTGTTAACCGTGACTCGCGCTGTGCAGATTCCAGCCGCAGTTATTAGGTGGCCTCCCGCAGAATATTTCATGCTGCCGGGGTTCAACCATTTATTTTTTTTTACCGCACGGAGAGTAGAGGGGGTGGCGTTGCCATTCTAACAACACTTGAGTTTTGTGAAGTCATTGAAGAATATAGCCTTATCACAAAAAACTACGAAGCCTTATGTATCAAGAAGGCTACAAATGTATTCGCCGTTCTGTATCGCCCTTCTAGCGGTTCTTTGGCTGATTTCCTAGCATTTATTGATTGTCTTTTGTCCCATGCAAATGCTATGAATTATATGCTTACTGTCGGTGGGGATTTTAATGTAGATGTCTTGAAGAACACAGTTACAAGTAATGAATTTTTATCAGTGCTTGAGTGCAACTCATTTAAAAATGTCATTACTATGCCAACACGTGTTACTGAATCAACAATGTCATTGCTAGACATGTTTGTTACCAATTCTATAACAGAAGAAACAATTTCAGGGGTGCTAAGTTGCGACTTAAGCGATCACTTGCCTATATTTATTTTCCTAAAAATACACACTAACCCGGCGTACGTGAAACCAGAGGAATTCACGTACCGAATTCACTCCAATGTTGCAGTGACACCTGCAACATTGGAGCACTTTAGGCACCGTATCAAGCAATTGGATTGGAATGATATTTTGGCTGATGGAGATGCAAACAACTCGTATAATAACTTTATAAGAACCTTTAAAGAACTTTACTTTGAATCGTTTCCTCTTAAGAATATCACAGACCAAGGAAATCGCGGAAACCATGGATAACAAACTACCTCAAGCGACAGATAAACCATAAAAATAAACTTTACCAGCAGTTCGTTAAAACACGTAATGCAGACTTATGGACTGAATACAAGAGTGTTAGAAATAAGTTGAATAAAGAAAAAGAAAGGGCGAAAAGAGACTACTACTACCACATCTTTGATCCACAACGTCCAGAGCGACGTAATACCATGTGGAAAAAACAACGAAATACTGAATAAAGTAGCCACTTCCACTAAAATCGGTAATCTAGAAATAGATGGGAAAACGTTGAACGGAATCGAGCTCGCAGAACAATTTAATGATTTCTTCGTGAAAATAGGAAACACCAGCCACAGCGCAGAAACAACAACCGGCATACATCCGATACCAAACATGCTTTTTCTTAAACCAACTTCCAGTTCTGAAGTAATTACACTATTCAGTAGAATAAAAAATAGTCGCAGCTGTGATCCTGACGGCATAGAAATGCGACCAATAAAGTATGTAGTAGACGTCATAGCAGAAGCACTAACACATATCTATAACTTGGTGTTATCAACAGGTACTTTTCCTACACTCATGCAACTAGCAAAAGTTACCGCAATATACCAAAATAGGAGATAAAAACAATTTAAGCAATTATCGGCCAATATCTGCACTCCCCATTTTCTCGAAATGTCTTGAAAAAAGTTGTCGCAGTTTCACCTGAAAGGCGAAGCATCAATTGCGATAGCAAATTTGAAGAGACAAAAATGAGTTTAGACTGTCTGTAGAATGTCTATAGACTTCTTCTAGACAACTTTGCCTTTCTATAGATTTGTTCTTTTGTTGATAAATAATCTATAGACTGTCTATAGACAAAAGTTGATAGAATTTTTATTTCTTTTTGTCTACTCACATTCTATAGACAGTCTATAGAAAGAAGTCAATAAGGTGTTTGTTTCTTCTTGTCTACTTGCTCTCTATAGACTATCTATAGAAAAAAGTCGATACAGACTCTATTTATTCTTGTTCATTCATTGTCTATAGCCTGGCTATAGACGAAAGTTGATAGGATGTTTATTTCTTTTTGTCTACTCACATTCTATAGACAGTCTATAGAAAGAAGTCAATAAGGTGTTTGTTTCTTCTTGTCTACTTGCTCTCTATAGACTATCTAAAGAAAGAAGTCGATGCAGACTCTATTTAGTCTTGTTCATTCATTGTCTATAGACTGTCTATAGACAAAAGTTAATAAGATTTTTATTACTTTTTGTCTGCTCCCATTCTATAGTCGGTCTACAGAAAAAAGTCGATAAGATGTCTGTTTATTTTTGTCTACTTCCTCTCTATAGACTATCTATAGCAAAAAGTCGATACAGTTTCTATTTATTCTTGCCCATTCATTGTCTATAGACTGTCTATAGACAAAAGTTAATTACAATTTTATTTCTTTTTGTCTAATACCATTCCATAGTCAGTCTACAGAAAAAAGTCGATAAGATGTTTTCTTATTTTTGTCTACTTCCTCTCTATAGACAACCTATAGAAAAAAATTCGATACGGTCTCTATTTATCCTTGTCCATTCATTGTCTATAGACTGTCTATACACAAAAGTTAATATGATTTTTATTTCTTTTTGTCTACTGCCATTATATAGTCGGTCTACAGAAAGAAGTCGATAAGTTGTTTGTTTCTTATTGTGATCTTCCACTCTATAGACTACGTATAGACCAAAGTCGATAGCGTGTCTATTTATTGTTGTTCATTCTGTGTCTAAGGACTGTCTATAGGCGACAGTCGATAAGGTGTTGATTATTTTGTATACGCCCGGTTTATAGATTTTCTATAGGCGAAAGTTGATAAGGTGTCTACTTCTTTTATCTATTCCCCGTCTATAAATTTAGTCTTGACAAAAGTCTTTAAATTGTATTTTTTGTCTATATTAGCGGTCTATACGCCGTTTATATGCAAATTTTTTTCTGTTTGCTATTTCTTTAGCCGATTGCCAGTTTATAGAATGTCTACAGAGAAAAGCAATAAAGGTCACCATGGCATCTCTGTCATTGAATTACGCAGTCCTTAATTGTTATTTTACCAGATGATTAGGTGTTTAAGAGTGTGCTAGCTCGCCGAGTTTCATCCAGTATTGCACTGGTTGTTAACATGTAACCTCTGGGCCCGGCACCTATAGTTAGTCGGGAATGCATCCCCAACGATAATTTTTCCTTGCGAACCACACGGAGGCGGCATATATACTTCTATGTGATTGAAATTATTTTTAATGGCTTCCTATATCCCCCCCCCCACCCCCGGTGAAGGCTATAGGGTGGGATATCACCAAATATCATGTTAACTCGAGCGAACAGACCGTATACCGATTGCGGTATGCTGTGAGATGAACTAAAGGACAGCCGATATTGTAAAAGTGTTATTGCTTCAGGTTTACTTGCCGTCTATAGACAAGAGTCGTTAAACTCGGCCCAACCCGTGTACGCTGTAACCAAGCGGAGTTACAGGCGGATAATACGGAGCTACGTTTGATATAAGCCACTGGGATTGAATATACTGCTGACATTTCTTTAAAGCCTTCTTGTAGAGTTTATTATAGACATGGTGTATATACTTCCGCATTTGTTCACCACATTATATGACCTCCGTAGTCGCTCTCGGCAATCCCAAGACAGTCTTTACAGTTGTTTTTCATAGCATTACTTTTGCGGCAGTAAAATAAAGAAAGCAAAATGCCGATCCAATCATGTAAATCAAGGTTATGAATGCCAGTTTTAGCGAGAAGCGGATTACAAACAGGCATCATGCTAACAGCACAGAGACTTGTAATGTGTACAGCTGACAACGCAGAATTTGCTAGTGTGCGATGAACCGATGTCGTGTATGTGGTGTGCGCCTTATGTGTCGTCTGATTCTCAGATACTCTTTAGGTTCTCCCCATATCTAGGCTGCATCACTAACATCGGGTGGTTTTTCGCAGACTGATATCCCGCGCTATAAATTCATTAAAGCTTCTCGTTCACTTACAATGTGCGCTGATACTCTGAGCCCACCCAGTCCTTTCCAGGCGCTATATGCCTGTGCGGCCGAGCATATGCGTACGTCATTAGTGTATTGATTGCTTTGACATATCACCGGAACAGACTGCACTAACATGTGCGCAGCTAGGTATCCCATTTGGCGGTACGTTGAAAGCTATGCTAGAAATGCACTACATTACTCATCGTCGCTGGCCATAATGCTAGCGCCTGACGTGCGTGCTAACGGTTTTTACAAACACTGCGTTCATCCAAGTGTGCACTCCTGCTCCATGCGATAGCCCACAGCGTTTGTAATACAGCGCGCCAAGGCATTTCCTTTTTCCATGGAAAGAACTGAAAAATGGAAGGTTAAAGCAACCGGTTTCGCGCGCACGGAACGCAGAGAGAGAGAGAGCGACAATAAAAAAAAAAAAAAAAGAAGAGAAACGGGCAAAGGCGCTCAGATTTCTCGGAGCACGTACGCCGTCGCCGGCCGCAGCGCCTGCGCATGCGCAGCGGCAGCAACGGCGGCGCACCATCTCTCCGCGTCGATTTGAATTCTCAACGGCTGCGCCAGGCAAGTCAACGCTTGTTGCTGCTGGTGAGCTGCCTGCACCTTGGTGTCTGTGTATTCGTCTCGACTTTGTGGCATCACACGTCAACTACACTGAACGGTAAGTTTTAGCGAAGATGTTTTCCGTCACGTGAGCGTGTTTCGTAGCGCGAACCGGCTGCATGTAATGTAGGCGACTCGGGCGTAGTGTCGGTTTGACGTTTGCTTTGTAAACGCGCTCGGGTTCTCGATTCTACTATAGGGAATGTTTAACGGCAAGCGATCGCTCGCGCTTGTCCATTTCACCGTCATTGTCAATGTCCGTGAAAAAGGAAATATACCATGTTTAACGTGGATACTGAGCAGAAATAAGCGCGGATTGTGTGTGTTAAGCGGCGTACTGTGGGCAGGTCTCGTTTTGTGGCGCTCGGTCGGCGGCCATAAACGCTGCGCTGCCTGTCTAATAAAACTCATCTAAAGCGCTTTATGTATATACCTCTAAATTGTGCTAGAGTGACGAATTGTCTAAAAGAGACGTACTATCACGATGGAAAGAAACGCGAACAGCGGACCGCGTGGCCGAAGCATAACTGAAGGCATAGTGCGCGCCGTCCGGTCATCACCATGGAAATGCGCGCATGTCCGGTTTGATTGCTCTGTGCGATGATGCACCCCCTATACTGCGATATTTTTGTTTCTGTTAGTACAGTTTGCGCTCTCATCATTACTGCGACGTCACCTTTTGTCGTTTTCAAATAAAAGAGAAGTAAAATAGAAAGAAAATATCGCAATATAGGGGGTGCATCATCGCACAGCGCAATCAAACCGGACATACGCGCCTGTGAATGGTGATGACTGGACGGCGCGCACTATACATTCAGTTATATGCTTCGGCCACGCGCTCCGCTGTTCGCGTTTCTTTCCATCGCGATAGTACAGTTGAATAAATGCTAGCGTACTCAGATGAAAGGCCGTGTTTGCGGGTCATGCATCAGCAAGCCGCGTGTGCTGCCGTTTTCGTAAGTCAAAAGTCGGAGTATTTATGGGGCTCCTGGCAACCAGTATAAATATATATAACCGCAAAAGCTTTCAGCGCACGAAACTCGCGATAAGCTCAGTCAATCGCAGCTTCGCAACTTAACCGAAAGAATTGGAGAACAATAAATTAGTGGCTCGGGGAAGCACGCTTTACACGCTTGAAACTGAAACCATTGGGTTTGAGGAGAGTTTGAAGATTTTCTGTGCTGTGCTCGTGTTGCCATGAATTACGAACTTCGCCAAGCACTTGTCAGCTTTATTAAACAAGTGATTCAACTCAGCTGAATCTAATAGTGCATTTCAAGTGACTGACGTGTCATTCTTTATAATTACAATTATGCAAGCATTAAACCACAATATTTTTTATTGCCCCTAAACAGCGGGTGTCATAGACTGCCAAGGAATTTTCATGAAAACAGCCAGGGAAAGCTTGGAAAAACATCAGGGAAATTGAAAATGACAACATAGGTATGCTGTCTTGTTATTTCCATACAATGTTTCCAGAGAATCGCTGTCTTAAACATATTTTTGAAGCATTTCAACTCCCCCCAAAAATTACAAATTGGTATCATTTTCTGAAAAAGAAATGAAAGTGAAGCATGCTGACATGGGACATTTCTTACTCAATCTTTTTGCATTGCCTAAGTGTCCTGAACCTCGAAACTCTAGAAAAATATACTTATGTTAAAGAGCGCCTTCAATTATTTACTTTGATAGCATTCATTGTAATGACAGTTCAATTTTGTTTCCCAGGAGGTACATATGTGTCGTGCCACAACACAGAAAGTGCTCACGGGGTATTTCTGGTGCTCATGTGGTATACCTAACTTGCAACCGTGTCAGCATGCCGAAAAGATATGATTATCTATAGGAAACTAAGTGACCATATCAACACAATCAATCCATCTGCCTTCTATTGAAGTTATGGCTAATGATGTATCAGTTAGGAGTATAAGAAAGACATTTAAATGTGTATAAGGAAAATAAATGACAATCTTTGTCATGATACGTTCAATACTCCAGTCACTCATTTGAGCATATTATTCCGCACGGGTATATTGAATTACCAGCCAAAAATGTAAACAGTCCAACTGTGTAGCCTAGTTTCCGCAATTAATATAGAGATCATTTGGGTTAATTAAGTACATTAATGTGTCATATGGGCTTGTCATAAAATGTAACATACTGTTGCTGGCGCCAGCAGCAATTGTAACAGTTCAATGGTTCATCATACGGTAGAGTGAAACATGCGATGCTACTGTTTTGTATTGACAAGCAGCCATTAGGCATAGTTAAACCGTAATAAGGATTGACTTAAGTGGTTTGAGCGAATATATTAAGCTGCTTTATGAACGTACAAAGAATACACATTTGTTATTTCTGCCTCACATTGTTGTATCTACATATTTGCAGCATGCACCTGCAGCACCTTCGGAACGGCTGACACGAAGGTCAAGGCCAGCCAGGCAACCGTGCTTGCCAAGGGGAAGCAGCTATAAATATGTAAATATTCTCTTTTGATGATAGCATAAGACATGCATTTTAATAAATTAATGTATTATATCGTTCAATAAAAACATTTAATTCAATATCGGTGCACTTGTTTTCTTTTTTGCACTACATGAGTCTGCACTAGTGGAATTGCTTGAAATATTTCTTTCTGCTACATATGAGAGTACAGCTGGTTCAGGATCATTATTAATCTATTAACATGAATGCATAAATGCAGATGGGAAGCAACAGGTGCACATGCATAATATACGTTCAAAATTTTGTTGCCGCCATATGTAAACAAAAATTTTAACTACCTTGTAGATAGATTTCATTCAAGCGAATGCATTGCATGCGACTAAACTTTCTTCAATGTGCAATTACACAAATGCTCATGCAGCTTTACATAATGATTCACGGCTGCATACATTTTAGATTTTTGACTGCTTCCATCTGCATGCATGCTTTTCTATGTACAGTTCCCTATGTATGTTCCCATATGCATACTGGACACAATAAATTTTTATAGACATTTCCAATAATCTGCTTATTAGCAAACCCCAGCAGCGTGTGTTTATGGAATAACATTGCCTGCCGAAACATAGTTAGAAAAATGTGGTGTATTATCTAGTATATATGGTGTCCCAGTAATTTTAGCCAAGCTGGTCAATGAAAATGAAAGGTTAAAAACAACACGGTGCAAGATATATGATCATAAAAAGACCTGAAGGTCAGACCTCTGAATTCAAGGCCGAATGCACGCCATAGGTCTTAAAATCGGATCTTATTGCACCGTCTTTTCTTAATATTATTTTTCATTGAACAGCTTCAGTAAATTTAAGTTAGCTGGGACACCCTGTAAAATTGTAAGGCTGAAGTCTATGGATTAGCTATAGACTGATCTACAGGAACTCTCTGTAGGTAGACTACCACATTCTACAAAAAGTGTAAGGCCATAAGTCCATAGACTGTCTATATACTGGTCTATAGTAATAGTCTATAGATAGTCTATAGAGGTTTGTAGATATTTTATAGACACGTATACAAAAGTAGAACTAAATGAGCCTATAGACTTTTGTCTATAGACATTCTGCAGACATTTGTTTACAAAAGTGAATTTTCATTGATCTATAGACCGTCTATAGTCAGTCTATAGACTCAGACATTTTGTAGACTGGTCTAGAAAAAGTGTATGGCCATAAGTCCATAGACTGTCTATAGACTGGTCTATAGGAATAGTCAATAGATAGTCTATAGACATCTGTCTATAGACATTTTATAGACTTATTTCTACAAAAGCAGAACTATATAAGCCTATAGACTTTTGTCTATAGACATTCTACAGACATTTGTCTACAAAAGTGAAAATTTATTGATCTATAGACAGTCTATGGTGAGTCTATAGACTCAGACATTTTGTAGACTAGTCTACAATTAGTGTATGGCCATAAGTCCATAGAATGTCTGTAGACTAGTCTAAAGAAATGTCTACAAAAAGTCTGTTGACTTCATAGACAGATGTCTACACACTTTATATAGACTTTCTACAAAAATTTTTGTAAGGGATGATAGCAGCTTTATCAGCTGTATAAACTTGGACATGCAGCAGCACCGGCAACACGCAGAACTGTTGTCGACGCCGTTGGCGTTTTGCCCGCGTTCGCTCAAAATGCGTGCGGCGTTGGTGACTGTTGCCGGAGTCTCTGATATAAATAGGCACTTGGTGCCGCAGCTAAACGTCGCCTCCCTTCCCTCCCCCTCCCCCCCACGGCCTTTCGTGCGTCGGAAGAAGGCACGTTTGCTCTAAATATATGGTGATTGTAGAGGAGGAAAGAGACGCTTACTTCTGCCGCCCTTAAGGGAGCACAGCGCAGAACGCGCGTTTGTTCTCCGCCGTGCGTTCACTCCCCGTGAAAGCGCGCGTCCCTCGCGCCCTTTCACTCGCACATACAGCGTTCGGCGCGCGGCGACGATTTCATCTCCATTGACGTCATACGGAACCTCACGGCGGCGGCGACGGCGACGCCGATGGCAGAAATCTGCTTTTGAGTGTCCATATAATTGCTATCGCAATAAAATAATAAACGATAGAATTCATATCTTCTCGAGAAAGTACAATATTATTACCGAGTGTCAATATGGTTTCAGAAAGAAACATTCAACAGAAAGTGCTCTATTAGAACAGAAAGAAATCATATTGTAACGAATGACTCAAGGACTTCTAAGGTAGCTATTTATTGGGGCTAACTTGTGCCCAGCAAGTAAATAAATTGAATAACTGCAGCGTTCCAAGCAGCAGATCAAGAAGCCTTCTTTTCCTCGAGCGGCGCTCCACTTCCTCTTCTTTTTTTTTTTGACAACGCGTGCGTGCGGCGATGCACGTGCCATTACCTCTTCGTCTTTGTTGTTTTCACTAATACGCCGTTGTCCTCTTGGAGGGCGCACGAACCTACGCGCGTTATTTAAAGACGGTTTTGTCTTGCGTCATTATTCCCCCTCCAAGAACGCATCGTCCCAATGCGTAAAGTGGCGAAACTGTTGACAAGCTGTTGTCCATACTAAAGTGGTATATGGCACTGAGTAGAGGTGTTTGGTAGAACATTCACTGCCTGTCATAATATGGCTTCATTCTGACCACATGCACAATTTCTGTGCGACGTCGGCATTGTGATGAGGTCACTTGTCCTTCCGGCGTAACCTCGTAGTTTAAGGGACTAATGCGGCGAAGTACTCGGTAAGGGCCGAAATAACGGCGCAGAAGCTTTTCGGACAGGCCGCGCGTCCGTACAGGAGTCCACACCCAGACTCTGTCACCTGGTGCATACTCGACTTCTCTTCGCCGCAAGTTGTACCAGTCGGCGTCAATGCCCCGTTGTCTTTGTTGAATGCGGTGTCGCGCCAGCTGACGTGCTTCTTCGGCCCTCTGTATAAATTCGCCGATTTCAGGGTTTTGTTCTGCACTGTCGTTTACCGGCAGCATTGCATCTAAGGGTGTGGTAACTGTTCGGCCAAAAACAAGCTGAAATGGCGTCACTTGAGTGGTCTCTTGCAATGCGGTATTGTAAGCGAATGTTGCATATGGTAGTATCTTGTCCCATGTACGGTGCTCTAAGTCTACGTAAATTGACAACATATCGGTCAGCGTCCTGTTCAGTCGCTCGGTCAACCCATTTGTTTGAGGGTGATAGGCAGTTGTTTTCCTGTGGCTGGTATGAGTTAGTTGCATGATGGACTGCGTCAAATCCGCTGTGAATGCAGTTCCTCGGTGCGTGATAATAACTGCAGGGGCACCATGTCGTAGTACCACGTTGGTGACAAAGAATTCAGCCACTTCAATGGCTGTAGCACTGATTAGAGATGCTGTCTCGGCATATCGGGTTAGGTAATCAGTCGCCACTACAATCCATCGTTTCCCTGATGACGATGTCGGAAATGGACCAAGCAAGTCCATTCCTACTTGTTCGAATGGGGCTTCTGGGGGTTCTATTGGTTGGAGGAGGCCTGCGGGTTTCAATGGAGGCGTCTTGCGTCTTTGGCAATCCCGACATGTTCTCACATAATGCTGCACCGAACTCAATAGCTTTGGCCAGTAGTACTTAGCATGAATTCGAGCGAATGTTCTAGTCACTCCGAGGTGTCCTGCGGATGGGTCATCGTGACAGGCTTCCAAGATTTCGGATTGCAAGGATGAAGGAACGACGAGTAAGAATTTCTCTGTGCTGTGCTCAAAATTTCTTTTGTAGAGGACGTTATTTATCATCACATACGATGATAATCCCCGTTTGAAAACTCGCGGAACATGGACGGGGTGTCCTTCCAGGTGCCTGATGAGTAGAAGCATCTCGGCGTCAGACTGTTGATGTTTGGCCATCTCAGACGTGGTCACGGCTCCAAGAAAAGGAACGTTGTGTCCATCTTCCACAGGAGCAGACTCGACCGGAGCACGTGACAAGCAATCAGCATCACTGTGCTTGCGACCAGATCTATACACGACCGTTATGTCGTATTCCTGCAGCCTCAGACTCCATCTAGCAAGTCGCCCAGAAGGATCCTTCAGGTTTGCAAGCCAGCACAACGAGTGATGGTCGCTGATTGCTCGGAACGGCCTACCGTATAAGTATGGTCGGAATTTTCCTATGGCCCATATTACTGCAAGACATTCCTTTTCCGTTGTAGAGTAGTTAGTTTCAGCCCTCGAAAGAGTGCGGCTAGCGTATGCAATCACTCTTTCATCGCCGTTTTGCCACTGAACGAGGACGGCACCAAGCCCGAAATTGCTTGCGTCCGTGTGGATGTCTGTTTCCGCTTCGTCATCAAAGTGCGCAAGAACCGGGTGGTCTTGAAGTCGGCGTCGTAGCTCATTGAATGCATCTTCTTGTTCACTTAGCCAAATGAAAGGTACGTCTTCTTTCGTCAATCGCGTTAACGGCTCGGCAATCTTCGAAAAGTTTTTGACGAAACGTCTGTAATAGGCACAAAGTCCTAAAACGGCCTTTTTATCCGTTGGTCTAGGAAACTTTTCTACTGCTGCGGTCTTTTCAGGGTCAGGACGGATGCCTTCAGAACTAATCACATGGCCAAGGAAAAGGAGCTCATGGAAGCCGAAGTGACATTTTTGTGGCTTTATCGTCAGCCCTGCTGAACTAATAGCGTTGAGCACAGTCCGTAGTCGTTCCACATGCTGATCAAAGGTGGTAGAAAAAATCCCGACATCGTCAAGATAAACGAGACAGGACTGCCACTTTAACCCGGATAGTACAGTGTCCATCATCCGCTGAAATGTGGCAGGTGCGGAACAGAGGCCGAACGGAAGTACCTTGAATTCGTATAACCCGTCTGGTGTGACGAACGCTGTCTTCTCACGATCTCTTTCGTCCACTTCTATCTGCCAGTATCCACTTTTGAGGTCGAGAGAGGAAAAGAATTTCGCATCCCGTAGTCTATCAAGGGTGTCATCAATCCTCGGAAGTGGATAAACATCCCGCTTTGTGACAACGTTCAACTTTCGGTAATCCACGCAGAAACGCAAGGTCTGATCCTTTTTCTTTACCAGTACTACGGGCGAAGCCCACGGGCTGGTCGACGGTTGAATTACGTCGTCTCTCAGCATTTCTTCAACTTGGTTTGTGATGATCTCTCTCTCCTTCGGTGCCACTCGGTAGGGATGCTGGCAAATAGGCCTGACAGCTTCGTCGACAATGATACGGTGTTTGGCGATGGATGTTCTCTGGACTTTGGATGACGTTGAGAAACACGTGGCGAATTCTCGTATAAGGCTTTCTATTTGCTGCTTCTGGGTCGGCGATAGTGCTGCTTCGATCTTGATGGATGCAAGTATGGAGTCTAAGTTGTCAGACTTGAGTGGTGCAGCCTCGGAAGTGTTCAAATCCATTATCTGGACATAATCATTAAGGCGGGCAATCACAGTTCCCTTCGCAATGTGCTGGACTTCATTTCCAAAATTAGTGACAAAGACATTCGAACACCCACCACGCAGCCGAACAAGACCTCTGGCCATACAGACCCCTTTTCCGAGTAAGAGGCCAATGTTACTGTCTGCAATTCCTTCATAGTCGCTGAATACGTTGCTTCTTACGGCGAGAGCTATGCTGGATCTTGGGGGCATCGTGACGTCGTCGTCTATAATCTGGAGCGCATCAAATTGTTCTTCACACTCGAACGTAGCGATGGCGTGCTTCGTTGAGAACGACACACAAGATTCCTGTAAGTTGATTACTGCACTGTTCGCCTGCAAAAAGTCCATTCCAATAATTAAATCTCTCGAGCATTCTGGCAGGACAATGAAAGTAGCGACGTATGTGAAGCCACGTATTCCAATTCTGGAAGTGCACCTGCCCACCGGGTCGATAAAGTGTCCTCCAGCTGTTCGAATTTGCGGTCCTCTCCAAGGAGTCAGCACTTTCTTCAGTCTTCTGGTAAGTTCTTTACTCATAACTGAATGGTCTGCGCCTGTGTCTATTAAAGCAGTAATTTCGTAGCCGTCTACAACCACACACAAATCGGACGTAACGTCACTGTTTCCGCAACTGCTCTCGCGTCTGTCGTTACATTTCGGGGTCAGCGCTGGAGGCTCTGTTCTTGCGTCGACGGCGGCCTTACCTCCACAGGTCGCCGGTATTAGTTTTCCCGACGCGGGCTTTGGGAACTTCGCCTCGGGGAGCTGGAGGATGGACGCGGACTCGGTGATCGATACCGCAGTGGTATGGTTGACCGAGGTTGGTGTTGCTGTGAAGCATGAGGGCTTTGGCGCGTTGACAAATACTCCCGGATTTCAAAAGGGAGTTCACCGTTTCTTGGGCAAGGAGCGTTTACGGAAAAACCCCGAAGTCCCGCTCTGCGGTACTCGCACATCCGGTAGAGATGACCAGCTTCGCCGCAGTGGTAGCACAGTGGGACTCTATCCGGAGTGCGCCATATGTCAGCCTTCCGCAATCTCGTCTCAGGCGGAGGTGGCGCGAACTGAGGTTCGGGTACATGGGTAGGTGCCGTGACGAAAGTACGTCCAGGCGTTCCTCTGAGTACCTCGGCGTACGATACTGTCGGCCGTGCCATTGGTGACGCTTGTGGCTGTGCTTGTGGGTGCTGTTCGCGGACTGCTTGTCTCACTTCTTCACGGACCACTTCTGCCAATGAAGAGACGGCTGTAGGGCCATTGTTCAGCGGTTGCCTTTGGAGCTCTTCTCGAACCACAGACCTTACGAGTTCTCGTAAGACATCAACCCCGTTCCCGAACACCGCTGATATGGCGTCCACAGAGGCGATATTCATATCGCGGTTGTAGAGCCTCGCTCGCTGTTGGAGTGTCCTTTCCATAGTTGTCGCCTCGGCGCGGAATTCGGCAACGGTGCGTGGAGGGCTTCGAACCAACCCGGCAAAAAGCTCCTGCTTCACACCGCGCATCAGATGCCGAAGCTTCTTGTCCTCGCTCATGCTCGGATCGGCCCGGCGAAATAAGCGGGACATATCTTCGACATACATTGCCACGCTTTCGTTGTTTTGTTGGCTTCTTGCTTGCAAAGCGGCTTCAGCTCTTTCTCTGCGGTCTGTACTCGAATACGTAGCCAGCAGCTCCCGTCGGAAGTCATCCAACGACCGGAAGGCAGCTTCATGGTTTTCAAACCACGTTCGTGCGGAGTCTTGTAACGCGAAATAAACGTTGCGGCGCTTCCGGTCTTCATTCCATCCATTACAGTCCGCCACACGCTCAAAGCCTTCTAACCAGTCCTCGGCGTCTTCAAAAGTGTCACCGTGGTAAGGCTTAGGCGTCATCGGCTGATCAACGACGACGCGGGTAGAGGCGGTCTGGGATGTCATTTCGGTATTGGCTGCTGCTGCTATTCTAGTTGGCTCTGGCAAAAGGGAAAACTCGGGTCGCTCACCACGTAGGCGACGGCTCGTGCGCTGGTGGACAGGCGTGGCGTGAGCTCGTTGGGTCCGAGTTGGCGTGGCTCCGGGCTGCTTTCTTCAACTCGAATGGGGCTGGAAATCATACCCCGCACCTCCACCAGAATTGTAACGAATGACTCAAGGACTTCTAAGGTAGCTATTTATTGGGGCTAACTTGTGCCCAGCAAGTAAATAAATTGAATAACTGCAGCGTTCCAAGCAGGAGATCAAGAAGCCTTCTTTTCCTCGAGCGGCGCTCCACTTCCTCTTCTTTTTTTTTTTTTTTGACAACGCGTGCGTGCGGCGATGCACGTGCCATTACGTCTTCGTCTTTGTTGTTTTCACTAATACGCCGTTGTCCTCTTGGAGGGCGCACGAACCTACGCGCGTTATTTAAAGACGGTTTTGTCTTGCGTCAATATTGTACAATATCGAAAAGAGGCTTTTAACACTTGCATTATATTTGGACTTCAGTAAGGCCTTTGATCGCGTAAGTCATAAGTTGTTATTAGATAAATTAAAATGCTATGGATTTAGAGGAATCTCACTGACACTTATTCAGTCGTATTTGAGTGCGCGGTCTCAGTATGTTGAAATAAATGGCTTGAAATCGCGCACACAACCAATTGAAACCGGGGTGCCACAAGGCAGCATTCTACGGCCTGTATTATTTTTATTTTACATCAACGACATAATCAACATTGATGAATATTGTAAATTTATAATTTATGCTGATGATTGCACACTATTTTTTACTGGGAAAAAGTTAGGTACTCTCGAGGCGCTAGCAGCAAACACCTGTTATAAGCTTCGGGATTGGTGTACTAAAAACAATTTAACAATAAATGAAACAAAAACAAAATGTGTCCTTTTTCGAGCCCTTGGCACATCCCTACAGCTACCTAACCAGATTACCCTAGGCCCATACAAAATTACAGTTACCAAATGAATTAAGACGCTTGGAATAATTTTTAATGAACATGTATCCTGGAATGAGCAAATAGATCAGATTAGTTTAAAGCTGAGGCGCGTGGTTGCTGCCTTAAATCGTTGTCGATGTCTTTTGCCTCCTTCCATAAAGCGACTCATTTATCAAGCTCTCTTCCATGCCCACTTGAACTACTGTGCTTTAATATGGGGAAACACTACATAAACGAATTTGAATAAGCTAAAAATACTTCAGAAAAGAGATATTAGGGCAATAGAGAATATACCATACCTTGAACACACCAGACATCTTTTTGTTAAGCATAAAATTGTTATGGCGAACGATATGTACAAATGCAGGCTGCTACAATCCTACATTAGTGCTAATCGCGGGAAGCTTGACACGTTTCTTACACTTGCAAATCTCTAACATACTCAAAGTATTTACTTCCATCGATATAAACCCCGCTCGAAAACTCCATTCTCACGCACTATTTACGGAACACAAAGTTCAGGCGCGGATCCAGGGGGGATGTCCGGATGTCCTGACCCCCCCCTCAAATTTCTGCATCGCCCCCTCGCTGACAGGGGGATGGCCCTGTCGCAAATATATATATATATATATATATATATATATATATATATATGGCCACCAGCATTCTTCAAAAGTATTTTTCGCGAGTACCATTGGTATCAACCCTGTAGAAGTAAAGCTAGCTCGCTCACAAGCTTAGTTGTATTCCGTAGGAGTGTGGTGTCGCGAAGTTGCCGTAGTTTTTCTCATAAACACCTTGGACCTCCTGGCGGCGGCCGTGCCTTACTCGTCCCGTCGGTGGCGTCGAATGAACGAGGGGACGTCCCTTTTGCCAAACACGCCGAGGCCCGCTCGAGCGCCTTCGCGCCTGATAAACTTAGTTTCCCCTTGGGGTGTCAACGGTTACCTCATTCGCTGTCATCGGTTCCGCGACCAACCTGCTTAATGAAAGAGATCTCTCGCTGAAGTGTTCATATATAAATAAAAACAACTAACAGCTAAACTAAGAACTACGCATAGGCAACTTTTTTTAGCTGTAGCACTCATTGTGATCACAGTTGCACGTTGACAATATCCAGTACGAGCACAGTACCGTTCGTACGCTACAAGTTTTTCATTGTGACATCGCAGTTTTATTGTCGTACATTAAGCATAGGAGGCTCAAACCCGCCGGATCCGTTTATCTGAGTGGGCGTTCTCGCGGAGCGGGGCGAAGTCTCGAGCCGCGGCTGCGAAGTGGGGGAGCGTGACGTCAGCGGCGAACGCCAGCGCGCAGGCCTAGGATGGCGTCGCGTGGTTAGAGAAACGGGAGCAGATGCGCGCCTTGTGTAAAGGATGACGTCGCGTGAGAAACAAAACATGAAGACGCTGGCTCGCGCCCTCGGCTACTACGCCACATCGTTATTCTTGTAGGTGGCGTCTTGAGTCTTCATAGGCGGTGATTCGCATATCGTAAACAACCAGCGTAGTGGTTGCCGCGTTGGAGCGTAGCGTTACGCCCGTATTCAAGAACGTTCCTGTAGTCAACGCAACACCTCGACTCAAGAGGAAATATAGCACCGCCATCCCTCCAAAGAAGTGGTCACTGAGCTTCATGATCATTCACGGGAATTCTTTAAAATTGTCGCGTCTTTATCAGTCGAGAGGAGGCGCTGTGCTCAACAAGGTGGAGTGGAGGAAGAGCTTCGAGTCGAGGGCTGTTTGAGAATAGGGGAGTTAGTCCTCCAAATCAAACGAAGGTGTATCAGCCGAAAACAAAGAATCTTCTTAAGGAAATCAAGGTGTCTCAACAGAACTCCAAAGATGGACCCGTGCTTACGCATTTATAACGAACCTGCAAAAGATCATCCCAAATTTTATTTTAAGAAACAATACAGGCTTAATTTTGAACACCCGGTATATCTAAGTTTTATGGTTTTCTTAAAATTAGACACTGGCAGGCACGTGAAGACCATCTGCGCAAATAAGTTATGTGGCCAGGGGTACACAAAGTGAGATGATAATTATCGCTGTTAGCAGCCGAATTAACTAAAATTGAATAATTAACTTTTTATTGACTGCAGTAAGTGTGTATGTTTGTATTAAAAAGTTAAAGGCAGTCGTGTTTCTACACAGTTTCACTTGGAAGAATTATTCTAGCATGTCTGTGCTCCAACATATCCAACTCCAAATTTTAATTGTCATTCGCATGATTACGCATGCAACTTGCAAGAGAGTGAGGATCGGCGCAAAGCTCCTCCCTGATGTGACACCGCTGTTGCGTGCGGCATTTAGTCTGACAACGGGGCGGCCGGAGGCATTGGCAAAGATAATAACTGTCCCCCTTCCCCTCACGGCTGGTGAAATGAAAAAAAAAAAACAATCGAAGAACCCGTAACCGCTGTCGTAACACGCGACCGCGCAGCCTGTAAAGATGGCGGCAGCTGCCATGCCGACATAATGCCGCGAGCGGAGAAGCCGGAGGGCAGTACGCGTGCGTAATGGTGACTAGACGACCGGGCATGGTCCTTGCCTGGGCTACGCAAATAAAGTGACTGCTGATTTCCAAGTATTGTAAGTTTTATTGAAATCAAGAGTAACAACGGCACCATCAACAGCAGAAACCTTTTTAGCTATGCTAACGAATATTTCATACTGCCGCTTTCAGTTTGGTGTTGTGAAGTACAAATCTCATGACAACACTTCACCCATCAAGATGTCAATGCCCTTAAAATGTTCAAAATGCCTCCCTTCCACAGCAACGCAAAGAATAGACCGCTCTCGCGTCGACTCGATTATTCGATCTGCGCAGTACGACAATTGAAATTTGGAGTCGGATATCTCGGAGCACGGACACGCTAGAATAATTATTCCGACTGATACTGTGTAGAAACACGACTGTCTCTAAGTTTTCAATACAAACATACCCACTTACTGCAGTCAACCAAAAATAGTTGTTCAATTTTAGTTAATTGGGCTGCTCACAGCGATAATTATCATCTCACTTTGTGCCCCCCTAGCCACATAACTTATTTGCACAGGTGGTCTTCGCGTGTGCCTAATTTTAAGAAAACCATAAAGCTTGAACACCCTGTATTATCAGGCACAGCCGCCAAGCACATGGCTGTATTGGGTAACGTCCTTTTCCTATAAGCTCGGAGAAACCGATACCTGGCTTTGCTACAGGTCTTCTTCCTCTTTCTGGGGTTTTACGTACCAAAACGAGTTCTGATTATGGGGCAGTGGCGCACCGACGGGGGGGATTAGGGGGTCGTAACCCCCTCCCCCTGAGGCCGAGTTAAACCCCTTTTGTTTAACCCTTTTTCTTTCCTTGCGCCTTTGAGTACTGCAACTTAGATGTAAGACGCGCAATCGTTTGCACACTCGCAAGCTTGCGCAAAAAGAGCATTTTTTTGACAATTTACCGTGAAGAAACTCAAATTAGGGCTGTTTAGATGGTATTGGCAAACTAAGGAAAACTGTCAACCTCCCCTGGCAGATATCCTGGGCGCGCTACTGTTATGGGGCACGCCGTAGTGGAAGGCTCCGGATTAATTTTGGCCACCTGGGGTTCTTTAACCTGCACTACAACGCAAGGACACGGGCGTTTTTGCATTTCGCCTCTACCGAAATGCGGCCGCCGCGGCCGGGATTCGATCCTGCGATCTCGTGCTCAACGCCTGAGCTGACTGAGTCACCACGGCGGGCTACAGGTGTTGCTCTAGCCGTATAAAACGCGGGTTTATCGTGAGCAAAAACGGCAAATTTCGGTAAATAAGAAAGGCTACTATCATCATCATCATCATTGACAGAAGCTGACCCCCCCCTCAGAAAAAACCTGGATCCGCCCCTGGGCTTAGCCACACATTACCAAGCATTCTTAACGCAGCAGCAAGACATCGAAATCAAAACACTAAACCCCACCAATGTAATTAGTTTGTTTTTGTAACAGCGCATTCCTTAAATTGTATTGCTTTATATTGTTACGGGTTATTCTGTTAGGAGAGGGTTTATTGGGACACGACGTACCCGACGGTCTTGAGCGCCAGCCTAGGTTCCGTGATCCCTTGGCAAAACGTCCTCTTCTTCGACCCCCTTATCTGTGTCCCACTACAGCGTGTCCCACTACAGCTTATGGCACGCACCCAAATAACACAATACTTTCACGCTTGTAACACATCCCCCCGTGCAGACGAAGCACACCGGGCAAGTCAAACAGCATCGCGAGAGGTAAAGGGCTTCAAGCGGGCAACATGAGTCACTTCAGTCTCTGAAGAGCGTCAACCATTTGAATGGAGGCGCGCTATACGGCAATTAAATTCGCTTATACGCTCTAGCACAACATAAGGTCCAACATAGTGTGCCAGTAGTTTTTCGCATAACCCACGTTTTCTTGTTGGCGTCCATAGCTACACTAAGTCACCTGGATCATATGTGACGTGTCGGCGTCGGCGGTCGTAACGTGCCTTCGAGCGATCTTGTGAAGCAAGAGTGCGCAAATAAGCAAGGCGTCGGGCTTCTTCTGCACGACAGATGGTCTCAGATATGCAGGCATCATCGTGGTTCATAAATGGGAAAATCGTATCAAGGGTATAACGTGGCGGCCGGGCGTAAAGGAGAAAGAAGGGGCTGTAGCCGGTAGTTTCGTGCTGAGCGGTGTTAAATGCATAAGTCACGATAGGTAGAACACTGTCCCAGTTCTTGTGATCTGTTGAGATGTACATGGAGAGCATGTTCGTGAGAGTTCTGTTGGTGCGTTCCGTAAGGCCGTTTGTTTGGGGATGGTACGGTGTAGAGTGTCGAAAACTTGAACAACATAGACGAAGCATCTCTTCCACGAAATCTGCAGTAAACTGTCGCCCACGATCGCTAATAACGACTTTAGGAGGCCCGTGTCGGAGAATGATAAATCGTAGCAAGAAAAGGCACACGTCGGCTGCAGTAGCCGATGGTATGGCAGCCGTCTCACAGTAGCGTGTCAGGTGCTCAGTGCACACAACGATCCAACGATTTCCGTTAGAGGACCGTGGAAACGGGCCGAGAAGGTCGACGCCGACTTGCTCGAATGGAGTCCTTGGGGGTGGAACAGGGTGTAATCTACCGGGAGGAGTACTTGTGGGACGCTTGCGACGTTGACATTCGTTGCAGCTAGACACGTACTGCCGCGTCGTCTGATGCATATTGGGCCAGTAAAATCTTTCTTGAAGACGGTAAAGCGTTCTAGCTGCTCCCAAATGACCGGAGGTTGGGTCATCATGCATAGCCCGCAAGATGGAAGTGCGTAGACTTTTCGGGACCACGAGGAGATATCGTGAGCCTGTGGTAGAATAGTTATTCTTATATTGGAGCCCATCATGTGTGCAAACGCGATTGGCTGTTGATGTCTTTTTGGCAGCCAGCAGTTGCTTTAAAGTGTCGTCATTTTGCTGCTCAGTCTTAAAGGTACTTAGATTAGGAAATGCTGGCTCCAAGGATACGATGTAGTGGTCGAAATTGTCCGCGTCACAGTCCGTCGTGGGAAGCGGTAGCCGCGAAAGGCAGTCTGCGTCGGCGTGCCGTCGACCGCTTTTATAGGAAACGGTGAAGTCGTACTCCTGTAGACGGAGGGACCAACGTGCAAGTCTACCAGATGGATCACGCAGATTGACAAGCCAGCACAAAGAGTGATGGTCTGTGATGGTGGTGAAAGGGCGTCCGTACAGGTATGACCGAAAGCGCTGCACTGCGAAAATCACTGCGAGACATTCCTGTTCCGTGACGGTGTAATTGCACTCGGGCTTGCTTAGAGAGCGACTCGCGTACGCTACGACGTGTTCTTTGGTGTCGAATCGTTGAATAAGAACAGCGCCGACACCAATACCGCTAGCATCCGTGTGTAGTTCTGTTGGAGCCGCAGGGTCGAAGTGTTTGAGAACGGGATGGGACGTCAAACGGAACTTCAGTTCACGAAAAGCAGACGTACATTCCGGGGTCCAGTCAAATCGAACGCCTTTCTGAAGCAGACACGTCAGTGGATGCGCGATGTGAGCAAATCCGGGAATAACCCGACGGAAGTATGAGCAAACGCCCAAGAAGCTTCGCAGCTCTTTTACTGAGCGAGGTTGTGGAAAGGCTTCGACCGCAGCCGTTTTCGCTGGATCAGGTCTTATTCCCTCTTTGTCCACTAGGTGGCCTAGAACCAGCGTTTTGCGTTCTCCAAAGCGACATTTCTTGGAGTTTAATACCAAGCGTTCTTTGCCTAGGCACTCTAGCACAATATTGAGGCGTGCGTTGTGTTCACAAAACGTGCGTCCGAAAATCACGACATCATCCAAATAACACATGCAGACTTCCCACTTCAAACCACGCAGAATGTTGTCCGTGAATCGCTCAAAAGTTGCGGGTGCGTTACACAGCCCGAACGGCATCACATTAAATTCGAAAAGTCCGTCTGGTGTAATGAATGCCGTTTTTTCCTTGTCTGCCTTGTGCATCGGAATCTGCCAGTATCCGGACCGCAAGTCTACACTCGAAAAGTATGAGGCCGAAGAAAGGCAATCTATAGCATCATCAATCCGTGGCAAAGGATATACGTCTTTCTTGGTAACGGCGTTGAGGCGGCGGTAATCAACGCAAAATCACCAAGTGCCATCTTTCTTTCTGACTAGAATTACTGGGGCTGCTCACGGACTACTCGATGTAAAGGGATAAACGTGGACCGTCACGTTTGTTGACGTGCGGTGCGGTGAGGAAAGACTCGAAGGCGATATTGGGATGGGTTGCACAGACACACATATAATTCACACTATTTTTTACACAGACACAAGTAAGATTCTCTAACACATTATCTGCTAGCATATGAAGCCCTACGCGGCAGAATACAAAGTTTCAGTCCCTAGCCCACTAACACGCAAAGTCCGAGCGTCGCGGTATACGGCCCCCCAGTGGTCGCTCACGTGTGGTCGTAACCTTCCTTGACACGCCGAATGCGTCGGAGGTGGCTTGGGTAGGCAGTGGCGGTGACGCGGCGACAACCGCTTGGTTGGTGGCTCAGGATTCTGACGCCGGAACTGCGAACGCAGCAGACTCCCGAGAGCACAGGAACTGCCAGATCCGAGGAACCGGCCAGGCACGGGACACGGGCAGGACCTCGGTTCGGTGGCTTGCGACCCGTCACGAGGCTGCCCAGCGATACACCCGGGTAGCCCTCTCGGGACTGCTTCCACGAAGCTTCCTCGGCCCTCGTTCGATCGGCCCTCGTGTCCGCAGCTGCCCGTTCGCTCGTGTCTTCTTCTTCCTTTTCTTCTGCCACCAACCCTCGTGCTCTCTTATTTGCCGCGTCGTGTCGCATATGTAGCTGCCATCGTTGTCGTCTTTCACCACACTACCCCTCACACAAGAAAGTTGTTTCACTTTAAACAACTTCGCCATGCAGAGTAGGCTTGCAGCAGGAGGACTTGTTGCACTGACACATAGCGCACCAAGTAGACAGTTCACCGGTTGCACACAGTTCACACAGTATTAAAAAAGAAAAACACGCACTTGTATATAAACAGTAACAGAGGCTATGTGCACACATATAAACTTGGATACTAAGACACTCTGCTCTAATATTGTCACTGCCTTTGATGTATTCTACAGTGATGTCATATTTCATAATCAGTAAACTCCAGCGCAATACTCTGTTGTTCACATGCTTGGAGGAGTTAATGTATGAAAGTGGTTCTTGTTCAGTGCAATAAATGGCGGGTCGTTCCCTTTATCTTCTCGGGTGTTGCCCCCTACAGCAGCTTGGTGTTCAACCGACGGTAAGGAACATCTTTCCTCATACTTTTTAAGTAAGTTTATATGAAATGCACTTCTTCGCGTGCCCAAGTCAACGACGTAATCAAGGTCGCTTCTCTTTTCAATGACGGTGAATGGTCCCTTCCACGTTAGGATCAATTTGTTGTTCTCAGATGGTAGCAACAATAATACTTTGTCTCTCACGGCAATGTGTCGCGCCTTTGCCTTGCGATCATAATATTGTTTTTGTGTAATTTTCGCTTTTCGAAGCTCCTCGTGGGCTAGTTGACACGTCTGCTGGAGTCGTTCCTGCAGCTCTACTAAGTAGCCGTAAGTCGTTTTGGTCTCTTCGTCCAAATGTTTCCTTGACCAAAGCTCCTTCAGGATAGTCATCGGTCCTCGTAAGTAACGGCCATAAAGGAGATCAAACGGTGAGAAACCCAAGCTTGTCTGTGGGACTTCTCTGTACGCAAAAAGCAGTGGTGCCAAGTATCGATCCCAATTTTTGGGGCTTTCTTGACACATTTGCCGAATCATCTGCTTCAACGTACCGTTAAAACGTTCCACTAAGCCGTTTGCCATTGGATGATATGGAGTAGTGGGTAGCCGTTTAAAGGAAAGCAGGCGGCTTAGCTCTTTCATGAGTTGTGAGGTGAATTGTGCACCTCGGTCGGTAACTATTTCCCGTGGGATTCCAACGCGGGAAAACATCGCAAGCAATGCCTCGGCAATTCTTTCCGAAGCCGTGGGTGCGGCCCGCGGCTTCGTCGCCTCCCTGAGAGGGGGCAACAGAGCTTCTCAGGACCTCCATTAAAGTTCTTTGTCTGTCTGTCTGTGTCAATGCTCGGTAAAGCAACTGCGTCTGGGTAACGCGTTGCGAAGTCCACCATGGTAAGAACAAATCGGTTACCATTAGCGGAAGTAGGGGAAAGGGGTCCGATAATATCAATAGCGACTCGCTGGAAAGGAGTATTGATTATCGGCATGTTTCCAAGAGGTACACGTCCTACCAGGTGTTTTGGGACGGTCCTCTGACAAATGTCGCATGATTTCACGAACCGGGTGACATCTGCTTGGACACCAGGCCATTAGAATTCTTCTGAGACCCTGTCGGCCGTTCTCTTTGACCCTTGATGACCAGAGAGGATCCCTTCATGCGCTATCTTCAGGACGGAACCCCGAAGATCTCTCGGAACAACAAGCTGTTCGATTTCTCTTTTTGTCGCAGATTTATAACGCCGGAAGAGAATATCATTCAGTAGTATAAATGTAACAGTGGCCGATCGCGTGGTTTTGGTCTTGCCTACGTCCGCGAAGCAACCACTGAGACTTCGATCTTCCTTCTGTAACTTTGCCAAAGCATCAGGGAGTGACGTCTAGCGGGTTTACAAGGGCTACTGGCAGCTTTGTTGAAAGGGAGTGTGACGCAGCAACCATAGTAGTATCCTGAACTGGGTAGGTTTTCGCTTTGTCGTGCGGCCCACCCTCAGTACTTTCTTGGCAATGCTGTGCGGTGGGCTCCATCTTCGCATCTGTGCCTCCAGGTAACTCGAGAGAGGGGCAAGCACCGTTAACATTGCCCAGAACAACATCATACAATGGACGCTCCATGCATATGGCACGCACAGTGCCTCTAAAGAACGGACAGTCAACTTGGACTTCAGCTTCGGGAAGGTATCGTGCAGAACTATCTTGTGAGCTTCAGCTCTCAACATAGCTTTATTCAGAGACGAGGTCAAGCAACCTTGAGAGTCGTGTGACGTTTTGCAAGAGAAGAGCGGAGAGCCGGAGTTTTTTCAGCCTCAAACAATGAACGCAGTTTGAATTTTTGTCAATTAAACGTTTTTCAACCTTTCTGCCCGCTTCCTCCGCTCACACATGGCGCAGTCGACATCCGCAACCTGCCACAGCCACTTCGCCCGCCAAGTAAGCCGCCGTGCCCTCGATTGAGCGCTGTTGAACGCCAAACCATTCCTAAGCCTACCCAGCCCGGCGTGTCAACAACGATGTCGTTCATCAACTGGCGTGTTGCCACCGCAGAAGACCTCGCCACGTTGAATGCACAATTGATTAAAACTGAGCTGCAACGCCGAAACCTCTCCACAACCGGCAACAAGGAGGAACTAATCGACCGACTTTCGGTTGAGACCGCGAAAGACCCACCGCCAAACCACGAACCCGCGCCATGCGTGCCCGAGATTTCAACGTCGTTCCCGACCATGCCAGTGCCTACGACGTCATTCCCAGCCATGCCAGCCTTCACGTCAGACACAGCAGAGAACATGCAGCGCATGGCAGCTTTTCTTCACCAAAACATGGCCATTATGATGACCACGATAGCAAGTCACGCGAACCCAGTGCACGTGACAACGCTACCAGACCTCTCAGCTTCGCTGCCTACCTTCAACGGAAGTGGCACCCCTACTTTCAAGCATTGGATCGAAGAGCTCGAGCGCATTCAACGACTTGCACGATGGGAAGACCCAACTCTTCTCGCCATTGCACAAGGAAAGCTACGTGGAGTCGCAGCAGACTGGCATGCCTCAACAGGGCGACAGCTTACCACATGGACCATCTGGAAGGCCGGACTCCAAGAACAATTCGGCGAGCAACTTTCCATGATACAGTGGCAGCAGAAGGTCACAGCCCTCACACAAAAAGCCGGAGAGAGCCTGCAACAGTACACCTTTGCAAAGCTAAAGACCATGTCACGTTGTCCAGTCCCCATTACTGACAAGGAACGCATAGAATACCTCGTTCAAGGCATTCGTGACGACCAGGTAGCCACATCCATCGCTGTTCAGCGACCCCGTACCGTGGACGACTTCCTCAGCATTGTATCCGAAGTGGATAGAGCAGTGGACCACGCCCGCCTGATCCGATCTCCACAGCCAGCAGAGCAATTCGCAAGACAGCCGGGACGCCCCCAGCTCCAGAGTGCTACTGCCAGAACTGGCAGTGTTGTGAACTCCTCACAGACTGCTCGACCATCTACGTTCCAGCACACCACACGCATGACACCGCCTCCTCGTATTAACAGCCTACCGCCTGCGGACCAAGAGTCGAGGTACGAAGCCATTTCAGCTAAGTATGGTGCCCCAGCATACAGAAAAGGACAAGACTTGAAAGATGCTGTGTGCTACAACTGTCAAGAGAAGGGTCACCTAGCAAGTAAATGTACTACACCAAATCAACCTTCGGGTGACAACAAGCCGACACTCCCCAAAGCACCAACAGCCTGTGTTGGCCGTGTCGATGACACCCTGCATGGATCCAAGTTCAGATGTGCCGTCGCTACTGCTCACGTCAAAGGACTGGGAGAGATCAGTGCTTTCCCAGACAGCGGTTCAAACATCACCATTCTTGCAGCAAGCTTAGCATCAAACCTCAACATCGAACCGTGGACCAAGCCACCTTTGCTTGTCGTCGGCGGAAGCTCCGTCATGCCTGAATGATGTCTTTTTGAGGATCACTATTGGGCCTCTATCCGCAGTTGTCGAAGCAGCCATCCTTGAACGGAACGCCCTTCCCCTCATTCTGGGAGAGGATTGGTTTTACGCAGCTCAAGCTGAACTCCACTTCAAACCTCCGAAGCTGCCTGTGATCTGCCAGCCATCTACCAACGTTGTCGTGCAGTGCAAAGAGAAACTATTGCCAAGAATGTCAAATGCAGTAATTTTGACAACATCCGCATTGTCACGTTTTGATCCCTCGCAGCCCACGGCAGAGCCACTTCAATTCGAGTACGAGCCAGACGAGAATGAACCCTTGTGGAGCCAGCTCAACAAGGCGGCCCTAGTTCAACTGGAAACAACAGGCCCCACAAGCCCACTCCAGACCAGCTCTTCCAGCCCATTGCCTTCAGACCCACTTGCTAACGTCCCTGACGATCCCCTGAATGACATCTGCCTTGGAGCTCAGCTCAATCACGAAGAACAAGCAGCCGTAAAGCGCATTGTACAACGTCATGCTGGTCTTTTCAGCACAAGCCCTGAAGACATCGGTCTCTATGAAGGAATCGAACACGAGATCAAGCTGGTGCCTGACGCCAAGCCCTACGGTCGACAGCCGTACCGTTACACAGCCAGTGATAGACAATTTCTCGAGCGTCAGACAGCGACTCTGCTTGAGAGTGACATCATCCGACCATCCTATGGCCCATGGGGCTTTCCAGCAGTGGTAGTGACGCAAAACAACAAAAAGAGGCTGTGTGTGAATTACATACCTCTGAACCATATCACAGTGAATGTTCTGCAGCCACTTCCCCAGGCTGATGACATTTTTGATGACCTTGCTGGCAGCTCCCTGTTCGCGGTCTTGGATTTGTGCTGTGCATACTGGCAAATCAGAGTGAAAGAGGAAGACCAGGAGAAAACCACATTCATCATGCACCAGGGTACTTTCAAATGGACGCAAATGCCTTTCGGGTTGAAGAATGCACCATCCACCTTTGAAGACTTCTCGCCCGGTGTCACGTAGTGCAGAAACTGCATCTGCTTTGCCGCTGAACGATCAGTGCCCAGTCAGACAGCCCAGACTGCCCACCCACCTACAAGACTATGACCTGTCAATGCAACAGAAGCTTTTCTTTCCCAAGTGGACTTGGACTTCTAAGTGGGGTGGGATGTGAGCTTCAGCTCTAAACATAGCTTTATTCAGAGACGAGGTCAAGCAACCTTGAGAGTCGTGTGACGTTTTGCGTGAGAAGAGCGGAGAGCCGGAGTTTTTTCAGCCTCAAACAATGAACGCAGTTTGTAATTTCGCCAATTAAACGTTTTTCAACCTTTCTGCCCGCTTCCTCCGCTCACAATCTAATAAATAGACAGTGCGCGTTTCCCCAGTAAACTTGTTTGCTGGCACAAGAGAGCGCTTTACTACGACAGTGTCGCAACCGGTATCTCTCAAAACAGTTACGGGTTGGCCTTCTAGACGCCCTTTTGCTGTCGGCATTCCTTCTGTTCGTAGTTTCGGCCCAACGGTGCTTTGCGCACCTGAACCAATCTTTTCAGAACTGCGGTCTTCAGTGTTTGCAGCATGTGTGCTCTGTTCTTGCCGCCCATCTTCTTCGGTTGGTTGGTGGCGTTCAGAAAGAGAACACGAAGCCTCGTTGCGGTCCTTGGGGTTTTTGGTAAAGCCTTCCGAACCATGGCCAGGCTTCTTCCCTTTCCAACCCGTCGCAGCTTTAGATCCGCTAGTCCTAGACCAGCAGTCCGACGGCTTGTGTCCTCGCTTGTTGCATATGAAGCAATGGGGCTTCACTTGACCGCTTGATGGCTCATTAGCTTGCGTTCCACTCTTCACATACACCTTTTCTTCTAGACCTCTAGCCAGATTTGTCAGGCCTTGCGCTTCGAGATAGTGATCCGCGGTCCTGGGGGTTTTTGGTAAAGCCTTCCGAACCATGGCCAGGCTTCTTCCCTTTCCAACCCGTCGCAGCTTTAGATCCGCTAGTCCTAGACCAGCAGTCCGACGGCTTGTGTCCTCGCTTGTTGCATATGAAGCAATGGGGCTTCACTTGACCGCTTGATGGCTCATTAGCTTGCGTTCCACTCTTCACATACACCTTTTCTTCTAGACCTCTAGCCAGATTTGTCAGGCCTTGCGCTTCGAGATAGTGATCCGCTGTTTCTGCTAAACTGTCCAGACCTTTGCAACCTCGCTCCTTCAAAAAGATGGCAAGCTTCTGATCACATCGTCGCAGGAACTGTTCGGAGACAACCTTGTTTCTCAAGGCGTCATACGTCTTTTCAGTTTTGGCCAACTCTTGCCAGTGATCAAAACACCCAAGCAACCTGCCTGCAAATTGGCGACCTGTTTCGCCATTGTCCGGCTTGGCCTCTCGAAACTTGATTCGATAGCCCTCTTCCGTGAATTTAAACCTCTGGAGCAATGTTGCCTTAAGCTTAGCAAAATCAGTCACGTCTTCAGCAGACATGCGCCCGACGACAGTGAGTGCCTCCCCCGTTAAACACAAACTCAAAGATAGGGCCCACTTGTCGTTAGGCCACCCTTGGTCTCTGGTCACTCGCTCGAACCTCTGAATGTATGCGTCAAGCTCATCCCGAGCTTCATTGAACGCTGGAATCAACTTGTGCGGGCTTCGGAAACCTTGATTACTCGCTTCCCGATCCCTTGAGTCGGCTGTGACTGCTTGACTTGGCTGTTGCGATTCTTGAACGCGCAGCCGTGGTTCCAACAACTGGCGTTCTCCAGCTTGCCGCTCCAACTCTCGTGCATGGTCCTCTTTGGCAGCCTCATGCTCTTGTGAACGGCGTTCTCTTTCTCTGCTACGCTCCTCATCCATCCACTGCTGGAGTGCCTTGCCTGTGAGTCGCAACTCTTTACCGAGACCTATCAGTTTTTTCGGCATCCATCCTCAACCACCGCACGCGAACAGAGACTCTCAAAGGTGTTACGAGAGTTTAGTCCTATTCGCGGACGCCAGATAATGTAAAGGGATAAACGTGGACCGTCACGTTTGTTGACGTGCGGTGCGGTGAGGAAAGACTCGAAGGCGATATTGGGATGGGTTGCACAGACACACATATAATTCACACTATTATTTTGCACAGACACAAGTAAGATTCTCTAACACATTATCTGGTAGCATATGAAGCCCTACGCGGCAGCTAGAATACAAAGTTTCAGTCCCTAGCCCACTAACGCGCAAAGTCCGAGCGTCGTGGTATACGGCCCCCCAGTGGCCGCTCTCGTGTGGTCGTAACCTTCCTTGACACGCCGAATGCGTCGGAGGTGGCTTGGGTAGGCAGTAGCGGTGACGCGGCGACAGCCGCTTGGTTGGTGGCTCAGGATTCTGACGCCGGAACTGCGAACGCAGCAGACTCCCGAGAGCATAGGAACTGCCAGATCTCAGGAACCGGCCAGGCACGGGACACGGGCAGGACCTCGGTTCGGTGGCTTGCGACCCGTCACGAGGCTGCCCAGCGATACAACCGGGTAGCCCTCTCGGGACTGCTTCCACGAAGCTTCCTCGGCCCTCGTTCGATCGGCCCTCGTGTCCGCTGCTGCCCGTTCGCTCGTGTCTTCTTCTTCCTTTTCTTCTGCCACCAACCCTCGTGCTCTCTTATTTGCCGCGTCGTGTCGCATATGTAGCTGCCATCGTTGTCGTCTTTCACCACACTCGACTCTTGAATAACGTTTTAGGGGCGAAGCTCCTTATAGCGGCACCCGTTCCGTCCCCGTCGTAGTAGTAGTAGTAGTGTGTAACCAGTCTGAGAAAAATGAGAAAAAAATTCCGAAGTTGTGTCCGTAGCGCGGAATCGAACCAGGGACCCCTCGCTTCCGAGCGCGCGGCGTTAGCCCACTACGCCACGAAGCGGACATGGACAAACGCACCACGATGGCTATAAATACCCAACATTAACGAAAGGCCGCGTTTCTAGCGCGTTTCTAACGCGTTTGTGCTAGCGCGTTACGGCCCGTGTAAGAAGCTGGTGTAAGACGCTGTAGCCTCTCCACCTTACCTTCAACGCGTTTCGAAGGCGCTGCCCAAAGCGGTGGCAAGTCAAGTTCAAGTCGAGGAACGTTTATGAATACGGGGGGTATACTCTCTCAGCAGTCATGTGATGGCGTCGGCAAACGCGGTGCACGTTCCGGCATGTGTAAATGGCTGCGTAAGAAGCTGTGGCCGCTCCCCCTTACTAGAGAGTACTGCACGTTTCTAACGCGTTTGTGCTAGCGTCCCCTTAAGCGGGAGATCCGATGATTCCCTCCGGAGCTTCGCCCACTCATCATCATTCACCCCGTGGATATGCTGTGATTTTTTTTCTTCAGCATGTCACGGACTTGGTCATTGATGACCTTGCGCTCCGAAGGGGACACCCGGTATGGCTTTTGTCGCAGAGGCTGGTGAGATCCTGTGTCTATGCAGTGTTGTACACGAGAAGGTGGAAAGGTAGGTGGAGTTTCTCGCTGGGAAAAGTCGAACACCGAGACGTGCTTTCGTAGAATATTCGCGAGCTCCTGACGTTGGTTCGTACTGAGCGATTTGTTTACCATAGCCATTATGGAAGTGTCCGTCGCGCATGCAGCTGAATGGGACTCATCCGTGGCATCGGGGCCTTCTGCGAGGATGGCGAGCGCCAACACTTGATGTTCACGAATAGCTGCAAGTTTCAGATCCTCTGGTAGTATTGTGGGTTCATTGGAGCAATTTATCGTCCATAAGACAGTACGCCCGTCAATAACCGACAGCGTGCAATAGGGGACCAGAACATTCTTCTTAATGCAACTAAGGGGGACGGGCTCTATGGCAGCATCAAATGTTCTGTCGGTTGCAGGAAAACAGGCGACTGGGACACATTTCGCAGACAACGGCGGTACAACGGTATCTGCAGACACATAAAGGGCACTTTCACTTTCGTAACACGGCGGGTGATCCACAAAAACGGCCGGAAGGCTCGAATCTACAGTTATTTCACCCGTTCGGCAATCAACATTGGCACCACACAGCTTCAGAAAATCGAGGCCCAGAATTACGTCATGCGTAGCATGAGGTAAAACTACGAACTCCGCGTTTTATGTTTCACTGCCCAAGCTAACTTTCACACTGCACAGACGTACAGGGTATAATAGTTCTCCACTCACTCCACGAAATGTATCGGCACGGTCCCATGAAAACAGCACCTTTCGTCCTAGCAGGCGTTTGAATGCGAGACTCATTACTGAAACGGTCGCTCCTGTGTCCACTAAGGCCATTGTTGAGACACCGTCTACACGCACACACACCTTATTATTGCGATAGCAATTATATGGACACTCCAAAGCAGATTTCTGCCGTCGTCGTCGCCGTCGCTGTCGCCGTGAGGTTCCGTATGACCTCAATGGAGATGAAATCGTCGCCGCGCGCCGAACGCTGTATGTGCGAGTGAAAGGCCGTGGGGGACGCGCGCTTTCACGGGGAGTGAACCCACGGCGGCGAACAAACGCGCGTTCTGCGCCGTGCTCCCTTAAGGGCTGAAGAAGTAGGCGTCTCTTTCCTCCTTTACAATCACCATATATGTAGAGCAAACGCGCCTCCTTCCGACGCGCGAAAGGCCGTGGGGGGGAGGGAGGCGACGTTTAGCTGCGGCACCAAGTGCCTATTTATATAAAAATGTCACAGTTTCGCCCTAAGGGCGAAGCAATGAATGCGATAGCAACACAGCAATGTCATACGAAGTAAGGTGAGCGGCTTTGGTAGCAATATGAATTGTAGTAAACATGAGCTGATTAAGTAAGCAGGTGCGCTGTGGCGTAAGTAGACCGACATGAAGAGAGACTCGATGACCACGAGGAGGCGCGTGTGAAAGGGTGGTGTTGATGAGGAGCGCTTCCCGTGGGCAGCGCGTGCGAAGGGACACACCTGTAGCGCTGCACTGCCGACCCGGGCAGCATTGTATGTGTAGCGTGCGTTGGAAAATGTGGCCCGACTATTACTACCTGATTGAACAAGCGTGGTGTGAGCGCGCACAAACAAACATGAATAGATCACACTGAATGACTGCAGACGACTGTCAAAACGCTGGCAGCAAGCGCATATATACGCCGCAGCAGCGGGCGAAGGTACGTGCGGTCTATCGCTTCAACGGAAACTGAGCGGCGAATGCACGGCGCATAAAGGTCAGAGCCGTGTGGAGATAAGAGACGGTGCGGACGAGCGACGAGCGCGGTTGTTGGCAGCGTAGAAGTGCCCCCCCCCCCCCCCCGCGCGCTCCCTCCGGCGCTGGCTTCCCGCTTCCTTGCTTGCCATGGGTGATTGAGTGCGTTCGCTCTCCGTGATAGCGCGCGTCGCCGCACGCTTCCGCTCGGGCATACGGCGCGCGGCGAAGATTTTATCTATAGGGAACCTCACGGCGACGGCGACGACGACGGCGACGGCAGAAATCCGGTAGAAGTGTCCATATAATTGCTATCGCAATAAAATGGCGTGAGGCGAGAAGGTGGTAAAGACTTCCGACGCTGCTCGACGAGTGTCCCGTTCTGATGTCGTCGAAAACCTCCGAGCCGCCCCCAGAGGCTCCGGCAACAGTCACCAACGCCGCACGCGTTTTGTGCGACCGCGGGCAAAACGCCGACGGCGTCGACAACAGTTCTGCGTGTTGCCGGTGCTGCTGCATGTCCAAGTTTATACAGCTGATAAAGCTACTATCATTACTCCGTATAGCTCTCTACAAATTTGCTATCGCAATTGATGCTTCGCCTTTCAGGTGAAGCTGCGACAACTTTTTTTGAACATGCAAATTGGCGGAGGTATTTCTGTCAAAATCGAAGACTGTCCGGCGGCCTCACCTCCAACGGCCGCGCTGTCTAGTTTTCCGGCGAAGGCGACGGGTAGCGGCGCCGGGGAGACGGTGACCGGTGTACGTGAGGAGCAGGCGGTGGTGTCAAGCTGCGATCAGAGGCAGGGGAACGTTTTCGCAGTGCTCCCGGGGTCTCGTTGGACATAAGGCTACGCACGGCCAACGCGTTGCTGGCCAGGTATTGTTGATCGGTCGTACCTCGGCGGTTGGTGGCGTGGTTGGGCCGCGTTACAGTACCTTGCAATGTGGCCCTCGACACCACAGTTGTAGCACAAGGGAGCAGGGCGATCGACAAAATGTCGCTCAAAGCGCTCAGCCGGCAGAGGTCGTCGAACTGGGTACATCATGTCAGTACGCTGAACAGAAGCCGTACGCCACTGTGCACCACGGTTGGGTTGAAAGCGTTGCCCATATCGCTGTTCTGACGGACACATCTCCGGATGTGCCCACGTAGTTCCAGTCATATCGACGTCCGTGACACACACAGATGGTGGGAAAATAGCGCATGGTGCTGCGGGCGCTGACTGAGATACTGGATACGTAGCCGGCGGTTGAACCGTGTTGTACATTATTTCATTGTGCCGCCGCAGCTCTTCGCGTACTATTTCCCGGATAGTAGAGGCAAGGTCGGTGGACGGGCTCGTATCGACGCTGGCGACAGTGGGCACGTTTGCCAGTCGTCCAAATTTGGGTGCGATACGACGGGTCCTCAACGTCTCAAATGTGCGGCAGTGACGCAAGACATCAGACACGGAGGTGAGGTCTTCTCTACATATAAGGAAATTGTAGACGTCTTCCGCGATACCTTTCAAAAGATGTCCGACTCAATCTTCTTCAGACATCCGTGGGTTTACGATCTTGCACAGCTTGAGCACCTCTTCTATATAAGTAGTGCATGTCTCTCCCAGACTTTGAGCTCTTGGGGCAAACGTTCGCTCCGCACGTTTCTTTTTTGCATCAGAGTCGCCAAAACATTTTCCAATTTCCTCAACAAGCCGTTCCCACGTTGTTAAAGACTCTTCGTGATTCTCGAACCACATCAGTGCGGTTTCTCTCATAAATAGGACGACGTTGTCAAGCTTGGTGACCGAGTTCCAGTTGTTATATCGGCTCACCCGATTGTAGTGCGTAAGCCACTCGTCCACGTCTTCTCCCGCTCTTCCCGCGAACGAGCGTGGTTCCATGTAATGTTGTGCGGGTGCAGGTGCCGTTGACCCTTGCGCAGTTGCAACTGGCGCTGGGTCTGGTCCTCCGTGCTGTGGCATGATGACTGTTGGCGAGAGACCGGCAAGGCGGCGGCTCCGGCGTAATTCAAGCGCTTGGGACTCTGTAGTACGTTGACGTCGTGTACCCAGCACCTCCACCACTCTGTTACGGGTTATTCTGTTAGGAGAGGGTTTATTGGGACACGACGTACCCGACGGTCTTGAGCGCCAGCTTAGGTTCCGTGATCCCTTGGCAAAACGTCCTCTTCTTCGACCCCCTTATCTGTGTCCCACTACAGCGTGTCCCACTACAGCTTATGGCACGCACCCAAATAACACAATACTTTCACGCTTGTAACAATATCATTATGTTTTCACTAAGCATAGAACTACGATGCCATTTGCCTTCTCTTGCTTTATTATGTGCGAAAATGATGCTATATGTACTATTAATATTTTCCGTACTAGTGTATAATAATTATTTGTTTTCGCTTGTGTGTTTATCCTGCTACTCTATTTATTCACTTTTGCTTGTATAATTATTCGCTTTTTGCTTGTATATTAACCCTGTCATTGTTCCTACAGGGTGGACGGTGCTTAGTCAAGCTGCAGTATCTGCAGCTTTTTCGCCGTCTCCCCCTTTTCACCAATGCTTTTGTTTTGGCGAAAATAAACAACGATTGACTGTCCGGATATCGGGTCCTTGCCAGACCGTTTTAACCTTCTTCAACTTAGCGGGCGAACGGGCCACTGAAGACGAAATAGTCGGCTCCAGTGTCGACGAGAGCAGTGACACTATGACCATCGATTAGCACGTCTAGGTCGGTAGACCGTCGTTTGGCGTTGCGGTTAAGTCATGGCGTCTGATTATGGCTGCGTCAGCTTGCTCCGCTGCTGCTACGTCGCGTCGGCAGGTCTTCGTTCGGCGGCGAAGTGTTGTCAAAGCTCTTGCCAGGCGGCGTGCTGATAACTAGTCGTGATGATTCGCGAATCTTCTTCGTTGGCGGCGGAGGATCTTTGGCATTGCGTCGTACAGCAACCGCACCTCCATCGATTGCTGCATTTAGTTTCCCGGGTAAGGGTTGGGAGATCGGCCCCGGGTTGGGCCGGCGTACAGCCGGCGATGCGGCGAGATGTAGCGACCTGGTGACGGCGAGCGTGAGGGTCGTCGTGGTTGCCACTGGGCTCCGGCGAGGTAGTCGGCAATGTCACGTGGTCGATCGCCAAGCTGTGGACGTGGCGCGTTGACGACGAACCCTCGTAGTCCCATCTCGCGGTATGGGCATCAGTGGTAGACATGGCCGGCTTCCCCGCAGTCATAGCAGAGCGGGCGGTGGACGCCAAATGTCCGTCTTCCTCTGGTAGCTGCACTGGGCGACGGCAGGCGTGCTGGTGGCGGCGGCGGTGGGACGTGCCAATAGGGACGAAACTTCTGTACGGACCAAACAGCCAGACACTCCTGCTCAGTTATTGTATAGTGCAGTAGCGCACCCAGGATTTCTGCCAGGGAGGGGGTTGACAGTTTGCCAATACCATCTAAACAGCACTAATTTTGATTTCTTCACGGGAAATTGTCAAAAAAATGCGCTTTTTGCGAGTGTGCAGGCGATTGCGCGTCTTACATCTTATTTACAGTACTCAAATGCGTAAGGAAAGAAAATGGGTCAAACAAAAGGGGGGTTTAAGTCGGCCTCAGGGGGGGGGGGGGGTTACAACCCCCGAATCCGCCCCCGTCGGTGCGCCACTGGTATAGTGCTTCTCGGCATCGGTGAGTACGCGGCTGGCGTATGCAACGACTCTCTGGCGCGAAGAGTTGTCGAATTGCAGAAGAATGGCACCGATGCCATGCCCGCTAGCGTCTGTGTGCAAGAGAATCGGTGCAGTCTCATCAAAATGGTAAAGCACAGGTTCAGACGTGAGGGCGCCCTTCAGCGTGTCAAAGGCTGCTTCACATTCTTGAGACCAGAGAAAGGTTACACTGGAACCAAGTATAGCATGGCACAGCGATGGAGGCAAAGTTCCGTATAAAGCGACGGAAATAAGAAGCGAGGCCAAGGAAGCTTCGCAAGGCTTTAGGCCTTTCTGGGCGAGGGAAGTGAAGGACCGCAGCAATCTTGTCAGGATCAGGACGTATGCCCTCCTTGCTCACGACATGCCCCCGGACCTTAATAGGTCTGCTGGCGAAACGGCATTTCTTCGTGTTGAGCTGAAGACCAGCGTCGGCAAGGCACGTCAGAACTTCATCTAAGCGTTGCAGGTGCTGAGGAAATGTTGATGAAAAGACGACAATGTCATCCAGGTAGCAGAGGCAAGTTTTCCATTTCAGGCCACGCAGCACGGTGTCAATCATGCGTTCAAAAGTCGCAGGTGCCTTGCATAGCCCGAAAGGCATGACGTTGAATTCGTAAAGTCCATCAGGGGTGGCAAAAGCTGTTTTTTCTTTATCGTCTTCGTGCATTGGAATTTGCCAATAGCCGGAACGCAGATCGAGGCTTGAAAAGTATTCTGCACCTTGTAGTGAATCAAGGGCGTCGTCAATGCGAGGCATAGGGTATACGTCCTTTCGAGTGATCTTATTGAGGGCCCGGTAATCGACGCAAAAGCGCACGGAACCGTATGTTTTTCGAACCAAAACAACCGGAGATGACCAAGGGCTAGCTGAGGGCCGGATGACCTTCTGTTGTAGCATGTCCACGACATTTTCTTCTAAGATTTTCCGCTCGGCTAGGGACACGCAGTACGGGCGTCGGCGCACTATCTGAATGCGATGCGCTACAGCTGTGGTTTGGCCCAGAGTCGACGAATGAACATCAAAAGAATTTGCGTGTTTGTTCAACAAAGCAAGCAGCTGCTACATCTGTGAAGGTGGCAAGTCACTGCTGATGGCTGCAGTAAGGGCAGAGGGAGAAGCAGTAGCACAAGTAGAAGGGTCTTTGGAAGACATAGTTGTAAGAGGCACGACGCGTACAGGCCCTGGGTCGGCCGCGCAAGCCACTATGGTGTTTTGCGGAAGGAGAATTTTCTCCGATGTCGCGTTCGTGGCGGTGACAAGCGCCGAGCAATTGTAAAATCGAACTACACCTGGTGCAAAAGCGATGCCTTTATGAAGGCAACGGGAAGAGGGCAACACCAAGGCGTCACTATGGTCGATATCGGTCGACATAATGGTATTAATTCACTGTCGGCAAGGAGGCAGTTCGGTATCTTCCACAGCGATCAGGCGCAACGGCGTGTACGTGTCTTCCCCAAGTAAGTAGTCGGTGTCCGTAAGATGCACGACGCGTTGACCACAACAAATATCCGTGGAAGTAGAAGACAGAAAATCCCACCCTAAATCAAGTTGATGAGCGCACGGGGACAGCACAGCTAATTGTATATGGTGCCGAATATCATCAATCACGACACGGGCAGTACAAAGAGCGGAAGGTCGAACAGTGTCCCCTTGGGCTGCAACTAGCGTCGGTCCATCGTATGGCGTCGTGACTTTCCTGAGACGGGAACATAAATCTGCGTGAAAAACGGAAATTGTCGCGCCTGTGTCCACCAAAGCATCGACGGGTACTCCTTGGACAAACACCGATAGCATATTGGACGGGCGCGCTGGAGGAATTTCAGTCCTGGTGTCGTAAGCAGTTTGTCCTCCAAAAAACTGCATTGCTTAGTTTTCCGGACGAATGTTAGAGTTGAAGGAGACGGGCCGTAGTGGAGACGTGGAGCGGCGGAACGGCGAAGGGGAGCGGCGTCTGGCTGAACGGTAAGGGATTCGGTCTTCAGTCGCCGCGGGCGGAGACGTAGAGCGGGGCGGAGGGGAAGAGAAACGCCGGCTTTGGGCAGAGGTTCCACTGGAAAAGTTGCGTTCGGAGATGTCGTATCCCCGACGCTCGTCCTGCTAGCGCTTGCGGTAGAAACGTGAAATATGGCCGCGATAGCCGCAGTAATAGCACGTGGGACGTGACGGACGCCATGGTGGATAGTACAGGGGGCTAGATGCTCCGGGAGTCAGTGCAGTCAAATGGGCTGATGAAGCTCGGGCAGCATTGACGAGATGTTTAACGGAGGCGCGGCAGCAACCGACGCGCACTTTGGTAGCGGCACCGTGGAGTTGCCGTTACCTGGAGCCGTGGCAGCAGCTTCCGCGTACGTTGGTAGGGGACGAGAGACGGAGGGTTGTACGCGCGTGGAGTAGGTCAAGGACGCCAGTTCATCCCTGATGATGTCACGCAAGGCCGTGCTAGAAGGCGCACTGGGGCACAGCGACGATGACGACAAGCCCATAGATTGTAATTCTTCGCGTATCATAGCTCGTATCATGACACGCAGATGTGGGTCCGCCGTAGAATAATCGCCAACCTCCGGATGAAGGCGAACAGACTCAAGTCTGATCTAATGCCTTTCAGAATGTGGCGCACTTTGTCTGACTCTGACATAGATGAACTCACACGACGGAAAAGCGCAAGAACCTCCTCGATATACGATGTGTAAGACTCGCCTGGCTTCTGTTGGCGAGTATCGAGGCCGGGTTTTCTTTGCGATGGTAGTACGAACGACCGGTGTACCAAATACTTGGCGGAGCTGCTGCTTGAAGGCAGCCCAGTCAGTAAAGTCTATCTCGTGGTTGAAGGACCATGTCTTCGCCACACCCGTCAGGTAGGAGACGTCGCGGAGCTTGTGAGGATCGTCCCAACGATTAGCGGAACTTACTCGCTCGTAGTCATCAAGCCAGCCTTCCACATCTTCCCCACGAAGACCAGCGAAGAGATGGGGATCACGCTGGTGGCTGCTTAAGATGTAAGGGGTGGCTGGTGGTGTCAGAACGGTAGCGGTAGAAGTGGAGGGTGGTGCGTCCTGAGACATGCTAGCAGACAGTGGGCGCAAGCGGCGGCCTGAACGTAGCTCCGGGGGGTAGACTGAGCGGGCAGAGGACTGAGGATCGAAGGAGCTACGTCCACCACTTATGACGTATCTGTTGGCACGACGTTTATTCGGCCCGAGTACTCGGGAGCGAACCAGCAAAGGCACACACCCGATGATGATGATGATCACACATAACTGAAGATGAGGATCGAGCAACGTAGAATGATGATGATAATATACGGATGAAGAAGACGTGCGTAACAAACGCCCACAATATTGCCAATCGCTACGTTTGCAGCCCACAACGTAACATGGGCTTAACCATGGTTCTCGCAAAAAGAAAGATCGTGACCAACACTGACCACGCAGCTAGCTCTCGTCAACACAGAGCACGTAGTAACACAAGCACACTATACTTGCAGTGCGCCGGAGGTGCTTGAGCTTTAGTGATAAATTGACATTGTGTATTCTTTCTGTTACTTTCTTTTAGAAACAAATTAACTATCATTCCAACTATTACGAACATTTGTTCGTAATAGTTGGAAGTCAGAAATTTTTTCGAGAATTATAGTTTATACACACCTGAGCAATACGGCTACAGGACAAGAAAATCAAGAGCATGCCCTATTTAATATAGTTGAAAAAAAAATTAAACATAGAAAATAAATTACTTACAATAGGTATTTTCGTTGACCTCACGAAAGTGTTCGACGTGCTTAACCATGACATATTGCTAACCAAATTAGAACACTACGGTGTACGCGGGAGGGTGCTAACGCTCTTGTCTAACTATATATAACAAACAGAGAGCAATACGTACATGTAAACGGTGTGTCATTATCACGATGTGTAATGAATAGCGGTGTTCCGCAAGGATCAATTCTAGGGCCACTTTTGTTTTTAAGTTAATGATCTACTACCGGTTATATGTGAAGAATGTATCCTTTATGCAGACAATACTACAGTAGAACCCCTCTGTTATGTTTTTCACGGGACCGTTAAAAAACGTAAGAGCCAGGAAACGCAAGAGCCGGGAAACAGGAAAAATTTAGAAATGGGAGTAGTGTTGAACTGCACACAATATTATTTTAATTCTTAGGGTGAAAAAATGTAGTTTCGCCCGACAGCCGAAGTATCGATTGCGATAAGCTATACAAAGTTAGAATAGTAGTTTAGCGTCCTTATAAACTAGTAAACATTCGCTTATTAACAAATTAACAAGCATGGTGTCATCGCCCACAGGCAAACATGAACCACGGGCGGCCGTGCATGAACACATCACACTCGATGAGCGCGGACACGCGCTGTCAAACGCTGGCGTGAGGAATTTAAGCGCCGCTGCAGAATCGAGCGAAGTGACCTTCGTCTATCGCTTCCACGCAAACTGAGCGCCGAGAACACACAGCACGCACAAATCTACGAGGCGCCGACGCACCTACACTGCGTAGACTCTGCCCCCACGCAGATTGCTTTCGAGATACGGCCCGTGCAACCGCGCGCCGCCGCGCAGTATGATGCCAGAGCACAATGCTGCCCACTATCCCTCCCCCCATCACTCCCTCGCCGGTGCCTCCAGCGCAATGGAAGAAGGCGCGCTTCCTCCCTGATTTTCTTTCTTTCGCGCGCGAGACGCGGTCGTCCGCTCCCCTCGCGCGCTTTCACTCGCACATACAGCATACGGCGCGCGGCGACGGCGTTATCGCCCTTGGACTTTATATGGAACATCTATGAGCAAAAACCAATTTTAGGCCGCAACGCGTCATAGACACCATCTTTAGATAGCAAATGCAGATCTCAAGGGCCATACTTTTTCTGGCGGAAACCGAAAATACTGACACGTATACATGTTTATCTTTTACCGGCGGCCGCTTTCTACCGGCTAACAAATGTTAAACGTTATCGCTCGGCGCAGGACGCGCCTGTATAGGAAGTTTCTAGAACGTTATCGATGCTTCTTTCCGTTGCCTGTTTTCACCGACGCTTATGTTATCTGATTGTATGACCAACGCGAATTGTCAAGAACTTTCTGGAAGACCCGCGGGCATCAGGGATTAATCTGGAACCTTCGATGACTCAGGTATATAAGCCGACGCGTTTCGCCGCTGATCAGATTTTCGACGATCGCCGACTGTGTTCGCCGCTATCGTTGTGCTTTGAGTGTACCTTGCTTTTGCGGGCACAGGTTCGCCCAATAAACAACCAGTTTCGTCGTACACAGTTTTACGACTGTTTTCTTCAGCGTCACTACTACGTGACATCTGGTGGAGGTGCTAGTGCGTTCATGCAGCGAACGCCCCCGCAAAGCCGCGATCCAAGCCCGAAACCGGAGGACAACGCCAACGTCACCAAGGACCAGCGAGCTAGCCGTAGGCAGCAAGGACTTCTGCCGGAGTACGGACTTCTTCCCGAGAAGACCACAGCGATCAAGGCCAAGTCAAAGACCCCAATGGCAGCCCCAGCGTCCCCGATCCTGCTGCAACAACCTCGGGAGCCACCGACCTTCCGTGGATCATCGGCTGAAGACCCTGAAACCTGGCTGGATACATACGAGCGGACGCGACGTTCAACAAATGGAGCGACGACGACAAGCTGCGCCATGTCTATTTTTCGTTGGATGACGCTGCTCGGACCTGGTTTGAGAACAGAGAGACCACCCTGGTTACGTGGGACCTTTTTCGTGAAAACTTCATGAGGACCTTCACGAGTGTCGTACGAAAGGAGAGGGCAGAGGTTCTCTTAGAAACCAGAGTGCAATTGCCGAACGAGAACATCGCGATCTTCACGGAGGAGATGACTCGCCTCTTCCGCCACGCCGACCCCGACATGTCTGAAGAAAAGAAAGTTCGGTTCTTGATGCGGGGTATCAAAGACCAACTATTCACCGGATTGATGCGCAACCCGCCCAAGACTGTCACCGAATTTCTTTCCGAGGCTACAACGATCGAGAAGACGCTTGAAATGCGCGTCAGGCAATACAACCGCCGTGCCCTGACCAACTACGCCGACGCTCAAGCGCTAGGCGCCGACGACCTGCGCGAGACCATCAGAGCGGTCGTTCGCGAGGAGCTGCATAAGCTCTTTCCCAGGTCGCAGCCTCACGTGGCATCTATCGCCGACGTCATCAAAGACGAAGTTCAACGCTCACTTGGAGTTCCCGATGTGCAGCCACAATCGCCGCAACCCCAGCCGGAAGCGCTGACCTACGCCGCCGTCGCCCGTCGTCAAGGCCCCCCTCCGCGCTCGCGCCAGGGCCCCGTAACGCCGCAGTTCCTTCGTCCACCGCCGCCGCCGCCAGCACGCCCGCCCGTCGCCCAGCACAGCTACCAGAGAAAGACGGACATTTGGCGCGCCCCCGACCACCGCCCGCTCTGCTATCACTGCGGGGAAGCCGGCCATGTCTACCGCCGATGCCCATACCGCGAGATGGGCTTACGAGGGTTCCCCGTCAACGCACCGCGTCCCGATCGAGGTGAACGACCGCGCGACATCGCCGACTACCTCGCCGGAGCCCAGTGCCAACCACGACCATCCTCACGCTCGCCGTCACCAGGCCGCTACATCTCGCTGCATCGCCGTCAGTACAACGGTCCCACCCGGGGCCGATCTCCCAGCCCTTACCCGGGAAACTAAAGGCAGCAACCGATGGAGGTGCGGTTGCTGTACGACGCAATGCCGAAGATCCTCCGACGCCGCCGACGATTCGCGATTCATCACGACGAGATATCAGCACGGCGCCTAGCAACAGCCTTGGCAGCACTTCGCCGCCGAAAGAAGACCTTCCGACGTGACGTAGCAGCAGCAGAGCAAGCCGATGCAGCCGTGATCCGACGCCACGAATTAACCGCAACGCCAGACGCCGGTCTACCGATCTAGACGTGCTCATCGATGGCCATAACGTCACCGCTCTCGTCGACACTGGAGGCGACTATTCCGTCTTCAGCGGCCCGTTCGCCGCCAAGTTGAAGAAGGTGAAAACAGCCTGCAAGGACCCGATATCCGGACAGCGGGAGGCCACCTAATAACGCCGACTCGAATCTGCACAGCGTGAGTCACGGTAAACAACCGCACTTACCCGGCGAGCTTCGTAATCCTGCAGCACTGCTCCAGGGATGTCATCCTAGGCATGGACTTTCTAAATCAACACGGTGCAGTCATCGACTTAAGGTCCAAGTCGATAACGCTTTCAACGCACAACGCGATACCACCGCATACAAGCATAAGTTACCATGCCTTGAATGTGCTTGAAGAACAAGTCACCGTTCTGCCTCGCTCCAGCGTAATGATTTCCGTCGGCACCGAAGTGCCTGCAGACATGGAGGGCGTAATCGAGGGCGATCATCACTTACTGCTTGACCGTGAAATTTGCGTCGCTAGAGGCATAGCTGCGCTACGTGCAGGGAAAGCAAGGGTGATGCTCACGAACTTCGGCCCCGAATACAAGCACATTAACAAAGGCACCACGGTCGCCTACATCGACGAAATAGTACAAGCCAGCAGTGCTTTCGCCTTCACGGATTCCAGTGCACCTACAAAGACGACTATAGTACCTGAACCAACTTTCGACGTCAATCAGAACCTTCCCAGGCATAAGAAAGAACAACTAAAGGCTCTGCTCCTGCAATACGAGGACTGCTTCTCGTCGTCGTCAAAAGTTCAACAAACCCCTGTCGTCAAGCACCGCATCATAACCGACGAAAATGTCCGGCCACTCCGTCAGAGCCCAGACCGAGTTTCGGCACGCGAACGCGAGGCCATAAGGCAACAAGTCGACGAAATGCTACGCGACATCATCCAGCCGTCCAAGAGTCTGTGGGCGTCCCCCGTTGTGTTAGTGAAGAAGAAGGACGTATACCCCCTCCCACGGATTGACGACGCCTTGGATCGACTCTACAACGCAAAGTATTTTTCGTCGATGGACCTCAAAACCGGCTACTGGCAAATCGAAGTCGACGAGAGGGACCGGGAGAAGACTGCCTTTATAACATCAGACGGACTGTTCGAGTTCAAGGTCATGCCGTTTGGTCTTTGCTCGGCGCCTGCCACTTTCCAACGTGTCATGGATACAGTACTGGCAGGCTTGAAGTGGCAGACTTGCCTCGTCTATTTGGACGACGTCGTTGTGTTTGCCTCAAGCTTCGAAGAACACCTGCGGCGCCTTGAAACAGTTCTTCAAGCAATCAAGACCTCCGGACTTACGTTGAAGCCAGAAAAGTGCCGCTTCGCTTATGAGGAGCTCTTGTTTTTGGGCCACGTCATCAACAAGTCTGGAGTGCGCCCCGACCCTCAGAAAACTGCGGCCATCTCCAACTTTCCTCCGCCCGCTGACAAGAAGGCAGTGCGTAGATTTCTTGGACTGTGCGCCTATTACAGGCGCTTCGTCAAGAATTTTTCACGGATCGCTGAGCCACTGACGCATCTCACGAAGGCCGACGTAGAGTTCCAGTGGGAGACGCCGCAAGTCGAAGCATTTGAAGAACTGAAGCGACGCCTGCAATCGCCGCCAATACTTGCGCATTTCGACGAAAATGCCGATACCGAAGTCTACACCGACGCAAGCAGCGTAGGACTCAGCGCCGTGCTTGTGCAGAGGACTGACGGACTAGAAAGGGTTGTAAGTTACGCTAGCCGATCGCTATCGAAGGCGGAAGCAAATTATTCCACAACAGAAAAGGAGTGCCTCGCCATCATCTGGGCTACATCAAAGTTTCGCCCCTACCTCTATGGCAGGCCCTTTAAAGTTGTGAGCGACCACCACGCCTTGTGTTGGCTAGCTAACTTGAAGGATCCTTCAGGTCGCCTCGCACGATGGAGCCTGAGACTTCAAGCATTCGACATCACCGTCGTTTACAAATCCGGGCGAAAGCACGCTGATGCCAATTGTTTGTCTCGCGCCCCCGTCGAACCGCCGCCACAAGATGACCAGGATGACGACACTTTCTTGGGACCCATCAGTGCCGACGAATTCACTGAACAACCGCGAGCCGACCCGGAACTAAGGAGCCTTGTAGACTACCTGGAAGGCAAGACCGTCATTGTGCCGAAGGTGTTCAGTCGAGGATTGGTGTCGTTCTTCTTGCAAAACGACATTCTCCTAAAGAAGAACTTCTCGCCTCTCCGAGCCAACTACCTCCTCGAGGTACCCTCAGCATTGCGTCCAGAGGTTCTGCAAGCTCTCCATGACGACCCAACGGCTGGACATCTCGGTTTTTCCCGCACTCTCGCGAGAATACAAGAAAAATACTACTGGCCTCACCTCTCTGCCGACGTCGCCCATTACGTAAGGACATGCCGAGACTGTCAGCGACGCAAAACAACGCCGACAAGACCAGCCGGACTTCTACAGCCAATCAAGCCACCTCGCCGACCATTCCAGCAGATCGGGATGGACTTACTGGGGCCTTTTCCGACGTCGACGTCCGGGAATAAATGGATCGTCGTCGCTACAGACTACCTCACCCGCTACGCCAAAACAAAAGCCTTGCCCAAAGGCAGTGCCGCCGAGGTAGCCCGATTCTTCGTTGAGAACATCCTCCTGCGTCACGGTGCCCCAGAAGTCCTCATCACTGACAGAGGCACGGCCTTTCGGCAGAACTAACTCAAGCCATCCTGCGATACAGCCAGACAAGCCATCGCCGCACCACCGCCTACCACCCGCAGACGAATGGCCTCACCGAGCGCCTAAATAAGACCATCGCCGACATGCTGGCAATGTACGTCGACATCGAACACAAGATGTGGGATGCCATCCTTCCGTACGTGACCTTCGCATACAACACGGCCGTGCAAGAAACGACGCACATGGTGCCGTTCAATCTGGTCTACGGAAGGAACCCGGCAACGACGCTTGATGCCATGCTACCGGACGTCCCTGACGAAGAAAATCTCGATGTTGCCACCTATTTGCAGCGTGCAGAAGAAGGTCGACAGCTCGCCCGCCTGCGCATCAAGAACCAGCAGAGGACCGACAGCCGACACTCCAATCTTCGACGACGCTACGTCGAGTACCAGCCTGGCAACCGTGTTTGGGTCTGACTCCGATATGCCGACGAGGACTTAGCGAGAAACTGTTGCGTCACTATTTCGGACCATATAAGATAATCCGACGTATTGGCGCACTGGACTATGAGGTCGTGCCAGACGGCATTTCGCAATCACAGCGGTGCCGGGCACGACCTGAAGTCATCCATGTGGTGCGTCTTAAGCCTTTCTACGCCAGCTGACGACGTTAGGTACTTTGTTATTTTGTTCTTGGTTTTTTTTTGTTTATTACGCGTGGTTTTGTTTTCGCTTTCGTGTTTGTAGCATCGGGACGATGCTTTTTAAGGGGAGGGTATTGACATGTATACATGCTTATCTTTCACCGGCGGCCGCTTTCTACCGGCTAACAAATGTTAAACGTTATCGCTCGGCGCAGGACGCGCCTGTATAGGAAGTTTCTAGAACGTTATCGATGCTTCTTTCCGTCACCTGTTTTCACCGACGCTTATGTTATCTGACTGTATGACCAACGCGAATTGTCTAGAACTTTCTGGAAGACCCGCGGGCATCAGGGATTAATCTGGAACCTTCGATGACTCAGGTATATAAGCCGACGCGTTTCGCCGCTGATCAGATTTTCGACGATCGCCGACTGTGTTCGCCGCTATCGTTGTGCTTTGAGTGTACCTTGCTTTTGTGGGCACAGGTTCGCCCAATAAACAACCAGTTTCGTTGTACACAGTTTTACGACTGTTTTCTTCAGCGTCACTACTACATGACAATACGTAATAAGTGTCACCCCCAGCACTTTGGGCGGCCAATGCCATCGTCAAGTAACCAAGCCAAGCGACATGAAAAGTCAAAATGGCCACTCGGGCCGGCGCGGTGTGGCAGTTCGCAATGTATGATGCGGGAACGGTCCCACAGTTGCGACGTAACAGCGGGGTTACCAATGCATTGGGTTCTATGGGAGCTGTGCCGGGACCAGCCGAAAACGACATAACAGCCGGGAAAACGCAGCACCCGGGAACGTAACAGCGGGGTTCTACTGTTACATGTTTATAACAGCGAGAAACGAAAATGAACTATACGACAAAGCTACAACAGCCCTAAAAAAGTCATCAATCTGGCTTCATGCTAATTCTCACTAATACCGCTAAAAGTAACTATGTTATTTTTGCCCCTAAAAACACTCATTTTACCTCTAATAACTCGCTTGTAATGAATGACACACCATTAAAAAGAGTCGGTAATACAAATTTCTTGGTTTCCACTTGGATGCACAGCTTTCATGGCACACACGTTCACGAAACAATGCTTAGGATACACAGGAAAATACCTATACTCTACAGGTTACGTTACAGTTTCCCGTTGAAGATATTGTTAACATTATATTATTCTTGCATATATTCACACATTACATACGCTATAGCAATTTAAGAATCAACCTACCAGACAACACTAAAACCCCTTGAAGTAGCACGAAACACAGCACTACGTGCTCTACTTTTTATACAAAAAACAGACTCAGTTTCATATGCGAATGGATAACTAAACATACAACCCATAGCAGTTTGCATCAATTATCATGTTTTAGTACTTGCTTACAAAATTTTACACAACGCTGATCTATGCCCGTCAATAATGTTAACATATCAAACGCCCACATATTCACTACGTTCTACCTCAACTGTGTCAATATGCAAACCCTACATAAGGACTAACTATGGATTATATTAATTTTCTTATATTGCCGCCAAACTGTGGAATACTTTACCATATAGCATCATATCATCCACATCATTTTATTTCTATAAGCAACTTGTTCGCAATCATATCTACTGTACTGGCAACATCAACAATGTTAAAAAAAAGTTTTGAATGTATTTGTAACACAGCTATTGTAATGTTTGCATTTTTTGCCTTGCAATTCATTTGAAATCACTTATATGTTAAAAAAAACGGACCCCTGCCACAACCTTTGAAAGGGTTCTGGGGTCCGGCCTGTATAAAAGTAACACGTCATTAATGTATCAGAAACAGTAAAAATTGATTGAATGATTGATTTATTGATTGATTAATGTTGAAAAAATTATCGATGACACGCCCTGGGCAGCCAATCAGATGAGAGCTCGCCCTACTGACATCATATGGTCAAATTGCATCACCTGGTCAAGGGTGGCTGAAAACTCGGACGAGTCGCATGCTGTGATCGGTAATGATGTGCCTTTTTAAAACCTTATAATAAATTACACGCTTTACACGGAGCGGTTAGATGCGTCAATTAATGATCAGAAGGGCCTACCCTAACGACTCAGTACGATTGTAGAAAATCGTCAAAATCGGTTCAATGTCCCTTTAATATACCGTATTTTCCGGTGTATAGGACGTGGATTTTTTTTTTCCAGAATTTTTCGTCGGTGCGTCTTATAGAACGTTGCCACTTATGGACGTTTTTTTTTCCACTGGTAAACTGCCGTCAAAATCGAATTCGATGTTATGGCCACGCGAAGCACACTGGTTGACTTAATTGCTACGCTATGGAGGTACCGGGTTCTTCTCACAATTGAGTTGTTGAGCGCCATGCGAGAACAAAGCAGCAACGCAAACGGCGGCAGGCCGACCACGAGTCGACCGACCCCGAAGTCATCACATCTGCAGATCGCTGTCAAGATACGGCGCGCACCACTTCGCAAACTACGCAGTTGATACCAGAGTACACGCCACAGCCTCTCCCTCCCGGGTTGCCTTCTCGCTTTCTCCCTTGTGCGCGATTCGGCTCACCATCACACCATAGAAGAAGAAATTGCCGCACACTTTCCCTTGCACATACAGCATACGGCGCGCGGAGACGATGTCATCGCCCTTGGACTTTTATACGGAACATCGCGGCAACCACAACCGTAGAAATGCACCTGCATTGTCCGTATCACAACTATATAGGAAATATATTGCACCCACACGCTTGCGCGTGACCCCCGCTCACAGAGTGAAGTGTCACTGTAATTTTTTAAAATAGCTTACTGAACAAACACGTGCATCTTACACACCGGTGCAACTAATATACTTTTTTTTTTCTGCCATTTTTTGGGGAGTGCATCTTATACAGAGGTGCGACTTATAGACCGGGAAATACAGTGGACTGAATGTCTGACATATACAATATACATTTAAAAGAAGCAACAGCACCAAAAATAAATTACAAAAAATCATAAATACATGCAATACAGGCAAAGATTTGGAGAAACATTTATAAGAATTTCTAATGATGACACTAAATTACTTTCTACTGCTAATGCTTATTCAAAGAAAGAAAACTAGAGTATTTTACAATATTACCACCGCAACTTTGGAGAGGGAAAAAAATGAATGAGAGAAATAAATCACTCGGTTATGCAATAACGCCATGTTAGACGACGAACAAGGTAGCTTCATGGTTTATCAGCAAGATAACTGGCTAGGGCATCGTGGAATGTGACATTTTTCGACAGGCATGCAATGCTGCCCAGGAGAGAATTCCATAACCGGACACCAGGTGGAAGTGCAGAGTAATTGAATGCACGCATTGATTTGTAAATGCGGGCATAGCTGCAATGATTGTGACACCTGCAAGATGTGGAGCGTTGGAGGCATGCTACTGTTCGAGTGAAATGAAGGAATTGGTGAAACAGTGATAACAGGGCAATGTCACAGCAAGTGCTCAAACAATATAATGAAAGTTTCAGTTTGATTTCGGTTATACTGCCCCGACAGCTGCAACTGTTCAAAATGAAGGTGCTAACCCTATTCTGGATTCATTCTAGTATTTCAATTGGGTATCTTTGGTGAGGGGACCAAATAGAAGTGCACTCAAACGGAGAACAGACAAGAGTTTTATAAGCCAGCTTGCAAACATTATAAGGGGAATTTTTTAAGTTGCATTGCCAGTATCCTAGCGATTTGGAAGCGTTGGTTGAAATGGACATGTGATCAGATTAAGAATGATTAGGTGTGAAGAAAATGCCTAGGTACTTATAATGTGTGGTCACTGATACAACATAATTATTGATGCGATAAGAATACTGCAAATTATTAGGTAGTACTTTACATTTAGAAATATTTAATGCCATTAGCCATTTACTGCCCCAACTAATAACATGTTCGAGGTCTCTTTGAAGTGCCAGATGAGAATCTGGGCTTAAAATCGAGTGATAAATTATGCAGTCGTTGGCAAACATTCTTATACTGGAAGATACATTGTGTGGCAAGTCGTTAGTAAGGACTAGAAAGAGTAAGGAACCAAAGATGCTAACCTGTGCTACAGCAGAGGATACATTATTTACAAGGTGAACTGCTGACGATTCGAACTGTTAACAACTCTATTTATCATTACTTTTTACAAAAGGGCGAAATTCGGGAATAAATCTGGTTTCACACGATTTTCATAAATTTTGTTCGGGGTGCGAGAATCGGGCATTATTGGGTTTTACCTGAAAATGAAGGAGCCTGATACAGTGGAATCTCGATGATACGAATCTCACGGGGTCACGAAAAATATTCGTATTAGCCGAAATTCGTATCATCGAAACGCAAATAAAACTAGCTAATTTAAAGAGTCAGACGTGAACTCACTCAGGCACACGCACATAAAAAGCATTTACAGTATAGACTACTTCTAACGTAACCGTTTATAGTGCAGAACTGGCTACAACGCGGCCTTTTCCGACTCCCATTTACCCTCCCATAGAACTACATGTATACGCATACCGCTTACAGTGCAGCCGCATGAGACGAAATACCAGTTATAATACGGCTTCCGCGGGAAAATCTCGCCGACAAGGGCGGTAGTGGCACGCTTCTCAACGAGGTGCGCCCACCGATGGGAGAAGAGATCAACGAGGGCGATGCGGAGGAGGAGCATGAGACGTGGAGCACGAGTCCAAGGGCGATAAAAATGTCGCCGCGTGCCGTATGTGTGAGTGAAGGCGCGCGGGGGACGCGTGCCTTCACGCAGAGCGACCGCACAGCGGAGAGCAAACGCGACCATCGCGCGAAAGGCCGTGGGGGTATGGGAGGGAGGGAGGGAGGGGGGGGGGCAACGCTGTGCTGCGGTACCAAATGCATATCTTGCAACCGGCCACAAGGGTAACTGGCAATGCAATCTCCCACGCGAAAGAAGCAAAGCGGGAAGGCAGCGCGGGAGGGAGGGAGGGGGGGGGGCTTCTACTCTGCCAATGCGTTCTTGTACTCTGCCAGAGCCTGTGCCGCTGTCGGTGCTGTCGCGCGCACTGTATCTTGCAAGCGATCTCCACACGGCTGTGACCTTTGTATGCGCTGTGATTATGCCGCTCAGTTTCCGTTGAAGCGATAGACCGCACGAACCTTCGCTCGCTGCGGCGGCCGTGCTTCCCCATGCCTGCGTGGGGAAAATGAATGAATGAATGAACTTTTATTTCCCTTTTTAAGAAAGGAGAGGGGCCGGAGGGGAGAGAGGGAGGCCTGTGTGCTCCAGTCTCAGCACCTTCTGCTGCCAGACGTCCACCCACCAGTCGTGGTAGGCCTCCGCTACCTCCTCAGCCCACCTCAGGACACGGTCCTGCAGGGTGGGATCGGAGCTGTGCGTGGGGAAAAGCAACAAATGCGCCATTGCTTCAAACTCTTCACGCCCAGTCGCGGCCTCCGCGCTGTCCGGCGCCGTGTCCGCGCCCCCGCACCAAAATAGAAAGGGAGAAAGCGCGTGACTGCGCGCTGTTCTCTTTCGCGGCTGTCGGTGGGGCGGCGTTTATTCGTATCAACCAACACGGCTTGAAAATCGATTCGTAACAACCGTTCTCTATCACGTTGCAAAGTAATGGGGCTCGGCCGGGACCACAGAAAAATCCGTATCATCCAGAAATTCGTATTAGCCGTGATCGTATCGTCGAGATTTCACTGTACACTGACACTGTGGGAAAACGCCCACCCATCTACCTTCTAACCCATTTTAGTAAACCTTCTTATAACATATTGCTTAAACTTGCAGAACAGGCCCAATCAGAAGCATTTCATGATCTATGAGACACATTTTGAATATCCTTATTCTCATCAGTGCTCTTGCCTTCATCAGTGCCTATTTGTAGATCTTCCACTCGTTCTTTCATTTAATAAATGTTCTCATCCCCCACTTCCCACCCTTTTTCTTTCTGTCGACTTGGCCAATCCTCCTAGTGGGCCATTATTTAAGGAACAAGCAAGCAAACATGTTAGTCTGCCTGGCCTGTGCCGTGGACAATGGTTGGTCCGTACACAGCTGTGGTGAACCATGCACGCTAAACCACCTTGAAGCAGCCAGAAACAAAGTAGAGTAGACAAACTTTATTTTGCATGTCTCCTATCGCTGTCCTTATGGCATCATGTAAATGTAGCCAGGATGTCAGCCACTTCCTGGGCCAAGTTCTTGAGTTCAATGTTGTCTCGAGCAGCCACTGCTGATATCGTGCGCTGCAGCTTCTCAGAAGATGGCCCCACAATCCAGGATGTCTGAGTGTCTGCAACACAGTTTGCAAAACACTGATTCAATTCCTGTGGCAGAGGGAAGCTTCTGAAAAGATTGCAGCAAAGTTTCAGCCCCAAAAAAGAGGGGGGGGGGTTACACGACAAAAAGAAGGTACACAAGGGCTGCCATTCTTTTGCCAGTTAAATGTCTTCTGTCTATTCATTACTAACACCAGGCGTGATGGTCATGGGCGATAATACGTGTATCGGTACAAAGTTTGTCGTCAATACAGTGACATCAGTGGATGTGACGGCAGCTATATGGTCATTGAAGATGAAAACTTCTTTAGCGTTTGATGGTGTCCCGGCTATTATTGTGAAAGACTGAGCACGTTTGTTTATGGAGCTTTCTGGGCACATTTCGAATATAATTTTAGAGCAAAATTTGTTTCCAGTACTATGGGAGATTTCCATTGTCGTTACGGTTTGTTCTTTCATTTCAAACGCAAAAATTTCACTGCAACCACATGGCTTTATGCCTGGGTGATCTATAGAAGCCAACTTTATGTCTTTTCTAAATGATGTTGCACCGAGTGTTGAGGATGGAGGTCAGGTAGGCTGGTTATATTGATTTTTCAATAGCTTTTCATTTGGTGATTCACGACGTCCTAATACATAAGTTAAACATGAAAGAAGAATGGGAACCGAGGGGCTCGATGTTATTAGTCATAACCACAGAAAGCCAACAGACAACGAAGCCAAGGAAAGCATCGGGGAAATTGGGTGTAGTTGAAATTGGAATGTAGAAAATAATGAAGAAAAGGGAAATGAAAGTGGACGAAAAGATAACCTGTCGCCGAGGGGAGCCGCACCCGCAACCTCCGCATTAGTGGTTATGACTAATAAGTTAAACATGTACAATGTGAGTGATTCCCTTTTGTTTGCTCCTTAACCCTTTAACTGCCACTACCGACATAACTCGTGAAACCACCCACGCACACCCCCTGCTACTCCCGAGTATACTCGTGTTGCTTTTTACACTCACTCCCTGCCACTCCCGAGAACACGCGTGCAAAAAAAAATTGTGTTCATGTCCTGCCATCTATGGAGAGGTGGTATTGCTGCTACGAGGCTACGGTGTGTGGCCGTGTTTTCGCATGGGCTCCTCTTTCGGATCTGTGTTTTGGATTTTCATCGACTCCGGTGCCCCATTCATCCACACCATATGACTCACCTAGTGGACCGGAGCTACCCGATACCACTGGGGTCACTGTGAGTCCATTTTCCATCCACTCACGAGCCTTAAAGACTTCGATGCAGGGAACGCCCCAATAAGCCTAACGGAACCGGCGTCTGCCCAACCTAGGCACGGCTCCATCGATGCATGTCGCTCACAGCGGGCACCGCTCCACCTCGCGCTCTTTCTGACGGCATTGCCAACCACGAACCTGCAGCAAGGCAGCGAGCGTCTAACGTCATTACTGCCATTATGCACTGTTTCAAAGTGCGCTAACGAGCAAACGGTGCCAACAATGCTCAGCGACGCCGAAGAGACGCTCACAACCGCTGACAAGCCAGCAACTATTGGAGCACTGAGCGACCGCGACGCTGCCAGTGTTCCCATCACAGAACAAACGAATGACTCGCAACCGGGAGAGGACATGGACAAGGATTCCCCACCTTTAGCCTTCGACACGGACACCATAGAAGACTAAGCCTACAACGGTGCCTGTTGGAAGGTGGTCCGCAACAAGCGACGCGCCCGCAACGCTGCAGCCCACGAAACGGCGTCGGTCCGTCAGAACGCCTCTGAACACCCTTCTGCCGAGCTCAAGCAGAGCGGGCCAAAGCGCCTGCCTCCTCTTCCCTTCCAAGATGAAAAAGTTATCCTCCGGCCTCTCGGAGTCCTCAGATTGGATAAATGGCCCAGACCAACGTTGGCCACCGCGCTTTGGACAGCGGCCGGAGTGAGCCCAAATGACCAGAGAGCCCTCATCCTAAGGACCCGGCCAGAACAAAACCTGGCAGTAATAAGCACCCCATCATCGCACATCGCAGACGCCCTACTGAATATCCAGGAACTGTCGATCAACCAACGCACCGACCCGGTGTCTGCATATCTAGCCGCCCCCGATGATTTGTGCAAGGGTGTCATTCTGGGACTGGAACCAGGTACCCCCTCACATATGCTGGTAGAAGAGATGCAAGCATCTGGAATCCAGATACTACAGGCTTGGATGATGAGTCAGACGAATATTGTACTAGTCACCTCGAGGGCCTACGTGTGCCACACTTCGTCCGATTTCTTGCGGCAGAGCTCCGCTGCTACCCACACCGTTCCCGCCAGCCGGTCTGCAAAACGTGCCTCAAATTGGGACACCGAGCCGACCACTGCCCCATACCAGACGTCACTATTTGCAAGCAGTGCGGCATCGAGAATCCCATCCCATCACACCCATGCTCTCCCCAGTGCAAATCATGTGGAGGGGACCATCCTGCAACTGAACCGAAGTGCCCGCAATGCCAGCGACAACCCTTCAACAGAGCCTGGATGAAAAAAGCCATCTAAGATGAACAGCGACAACTGAAGGCCTCCACCAATGCAGCTCCTCCATCAGCGACAACCCCTGCTTCTGGAACATGATTCAAGAAAGCTGGCCGGTCTTGTTCGAAGACGCCATCCAGATCCCGCCCCAAGGCTTGGGTAAACTCCAAGTCCCGTTCTCGATCCCGGTCCAGTCGTCCTCCGCCCGCAACCAGGTGAAGCGTCAGACTACCCCGGCATCTCAGGCATCCCCGCAGCCATACAAGAAGGCACTACTAAGCAAGCCGGCAACTTCAGCAGCTACCCCGGACCGTCAGCAGCCTCGGGCCCCGGAGAACACCAATGCTAAGGCGGCACCTCGGGAGGTAATTTGCCCGTGGTATCCCCCACAGCTCGCTCCCCCCCAACCTTCACCCCACAACACGTCCCCCTCTACTCCCCTACCGAACACCCACAGCGATCCTTTCCCTGAAATCGCGCGGCTACGCCGTGACATGGAAGCGCGCCATGCTCACATGCATGCGCAGCTGGATGCTGCAATAGAGCGCACAAACGCCAGAATACAGGCACCTATAGAGAGTGCGCGGCAGGAGTCTCTAGCGCTCCGACAGGAGATCATAAGCGTCATACAGGCATCAGAAGAGCGGACACACGCCCTGTTGGCAGAGTCAGTCTCCCGTTTGGATTCTATAGGCGCACCCTTGCCGGCTTCCAAATCCGCGCGTCCCCAGCCACCCCTTACAGGTGCAAGATCGCACCCATACTCACGCCTGGCGGCTTCCTCTCACGAGGATGATGGCGACCCTTAGCAAGCAGCAGATCGTGGTCTGGCAGTGGAACTGCAGAGGATACCGTCGGAAAAGGGCATCCCTGCAACAGTACGCTGCTATGTCCACACACCCTCCTGATATTATCCTCCTACAGGAACCAAACTGCTCCCCTTCTCTATCCGGTTTCACCACATTTACGGGTACCTCTCCACTCGTGGGAGCCCTAGTATCAAAACACTTAACGTGCAACTCCCACACTATAAACATCAATATCCCACACCAAATTCTTGAAATCATTACACAGGGCAAGAACAGTTGCAGTCTCTTCATACTTAACGTGTACAGTTCTCCCTGCTCACGCACACACTCGTTTCATCGCCTTCTAATAGAATTCGGACGCCTTGGGTGCACCCTTCTCGTGTGCGGTGACTTCAACGCTCCGCATGCAGTTTGGGGGTACCGCAAATCTGAAGCCCAAGGAACTCGACTCTGGGATTACATATGTAACTTGAGATACACCTTGCATACAGACCCAGGGCACCCAACACGTTTGGGTAACAGTGTCACACGTGACACGTGCCCTGACCTTAATTTTTCAAAAAATACAGGGCCAGTGACTGCACATGGTCCTCTCGACGAACAGCTAGGCAGCGACCATTATATCGTGGCCACTACCCTACCACTGCAGAGTGCACTGTTCCAAGCGGAAAGTGCACATCACGGACTGGACGCGGTTCAGGGAGCGCCGACAGAATTTTCCTGAAGGTCTAGGATACGAGCAATGGCTCGAGTCCCTTTCTGCTGACCTAGATGCGTGTATGCGCACACTGGTTACCACAACTGCGACCCCGAACGTGGACCCGCACCTACTGCATCTGTGGGAGGCACGTAGGGGGCTCACGCAGCGCTGGAAACGCCAATGCCTCAATCGCAAGCTTCGCCGGCGTATCGCCCAAATTTCGCAGGAGGCACAAGAATATGCTGAGACACTCGTCCGAAACAACTGGCGAGGTTTTTGCGAGCGTCTTTCAGGCACCCTAGGCACCGCGAAAACATGGTCGATACTTCGCGCACACATAGATCCCTCTACTACAAGGACGCAAACATTTCATCGCCTACATAGCTTAATACATAAGTCGATAATACGATCCGACTGCTCTTCTCAAAGAGCTAGAAAAACGATTCATCCCTATCGGCACACCTCCACAGTATCCAAATTACTTGCACGCAGAACAATCTAATGAGGAACTCGACGCGGACATTACAATCGATGAGGTTCGCGTGATACTTCAAGATCTCCGCCGAAACACGGCCCCAGGCGCAGATCGTATCAAATTTTCCACCCTTCGTAACCTCAGTGATTCATACCTCCATCATCTGAGAAACGTATTCAATGATAACTGGCGTCAGGGCACGCTCCCACAGGCATGGCGTCATGCTGACATTTCGCTAATACCCAAACCAGGCAAGCCCGTAGCCATAGCAAATTTACGGCCGATATCCCTTACTTCATGCAACGGAAAGTTAATGGAGCACGTGCTTTTGCAGCGACTGCAATCTTTTCTCGAACTACAGTCCTTCTCCCACTCACAGTTCGGATTCCGGGCACTTCTCTCCATGCAGGACGTGCTTCTACAGCTCAAGGAAGAGGTTATCGGCTCCCCGTCCCGTGCCCAGACGAGGGCCATCCTCGCCCTTGATCTAAAAGGAGCATTTGATAATGTGGCACACGATTTGATTCTTCGAAATCTTGCAGCATCACATTGTGGCAGCCGCATTTATAACTACATTCGCTCTTTTCTGCGGGACCGAACAGCCACCATTGGAATAGGACCACATTGGTCGGATACGATTCACCTCACAGGTCGCGGCACCCCACAGGGATCAGTCCTGTCCCCCACTCTATTTAACATCGCCCTCGCAAGACTATCTCAGCAGCTCGACCAGATCCCCGATGTTGCACATGCGATTTACGCAGACGACATCACGATCTGGACGACGCGAGGGTCAGACGGGACCATTCAGGATTGACTGCAGCAGGCCGTCGACATCGTCACCGCTTACGCACGACAGGGCAGCTTGTCCTGTGCCCCACAAAAGTCCAAACTTGTTCTCATCCACGCACGTAGTATTACCCCTCCACCTGAAATCACGGTGCACGTGGATGGCGCTCCTGTCCCCCAAGTAAACCGTGCTCGCATTCTTGGACTACATGTTCAGGCGAACGGGAAGGCGAACTACACTATATCTCTCTTGTCCCGGCAGACCGAACAGACTTTGGCCATGATTCGGCGGGTCTCCAACAGGCGCTCAGGTCTACGGGAACGGGACCTACTGCACCTGGTGGAGGCCTGTGTGATCAGTCGCATTACTTACCACCTTCCCTTCCACAGACTTACGCAGTCGGAGCAGATACGAGTCGACACAATGCTGCAAAAGGCGACCAAGCTCGCCCACGGCCTCCCACACTACACCGCCACGAAACGTCTGCTAGCCCTAGGGACGCATAACACTCTCGGTGAGTTATTGGAAGCTCAGTGGGCCTGTCAAAGACGTCTTTTGCTCACACCCACTAGGCGGCACCTGCTCTCGAGATTGGGACATCCAGTTTTGCACAATTATGATGAAGACATCGCCATTACTATTACGACTTGGGTCCGTACAGCCTTAAAGGTGCACCCACTACCACGAAACATGCATCCTCAGCATGACGCAGGACGCCGGCGCGCCCGTGTACGGTACCTGGTGCGCATGCTCGGTGACATCCCTGAGACAAATACCCTATACACGGATGCTGCTCGGTGCCACAATGGGTATTCCGCGGTAGTGCTGGATGGCGCTGAAACATTTATTATGGCCGCCTCCTTACGGGGTTCTACACCTGGACACGGCGAAGTCCTTGGAGTAGCGCTTACTGTGCGACACGCTCTCAAGATTCCTGGGGAGTTGTATATCCTAACCGATTCCCAGCAAGCATGCCGCGCCTTTTTGACGGGACGTGGCTTCTCCAAGGCGGCTCTCCACATCTTACACCAGTCACCAGACACATCTGCCCCACAACGCATCCACTTGCTCTGGACTCCTGGCCATGCCTCAGTGCCGGGTAATGACAGCGCACACGCGGTCGCTCGAGAAATTACCCTCCGAGCTGCCCAGCATGACGCGGATCGGAGTCCAGATCAGGCAGGCTCCCCACTCACATACAGAGACGTATTAATATACTATACACGAGCTAGACACACCATGGGTCCACCGCCGCTGTCGTTTTCACAAGAGGAAGAGGTGGCACTCCGCCAACTCCAAACAAACACATTTCCCAATCTCCGCTCCCTACACAAATTTTACCCTGACCACTACGCAGACTCTTGTCCGGGCTGTAGAAGCTCCCCCACGGCGTTCCATGTCACAGTGGAGTGCACCGCAAAATTATTCCCTCTCCTGCCAGTCATCTTACACCCCTTCCGCACCAAAGAGCTGTGGGAGGATGCCTTCCGCGACGGGCCTCCCGAGGTCCGCCGGGCCCTAGTTCAATGGGCCCGTACTGTCGCGGAGATCGTTCTAGGGACCCCTTCTAGGGACCCCGGACTAGGGGTCCCTCCCATACCCTTATTACCTTTTCTTTTTGTAATAAAATGTTTACTCTCTCTCTATGGAGAGGTCACGTAAACACATAGAACTTGTAAATTAAATTTTAGACAACAGATGGAGCGCACGTGTTTACACCCACGTCGCTTCGTCTTCGCAGAGTGCGGCAGCCATGGCGAGTCAGCGCGCTACGTGTGTCCGCGCTTTGACGGACGAAGAAATTCAAGAACTGCTGATGAATACTTTTACATGAGACAGGGGTAATTGGAGATCGCAGGGAGAGGCCTTCGTCCTGCAGTGGACATAAATAATATAGGCTGATGATGATGATGATGACTTTTACATGTCCTGTGGAGTATCATGGTGCATTACTAGCATGAAATTTCCACTGAACCAACATGAAAAAAATACCCGGCAGAGGGTGAGGAGCAGTCAGAAAAAAAAACCGGCAGTGAAAGGGTTAAGGACTATTTGTATCAATGTAAAAATTTCATTCATGTATCATGAAGTTTCTCAGAACCATATATCGTCAGCCATAATGCACCCCAGGGCTCAATTCTTGGGCCTAGTCTTTTCTATGTGTTCATAAATTATCCCAATCCTTGCATTACAAATGCCAAACATTAAGGACCTTAAGGAGTGTTGCACTTTACAAAGCGATGTTAATTCAGTGGTTAAGTTGTACTCTTCCAATGATGTACTTATAATTGCAAAAAAAAAATGTTTTTAAGTCTCTTACTAGAAACAACTGCCCTGTACATTTTGCATACACTTCGAATGGCACATCGTTGAACAAAAAGTGTGTAACTGAAGATTTAAGTGTTGATTTGGGTAGTAACTGAAAATTTGGTGAACATGTTAACCACATTGCAAGTGCATCTTTTAGTATTCTTGGTTTTCTATCCCAAATGACTTGTGGTTTTAGTGCTTCACATTGTTTTATTAGATTGTTTCAATGTTTAGTTGTTAGTAAACTTGAATATTGTTCAACAGTATGGAATAGCATTGGTGTTGTTCTTCAGGAAAAAAATGAAGAAAGTGCAACGCAGATTTATTAGTATACTTTTTGATAGGTTCATGGGTTGGACAGGACCGACGAAATTGATCAAATTATCCGGCGGGTCGAATTAAACAACGTGCAGAAATACCGGCAAAATACACCGCAGGTTCATTTGGCAATGTCTGCCCTATTCTAACATGGCCCTGACTTAAACGTGTGCCCACTTTCTATATGTACAAAGTCGAAAACTGACATAGAAATGACATTAAAGCTCCTCAAAAAAGTAGAAATCTAACACGCACCCGATTTTTAGCAAGAAAAATGGGCAAGGGTCCAATATTTGCTCTACATTTGTGTTATGTGGTAAAGCATACAAATGCCGCGAAGGCGATTTCGGTTTTGTGTTCGATTGCAATGCACAGGTAAATTCTCGGTGAAAAACAAACAAAGAAACAAGAAAGGTGCACGTTAGAATCAGGTAAATACCATAACCAGGCATTGTGAGCTATGGTTTTTGCTTGAAAATCCTCGTAGGGCAGGCCGAAAATAGGCATTTTCAACGGGGGATGACGAGCGTTCAACACATTCCCTGTCCTCTAAGCTCCACCGAAGCAGATGCTGCCACTAAAGGGGCCGCTATTGGGGTCACAATAGGGGTCATGATGTGCTGGTCAAGTTTAAGTTCTCTGGCAAACACCAATTTGAGGATCAAAACAATGAAACTTCGGGCCCATAGAAGTGCATGAGCGCCGGCCGGGACCTTTGGTCGGGGTCGAATTAACCGAAAAATCGAATGGGTCGAATTAACGAACTCTGTTACAGTAGACTGTAATAGGTGCAACATGAAAACATTAAATTGGCGACAAAAAAATTGCGAATTCGTATTTTCGCAGAGTGCAGAGGTGCATTCATAGGTATATTGAATGCCAATTTTTGCTTCAATCTGTTTGTTTTCATTTCCCGAAAAGGCGATCTAGGCGGAAACATTCGTTGCAAGTTATCCTCATTCGTTAGATTAGTTAGATTTAGAGTTATCCCATTCGTTTAGATTAGTTATCCGAGTCCCATAATTCGTTTGTGATGTTTATTTAATGGTGTAAATAACAATGACAATGCTGACATTTTCATAAATGATACCTGTATTCTTAAAAATGCGATTGAATTATTCTTATAAGTTATGTGTATCTTGTGCATGTTATGTGCATTTTGTTATATCTATTTTGTCTATGACCTCTTTTTGTCTTTATTTATTCTGCCCCAAATTAGAAAGCTTTTGTATGCTGTTTTTAGGCACTTTATTAAATAATTCAATTCAGTTTTATCTTCCTTGTCTTCCTTCTAAGCTGAAATTTTCTTCCAATCATGGACTACTAACTCGCACAAATGTTCAATCTATTAGCCTTCCGAAAAGGTCACATGAAGTGGTTTAACTCCATAACTTGATTGTGGCAAGATTTTGTCACCGACATGATTTTACCTAATAAATATTCCACTGAGATGCCAATGAATCCCAAAAACACTTGCTTCCAATCAGCATACATTTCAATACAATTTTGACATGCTTGCTGATGAGCAACATTGCCTGTGAGCAAGTAAATGCAACACGCAAGTAGATAGGAATTTTTTTTTTATAGTAAAGAGCATGCTTCTTCTATGCTTCTTTTTATGTCTACAACAAAAGTAAGACCCAAGGAGCTGGACAACGCGCTCAAAAAAGTAGAATTCACCTTGTATTCGCTCCACAAAGGTCTTCAGCAGCTTGAGGGCTTCAAGACAAAGGCTGGAGTACTTTGTCATTTCTGGTCAAAGGTTCACACAAGTAAGAAAAGCAATCAGTAACAGTTCAGCGAATCAGCATGAGTAATCTGTGCAATACATGCAATATTCCTCAACCAGTGTAGATGAAGCAGTAGAATCTTTATGATACAGACTTAACGGTACCTCATAAAATATTCATATGCATACCATAACAGATGTAACTTCGTGGCATGGAAATAAACGACGAGACAGAAGGGAAACAACATACCAACATCCAACTAAAGGTATCTTTCTGATACAACACAATTTATACATGAAAAGCCATGCACATGAGCCACATTACAATCGCTTAAAGGACCAAAAAGAAAACCAACAATGGCCATGGCAAGTTATGAAGAAGAACAAAATGATAAAGTTCAAGTAACATGCCAATCAGCCATCGCCTACACGTGACATCCAGATAGCACAATTCCTTGCTTGATAAGGCAATACAGTGTAGACCGCTTATAATGTAAGTCGCCGGAGTAGCGAATATCCGCAGTATAAGCGGTACCGCACTATAACCAAAGCAACAACTTTCAAGGCCCACACACATGCAAAACATGTGCACCGAGCCACCACGCGCATGCGACAGTCGAGGAATGCGGCTAGAACGTTTGCATTCAATTTACAGTCGAATCTCGTTAATTCGAACCAAATCACGCGGCGGCGCCTCCGACAGGCATTGCTCTGGCACCGCCGTAGAGTAAAAGTTTAGGAGAGACCCCTCAATGTCGCGCGCGATCAAAAACAAACAAAAAAAAGAAAGAAAGAAAAGAAAAAATAATGCGGCGGAAATTTCACCCTCTCTCAAATGGCAAGGTCGCCGATTCTGCATTGCGCCGGAACATGCGTGTACGTGCCGACGTCTTAGCCATGCGTAAAAAATGGCAGTGAACCCTTTTTTCTAGTCACGTGTTGACCTTGCACGCTGCGGCTACAGTGCAGAGGGAAGCAGCAGCGCTGTCCCAGGCCGGCTAACGAAACTGCCCACGCCGGCAAACGCCCGCTTTCTGATAACGGTAGGAAACGAAACTTCGGGGAGCTGGCGCCGGGCCTACTGGAGCGACGGCACTTGCACGGCGGCGGGCGCGCACGGTGGCAGTCGAAAGTGAGGGAGGGCGAGGAGAGCCACCGAAGCGGCGGAGTTGCTGAGGCGAAATCCGCTTCCCTGCCGCCCTCCTCCCTCACATTCCACAGTCTCCGTGTGTGCCCTTCGCCATGCTGTGCCAGCGCCGCCCGCTCCCCGAAGTTTCGTTTCTGCCGTTATCGTGAAGCGAGCGTTGGCCGGCGTTGGCAGTTTTGTGGCCCTCGCTCGCTATGCGCGCCGTGATATTTCACGACTTGCACTCAAGATGCTGGTTTCAGCCTCACTGGCTGTTCGTTCGCACCACGTGCCCTTCTCCTCCACTTCGTCTCTCTTTCTTCCTCGAGCACTCCTTGGGGCGCCCGTTTGAGGGGAGCGTTCGCCGTCTCCGCTGACTTCCGTACTCCCAGGCAGCCGAACTGTAACTGGTAGTATTTCGTTTCCCGCAACTGCACTATAAGCGATACGTGTATACATGGACTGCTAAGGGAAAATTAACGGGAGTCTGAAAAGACCGCACTACATCCGGTCCTGCACTATAAGCGGTTACGTTATAAGTTGTCTATACTGTAAATGGCACACTCACGCACTGATCCTCCCGCCTATCCATTTCTGCAGCTTCAACTAGTTCTCTCATCCGCTGGCCAGCAGGCGAATACAGAACGGTGCACTTTTCAAACTCTGGTCCTAAACCTTTACACCTTCAGTTGGTAGTTAGGGCTTGTGTGCATCGTTTACCTTTTATCTCGTCCTTTGTTTCCGCGCTACAAAGTTGCATCATGGAATACCAACTAGCCAGATCCCTTAACACCATAAGAGATCACAGCATCAATGTGAAAGTAAGACATTCATGTTTATTTATGGTGATCACTTTCGGATGAATAAACCCTTGATGGTTTCCTAGACCTTTGTTCCCTTAATGTCATTCAGCTGACCGGTCTGGTATGTGTAAAACTTTGCACTCATTTCTTCACCTAAGTTGCTAGTGCACATTTTCCATTGCTGAACATTGATAGCATTTAGCCTCCGAGCCTTCCATGGTATTTGCTTGTAGCACATGTCAGCACTGTCATCACTGTCAAGTTCCTGCTGTGGTTCGACTGCATCGACACGGAGCTCGATTGTCTTGTCTCTGCATGTGGCAAGGTTATCGTCCACAGTGACGAACTCACGTGTCCATGCTTCAACCTCTAGTTGGTCAAAGTTCCTGCTCTGGTCACTTTATGGAGACTCGGCTACTGGACAACTTCAAAATCCACACTTGCACAAATAGTTTGTGATCTCGCAATGAAGAAGGCAAAGGCACCAAAGTTATTTCGTTACATCCAACTAAGTAATAACTAAGTGTGCACAAATATACGAAATTACTCAATAATGAATCGAATAGTGCCTCACTTGATTTGGTCTTTGAATCGAATAGTCACTATTCGTAAATACGAACATTTTTCTAAATGTTGTCGAGTATATTAAAATGTCAACTGTGCGGAATCAAACATAAAATTAGAGCAAAAGTACAATGCATTTTACCATGCATGAGAACTTGCGTAGTGAGCAGGCTATGGTGCTCAGATAGCCAGACCTGAATGGCTACAGCAGCGATCATCTGCACTTTCCAAAGAGCCCTGTGCATGCAATTGTTTACTTGTTCCCAAAGCTCCATTTGTGCTTTTAACAAACATGCACTTTTTTTGTACTGATAAAAACTCACGAACGTTATGAATACTGGGAAGTGAACATATATAACATTTGTGAAAATGACTATTCATTGTTTGAAGACTATTCAAAAAGTATTCAATATTTATTTCAATTAAATTTTCTTGTGGCACCATTCAGTTTGAATTTGATTCAGGCTAAAAAATTACTATATAATTGCACACCCCTAGTTGTAATTATTTTCTGTCCTCGTGGCCACCACCCATGTTGTCCACCATTGGTTGAGGGGATGCGTTGCAGCGAGTTACTACTTGGCCAGCCAAAGCTCATGTAAAAGGCCACAACACATTGCCAAGAACTAAGAGATATTTCCTGCCACGTCTTCGTCTGTGAGATGACTGGCGTTACTAAAGCAGCAGTCAATGTTAATTCATCATGGCCGCCATCGAGCATGCAGTAGTAGTCGTACAGCTGGTCTAATCAATGTTTTGTGACTGTGCCAGTGGAGTGCTTAAGGCCACTGATTTTACGCAATGCTTGTTGCTGCAAGTGAGCGGGTGCTTCTAAACAACAACAAAAAGGCACTTAATTAAGCTGGCATCCAGAAATAAGCGTTGCACAATAAGCTGGCATGATCACGAAATACTGATAAGGCGAGTAATCATCGAGAACACGACAGAAACGTTCATATTTTTTAATGTTCCATTTCACATTCTATTCTTTTATTATCATTCATTACAGCAAGTGGCTGGTCCCAGTGAGAATGGTGGAATTCTAGGCATGCCTAAGCTCAAGCATAAAAGAAGTGAAAATGAAATGGGTTGTTATAAAACATGGTCCCAAGGTGGTACCTCGTAATATTCAATTTCATTTTCAATTTTTATTTGTCGTGCAAAATGGCCAATCCTGGTGATGACCCCAGTATAGCTTCATCTGAACTAATAGGGAATATTTAAAGTGCATAGTTCACACTGCCCGCGTCTGCCATCTTCTCTGGGGCGTAGTTGTGAAGCTCATGTATGTTGCGCAACGCGCATCGGCAATTGCTGCCGTGTCCCTATTCAGGACTCTTAAAATGCAACAGTCGCCTCCATCGTCCACCCGATTAATGAAACACGAACTCCAGTGTGCCCCCACGAGTCAATCAAGCCACGCCCACTGATTTTTACACCCTGAAATACCCGGACGGCATTCTGCTTTGAAACCAAAACCTTTGCCAACTCCCTTTTTGTGGCAATGTGCACTATGAATCTCAGATAAGTATCGCAAACGATTGCTCACATGGTCTTAAATTTTTGATTGAAGCCTTAAAACAAGCTTGGATTGCATTACAATCCCCCAAGATTTGTTCCGTCTGCAAGGAAACACTTCTCATGTGAAAAATCAAAGCTCCAGTACTAGGGCTGTTCATCGACGCTGATAAAGCTCCATACACGCAACTAATGAGCCCTGTAGTTGCTCCATTTGCACTGAATTCTTGATTTAAGTATATGAACTGAAATTGTGCAAGTCAGGTCGCACGTGCACATCCCACGAAAACGCAGGATGAGCGCGATCTGCAGGTCGACGGCCAGGTGGTAATTTGTTCCAAGCGCTGTTTTCTGCCATTCGCCGCAGCAAGTACCGTATTTACTCGCGTAATGAACGCACCCCCAAACTGGTCGCGAAAAATTTGAATTTTTTTTTCTCGCCTAATGAATGTATCGCCAACTTTGCTACAGTGGGGTTCCACGATCGAACGGCCGCGCTATTGTTTTTCGGAGAAACTAGGATCTTTTCCTCTCACACGTGTTTAAAGCAAGTGCACTTATTCTCGATGCCCTTCCATGGCAAAGCCATGACAAGAGAACACTGACATGAAGCATGTGGTAAGAACAGGCTGCACATTATCACGGTTGCTTGGGACCCGACGGAAGCAGTGACCGCAATAACACTCAGCCTGCTCATACCGTATGCTTGCTGCCAGTGCCGGCGCAAAGGCACCGCACAGGCTCAAGAGAGAAAGAAGAACGGCAACTGGCTCTCCGCAACAGTACTTAATGCAGTTTACTGACTCTACTCTGACTTAAAGAAGAGGGCGCGCATGCAATGTGTGGCAGGTCACGGCGCAAGTCCAGGTGAAGGAGGGGTGGCCGGCACATGGTCGGCGCAGTCTGTTGCTTGCTTTTCTGCCTGTCTTTCGTTTCGCTGTGTGCGACGGGCCCAAAGTTGAGTTATACGCCTGCTGTAGGACAGAGAGTTTATCTGCTCACAAATGCTGATCAGACATGAAAGAGACACACACAGCGTGCTGGTCAAAACAGTTGCCGAAAAGCAGCACTTCAACATGGTGCTTGTGATGAACAGCCGGAAGCAGCTGTAAGGACAAACTGTTGAGGAACTACAATGTGGATGAAGCGGCCAGCGACCTGGACGACAGGTCTGGTGGTTTCGATGGGTGGTGAATAGCAATAAAAATGCTGTTACGGTTTGACAGGGAATCGGAAAATCTTTATTGTGGCGGAAATTTTGTTGTAGCGGCGTTCGTTGTAGGAGGATTCGACTGTAGTAGATGTATACTGGAATGGCAACATTCCACATGTGATCAACCACAACATATTACAATTATTTATTACGTGACAACGTGTTATAAATATAGTGTAGCACAAAGTAAACTTCAAATACCTTCACTGTGATTACGCTGCTAAAATATGCATTGCGCTGGCTTAGTGGCTATGGTGCTGAACCTTACTAGGCTGTGGACTTAATTCTTGGTTGTAGCCACTGCATCCCAGTGTGGTGGAATGTAAAAAATGCTTATGAACTATGCTTCAAGTTGTGGGAATCCTCCTCATGTCACATGACCATGACGACCACATGCACGGGAAACATTGCGTCGGGTGCAAGCACCAGCAGGTTTGGGGAGAGGGGGGAACATCCCTAGCACAAGCTGCACACGGAAAGCGCAAATGCTATCAGCGCTACTGGGCGAGTCATGCGAGTTTCCACTGACATCGCTCAGGTCTCTTTCGCCACCAGCAAGCGGAAAATGGAAGGCTCTGCCACTGCTCCCGTTAGCCCACACGTGGTTAGGCGACCACGTTTCTGCAGGGGCAGCCGCCCATACCCCAGCTGTTAGGTCGGAAGTCCGTCTTTATCTAGCATACTATTCTCTTCGAGGGAACCCTCAGTTATGTAAACTATAGCCAGCTGGCGTGCTCGAAGTGTTAGTGGCAAGCGTAATAAATGCTTTCCGAGTGCACATGTGGTAGTCATCCATTGTTTCCTTGAGATCATACTGTGCTGCAGTTGAAGGGCAGGTGTGCGCCAACCACGGTGAGCAGTGTGCCGAGGTGATGCGCTGTTGGCACCCCCTTATCCTTACGAAGTGCATGTCCTAGGTGGTTGAACTTTATCCACAGCTCTACAGCACAGCATCTCTAACAGAATGCAGTTCAACTTATGGAAGCAAATCAAGGTCTAGCATGTACATGCTCTATGATTTCACTGAAGAAAACCAGCCACATATACATATATGAGATGCACCGTCCAATCTGTGCTCCAAAGCAAACTAAAAAATTGTGCGTCCCAAAAATTATAAGACTGCAGAGGCTCAATAGGAAGTGACTCTGGGCTGAGAAGAAAAAAGAGTTTCAAGAGTAGTTCACAATGCATGGTGCTGCTAAGCTCCTAAGACAAGCTGTGACAGCCGGTGGCTACTCACCCAAAGCCTCACAGGCCACTTGGACAATACCGTTAGCCATGGACGCCACCTCCTCAGATGCCTGCGCTGGCCATGAAAGCCTGCGCAACACACATTGTGTGAAGGGAACATGCCAAGCTCAGCTTAATTCCACGCATGACTTAAGCCCAACGAGCTTCAAGGTCAGCTTCAGCCCAATGCGCGAGCTGTGGCTGCAGCGGCGTTCTCTAGAAAAAAGTGGAGAGTGCTTCACCATTCCAGCAATGTGCATACCCTCACAATTTCCGTTGACTGCTTTCTTCGTGGAGGGACAATACGCTGGACCTCCAAGCAGCATAAACAAGCAGCACGCCAAGCACAGTGTGCTTTGTTATGGCACACTGCTTCCCTAGCTTCGTAACTGTTCTCTGTTTCTTTTTTGTGATGGAGCGATACACTGTCCATTATCGACGGACAGTGTATCACTCCGCGAAGAAAGCAGACGATAGAAAATAGGGGGTAGGTGCATTGCTGGAATTGCAAAGCCCTCTCCACTAGTTTCTCGAGACTGTCACTCTGGCCCTGGGTGAACATGATTGTACATTGTTACAGCACGATGAGACAATGCAATGACACAGAAGGAGCAGTAGTTACCACTATGGAATAATGCAGTGTTAATGATTCATTACCTATGTGTTGCATGCTTGGTGCAATCACAAGCTTAGCAGTGCAGAGAAGAAATGCTGCCTCAAGTGCTGACACCCCTGAATAATCACCAGGGGAGAAAAATGTGTGCAGAATTCCAAGCCCAACAAACAGCAATTTTACCCTTGGCAGCAGTGTGAATACTTGTGATCAAAATTCGAGTCGGGAAGTGAAAAAAGATTTTTTTTTAGTTTTTTCATAGTCAAACCTGATATCCTTGTGAAATCCTGCCCTGAGTAGGCATCGCTGAATTAAGGTTCAGTGTGGCAAGACTTTGCCATAAGTACATGTCCAAAAGAGTCCAATTGTACAAATTATTATTCAGCGTCCATTCTTGCTATGATTACCATCACTGAGCTGGTAAAACAGCTTTTACACAATAGCTTAAAGGGGTCCTGAACCACCCCTCTGGCTTGGTGAAAAACACAGTCTGTGGATATCATACGCTGCTGTAATATCTCAACCAAATTTTGCAGTCGTGCGCGGCGCGTGGAGTTCGCAAGCGGAGCGCGAAGTAATTTTTTTCTCAAACGTGCTTTTTTCAACAGAAGCTTGCTTCTCACTGTTTTCTGGACACTTTATTTCATAAATACAGTAGATTCCCATGCGCGGCTGCTATTGGCCAATAGCTGATATCAATCAAGAAAGTGTGTTTGGATCAGTGCGCTGCTTCCTACTGTTACTGTATATATTTATTGACGCAGTTTAATAAACAGGCTGAAGTAGGTAAAATCTGCTTTTGAATTTCGATAAGAACTATGTACTTCTGGAAGAAGCTGACTATTGTCTGCTCACACTCGACCCCGGCCACTCGTGTAGTAATTAAACTTTGGCCACCCTGCTGATCGGTATCGTAGCCGTTGGGTCTCGCTAATTTCGACTAGTTTTGAACACTCAACTAGCCTCGAATCACACGAAACTTAAGGCAAGACTGCACGCATGTTTGCCAGCGTGCGCTCCTTCCTGGCCACTCCTGTTTAGCCACCTTGGCAGACTTCGCTTCGTATTGAGTGTGATAGCACTGAAAAATGCACAAGTTGGATGTGGCTATAAGCTGGTGCAGGACAAAGCCAGTCCGCACCATGTAGTATGGCCACACTGGAGCATATGAGCACGAGCGCGCACTCAAGCCCTGTCATGCACAAAGCAAACACTGTGCATGCGCACTACAGTTGCATGTAGCTGCAGTCTGCTACATAGCGTAGATACTGTGGCTGCTGTGGGGTGCCATGAGTCCCCTGGCTAATTGCGCTGTGGGTCGCTGAGGACAACTGCGCTTGGATACATTTGGCGCGTCATAGGCGGCAAAATTGGAAGTAGTGCCATCTACGTGAATATCCAAAATCAAACTTGAACTGCGCGCCACAGTGACATTTAGTAGGCAGAGCGTTATAAGCACCAACGTTACTAGATTACTTCGTCAGTTTGCAAACTCCGCTGGAATGTGGTGGCAAATGTGGCCCCCTTCGTTTCCTGCTCGCAAGATGGCGTTTCTGACACCATTGGCCCGGTCGCATCATCGTTACGGAAGCTGCACGCTACGTTAAACGCAATTTACGCAGTTAATCCTGTGTAAGGGGAGTTATTTTCAAAATTGTGAGCAAACGTTATTTCGAGTGTGCAATTGAATATCATTTGAGCCACTAGAGCAATGCGACATGGCAGAGATGTTACTAATATGCCTCAATCTACACGTAGCTAGCACTACGCGGATTCCTATCCATTCAAAGATTAATTGGGTTCCTGTTCTTTTTAATTCAATTCTATATAAGATTACGTATTTACGGTGAGCCACGGAACATAGGTATCTGATGTCGCCGAAAATATTGAAACCTAAAGCTAGAACCACTCGTTTGTTCGAGAACACGCAATGCTAGGATACACATTTTTTAAAAGCAAGATACCAAGTACTTCACTGAAAGCTCGCCACTTCTAAGGCTATCAAGCGCAAAAAACGATGAGAACAACAAAAGTCAAATTGAAAACAATTTATTAAGGCGGAAGGAAGTCTTGGATGATTCGCAGGTCAAAAAATCCGACGTCCGGCGTTATGGCACCAAAATTCATGGTACTACCAACAAAGCTCGTGGTTTTGAGTGCCTTAATTAAGTCTACCTTAATTAAGATAGAGTTAATTAAGGCACTCGAACCCACACCCTTTGGCGGGAGTCGAACCCTTGACCGTTGGTGGGAGTCGAATCCAAGACCTATGGTTTAATTAAGGTAAGGTTAATTAAGTTAGAGTTAATTAAGGCCAGCGAACCCACGGTCGTTGGTGGGAATCGTACACTCGACCATTGGCATTAATTGGCAAAGTTATTTAAGCCACAATAATTAATTTAATTTAAATAATTAAGTTATTTAAGGCACTCGGACCTCCACTATTGGTGTTAATTAAGGCATTCGAACCCATGACTTCTGGTGTTAATTAAGGTGAAGGTAATTAAGACACCGTTCATTAAGATATACTTCATTAGGGCAGCCAGACCCACATCCTTCTGTATTAATTAGCAAGTTCAATAAAGCACACTTAATTAATGTATAGTTAATTAAGGCACTCGAACCCACGACCTGTGGGAAAGAACAATAGGAAGTAACTGCATGTTAAAGCTGGTCAAAATTAACCTGGAGTTCCCTACTGCGGCATGCCTCATAATCATATCGTGGTTATGGCACATAAAACGCCAGAATTCAATGTATTTTTAAAATTAATAACGCATTCGAATGAGAATGTCAAGTAATTTAATGATTTTCTCGTGAGCGCCTACGCTTTCGCAATTATTACGATTAGCGTATGCTAAAGTGACTGTCAACTTTTTGAACAATGCAACAAACATCAACTGGGATAATCACTTTGCTCGAGCCAGAGTTACAAAAGATGTACTTTTTAGACTCGAAGAATCTTATAGTCGGGGCTATGCCACTCCCTCCCTCCCTCCATCCATCTATCCGCCGTGTGGCGTCCACACCCCTATTGCGCATGCGCATCCTCCTCACCCTCCTCTCCTCTCCTTGTCTGATCTCCTCTCCTCCCTCCTCCCCCTCCTCTCCTTGTCTCATCTCTCCTCTCGGCATTCTTCCTCTCCTCTCCGACGCTCCTCTCCTCTTAGGATTGCGCAATGAATGGCAACACCTGCGGCTCTGCGCGATAATGCGAAGCAGCTTAGGTTAAAGGCGCGACGGTAGGCACCCCAGAGGTACCGGCAACAGTCACCAACGCCGCACGCGTTCGGTGCGTACGCGGGCAAAACGCCGACGGCGTCGACAACAGTTCTGCGCGTTGCTGGTGCTGCTGCATGTCCAAGTTTATACAGCTGATAAAACAACCTTGAGTCGACCCCATGGCTGCTTCGCATACTACTCAGGGTTCCCCTACGGGAAGATGGTGTAATTGTTTCTTTGCTACAGCCAACTTTTCCTTTTTTTTTATAATCGACAGTTAAAATCTCGAGAGAAAAAGTGCATTCTTGTCACAAGTTGCAGCAGGAGCACACGCCGCACGAGCTGTGTCGATAGATCTCGCTGGGATTCACAGGGATAGCGATCATTACGCAACACAGTTGAACGCAACTTTACTAGATTTGTTCAAGGCAACGAATAAACCCCTGGCACAAGACCACACCTGCAGTGGCTTCGCCAGCGTGGGGGCGAAAAAGCTGTAGGCACCGCCGACACCAGCCGAAACCTCCGTCAGACCGGTCAAACGACGAGTGCCCCCGCTCGGTGGTACAGGGAATGGTGACATCCACGGCGCCGGAGTTAGCAAACTTAAAGAGGTAATCTAGGGCGCGATCTTGTACGCGTTCCAAAATGGAACGGAGGCGTTCCGTTCCATCGAGCCGCACACGATTGGTCAATTTGAACGTCGCGGTTGAAATTGACCAATCGTGTGCGGCTCGATGGAACGGAACGCCTCCATTCCATTTTGGAATGCGTACAAGATCGCGCCCCTAGTAACGGTGGTAAGCACGCCCCGCTTCACCGTAGCCTTCGAAGTAGAAGGCACTGAAAAAGGAACGAGAGCACAGCAAATGGGATCATATGCGAACTTTAACTGCCAATAACTCCGCTTCTTTTGAACACATTGAAGTACGTTTTGTGGCAAAGTATTTCTGAAACAGTCTACTTTAACTTCAAATGCATTTTTGACTTCGATGAAAAGTGGTTCAGGGCCCCTTTAACTTCCAAGTCTGCTTCCATAACAACCTCAATTGCCTGGCAGCATTCTGCATTGCACGTGCCTCTGCTAAGAACTTTGTGCAGGTTCGGCATAAAGATTAGGGGTGTGAGAATACTCGAATATCTAATATTTGATTTTTCGAACATCGGCACCTTCGGCAAATAACCCGGCCTTGGTCGGTGCCATGACGTGTGCAGCATTACCACGGTGCACGATTCATCCAGGTCGGCGATACCGCGCGAAACTATTAATGTGACATGGACAGAGGGAACTACAACAGCAGCAAGTAAGGAAAGTACGAGAGCATTTGCGAAGATCGATCTGATTAGCCGCTGCAAGGCACACTGATTGCATCGAATATGCAAGTTCAGTGTTGACGGACGCAGACTTGCGCAGTTGGGAGCTCCCTACCCGCTTGCGAGGCCACAGACGAACTTGCCACGCGTGCTCATGCTAGTTTCCGGTTGGTCACCCATGAACCAGAACACTGCTTCAATGGCCGTCAATCTAACGCGTATGCATGATTTCGTGACCAATCACTGATGAGCCACTCGTAGGAAAGTATTAGCGACAAGCTTTAGCGACGCTTTGCGGTCCGTTATCGCATTGGCCGGCAGCGAACTTTAGTCATAGCCACCCCACTGGCCACACGGTGTCAGTGAATAATGTTATGGTTACCGAATCAATGCAGATCTATTCACAAGGGTCGCATGACCCACAGAAAGCCGACAAACCGCTCGCCAATGACAGTGAGTGTATGGGATGACCGTTGCATGTTCACGGCCGCCATCTCTGCAAAATACCGTACGGTGGCCCCTCATTCCGAATGCCATTCTTACATGGTTTGCAGGCACACAAGGGTCTCTTTTGTAGCTTCAAGCGACCTGTCACAAGACTAGCCTTGGTTTACATGGCAGGCTCGACAATATGAGACAGTGCACTGACCCCTGGCTGGATGCGGACGAAAAACCAAAGAGTGAGGGAGGGGGGGCACTGCGTGAACTTGCAGTGGGCCTCCCTATTTGAGAACTCTTTACCGTCAGCGCCAACCGCAGTTGACGTGTGCAGCGTTGACACCGCTATGCGCCAATGACCGCATGGAGCGGTACCGAGTGATGCGATGCGCATTCCCCGCTTTTGTCTATCGCGCATAATGGTGTTAACGAGCCGACGATAACTCAAAGAAACCACCTACCATAAAGATGGAAACATCCTGCTGTTTTCTGGAACAAAACTGGAAAGTTATACATCTAAGCAATAGAAGATTGCCCTTAAGCACAGTATGGCCCACTACTAAACTGAGAACCCCATTGGTACTTAGGACAACTTTGCTATTTCTTCAGCTTCAGAAGGGAAAAAACGCACTTACGTAATTATATCTGACAGATATTCAATTGATAAAAAATATTTTCCAAAGATTCGTATATGAACTGAGTGTTATCAATGCAGGCATTTAATTTAAGATTCCCTTTAGTAAGAGTACAGCATACCATGCATCTCGATTCATAGGTAGCTAAATTACTGATAGCTAGCAAGATTCTTGTTAATGTGATTAGCCTACTGAGCATGTGCAGCACTGTCTTTTGCACAAGATTTGGAAGCATAACAGTATGTGTTAAATTTTCTGATATTCAATATTTGATTGAATATTCAGCTTTTTTTTCTTGATTCGATTCAATATTCAATTCGAAATCTACTATTTGGTATTCACACAACCCTAATAAAGATCTGATATATACATATGTGAAACCAATAACGCAAGATTTCAACAATAAAAATGATGCTGAATGTGCATGAAAAAGGTCCTTCCTCTTGTTTTTTTCTGGAGCTGCTCTTTTTTGTTTTACATTCCTTGGCGATGATGAACTATGCACAGCAAGAAATAGAATACCTGCAGGTGCAGATGCTATAGCATGTGGCAGCTGTCCGGAACAGCGTAGAACTCACCTGAGAACAAATGTGTGCAAAGCCTTGATGATCACCAGCTGCACCTTCCACGTGCCTCCCGAAAAGCTGCTCAGCAGAAGATCACACAGCCGGGCTCGGTACTTCTCTGCATAGCACACACTGTTGCCTCAGATCTGGCTCCCCCATTCTCCACAACCTCACTTTTCCCAACTTTCACCTCCCACCTTTGAATGATGTGCCAAATACAGCATGAATGTGTCAAAATACCTGTATTGTAAAGCAAAGCCACATGCTAAATTTACATACATGACACTACCGCAGAAAGCGGGCTTCACTGCAGACACTTCCTGCACAAAGAAATGTGCCCATAGTTATGTCTTGCAGAGATATCGATATACACACAGGCTTTTATAAAAGCAGCCCTGTTCCAGCTGCTCTGTTCGTTTCTGTGTCTTTTCCTGTCTGGAACACAGAGAGGCATGGTAGTGAGCACCAAGGCTGCACAGCAGTAGGGGTGCCATTTTAGGCGCATACACTCTGGTGTATCATATAGCATGACACACCAGAATGTAACACCAACACACATAAGTGCTGTGTATCATGTAGTATGATACGACACTTACATCTCCTTCTAGCCTAACAGAATCAAAAAGAAAAAAAAGACTATGAGGTCACCTAAGCAATTGTTATAATGTGTAAATGGGAGAGCATTACTTGTCCCTGAGTGTGTCGCTGAGCTTGGCGTTGCGATGAAATGTTGCTGAGTTTAGTGTGTGGGGAGCACACGCTGCCACCTTCTCTCGCGGGCGCTCGCCGTCGCTTGCGCACGGAGCTCACTCAGCGGGAGCACTAACCCCATCGAAATGCAGCCGCCGTGGCTGTGATTTGATCCCGCCACCTCATGCTTAGCAGTCCAACACCATAGCCACTAAACAACCACGGCGGGTAAGCGCAAAAGTAACTGGAACGCCAATGCATTTCTCCACAATGTTCGGGAATTATCTCGAAACTGGTGCCATCCTGAGAATTAGTTCCTAGAGCATCCGCCTTGCGAATTCCACGGCTAGAATTTGTAAATTGCAACACGGGCCATAAGTTACTATGTTAAAAACCTAATTGGTGATTTTTTTAATTAGTCGATTATGCATTTCAATTTTTTGTGCAAGTAACGTCCACCTTTTCGAGTAGAACAGCTCATGAACTAGAATTGTGCTATCTGCCACAGGCAACCTTTAAAATTTTTTTGAAAGTGTTTGCTGAAACACCCCGTATTTATGGCCTCTGCATGCAAGAAGCGATGTTTCCATCCCTAACGCGTAAAAGTTGTAAATAATTAGAAGAGCTTTTTTTCTTTTATTTTGTCGGCAGTCGTTAGCATTGCCTACTGGAAAGAGAATCAATATTGAGACACATATCACTCACGTGCTTTTCACACGCCGTTGATAGAAGACTCTACCGAAGGGGTCACTGAAGTCTGCAGGTTTTTTTCAGGGTCAAAAAAGCACGCAAAGTAATTTGAAGTGAGGTGAACATACATCAACATATTCATTTTCTAGGTATAGGCTATCCATTTAGTTGGATACCTCCTTCTCTTTAAAAAGTATAATAAACTTTCTCCTTTGTATACATTTAAATATATTGTGTCTGTGCATGGTGTTCTCAGGGGAAATATTAAAAAAATGTTAAAGTGAGGAAACACGGATGAGGTAGCCGCCGATGGTGCTTCTAATGCGCTAGTCCTCCTATTGTCAGAATTTGCCGAAATAAAGCGAAATTATAAATTAAAAGCCGTGCACGTCCGCGCGAACAATGGTGCCGTAAGCTTTTAGCCACAACAAAAGTGAAAATGTGGAGGCACCGCAAGAGAATCCTCAAGTTATGTGGGTAACAGAACTCCGGTAATGACATTCTAGGGGCGGGGGGGGGGGGGGGGGGGGAGGGGCTAAGGAACGGCGCATCCAGCGCCGCTCCTTAGGCGCTGGATGCGCCGTCACGGTCGGTGTTACGTCCATCGCCTCTTGCGAGCCACTGGACGCACGCTCTTGCGAGCGCTGTGTTTGACGAGAGGGCTTCGTCTCAAGAGACGACACCCTTGAGGCCACCAGCCCGGAGGTCGATGGCCCCTTCTTCTGGGGTGGCGGAGCAGCGCTGGCTGCAGCTGCCAAGAGGGCAGGTGGCGTCACCGCCGGCTCACTCTGCGTGGGCCGGACAGCTGCCGGGAGCCGTTGTGGGGCTGCCCCCTGACGCGCCACTTCGGCAAAGCTGTTCTTTGGCAGGTAGGATACCCGCCTGCGTGCTTCTTTAAATGAAATATTCTCTTTCACTTTGATAGTTACGATTTCTTTTTCTTTTTTCCATGATGGGCACGACCGCGAGTATGCGGCGTGCTCCCATCACAGTTCACACAGTGGAGGGTGTTTTCACATGATTCAGCGAGGTGTTCATTAGCACTGCATTTCGCACAAGTTTGCCGGCATCGGCAGTTCTGTGAACTGTGCCCGAATCGCTGGCATTTAAAGCATCGCAGGGGGTTCGGTATGTAAGGTCTGACCCGGATCTTGACATATCTTGCCTCGATTGTCTCGGGAAGCACGCTTGAGCCGAAGGTGAGAATAAGGTACTTTGTTTGAATTTCTTTCCCGTCGCGCCTCATCTTAATCCGTTTCACATTGATCACATTTTGCTCTTTCCATCCTTCCAAAAGTTCAGCCTTGGTTAGTTCCATCATATCTTCATCTGAAATAACGCCACGGATAGTGTTCATAGTTCGGTGTGGGGTCACGGTCGCTGGAATGTTCACAAAAGCGACAAGGTTCTGTAACTTCTCATATTGCTTCTTATCATGAACTTCCAAAAGGAGGTCCCCACTAGCTAGCTTCGTAGCTTTGTAAACGGGGCCTATAGAATCACACAGACATTTCGCTACAAGGAAAGGTGAGATGACTCTCACGCTCTTCTCTGGTCTTTCAGAATGTATTACATGATAACTTGGAAAGTTTTCACGTTGAAGGCCATAAAACTGAAATACTTCGGTGCACCCTCGCTTATGAGGGCGATCAGGGAGTTTGGGGAAACAATTCTCCATAGAAAATAGTCAGTTTTCGGCAGCAACGCCAGTCGCCCACCGTGGAGCCCAACAAGGGGATGCCGCAGGTATTTTAAAGAAAAAGCGCAGCGGTTGCCAACTGTACGTTACCGCTATAACCAAATATGTACAGCCAAGGTTGGTTGTACCACACAAGGTTAACCCTCGCTGCCAAGAATACCGGAAGTAAAAGAAGTGAGCATATGACAGGAAAGATTGAAAGTGAGGGGGAAAGACGAAGATTGCAGAGAGAGAGAGGGATACAGGAAAAGGAAACTACCGTTTTCCCCCGGGTGGGTCAGTCCGGGGGTGCCGTCTACGTGAAGCAGAGGCCAAAGAGGTGTGTTGCCTCTGCCGGGGGGCCTTAAAAGTCCAAACACCCGATTCGGCTCAACCCCCAGGATCCCCCTTTCCCCGGACACGGCTAAGCCACGCACGACTACACGCGGGAGGGTCCAACCCTCATGTGCTCGGGTAGGTGGTGTCGCAACACACCAAACGCCTGCTGAAGCAGACGCCCCTGCGGGAAAACCTGAAATCTATGTCCTCTCTAGCAGTGAAGCACATAGCGACTGTAGCCCTATAAATGATTCCTGAGCTATATATTCTTTAGAAAGCATATGCCACACAACATTCAAAAAGTTTGTGAATAAAGATGCCCTTTTCGCTATTTCTACACTCCAAATCAAAGCACAATATACCAGGGCGCTTGTTTAATGTTAATTAGCCTACTGTGATGCTTTTATCAAAAACAACACTCAGGTGCTTCTGCGAGACAAGGAGCTGCTGCATCATTAATTAACTGCTGCATCATAAATGATAGAGCATGCAGTCATGGGTTAGATTGTGGACAAGAGCAGAGACTTGTTTCCTCACGAAAGAACAAATTTAATAGTAAAATATTACACGGTTCCTTAGCATGATGAATAGGCCAGAAAATTAAAATTCAGGAAAAGTTTCCAAAAAAGACAGCATGGTACCTATTATGTTCTAAGAGCTAGTTCACATACAGGTGTATGTGCCATTGCACTTGGACCCTTTCTACACTGCTGCCAGGATTGGCCCACATTTTTGGATTCAGCAGACACATTATGCCCGGCAGAAACACCTCCGCTGTTAAAAATGGGAACTTCATCTGTTTTACTATTTTATTTGATAAGATATAGTCATCTGATAAGATATACAGTCAAGAGAGCGGTGTGGATCTGAGAACAAATGGGGATAACCAATATTCTAGTTGACATTAAGCGGAAAAAATGGAGCTGGGCAGGCCATGTAATGCATAGAATGGATAACCATAGTATGGACCATTGGAGCTACAGAATGAATACCAAGAGAAGGGAAGCGCAGTCCAGGACGGCAGAAAACTAGGTGGGGTGATGAAGTTGGGAAATTTGCAGGCGCAAATTGGAATCAGCTAGCGCAAGACAGCATTAATTGGAGATCGCAGGGAGAGGCCTTCGTCCTGCAGTGGATATAAATATAGGCTGATGATGATGATGACAGTCATCTTGCACGTGTCACTTCAACTTGGCACAGAATGCATTGAACCATGCCATGCATAACGGTCGCATGTGCTCGAAGGCCTACTTAGGCCCTTCAATGAGCGGGCCCGAGTCTGGCCCGAGCCCGTGGCTTCAAGCCTGAGTCCTGCCCGGGCCCGCGGCCTCAAGCCCGAGCCCGCCGACAAACGCTTCGGACGGCCCAGCCCAACCCGCGGGCCGGGCCGGGCCCGGGCTTTTGGGCCGGCCCGGGCCTGTGCAGTGCTCTACTGCAGCGTGCAAGGTCAACACGTGACTAGAAAGTAGAGGAAGCATAAAGGAGAAAGAAGGGTTCACTGCCATTTTTTACGCGTGGCTACGGTAGCGTGGCTGAGACGTCGGCACGTACACGCATGTTCCGATGCAACGCAGAATCAGCGACCTTGCCATTTGAGAGAGGCTCAAATTTCTGCTGCGTTTTTTTTTTCTTTCTTTTTTTTTGTTTTGTTCGCGCGCGACATTGAGGGGTCTCTCCTAAGCTTTTACTCTATGGCGGTGCTGGAGCAATGCCGGTCGGAGGCGCCGCTGTGCAATTTGGTTCGAATTAACGAGATTCGACCGTAAATTGAATGCAAACGTTCTACCCGCATTCCTCGACTGTCGCATACGCGTGGCGGCGTGGTGCACATGTTTTGCATATGTGCGGGCCTTGAAAATTGTTGCTTTGGTTGTAGTGCGGTACCGCTTATAGTGCGGATATTCACGACTCCGGCGGCTTACGTTATAAGCGGTCTACACTGTATCTGTTGCACAATGATGACCAGTTTTTTAAAAATATGCTGCACCGCACGGTTTCTTAAAGTCAACTTTGCCAAAATACAGCCATATTATGTGGCAAAGCATACAAACGCCGCAAATTCAGTTTCCGGTTCAATTCTCATGGAAAAAAAAGCGGGGAGGGGGGGAAAGACGCACGTTAGGATAGGGTAAATACCATAATAAGTCATGGTGAACTACCATTATCACTTGAAAGTCTTCCTAAGGCAAGCCAAAAATAGACGTTTTCGACGCGAGATGACACGTGTTCAACACGTTCGCTGTCCCCTAAGCTCTGCCAAGACAGACGCTGCCAGTAAAGGTCACTATTGGGGCCACAATAGGGGTCAGGCGCCGTCATAGGGACTGGTCAAGTTTGAATTATCTGGTGAAGGCCCATATTAGGATCTAAGTAACGAAAGTTGGGGCCCATGGGAATGCATGGGTGCCGGCTGGGACCTTCGGTTGAGATCGGAATAACCAATAAATAGAGTTAACCAGAGTCGAATTACCGGTAGTACTGTACTTTTGACACCCCCAATACTCAATGCCACAGACCAGCAAGCTGTTTGTTAAATAAATTTTTCCAACGTGCTGTGGAGTGTTGTCATGGTGGCCAGCCCCGTGGGCAGCATCAAGAGAGTGCTCACCCTGTGTGGCGGGTGCCTGCTGGGGCCAGGCCTGACCCAGGGCCTCAAAGGCCGCCTCCTGGAACTGCAGCTGAGACTCCAGGTCCCAGGTCTCCTCACCATCCTCGTCCTCAGCGGCACCACCTTCGCTGTTGCCGCCTCGGCTGGCAGCACACTGTGTCACAAGGGAAAAAAAGATGCTCCTATGGCAGCCACTATGCTATGAGTCTACAGAGGTGTACATTTGACAAGCATGCTTAGTCTGCCCAGCAGGAGACATGTTAACAGTTTCCAGTGCCCCTACAAACTTACTGATGGGGCCATGAAGTACATCCTACTTAAAGAAAAAAATCCGAGGACATCTAAGCACTTCTTATGAGTTGTGAATGCGAAAGCATGAATGTCTAATTGAACGCCGGTGAGCGGTTCTTCGCAAGTTTTGTGCTGCAAGCATGTGCTAACCCGAGCCAGCAAGCAGCCGCAGCAGCCTGCAGCGCCAAACTGCATGACACCGACGCGGAGATGCCCTCTCCCCTCATGCAACACCTGGCGCGCTACTACAGCAGCAGGTGCCCCCTTTCGCCCGCTCTGCTCTGTCGAGGCGCACTCGTGCCGTGGCATCGCAGCCAATGAGCACTCTGTCGAGGCGCGCCTCATGACATGGCGTCAAAGCCAATGGGAATTTAGGTGCCATTTCGCTGCTACAGATGCCGGCTTTTTTTGCTCAATGAGCGATTAGATGATTTCAAATCAAAACTCATACAAGTTTTGGTATACAACTCCTACAACTAAAAGAAGCCAAGTTAATGGTATACATGTGTAGGGACTAGCAGCTGACTGCTACCCCCAAAGGCCAGCATGAGCTCATGTCTTTAGTTCTGCATACTTCCCTCTCTGCTCATCTGAGTAAGAGCTGCAGCACACTATCTCCATCCAGGTTTTTGACTGATTAACATATTGTTACGATGATTCATGTTTATGTACATATGACCATTGGAAGTCTGTCGCTCGCACGAGGTAGCGCCGTCCTCCTCTTCTTCAGTCCTTGTCTCGTAGCATTACCTTTCCTATTTGGCAGACAAGGCCTGCTGGGTGAGTTCAATGACAGGGTAGCAGCGTTTAAGACACAAAATGTGCAAGTTGCATTTTGCTAGAACACCTACTTGTGGACTAGAGGCGCCCCACCACCTAAGTTAGGTCACCACATTCATATTGCCCAAGGCGAGCCAACATACTGCGACAATAATTTATGGCACAAGCTGCATTTCTGCTATTTTTGTGCTATCAGGTTTTCCAAAGCCACACAAAATCACTTTCTTTAAAAGGAACTGCAGCTGATAAATAGTGTCATATCGCTGCTTAGGGAAATGCTACTATGCACAGATGTGCGACTCAGCGGCAATAAACAGGGCATAGGCGCTGAAGGCCTGACCGTCGCCGGCGTCAAAACGTGCGCGGTAAACAGCGGCCGACTACGGGGGGGCCTCCGAGTTTTGAGCCCCTCCCCCCCCCCGGAATTTTCCCCGGGGGGCTGAGCCCCCCCTGGAGATCCGTAGCCTACCGCCCTCGTTAATCTCGTTAGTTCGAACCAAATCACGCAGCGGTGCCTCCGACCCGCATTGCTTCGGCACCGCCATAGTGTAAAAGCTTAGGAGGGACCCCTCAATGTTGCACGCGAACAAAAAAAAAAAAAAAAAAGCAGCGGAAATTTGACCCTCTCTCAAATGGCAAGGTCGCCGATTCTACGTTGCGCCGAAACATGCGTGTACGTGCCGACGTCTCAGCCACGCTACCGTAGCCACGCGTAGAAAGTGGCAGTGAACCCTTCTTTCTCCTTTATGCTTCCTCTACTTTCTAGTCATGTGTTGACCTTGCACACTGCGGCTACGGCTCAGAGGGAAGCAGCGGCGCTGTCCCAGGCCGGCGAACGAAACTAAAGTCCCTATATAAGAAAAATACCGCCATCCTTTGATCAACGCCGCTTCTCTTTCTCTTGTATCTCCGATTGGACGATGATAGCGCGAACTTTCATTTCTTTATATTTTGTTTTTTTTCCGCCTCAGAGCCATGCTGAAAGTCCTCTGTGCAGCCGCAGTCGCCGGCGGCGGCGGCAGCGCGTGCCCGGCCTAAAAGCTTCAACGTGGACTTTCTAGGTGCGCCACCGTCGACTTGGCTTTCGCAAGCAAAAAGTAAAGAAAAAAACAAGCGCTTTAGGAGAGGAGACGGCGGAAGAAAGAGTAGATAGCAGTACTTTTCTTATACAGGGACTTTAAACGAAACTGCCCACGCGTGCCCGCTTCGTGATAACCGCAGAAAACGAAACTTCGGGGAGCTGGCGCCGGGCCGGCTGGAGCGGCGGCGGGCACGCACGGTGACAGCCGAAAGTGAGGGAGCTACGAGGGAGGGTGAGGGGAGCCACCGAAGTGGCGGAGTTGCCGAGGCGAAATCCACTTCCCTGCCACCCTCACATTCTACGGTCTCCGCATGCGCCCTTCGCCGTGATGTGACGGCGCCGCCCGCTCCCTGAAGTTTTGTTTACTGCCGTTATCGTGAAGCGAGGGTTGGCCGGCGTTGGCAGTTTCGTGGCCCTCTCTCGCTATGCGCGCCGTGATATTTCACGACTTGCACTCAAGATTCTGGTTTCAGCCTCACTGGCTGTTCATTCGCACCACGTGCCCTTCTCCTCCACTTCGTCTCTCTTTCTTCCTCGAGCACTCCTTGGGGCGCCCGTTTGAGGGGAGCGTTCGCCGTCTCCACTGACTTCCGTACTCCCAGGCAGCCGCACTGTAACCAGTATTTCGTTTCCCGCAACTGCACTATAAGCGATGCGTGTATACATGGACTGCTATGGGAAAATTAACGGGAGTCTGAAAAGACCGCACTACATCCGGTCCTGCACTATAAGCGGTTACGTTATAAGTGGTCTATACTGTATACAGAATGTAAACACTGGCTATCACTACACACACATTTATTAATGACTTCAGAACTACTGAAGAAGTTCCACTTCATTCTTCATCGCTGCCATTCTGGATATGTCTCCCATCGTTACCTTCACTGGATAATTCGAATTTGACCACTCAGCGCACATACACGTGACCTCTAGCATGACAGCAATAGTGACCCCTTTAGTGGCAGCGTCTGTCTCAGCAGAGCTTAGGGGACAGTGAAAAGTTGAACATACATCACCTCCTGTAGAAAATTTCTATTTTTCAGATTTTCAGATTCTCAAGCAAGAATCATAGCTCACAATGTTTGATTACGTTGTTTACCCGATTCCAATGTGCTTCTTCTTTTTGCATGAAAATTGGGCTGGAAATTGCCTGTGCGGTGCAATAGGATACAAAACCAGGCTGCCTTTTTGCCAATTGTATGTTTTACCGCATAGCACATGTGTATTGTGACAAAAATCGACTTTAAAAACAGCGCAGTGAAGCTTAGTTTAGAAAACCAACCGCCATTGTGCAACACCTGCTAGACTTTGCCCATTCTTCTCGCTAAAAATAGGTGTGCGTTCGATTTAGACTTTTCTTAGTAGCTTTAAGTCATTTTTATGTTAGTTTTCTGTTTTCAACACATAGAAAGTAGGCGCCCTTTTGTTTTATGGGTGTGTTAGAATTGGACAAGTACTGTCAAAATAATCAGGGATGTGTTTTGGCATCATTTTTTATGCACCTTGTTTAATTCGACCTGCCAGATAATTCGATCAATTCCATCGGTGCAGTCAGGGTCAAATGAACGAAAGTGGACTGTAATATAGTATCATCTATCTACAGAAAAAAAGATTCCCTTACAGACTGGTTGGGAACTGCAGAAAAAAGAGAAGTAACATGTTTAGACTATGTAAGCACAACAGTGCCCTCACACGGATCACAAGAGAAGGCTGACCTTGAGCAGTGGTCCCTCGAGGATGTCCAACAAGGGTCCGAACCGATCCAGCTGTTGGGCATCTAGCAGTTGAGCCAGGTAACAGACGGCCCGCTCCCGGTACACTCGGTTGTCACGGCGACACTCTCGCAGGAGGGCCTCTGATACCTATGGAAGGGGGGTGTCAACAGCACATGCTCACTGGCATAGGTTGGCACATTCACTCACGGGTGCAGTGACCCATACTCGCACAGACTACACAGGTGTGAGATGGAGCATCAGTAAGTGATGAAGGGCACCATGTGAACGCGAGCATGAATGGGAGTGAGTGCCAACGAGTTTCAGCAGATGTAAGTATGAACAGGAGTGAGAGCTGGTTAATGTGAGTACGAAGAAAATTCAGTGACCATGATTTTGAGAGGACATATAAACATATGAATGTCAGCGAGTGCAGTATAATTGAAACCCACAATAACAAAATCACCGAAGAAAGCAAGAAAATTCGCTTTTGAAGGAATTTCGTAGGCATGAGAATGAGACAGAAAATACAGGGAAATGACTTGCAAAACCAAAATTTATTGCCAGAAGTTGGTGAGCTTACTTTGCCAAGCCTTGCCTTGCAGCAACTTGACTGCTCTGCCCTTACAACACTGCAAGAAGTGGTCCACTGCCACGTCATCGTCGTGCTCGCCAACAAATGAACGAATTCTGTTGAAGGTGTCTCACACATCCTACGGGTTCGTCTTTTTCTCTTGACATTTTGGTTCTTGGTGGTCTTCGGTGTAGTTGGCTTCAAACACATTACTTATGATGGCCTCGTTGGTCATCAGGTCATCAAGTTGGCCCCATGCATTGGTCAGTGATGGTGGCACTGCGCTGGCAACACTGTTATCGAGTGTGCCTTCTGGCAAATATTAACAGCGGAGCTGTTCTTAGTCGAGCATGCGCCGTCGATGATGGTGCCATCATGCTGAGTTGGAGAGGTCACATGACCCACTCGCCGGGTGGAAAGGAGCCAACCAATCGGAGAGCACGCCGGGGAGGAGGAGGAGAGGCGCCGGGGTATAATATCAGGTGTTTGTGCTGCGTGCTCTTTGCACAATGGACGCTGCTCGGCGTCCGCTTGGCTGCTGGAAGGTCTAGCGGTAAAGACGCAAAAGAGTTCATAGTGGATTCATTAACTTGGTTTGAATCGGAGTGCTATAGAAGCACTCCATTCATCCTTGTTAGGGACTTCAACGTGGATACAGTTAAGGAGTCTTGGCTAATCGAAAAAAAGAAAAAAAAAAGGGTAAAAAAGAAACATACACGACAGTCGCAGAAACAAAATGACCACAGCTCTGCTGTTTCGACAGATTTCATTTAGTGGAACTGGCTGCATGTTTTCTCTGGTGCCGCTGGATCAGCGCATGATGCCTGCTAAGTGGCAATGAAGCCGGCATGCTTAAAACAATTTGTAATCATGGCCGGACACATCGCAACCCATGCAGTGGCCACCATCTCAAGCGCTATGAACAAGTCCATGTCAATGGCACGCTTGACCTCCAGGTTCAGCAGCAGACCCTGAATCAGCCTCTGTCTGTACGTGCACTTGACGCTGTGATTGACGTCTTGCTTGAGCGGCTGCAGTACGGAAGTGCAGTTTGGTGGGGAAAAAAAAAAAACGGGCGCATGTTTCCGAGCTCCACCTCAACCATTTCCGAGCGCACCAAAAATGGAGGCCTTGTTTTTCAAAATTGTATACATTGAGCTGCATGCAATTCCAATTTCATCGGCGATCTCCATCTTCATCCTGCCCTTGTCAACCTGGGTAATAATTGCAGCCTCATCTTAGTAGTACCGTATTTACTCGATTTTAACGCGAGTTTTTAAAAAGATTTTTGCTATCTGAAGTCGATCCTCGAGTTACAATCGAGTATGGAAAGTCAAGTTGTCTAAAAAGTGCAATGATGCACCCAATTCTAATCAACGAGTAAAATGTGCGAGTGAAAGAGCGAACGCACCGCGGAGAGCAAACGCGAAGCCTTCCGTCATGTGAAAGGTCGTGGAGGGATGGGAGGGAACGAGCGGAGGCGACGTTTAGGAGCGGCCCCAAATGCGTATCTTGCGACCAGGCGCAAGGGGAACCGGCAACTCAATCTCCCACGTGAAAGGAGGAAAGCCGGAAGGCAGCGCGGGAGGGAGGCAGGGGGCGCGGCTTCCACTCTGCCACCATGCTGCGTACATGTACTTTGCAAGGCTGCGGGCTGTTGTGCGCACCGGTGCGTATCTTGAAAGCGATCTCCACATGGCTCTTACCTTTGTACGCGCTGTGCTTTCGCCACTCAGTTTCCGTTCAAGCGATAGACTGCATGAACCTTCGCTCGCTGCTGCTGGTGCGCTTGCTCACGCTCGCGTTTTGACAGCGGTTGTGCGCCGTCATTGAGTGTGGTCTATTCATGTTTGCTTGTGCACGCTGAGACCATGCTTGTTAATTCAGTTAGTAAGCGAATGTGTCCAAGTTTATACATCCAATAAAACTACTGGCCTTACTCCGTAGAGCTCTGTACTAATTTGCATCGCAATTGATGCTTTGCCTTTCGGGCGAAACTGCGACTTTTTCATGCATCCAGTGGTCTCGCGTTACTTTAGCGGTTTTCTTCCCCTTCTTTCTTTTTTTTTACTGGACGAAACAAAAAGTCACCCGTCATGTTACTTTCTCGTGCTTTTATTTTTTCTTGGTGGACGCAATGAAAAGTCACCCCTCACGTTACAATCGTGGTCGCGTTACAATCGAGTAAATATGGTACTTGTTTCTGGGCTAGTCGGTTCATACTATACTATGGACCATAGGAACTATGGCCACTTAGCGCAAATCGACAAAAATAAGGGGAGGAAGGGAGGTGAGCGCAGCCAGTAAGTAACATGGTTACAAGGTCCCCTTGTCACTTCCTCTCCTTAGTTTTGTCCACTAAAAGGCCATAGTTCCTATGGTCCGCAATACAGCCTTATCTTATAGCGTCAAAAATTTCTGCTTTAAGGCTGGAGGTGACATCTTGGCAGGTTGGCAAAGCTGTGGAGATGCGCGACTCTCGCGCGTCTCCTGTAATCCGGCTTCACCGCGTAGCTAAGTGCCGACGGTGGTTGCGGCGCATTGCGAGAGATGGCGCGAGCGAGTGTCGCGATGCTAACGCCACCGAACGGCGGGGTAACTTGGGAGAAAAAGGTCAACGGCACTTCCTCTTTGGCTGGGGATCGGCGACCAACACGCACGAACGCTTCGCGCGTGCGCCGGCCCGCTTCGCGCGACCGTCGCGCGAGGCTAAGAGCGGGACACCGGTATGGACGAACCCGGATCGTTCGAGCGCGCCACCGTTCGCGTGACCGTACACGTGAACGACTAGGCGATGGTGTCATAGCATGGGGCGAACGTATTCGCTCGCTATCGGGTCGCGGTGAGTCGGACTTCCTTGATTTGTCGCGCGCCCGTGTGAATGTTCAATTGGTTGTAATTCGGCTAGTGTGCATTAGTGTATGAAAGGTGCAATAAATGCCCTTGTGATTGTCTGCACTACTGCGTTGTCGTTCCTTTGTCCCAAGAGCACATGTGAGACCCCACATCTGGCGCCCAACGTGGGGCTCTTGGGGCATCGGACGATAATTTTAACAGTTTTGCTCGGTTCGAGATGTTTCAACCGAAGCGTAGTCCTAGCGTGGATTTTGATCGCTAGTGTCGGCGGTGTGCTTTCTTGAGCGAGGCGACGGTTGCTGTAGCGTGTTTGAACTTTTCAACATGCTAAGCCTTTTCGCGAGTGTTTTGAAGTACACTCGTCGGTACGAGAGCCACGTGGTCTGCATCCTGGGAGAGCGAGGCCTAGCGCCCGCGGAGCATTGGCAAGCCTGAAGCGAGTGAGTACGGAAGCCTCGTGGGTGGTCCGAATTTCTTATGTAAATAGCTTCTTCTATATCTTTGACTTCGGAAGTCGAGGCTCAGGGAGCCGGGTGGCCGCGGGCCACGGGTGCCACTACGGGCTGACTGGTATTGCGACCTGGCACCGGGCGCTCCGACACCGTCTGGGACGGTGGGCGCCGTCAACTCGGATGCTGTGTGCACCGAGCGGAGTAGGACCACCTCACAGAGCTAACGTCTCCTCGCGGCTGCCTGTTCTTGTGCCCATTTTGGGTGTTGTTGTTTGTTTTTTTTTTGTTTTTTTTGGATGCCGGTTGTTGTCAAAGTAGCGACGCATTAGGCCTAAGGCTTAACGAAGCCGCCTGTCGCACGTTGAGGGACACAACCTCGTGGACCGTGGTGTTGAGATGTCGCACATTGCTTCCCTCATTAGTTCGCCTCGCACGAATTGAAATTACTCGTTCGACTCAAGAAAGCAAGCTTTGTTCACGTGAACTTAGCATCTGAAATGCCACCCGAAATTTCGCTAGCCGAGTTGAACATCGTACCACGTGGGCGATGCGTATGCCGAATTCCTCTCCCTTGCACTACTTTCGTGTTTGTCGAGTGCGTTGAGTGTACGCAGCGTGAGCGGAGTCACCCCTGGTTTGCTGTCACCTGCACATCGTCAGCGCTGCTGCCCCGGACTACAATCGAGCTACCCCAGGCTTTGGAGATGCCTGTGGTCAATTCGGCGCAGCGACTTCGGCGGCCGCCAATGTCCGGCTCGCAACCCTCGGCGGCTGGGAAAAGAGCCGGCAGTCACCAACGGCTACAGCGGCTCTCGCCGGCAGGGCGCGTCGGCGCAAGCGACGCTTGCTCGTGCCGACTTCTGCGTCGCCGTTTCCGGAGTCCTGTGCTGGAGTCGTGCCATCGAATCTGCGGAGCTGATGCTGTGACCAACGGACGCCAGCGGTGCACCCCCGGACTTCGGCTCGCATGTTGTGGAAAACGTGTGGACATTTCCTCGGCGCGGCCACTGTCGCCTGTACTAACTTTTGTTCGCGACGCGCGCGTTGATAGACCGTGTGACATGTTTCGCCGGAGTATGTATAGTGATTTAAGGTTGGGGGGATGTGGGGATGCGCGACTCTCGCGCGTCTCCTGTAATCCGGCTTCACCGCGTAGCTAAGTGCCGACGGTGGTTGCGGCGCATTGCGAGAGATGGCGCGAGCGAGTGTCGCGATGCTAACGCCACCGAACGGCGGGGTAACTTGGGAGAAAAAGGTCAACGGCGCTTCCTCTTTGGCTGGGGATCGGCGACCAACACGCACGAACGCTTCGCGCGTGCGCCGGCCCGCTTCGCGCGACCGTCGCGCGAGGCTAAGAGCGGGACACCGGTATGGACGAACCCGGATCGTTCGAACGCGCCACCGTTCGCGTGACCGTACACGTGAACGACTAGGCGATGGTGTCATAGCATGGGGCGAACGTATTCGCTCGCTATCGGGTCGCGGTGAGTCGGACTTCCTTGATTTGTCGCGCGCCCGTGTGAATGTTCAATTGGTTGTAATTCGGCTAGTGTGCATTAGTGTATGAAAGGTGCAATAAATGCCCTTGTGATTGTCTGCACTACTGCGTTGTCGTTCCTTTGTCCCAAGAGCACATGTGAGACCCCACAAAGCAGACAGTCCGATCATCCTAACCAAGGTCAATTCATATGATCGTGAAGGCGAGGCTGAAATGCAGTTCCAAACCAACGAGCAGCAACATCAATTATGGTCGTGCAATTAAAATGCGACTACATTTCTCGGGCAAAACACCTGTTGATGAAATTTATGCATCCATTACATTACTAATGGAAACATTTGAAAAAGTACAGACAATGTCATTAGAACAGGAAAATGTTGTCATAGGTTGTTTGCTTTCATCATCGAATAATTAGGATGATGAAACTGTGCAGGCTTTCTGCAGTTTGCTCGTCGCTATGCATGCCGAGATATGCCACAATGGCATTACCGTATTTAAAACTGTAATGTAGTGAAAACTATCTTATGAATAACCATACAATGTAATGGGAATATATATAATACATATTAACCTTATAAGATTTGATCACTAACTTTATTTTTCAACTGCCTTTTCACTAAATAATATGTTTTAGTTTTATGTATTCAGTACCAGAGAAAAACTACAGGTGGCACGTGCGCTGTGTTAGTGAAGATGAAAGTGTGGTTTTCGTGAATTAATTCAATGTAGTGTTGATGTTATCTTGACATCGAAATAAGAAATGTGTGTTGGTACAGTGTAGACTGCTTATAACGTAAGTTGCAGGAGTCGCGAATATCTGCATTATAAGCGGTACCGCACCAGTACCAAAACAACTATTTTATTGCGGTAATGGACACTCCAAGAGCATTTCTGCCTTCGCTGTCACCGTGCTCTAGGTTCCGTATTCGCTTACTAAATAAACTAACAAGCACCGTGTCACGCGCGCACAAGCAAACATGAACACATCTCGCTCGTAGACCGTGGAAACGAACTGTCAAAACGCTCGAGTGACGAAGCGCAGCGAGCGAATTGACCTTCGTGCTATCATGCCTCTTGCTTCAACGCGACCTATAAGTGGCGAAAACATGGCGTGCGGCGGACTTTACCCGTCGCAGATTGCTTTCCAGATAGGGCCAAGGCGATCGTATCGCCGAAGTGGATCGTCGCAGATTACGTCCTGCTTCGGTTCAATGAAACCGTTCCGCATTGCTTTGCTGGCGAAAATCCTCTTCTTCTGCTTGCGCCAGTCCCGACCGCAAGTTTCGGATTCTCTGAACGCCCGTGATGCGGCCCGATTTCCGTCCGTCTCTGCACACATGATCACTTTCCTTTTAAATGCGACATCATGATGAACTCGGTACTTCATGCTGATAGAGCAGACACAGAGAACGTGAAGACAGATGGTAGACTATTGCCTAAGCACGTGTACTGCAGCACATGGAGGAAGATACGGTAGCTAGGCTCGAGGGTAGCTAGGCTCGACGAGCATGCGAGGCGGTCATTTTTGAAATGCCAACGGCTATATGTAACGCAGATTTAGGGTCGTACTCGATTCTAACGCGCACGCAATTTTCGGACTTGGTTTATCGGAAAAAAAAAAAGTGCTCGTTAGGTTAGAGTAAATACGGCACTTGTGGCTTGAGGGGAGCGTTTGCCGTCTAGGTTGACTGCCGAATTTCCAGGCAGCCGCACTGTAACCGGTATTTCGTGTCCCGCAACTGCACTACAGTATAGACCACTTATAACGTAACTGTTTATAGTGCAGAACTGGCTACAATGCGGCCTTTTCAGACTCCCATTTACCCTCCCATAGATCTCCATGTATACACATACCGCTTACAGTGCAGCCGCGTGAGATGAAATACCGGTTATAATGTGGCTTCCGCGGGAAAATCTCGCCGACAAGGGCGGCAGCGAGCACGCTTCTCAACAAGGTGCGTGCTCCCGGCCGGCGTATGCATTATTCAATGCAATCAAACTCTCGTTAATTCGGAGTTATTTGGCCGCACGTCAGTTAATTTGAACTACTTTCGGAGCTCAGTGAGCGAGGAGTGCCGCAAATGTGCGACGCAAAAGAGCAAGAACGGCGCTAGCGTCCAACCGAAACGAAGCGGCGGAGTGCGCATCGCCACAGCCATCAGTTGAAATCGTACGTGAATGAAAGCAACGCTGGAACGTTTCGAGCCTATTTGTGTCTTTAAAGGATGTATTCTTGTGTTTAACGCCGCGCATAACACCGCGTTGGCCGCGGGTTTTCGTAACTGTGTAGTCGTCATCCACGATCGCGTCGATAGCGGCCGCGGTTTTATCCGCAGCGGTCGGCGAACAGTAGTTTCGTTTTTACTTGGTACGCGCGGTGGCCGCGTACCTAATAAACTGCGTAGTCGACATCGATTATCGCATAGATAGCGACCGTGGTTTCGACTGCAATTGTTGCAGCGAATGGTAGTTAATTCGTTCAGACTCGGTGCGCGCGTCGGGCACGTGCTTTCAGCACCGCAAAGTCGCCGTTCATAATCGCGTCGAAAGCAGCGACGGTTTGTTCCGCAGCAGTTGCGGGAAACAGTTGTTTCGTTTCGACTCGGTGCAAAGCTGTCGAGCTTGAAGAGTACCGGCTACATCGCGATAGTACACAGCGTGTTTACATGCTTGGTTGACATGTTTTGCATACGTGCAGGGCTTGAAAATCTTTGTTTTGGTTATAGTGCAGTACCGCTTATAGTGCAGATATTCGCGACTTACGTTATTAGCGGTTTACACTGTATAAGCGATATGCGTATACATAGAGTGCTATGGGAAAAGCAACGAGAGTCTGAAAAGACCGTATTATTTCCGGTCCTGCACTATAAGCGGTTACGTTATAAGTGGTCTATAATGTACTAAGGATACATGGATGTGATACTTAGTTCAAAATCTGGCTGAATGTACTGCTCTGAATTCATATTTGGTGTAATGGCTGCCGTTATAAAATGAGGTCTATAAATACCAGACGGGTCAGTCAATATTTCGTGTTGGATTGTGACGCGCTGTTCTGGCGAATATTCTCATTTACTTATGCTTCATTTGTATTGTTGTGTGCCCCGTGTATGCAGTAAATGTGATGCGATGTCAGGTGGCGCAGTGCATGACTTGGCACCACAAGCCTCGAAAGGCAAACCATAGGGCAAAAGTTGATTTTTTCACACAGAGAAGTTGGCCCCCCGCGAAATGTAGATGGCGCTGCCGTGCCTCCACAAGCCGCCATTGCAGAACGTATGGGCAGCTATGGGAGTTTCGCTACCATGCGTAAATATACCTTGCCCTAACACCAACCACACACACTGATGATTGCACTGTGCACACATGATCATGTGCGCGGTACACAAAGCACAAAGCCCGACAAAGCATCATCGGCGTCTTCACATGAGGATGTCGATTTGGCTAATTAGTGATTATGGATCAGCATGTCAAGCAGGCGGTTCCACTCCGCGTTAGCCCATGCCGTGATGGCACACTGGATATAAATGTGACCGCTGCGAGGTCGCCTCTGCTTTATTTTGTCTTCTTTTTGTTTTGTTTCATAAATTTATACAGTTAAACCTGCTTATAACGAACCTCCATATAACGAATTCCTGGATATAACAAAGTTTTTCGATTCCCCGCCGTTACTCCATAGAAGCACATGTATTTGAGACCTCTACGTAACGAAGTGGCAGCGGGAGACCCCTCGATATAACGAATTTCCCCCTCCGACCACCTAGAGATTTCGCCCCAAATTTTGTCATTTTTGCGCGAGCAGTAACCGGAAGCACCTTCTCTGCCGCGACGGAATGCGAAGCGAGCGCACGTGTGCGTGCGTGCGTGTGCGAGGCGGCCCTGCATCCCTCGACCCGGCGATCTTGCCGCCGCAGGCGTGACCTTTCCCCCTCCCTTCATTCAAATCTCATCCTGCCGCTTGCTGCAGCTGGCCTAGCCCGCCAAGCCGGCACTCTCTCCTTTTCCAGCTGATGTTGCGGACGCGCTGGTGCACGCTGTGGCACATCAGACTCGATGAGCGCCGACACGCGCTGTCAAACGCTGGCGGCGTGTGGAAGCGCCGCTGGAGAAGCGAGCAAAGTGACTTTGGTGCTGTTGTCTATCGCTTCAACGCAAACTGAGCAAGTTGGTTCATTATTCTATGACTGAGAGCCGAGAACACACAGCACGCAGAAAGCTATGAGCCGCCGACGCACCTGCAGCACCTGCACTGCTAGACTCTGCCCCAACGCAGATCGCTTTCAAGATACGGCCTGCGCGACCGCGCGCCACCCCGCTATCCCTCTCCCCTCGCTGGTGCCTCGAGCGCAACGGAAGAAGGCGCGCTTCCTCCCTGCTTTTCTTGCGCGCGCGAGATTTCGACGCGGTCGTCGGCTCCCCTGGCACGTTTTCACTCGCACATACAGCATACGGCGCGCGGCGACTGCGTTATCGCCCTTGGACTTTAGGGTACGGCCACGCTAGCGGCAAAAACAGGCAGCAAAAACGCGCGGCAACGCGTCATGCCGCGCGCAGCAAAAGCGGCAGGAATCGGAGGTCTTGCGGCGTGCCGCGCGAAATGGGTTCTGCGGCAAATGCCGCGTGCCGTGAGATGATGAACCAATCAAGAGCGATGAGGGTGACGTCACAGAGCCATCACAACCGGAACGCCGCCGGTCCGCGCCGGGTTTTCAATCGACGATCGTCGTCTCTCGCATGTAGAGTTACTGTATATGCTACCAAAGGTAGCAGGGAGCACATACAGTAACTCTACTCGCATGAAACAACGAGCGCTCGCGGTGTTGCTCACCCGTTCGGAGAGCGCGGGAGATCTTATCGCGCTGCCGCGCGGCGAGACGCGCATGCCACGGTGGCCTCGCGGCAAGGCGCTGACGCGCGGCACCTTGCCGCTCGCTGCATGACGCGCGCGTTTTTTGCCGCTAGCGTGGCCGTACCCTTATATACGGAATATCTATGAGCCCAAACCAATTTTAGGGCCACAACGCGTCATGGACACCATCTTTATATAGCAAATACGGATCTCAAGGGCCATACTTTTGCTGGCGGAAACCGAAAATACGTCATGTTGTCGCCCCCGGCACTTTGGGCGGCCAATGCCATCGTCAAGCCACCAAGCCAAGCGACATGAAAAGTCAAAATGGCCGCTCGGGCCGGCGCGGGGTGGCACTTCGCAACGTATGATGCGGGAACGGTCCCACAGTTGCGACGCAACAGCAGGGTTACCGATGCATTGAGTTCTAAGGGAGCTGTGCCGGGACTGGTCGAAAACGACGTAACAGCCGCGAAAACGCAGCCCCCGGGAACGTAACAGCGAGGTTCTACTGTAACACTATACGACGCTACGACGCCATCGTGACGCTCGCTCTTCGTTTCCGATGCCTCGCGCTTGTGCGAAACGACACGCGTCCACGCATCCGGTACCTGGTGTGACATTCCGAGGACGAGTGCTTCGACGAAAACGGAAAATGGGTGCGCGTTACAATTGAGGGTGCGTTAGAATCGAGTAAATACGGTAAACGTTTATTTTTCGAATTTTCATGCCGAACCTGCGTATAACGAAATCCTCTTTATAACGAAGTTTTTCGGGAATTTGTCAATTTTGTTATATCCAGGTTTAACTGTATTCCATTTTCAGTCAGAACACTGCGCAGTACTCACCCGTTGCAAAGGATGAACCACGATCATCATCATCACCGTTGTCGCCTGTTGCCACATGCAACTGCTTCACTGCTGTCTTTTTTTTTTTTGTAAACAAAAATGGTGGCAGCCACAGAAGCGTGCTGTGGCTTTACTTTATGTGTACTTTATGCAACTTAAGGGTGCAAAGAGTGCATTTGATCAGTTTTTGGACACTTAACATTACGTGAGTAGATAATTTGCAGACTGCCCTTTCAGAAAATTTCATTAAGGCAAGATTGCCATCAAAAAAGTTTCGTTGTCCCGAGATAAGAAATGCATTGACTTCTGTGGGCATTCACTGGGGATTTGAAAATATTTCATTTTGACAAGAATTTTTCTGCCTCAGGATTTTGTTATTGCGGGTTTCGGCTGCAAGTCTGTGAGTCAGTGCTGGTTAGGTGGACGCAAATGTGAACGTTGAGTTGGTGCCACTTAAGTGCGAATAAAAGCCAGTGTGAACATGAGGAGGAGTATGAAGCGAGTGCAGGCGAGTACACTGCCTGTGAAAACATTGGCGAGTGAGCATCGGGTTATTCTGCCAACCTATTCTTACTGGACAAAAATATGGCTGCACTCATGCACACCAAAGAAGATAGTTCATGTGTCATCGGGTTTTTTCTGCAAAAGCATGAACGTGTGAAATCTGCCAAGTGAGCCATTTTTATCCCTCTGCCAACTGACCTCCATGCAACTACTTTGCCAAGGTAAAAAAACTTGTTCACTGCTTGCAGAGATGTTGATTATCGGTCATGCTTTTCCCAGGCGTTTGAATGCTAACCTAGTGTTCACCACTCCAAGTCCTCTATCCTCTCGAAAATTACTTAAGATGCCAAGGTCACACAGGGTGCCGAGACATTTGCTCCTAGCACTTGCCTCATAAACTTTCCCAATGCATTGCAGGTGCCCAGTGAACAAGAAAATAAATTATAAAAATTTAAAGGTTCCCCCTACAGACACCCCTCTCGATTAAAATTTCCGCACCAACTGTAAAGGAATATGGCATCTCTAAAATCTTTGTAAACATTTTAAAAAATATTTTCCAACCATGTTCACATTTACTGGCTGAGCAGTTGTTTCATTGCTGACTTGAAACGGGACAGATTGACTTGGCAGCAAAGTGTCAGTGCCCATGCTGTCTGAGCCCTTCACTTTCTTGAATGTCAAAAGGGTCTAAACGAGTGGCAGGTTGAGATGGCATCTCGTGTATAGCTATACGGTTAAGAATTGAATGCCCTTTCCAATTAAAATATGAGAGAGAGGCTCCGAATGATTTCTGGCCTGCTGACACAACATCGGAGGTACCTCATTGAGCAGGGCCTGCTGTGCCGGTGGCCGGCCACCGTCCACCTGCGGTCCTGCACTGAGAGGAGAAGAGGACGAACAAATGCAGAATGCACGAGCATTACCATCAATGCCAGAATTCCTAATCCTTTTCAAATAATCGGCTACTCCTAAAGGGTTGTCTGGAAAGCAACCGCATTCCAATCTCAGACATCTACCAACTTGAAGTTATAAAACATAAAGTGATATTCCGGAAATCAATCTTGCTTATTTCAATACGATGAGGACTTGAAACTTTTATGCTTAAAAGAGTACTGACACCACATTTCCGAATTTTTACTTTTTTGCTTCAAATGAAAGCACTCAACCTCAAGACCCTAACAAAAAAAAAAACTCGTTTGATATGCTTCTACACTGTGCTTGTTACACAAGCCGTGCAACAAGCACAGTTATATGTGCTTGTTGCACCTCTATATAACGAAGTTGGCACAATTTGCACTTCACTTTATTATATAGAAATGTTGTTATACAGTTGAACCCACTTATAACGACAGTGGTTTTAAATATATATCAATTATAACAATGAGCAGCTGCTGCATCGTCAACTTTTGTATGTTTTCTATGGTGACATAACCCGCTTACTACAATGCCCCAATGTCACATTATCGGTTATAATGATGGAGTCTGGCTACTGGGCATCCGTGTTGAAAGGGAATGCAGTGATGCTACTGCGGACTTCTGATTTGGAGCAATTTTTGGAGCATCAGAAATTTCATTTTGGAGCACTTTGGAGCAGGCAATTTGGCATTTGGGAGCAGCTTGGAGCAGCAGATTTTTCACATCCTGAAGTATTTCAAAAAAACGAGTGTACATGCGACACACACACACACACACACAAATTGATATCGTGTCATATATTGCTAGTTTTCCCAGATGTCATTCCGTATATCCATAAACAGAAATGATGGACACATTGGCGGCATGCAGTTATTATAATCACGTGTCATGCTGCGCTTCAAACAAGTGACAGTAGAACTCCGCTGTTACGTTCCCGGGCACTGCGTCTTCCCGGCTGTTAAGCTCCCATAGTACACAATGCATTGGTAGCACCGCTGTTGTGTCGAAAATGTGGGACCGTTCCCGCATCATGTGGCCTCTGGGCTGCTGTGCCTTTGTTCTGCGTTTTTCATGTTTGTATGGCATTCTTTACTGCTGCTCTACAAAGAGCATGGTGCCTGGGTTTCAAACCAAGTGAGGTGCAGAACTATGTGGGCATAAATATACAGTAGTTCTAGCGTTGTACCTGCAGACTGCCTCATTGATAGCAGTCTCTAGTGCAGTCAGTGAGGCATTGTTTTCTTTTGGTAGAATCGACCATGTTACTGAATGAAGGCTCTCAGCAGCCTTCTGAATCATCTTCCATTGACAATGGCTATGGAGGTTAGGAGAGCCACTGATAGATAGGCAGCAATGCAGCTGCTAGGTGCTTTCCAGCCTGTACTTTTGTATCATGCCTCACTTATGCAGCCAGGTGTCTGTGCCAGCCCAAATGGTCTAGTGAGCAGAGCTCATGATGAGGTTCTCTTTATGAAGGGGGGGGGGGGGGGGTAAATAGGTATTGTTACAAGATATCGTGGCATTACGATAATAGAGTCGGCACACGATGTGCTAAGTCGCGGATACGAGGTGCCGACGCGCGAAATGCCTGGTCGCGGGTCCAAATAATAGACGCTCGGTAAGCTCAATCGCGCAGTCGGAGGGGCCGACGCGCGAAATGTCTAGCCGCGGGTCGGAGGAATAAACGCTCAAGGTGTCGACACTCGATGAGCGATGTGCCGACGCGCGAAATGCCTAGCCGCAGGCTCGAGGAGTCGACGCTCGAGGTGCCGACGCGCGAAGTGCCGACGCGCGAAGTGCCTAGCCGCGGGTCCGACGAGTCGACACTCGATGAGCGATGTGCCGACGTGCGAAATGCCTAGCCGCGGGCTTGAGGAGGCGTCGCTCGATTAGCTTAGTCGCGCCTTCCGAGGTGCCGACGCGCGAAGTGCCTAGCCGCGGGTCCGAGGAGTCGAGACTCGCTGAGCGATGTGCCGACGCGCGAAATGCGTAGCCGCGGGCTCGAGGAGTCGACGCTCGATGTGCTTAGTCGCGCAGTCGGAGGCGCCGATGCACGAAATGCTTAGCTGCGTGACCGAGGATTCAGTGCCCGAAGCTAGGTCGCGAATCCACATCGCCGATGCTCCGAATGCTTAGCCGCGGGTCTGAGACGTCTACAAAAAGCGGGATCGGCCACGCTACTGCGATGTCCACGTAGCGCCCGCTCTAATACTAGTCGAGATTACGGGAACTGCCCAGAGCTCGCGAAGAGACCGCAACAAGCGGTGCAGACGACGCCATCGCGAAGCGAGCACCGGACCAATGGCGAACCGCGCTGGAGTCACGTGGCAGGCGCGGGCAATCGGTGGCTCCGGCACGACCTTCAATAATTTGCTTTTTGTGTGCTTGTTTCTGTATGGAGGAGATAGCTGAAGCGGCAAATTTGAAGACGGAGAAATGCGCTTTCCAACGAGTCCAAGATGGCGGCGCTCGGCTGCGCCGTTCCGCAGATATCGTGGCTTGAAAAACGCCGTTTTTTCGCGATTTTCGCGAAATTTTTCGGCACCTTGGCTGATATAACAATTTTTTTAGAGCACTTCTACTTGGTTTTCAGCGATGATATTTCGGAATCAGATAAGAGTTACAGAAATTGAAAATGTGATTTTCAAAAAATCGATTTTTTAGCCATTTTTCGCGATGCGAAAGCCGCGTCCCCCCTTAATCGGGATGCACGCGCTAGTGCTGTTTCGTCTCCTGTTCGCAACTAAGGCTAGCCTTATCATCGCGTTGCACGTTTTAATTTCCCGTTGGTTCAGTTGTCGGCGATAGACGCCGCCAAATCCGAGACTGTTTGGCGCAGTTAGGCGCAATTTTCGTCGATTGTATCAGGATGGCGCAGTAAATCCCATTTGGCGCACTTTGGCGCAGTTGGCGCAGGAGTGGAATCACTGGGAATGGAATGCGAAATCCTTGAAAAGAAAAAAAGAAATGCGAGCCACTGCATGCCACTGCGTGCAGTTTTCCACCCTCCTCCGCATCGCACGCCTTTCTCCCGTCGCCCTTCCACTCCTCCAAACATGCCGCACCACCCTCCGAAACATGAATGGACCGTGCCAACTGTGCTGATAGCCCCGATAGCACTGGGTGCTGCTTCCAGATTGCTCGCAAGCGATCTTGCGCGTGACGGCAACAAGCGACACGATGGAGATAGCTGTCACATTCGCTCGTCGCCTGAAAGTCAAACCCCACACGAATGACGACTTTGAGCGATGTCTCCCCGGTGTTGCCGGTATGAGGGCAGCAAATATGGGCCGAAACTGGCGTGATGCGAGGTTTATTAATTTCTGCTGATGTGTTTTACTGTAAAGAGCCGCATAAAATATTTCTAAAGGTCTTGCAGTAGGTTATTATGCTAGCGTGTACCAAACTTTCGATGTTTGCTCGTTCTGTGAGACAATCGGTAGTACTTGTCTGATGTACATCCAGTCCCCACTTGGCTAGTCGCTCATAGCACTTCCGGGCAATGAGCGACGAATTATAGATTTCCAGAACCGAGCGACTGAGCAACAAGATCGAGCGACCTGTCCGCGCGACGGCCTGTTTTGCACTCGTCGCCGTCCACACAAAATCTCTCTGATAGGGTTCGAGCTTGATGGCGACAATGGCAGTGATGACGCGGTGGGGCAAGCTGCCTCAAAGTTGTCCTCCCAGGATGCCCTGCAAATGATTCAGTCCCTCTAGGGCTTCGTTATCGCGAGGGACCTTCGCGAGAGAAGAATGTTGGCAAGCTTCGCATAAAGAAAGCAAAGCTGACGGACGTGGGGTTTCCTCGTGCAAGCTAGTAAGAAGTACGTGGCGACATAAGCGGAAAGTTTTCATTTTTCAGGGGGGGGCTGGGGCCCGACCAGCTTTCCGAAACCTACCCATATATATATATATATATACCCTCTGTTAACAATTTTCTATTTCTAGCTTCATGGCGAAGCAATTATATCGACACTTCAGGCAAATTGTTGCAGTTGTCATCGCCGTGATGTTCCGCATTAAATCCAAAAGTCATACACATGAGCGACCCATACTCTGTGGGTGCAGGAAAAAGTACGTAACAGTGAGCCGAAAAGGATGGCGGCTTGATGGACATTATTTCCCACGACCTCATTATTCGGGTTACTTGTAGGTCACGTAATCAAACACGAATGGGAAGGAGAGCTAACGTCTTCTCCTCTAGCCCTGCTGTAGCTGTCAATGACTGTGCGCGGCTGACGCTTATGGGGCCCGTGTGCCATATCTAATTTTTGGTAATCATTGGTGGGTGCAATGATAAAGGGCAAGCAGGGATGGCTGCTAACTTCATGCGCGTTGTCTTCCTTGCCGGGCTCTCTTTCAGAGCCCCTAGTGTTGCAGAGTTAAGAGACAGAGGTCATCGCAGATCACTCACAGAGGCCGTCAGTAGTGGACATAAAATACGCAGATAATAAATGATGAATATAATTTTCAGAGTTGCGGTGAATCGCGCAGCCGTACGAACTGCTCGCCTTAGCTGCCGACGTTCTTCCCAATGCTTGCGTTGTGAGCTCAGCCAGTGAAGTATTTACAGGTTTACATGGTCTGTGCTTACTATGTCCACTATGCTTACTATTTTAATTTTAGGTGAATGTTTACTACAATTTATATGGCCACTATAACTAACGTATAGACTCGTGTAAGGGCCACACTTTTCTGCCGCGATTTTGACGAGCCTTTCATGGGACCGGGTCATTTGACCTCATTTTTCCAACTACGAGTATGAAATCCGCAGTAAACCTCTGCGATCTCAGCCTGACAACAGTGTCTCAATATTAATTCTCTAACTTTGCGGAGAAATACATTGGCGTGCCAGTCACTTTCTCAACAAAACGTTGTTTTATGCATCAAAGCACAAAAGTATGAAAAGAACAAATTATGGGCTTTTACGTGCCAAAACCACGATCTGATTATGAGGCACGCCGTAGTGGAGGACTCTGGAATAATTTAGACCACCTGGGGTTCTTTAATGGGCACCTAAATCTAAGTATACGGGTGTTCTAGCATTTCGCCCCATCGAAATGCAGCCGCCGTAGCCGTGATTTGATCCCGCGACCTCATGCTTAGCAGTCCAACACCACAGCCACTAAGCAACCACGGCGGGTAAGCGCAAAAGTAACTGGAATGCCAATGCGTTTCTCCGCAATGTTCGGGAATTAATATCTCGAAACTGGTGCCATCCTGAGAATTAGTTCTTAGTGCATCCGCCTTGCGAATTCCACGGCTAGAATTTGTAAATTGCAACACGGGCCATAAGTTAATGTTAAAAACCTAATTGGTGATCTTTGTTAAAGACCTAATTGGAGTCGATTATGCATTTCAATTTTTTTTGCAAGTAATGTCCACCTCTTCTCTGTAGACCAGCTCATGAACTAGAATTGTGCTATCTGCCATAGGCAACCTTTAAAAATTTTTTGAAAGTGTTTGGTGAAACACCCGTAATTATGGCCGCTGCATGCAAGAGGCGATGTTTCCATCCCTAATGCGTAAATGTTCTAAATAAATAGAAGAGCTTTTTATTTTTTTTATTTTTTTTTTGTCGCCAGTCATTAGCATTGCTTACTGGAAAGAGAATCAATATTGAGACACACATCACTCACGTGCTTTTCACACGCCGTTGATAGAAGACTCTGTCGAAGCGGTCACTGAAGTCTGCAGGTTTTATTCAGGGTCAAAAAAGCACGCAAAGTAATTTGAAGTGAGGTGAACATACATCAACATAATCATTCTCTAGGTATAGGCTATCCATTTAGTTGGCTACCTCCTTCTCTTTAAAAATATAATAAACTTTGTCCTTTGTATATATTTAAATATATTGTGTTTGTGCGTGGTGTTCTCAGTGGAAATTTTTTTTAAATGTTCATAAAAGAAAACGCGGATGAGGTAGCCGCCGCTGGTGCTTCTAATGCGCTTGTCCTCCTATTATCAGGATTCGCCGAAATAAAGCGAAAGTATAAATTAAAAGCCGTGCACATCCGCGTCAACAATGGTGCCGTAAGCTTTTAGCCACAACAAAAGTGAAAATGTAGAGGCAATGCAAAAGAGTCCTCAAATTATTTGGGTAACAGAACTCCGATAATGACAATTTAGGTGCGGGGGGGGGGGGCTTCGGATCTCCGGGGCGGCTCGAGCCCCGGAGCCCACCCGTAGTCGGCGCCCATGCATGGCGAGATGCTTGTGGCGATCTCGCCCTAGTATTTCCTCTGGATTTCTCAAGCTGAGAGGCTGCCGCGGCAACCTTCTCGTATTTTTTAAAAGGCCCTTTTTGAGGCCACTAAAGAGATTCCTCGGCAGAGCTCACGTCACTTGTCGCCCGCAACTCCGCTTTGCAGTTATAACAGTGGCATTCTTGAGCACCGACAGCCGCGGCTCATTACATGCGATTCGAGTGCGCAGGGAGCAGAGTTACAGTTAAATGAGTCCACATAATCAGCAGCTGGATGGAGAAAGGTGGTGAAAAGAGGCCCTCTCTTCCCCACCATTATAGTTTTCTTACAACAGCTCTGCCATCCCCCTATTTTGATTTTTTTTTTAATGCGGACCGGTTATAACAATGGAATTTTCGTGGCACTTGAATATTGTTACAATAAAGTTTTCTAACCAACCAACCATCTTGAATATTGTTATAAGTGGGTTCGACTGTATTGAAATTTTACCTTTATGAAAATAACTGTCGGCAATGGATTTTTTTCATATGGAAGGAGCCGTCATGTTCTGAATGATTGGGCAATTGGTACAAAACAAATTTCAATTTGAAAAAAAGAAAGGTCACTTTGTTGAATTTGAGAGATGGTGACGTAAGATACACTTTCATGCTCTGTCAATTATATCTTCACAACAGCAGTACAAAGCGAAGCCTGTGAAGCTTTCACGTCCACTACGCTGCCGTGGCTGATAGCGTTGCCCACAGTGGGACGACACTATTATGAAGAGTGCAAGCAGAGGGTAGCGAACGTTTCATCTGCCTCCCGCTTCAACGCATCCCCCAAATTTGTGATTACGTGACCATTGGCACTAAACGTGCTGGAAGACACCCGCCACAGATTACCTCACCTTCAAAACAGTGTACGCGGCTCGCGCATGCACTCAGCCATGCTGACAACCATGTGGTCGTCTGGTATGCAGCTACAGTTAAACCTCGATATAATGAACTTCAGTATAATTAAATCTCGATATAACGAAGTAGTTAGCTTTTATAATTCTTTACCCGTAGAACACCATGTATATTAGGCCTCAATATAACAGTGTTCTACAGGTGGTTGCAATATGACAAAATTTTACTGCCACCGCAAAGGAATACTGAGGCAATAAATAAAAGTGGCAAGGACGCAGATGACCAAATGGTTGAATTACATGTGGCTGCTTGGGAACACACCTCTGAAATTGCACACCACGTGACAGAGAACGGCTGCCGAAGCCTATTTAGCAAAGTGGAGAGAAAGACACTTTTGCGGTCAAGTTCCATATAAAATCCAAGAGCGACAAGATCCTATTATGCGCCGTATGCTGTTGGTGTGGGGGGGAAAGCGTGCGAAGGTGAGCCAAAAAAGATGTTGGCTTGACAACCACCGTATTCCCACGCAAGCAAAAGGTGTGAGGGGGTGAGTGGTGGGCAGGCGAGTGCGCATCTCCTTCTCTAGCCCGGCCATGCATGGCTGTCAGCATGGCTGGGTGGCCTAGTTGTAGAGCGCCCGCCTCGGATGCGGAATTTGGTGGGTTCGATTCCCACTGCCGCCGGGAACCCACTGGCTCAAATTGGCACAAGTGCTGCACCCTGGCCTGGAGTTTGGCTTCCTTCAAAGGGTTATACACTTGGGAAACAAGCCTGCATCTTAAGTTCCCGTTGAAACCCTTGTGCGCTCAAAAATAAGTGATGTTTGGGTTGCTTCAATGGCGGTCATTTCCCATGTGGCACCCCAAATGCACTTATTGAGGTAGGGACGCGTTCGGGTTGGAGACAAATACTGCCCTCCAAGCCTTGAGGTCCCATTATGGCCGAGCACCAGGCCGGAAGCGCTTGTACATATTTTACCGGTAGGTACCCGGCGGCAGCACTTGCCTCCCACAGCTGTGGCATATGTTCTTCAACAAGGCCATCTGGTTGGACAACCAAGCGCCCAGAGACAACTCGTAAATCTCCATTAGGCCCCCTTTTCGAGATGTGAATCCCCACGAGAGCCGAGCAACAGGCCAGGAGACATCTCCACCCATTAGAAATAAACGATGGGTTTCTGGCGGCACCGGGATTTGAGCTCGGTACCTCCCCCGCATACGAGGTGGATGCTCCACCGCTAGGCCACCGCTGCAGCAGTGACCTAGATACGGCGCATACTCTTACAGTGGTGCACGTTGTGCGATAGGATCTTGTTGCTCTTGGACTTTATATAGAACATGACCGCAAAAGGGTCTCGCTCTCCACTTTGGTAAATAGGCTCTGGTAAATAGGCTGTTGTGTGAATTGCAATTTGCGAGGTGTGTTCCCAAGCAGCCACATGTAATTTAACCATTTTGTCATCTGCATCCTTGCCACTTTTATTTTGTGCCTCAGTATTCCTTCATGGCGCCAGTAAAATTTTGTTATATTGCAATCACCTATAAAACACTGTTATATTGAGGCTTAAAATACAGTGTAGACTGCTTATAACGTAAGTCGCCGGAATCGCGAATATCCAGACTGTAAGCGGTACCGCAAAAACCAAAGCAACAATTTTCAAGGCCCGCACATACGCAAAACATGTGCACCGAGCCGCCACGCGTATTGGCACCGAGCCGCCACGCGTATGCGACAGCCGAGAAATGCGGCTAGAACGTTTGCATTCAATTTACAGTCAAATCTCGTTAATTTGAACCAACTCATGCGGCGGCGCCTCTGACCGGCATTGCTCCGGCACAGCCATAGAGTAAAAGCTTAGGAGAGACCCCTCAATGTCGTGCGCGAACAAAAAAAAAAAAGAAAGAAAAAAACGCGGCGGAAATGTCACCCTCTCTCAAATGGCAAGATCGCCGATTCTGCGTTGCGCCGGAACATGCGTGTACGTGCCGACGTCTCAGCCACGCGTAGAAAACGGCAATGAACCCTTCTTTCTCCTTTATGCTTCCTCTACTTTCTAGTCACGTGCTGACCTTGCACGCTGTGGCTACGGCGCAGAGGGAAGCAGCGGCGCTGTCCCAGGCCGGCCAACGAAACTGCCCACGCCGGCAAACGCCCGCTTCCCAATAATGGCAGAAAACGAAACTTCGGGAAGCTGGCGCCTGCACGGCGGCAGGCGCACACGGTAACAGTCGAAAGTGAGGGAGCTACGAAAGAGGGCGAGGGGAGCCACCGAAGCGGCGGAGTTACCGAGGTGAAATCCGCTTCCCCTGCCACCCTACTCCCTCACATTCCACGGTCTCCGCGTGCGCCCTTCGCTGTGCCTTGCCGGCGCCGCCCGCTCCCTGAAGTTTTGTTTACTGCCAATATCGTGAAGCGAGCGTTGGCCGACGTTGGCAGTTTCGTGGTCCTCACTCGCTAAGCGCGCCGTGATATTTCACGACACGCACTTAAGATTCTGGTTTCAGCCTCACTGGCTGTTCGTTCGCACCACGTGCCCTTCTCCTCCACTTCGTCTCTCTTCCTCGAGCACTCCTTGGGGCGCCCATTTGAGGGGAGTGTTCGCCGTCTCCGCTGACTTCCGTACTCCCAGGCAGCCGCACTGTAACCGGCATTTCGTTTCCCACAACTGCACTATAAGCGATACGTGTATACATGGAGTGCTATGGGAAAATTAACGGGAGTCTGAAAAGACCGCACTATATCCGGTCCTGCACTATAAGCGGATACGTTATAAGTGGTCTATACTGTACATGGTGTTCTATAGACAAAAAATTATAAAAGCTGACTACTTCGTTATATCGAGATTTCATTATATTGAATTTAATTATATCGAGATTTAACTGTAGCAGCATACCAGACGACCGAGCACGCTAGTGCAAGGGCCAAAATGTCACACTGTTCTGCTCCTACATGACCACCTTCTGTGTCAGGACGTCAGGACACTTACACCTCCTAGAATACAAAACAGAAACTGGTTGTATAAAAGCTATCGCAGTAATATGTAAGGTGCTCTGAGAAATGCCAGTGTCTTTTCCAGAGTTTCAAGGTTGGGTACCTTTAATTAAAACAAAAAGATGGAAAGTAACAAACATCATGTCAGTACTCTTAGAAGCTCCATCCACGTAGGCCTTGACAGATATAGCTCTGCAGATTTCTGCCAAGACTAAGACCAGAACATTTCATCTCAAATTCAAAAGTACAGCTGTTTCACAGTGTAGCGGTTCTTTTTCATTCTTCTTAAGTTGGCATGAGTTTGAGTCATTATCGACTCAAGTTTGTTCACCTACATACATTCATTTTTTGTGAAGACAAGAATTCTCAACACAGAATGTTACAATTTTTTCATCGCAGTTTTCAGTAGACAAAAACAGGTGGACAGTCAGCCACAGAGTGTTGGAGTGGGGTCCCTTGATTTAGTGCTTGACAATCCAAAGATTGAATGTCTCACATTGACCCCTTCTCCATCTAGAATGCCACCGGTCTAGCAGTGGAGATTTGAATAGTTGTGCAACATTCAAAGAAATGTTTACAAAAGAAAACAAAACATTATTTCCACTGTACTTAGCAGACAGCTGGGACTGCTCTATGCCGTAAACACGTTTTTTGCTCATCCAAGAAATGGTTGTTCAACGAGTTCAACTTACACAGCCATGTTTTGCAGAACTGGACCGGTATTTTGTAGCGATGCCTTTAAAGTAATAATGCCTTTTCGTGCTTATCGCGCTTTGTCAATGGTCAGAGCGACGGTCCGCTCACGATATCAACGTTGATAACGAGAGCGGACCGTCGCTCTTAGTAATTGACCCTCAATTACTAATGTAACGTACCCAAGACACTGAAGTACTCACATGCACTTGCTGCAGACAATGGATAAGGCCTCCAGGAGGGATTCCTGACAGTTAGAAAAAAAATAAAAAATACCATGGGCATTTGGTAATGTAAAGTGTCCAACTGATGCTAACATTCTAGCATAGAAAATTAGCATCAATGAATACAGAGGCAACACATCAAGTAAGCTTGTGCATAACATTTGTATGTGTTCGCTATGCCTTTCTACACCATTTATTTTATACACTTGAATATGTAAACATTAGAGGTGCGTGTATATTCGAAATTTCGAATAGTCTTTGCCATTCGGTTCATATTTCATTTCAGAACTTACTATTAGAATTAGTCGAATATTAACTTCTGTTCGAATCTAAGGGATGACAACGCTTATTGGAGTATTCAGCAAGAAAAACAAATGCATGTGCTGCACCTGCAAATGATTTGGCAATCAGCAATTTAACGAATAATCTATAATGAAACAATTGTCTTCTAGATAATCTCAACCTGTTTGCATCCCATTAAAACAATATGCAGTGTTGTAGTATCAGCTACTTGGCTCCTTCAATGAACAAAGCATTCTACCTGCGTCTGGCTACATACTGATCTTGTTCAAGGGAAAATGAGACGTCCACCATAATGTGTCTTTCCACCGGTCTTTCGAGGAACCTGTATGGGTTTCCTTTGTAGCAATTGCTACATTATGGTGGATGTCTCATTTTCCCTTTATTTACTTCCCTCCACTTAGCGGGTTTCCGCTGAACTATTACGTCATACTGATCTTGTGTTTCAGTTATTTAATTAATCGTGCAGGTGCAACAGATACAATCAACGCTCATTTACAAGCTTCTTAGTTGACCAGACCTCCAGTTTGAATGACATGACATGTCACAAATGGTGTAAATAAGCCCTCCCTTTTTCTTGCTAATTTTTTTTTTCCTGGGGGGGGGGCAGACAGACTTTACACCGCCTTTGTTTCTCACTTTGTTTAGCAATTAGGAAATATCAAGTTTTCAATACGATATTTGAAGGTTGCTTTTCTCAAATATTCATATTTCATTCAATTAGGAACTTTCCTTATCCGTATGAACCTATTCAACATGTCTCTTCAACAAGACCGTACATTCCTATTAAATACTCCTACAACTAGCACAACAGGTAACACACCACAGTGCTGGTGCAGTGGTGCTCTAGCATTGTTTTACTACTTCTAAGCTAATTAATTGCTTCTCATACTCTACATTATCATAAAGACCAGTCATTTTCACCCTTTTTTATTAGTAGTCCAGACCATCAGTTTTCAGTTCATTATGACCATGTACACAAAGCTAAATAATCAAATTTTGCCTGCACTATTTAGTGCAGGCAAAATCCACAAAAATCCATTTGCCTTGTCTATATCTGAATAAAATGGGTTAACAGCCAGTTATATTTCGCTGGGTAAATCCTTCTCTTTACAATCAGCACACAAACAAATAAATACTGAAACAATGGAAATGTAATGAGCTGCTCTGATATGTCTCCATTTTAATTTGATTATTTGTGCCCTCATGTTTAGGGTTCCTCCGTTAAGCCTGTTACACTCGTACTAATCTTGATTCCCAGGAAATCATGGACCCAAAAGGTAAATTTTCTGTCAGTTGTTTGCAATTACCACAGGGAGCCCTAATTAATTTAAACACTCTTTCCTCAGCTTCGGAATGTGCCATGATGGCTACCTCCGCTTGGTCTAACCTTGCCTGTCTTTGACACTGAGTTAATCATTGTTGCCTCCTTGCTGGTTTGAATGAAAAATCTAACCTTGCCTGTCTTTGACACCGAGTTAATCATTGTTGCCTCCTTGCTGGTTTGAATGAAAAATTTTGTGCGCACAAAGCTCAAGAGCCCTCTAGGAAACAAGCGTGTCTATATCTGTGGCTGAGTGACAAGGTTGGACAGAACCATGATGCTAAATAATGCAGAAAACAGTTTCAAAGTTAAGCACCGAAGAGAAAACCACCTCGTGTTGCTGATAAAGAATACAAACATAAACTGTGCGTGTGACAGAAGGAAGAGTCTTGCACAGAAATCAGCAGACGATCATTAAAACTACCTATCGTTCAATGACTGTCCACTTATAGAACAACAGGCAGACACAAATGCTAGCGCACGGCAGCTGCTTAAAGAGATACGGACACAAAATCTGAAAATGTTACGAAAATGCTGAAGATGAATCCTCAGTGTGTGATTACACCGAAAATAAGTAGTCACTTAGCTCATTTTTGAGCTGATGGCTTTACTTTTGGCGTTTTTGTGAGCGCGCGCCTTGCCACCTGACCCGCGGGAATGGGAAGGCGTGACGTCACGACACCCTCGTCGGATAGCCAGCCGGCCGGCTGCAGTTATTCGAAGCGCGCCGACGTCACCATCACGAGCATAGATTCGAGTTCTGGTGCCTCTACCAGCGATGAGTACACGACTGAAGACGAGGACCATTCCAACTTGGCAAGAAATACTACTGCTTACAGTTACGAGTCTTCCGCGTCAAGCAACGAAGAACAGCAGGCGGCCGTGGAAGTGCCGGTCAAGTTTTCGCGAACCGTAGTGCGAAGATTTCGCTCTGCACCAGATACTTGTGCAAGAATTATTTGTAATTTCCTCTGTAAACTTGCTTTTTCAAGAGCGCACGCAGGCGAGGCAGCTGCGGGGTACTTCAGCACTGCGTGTATGACTGAATAGTAGTTTACACCATCGGCGTGAGCAACTGCTGTGAGGTATCACTACCTCCGAGACTCTCACGTCCACTTCACCAGCCGCCCGACAGATGGCAGCACCTGTCTGGCGTTCTCCCCAGTTTTTTCTGCTTTTAGCCTGTGGAGAAGCAGAGCTGTGTGTGTGTGTCTGCCCCGCTGCCATGTAGGACTGATCTCGCGAGTCACGCTCGCGCTGGCTAGCCTTGTGTTGTTTTACTATGCTTTGCCAACATTTTTAAAGAGATTACTGCCTTTGTGCCGAGCCTCGGGCATCTCGCACCAGCCTTGCCCTCACACTGCTCAAGAAGGCTGCAAGTGAACGAAAACAGTACCGATATCTTTTCGCTTGACAGTTCAACAACAGTTCGACATCTTTTCGGTTGTTGTCAGGGTAGCGACGCGTTAGGCCTAAGGCTTTACAAAGCCACCTGTTGCACGCTGAGGGACACAACCTGGTGAACCGTGGTGTTGAGGAGTCGCACATTGCTTCCCTTATTAGTTCGTGTCACATGAATTGAAATTACTCGTTCGACTCAAGAAAGCGAGCTTCGTTCCCTTGAACTTAGCATCTGAATCATCATCAGCATATATTTATGTCCACGGCAGGACAAAGGACTCTCCCTGCGATCTCCAATTACCCTGTCTTGCGCTAGCGTATTCCAACTTGCGCCTGCGAATTTCCTAACCTCATCATCCCACCTGACTTTCTGCCGTCCTCGACTGCGCTTCCCTTCTTGGTATCCATTCTGTAACCCTAATGGTCCACTGGTTATTCATCCTACGCATTACATGGCCTGCCCAGCTCCATTTCTTTCGCTTAATGTCAACTAGAATATCGTCTACCCCCGTTTGTTCTCTGATCCACACCGCTCTCTTCCTGTCTCTTAACGTTACTCCTAAGATTTTTCGTTCCATCGCTCTTTGTGCGGTCCTTAACTTGTTCTCAAGCTTCTTTGTTAACCTCCAAGTTTCTGCCCCATATGTTAGCACCGGTAGAACGCAATGATTGTACACCTTTCTTTTCAACGACAGTGGTAAGCTCCCAGTCAGGATTTGGCAATGCCTGCCGTATGCACTCCAACCCAATTTTATTCTTCTGTAAATTTCTTTCTCATGATCAGGGTCCTCTGTGAGTAATTGACCTAGATAAACATATTCCTTTACGGACTCTAGAGGCTGACTAGCGATCCTGAATTCTTGTTCCTTTGCCAGGCTATTGAACATTATCTTTGTCTTCTGCATATTCATCTTCAGCCCAATTCTTGCACTTTCTCGATGAAGGTCCTCAATCGTTTGTTGTAATTCCTCTCCATTGTTGCTCAATAGGACAATGTCATCTGCAAACCGAAGGTTGCTGAGATATTTGCCGTCGATCCTCACTCCTAATCCTTCCCAGTCTAAGAGCTTGAATACTTCTTCTAAGCATGCAGTGAATAGCATTGGAGAGATTGTGTCTCCTTGCCTGACCCCTTTCTTGATAGGTATCTTTCTACTTTTCTTGTGGAGAACCAAGGTAGCTGTGGAATCCTTGTAGATATTTGCTAAGATATTCACGTATGCCTCCTCTACTCCTTGATTACGCAATGCCTCTATGACTGCTGGTATCTCTACTGAATCGAATGCCTTTTCATAATCTATGAAAGCCATATAGAGAGGTTGATTGTACTCCGCAGATTTCTCGATTACCTGATTGATGGCATGGATATGGTCCATCGTAGAATATCCCTTCCTGAAGCCAGCCTGTTCTCTTGGTTGACTGAAGTCAAGTGTTGTCCTGATTCTATTGGAAATTATCTTGGTGAATATTTTATACAATACTGAAAGCAAGCTAATGGGTCTGTAATTCTTCAATTCTTTAACGTCTCCCTTCTTATGGATAAGTATAATGTTGGCGTTCTTCCAGCTCTCTGGTACACTTGAAGTTGTGAGGCATTGCGTATAAAGGGCCGCAAGCTTTTCGAGCATGATATCTCCCCCATCTTTGATTAAATCTACTGTTATTCCATCTTCTCCAGGCACTTTTCCCCTGGTCAGGTCTTTCAAGGCCCTTCTAACTTCATCGCTAGTTATAGAAGGAGCTTCTGTATCCGGTTCATCACTATTTCGAATGAAAATAGCTTGGCTGTTTTGGCTACTGTACAGGTCAGTATAGAATTCTTCTGCTGCTTTTACTATGTCATCGAAATTGCTGATGATATTGTCATGCTTATCTTTCAGTGCACACATCTTGCCTTGTCCTATGCCTAGTTTTCTTCTTACTGATTTCATGCTGCGTCCATATTTTACGGCTTCCTCAATTTTTCCCACGTTATAATTTCGAATATCCCTTACTTTCTTCTTGTTGATCAGTTTTGACAGTTCAGCGAATTCTACCTGATCTCTTGAGTTGGACACTTTCATGTTTTGTCGTTTCTTTATTAGGTCCTTTGTTTCTTGGGAGAGCTTCCCTACAGGTTGCATTGGTGCCTTACCTCCCACTTTAATTGCTGCATCTGAATAGACGCCCGAAATTTTGCTAGCGGAATTGAACATCGTACCACGTGGGCAACGCGCAAGCAGAAGTCCTCTCCCTTGCACTACTTTAGTGTATGTCAAATGCGTTGAGTGTACGCATGGCGTGGAGTGTACGCAGTCACCCCTGGTTTGCTGTCACCTGCACTTCGTCTGTGCTGCCCCGAACTACAATCGAGCTACCCCGGGTGATGGAGATGCCTGTGGCCAGTTCAGCGCAGTGACTTCGGCGGCCGCTGTGACCAGCTCGCAACCCTCTGCGGCTGGGAAAACAGCCGGCAGTCACCAATGGCTACTGCGGCTCTCGCCAGCAGGGTGCGTCGGCGCAAGCGACGCTCACTCGTGCCGACTTCTGCGTCCTCGTTGGAGTCCTGGGCTGAAGTCATGCCATCGAATCTGCAGAGCTGGTGCTGTGACCAACGGAGGCCAGCGGTGAACCACAGAGACAATGTCGGCTCGCACGTTATGGAAAGCGCGTGGACCTTTCCTCAACGCGGCCACTGCTGCATGTACTACCTCTTGTTCGCAAAGCACACGTTGATGTTAGACCGTGTTGACATGTTTCGCCAGAGTATGCAGTGATTCAAGGTTGGGGGGATGCGTGACTCTCACCCGTTCCCTGATGTTGTTTCTCCCGCATGGCTCCCGTCTCCTGTAATCCGGCTTTGCCGCGTAGCTTTACGGCAGCGGAGTTGCGGCGCATTGCGAGAGATGGCGCGAGTGTCGCGCTGCTAACGCCACCTAACGGCGTGGTCACTTGGGCGCAAAAGGAAGAGGGTGGCGGGCGCTTGTCTCTTGGCTTGGAGGTCGGCGAGCAGCACGCACGGACTGTTCGTGCATACGCTGGCCCGCTTCGCGGAACCATTCCGAGAAAGCTTAGGAGCAGCACACCGGCATGGACGAACACGGATCGTTCGAACTCACCACCGTTCGCGTGACCGACCATACACGTGAACCACTAGGCAATGGTGTCATAGCATGGGGCGAACATATTGGCTCGCTATCCGGTCGCGGTGAGCCGGACTTCCTTGATTTGACGCCGGCCCATGTGAATGTTCTATGAGTAGTAATTGGGCTAGCATGCATCAGTGTATGAAATGTGCAATAAATGCCCCTTTGACTGTTTGCACTGCTGTGTTGTCGTTCCTTTGTACCAAGAGCATGTGTGAGACCCCACAAGTGATTAGACCAAGGAACAGAATGTGCAATGGATTCACTATTTGGCGCTGCGCAGGGACACTGCCGCCGCACGCTTCGTAGCTTCCACCCTGCTGCAATCGGCTTGTGAGATGGAGTTAGACCACATGGCTCCTTGGCATAACATCCGAGATTATACGGCACCCGCGGTGCGCTGACACATCTCCGAGGCCACGTCCTGGTACTTAAGTCCGCTAACCACCAGGTGCAAGCATCATCTGCTTAGGTGTTGTTTAGAGGCCGAATATAAGACAACTAAACAATTACCAGCCCTGCAGCTTTGCCAAGATTGCTTCAGTGATACTTTTTTATAATCAGAGTAGTCAAAGTGAGATTTCATTGCAGTCGGCCTTTGAGGCTAAATGCTGTTTGCGCTGGTTTTGGTGTCCTCAAGAATTGTAGCAGTGTTTTTGTCGCCCTCTGCTGCGATGGCTTATGGGGCCGGTGTTACTGCAGTTGCTCAAATGCCACATGAGAATGTGAGAGTGTATTGTTTCTAATGTGCGTAGGTCCGCCTGCTAGTTCGCTAAGGATCTTGTCTCTGGTCCCTGACCTAATATGCTACAGTTAAACCTGCTTATAACGAACCTCCATATAACGAATTCCTGGATATAACAAAGTTTTTCTATTCCCCGCCATTACTCCATAGAAGCACATGTATTTGAGACCTCTACGTAACGAAGTGGCAGCAGGAGACCCCCTCGATATAACGAATTTCCCCCTCCGACAGCCTAGAGATTTCGCCCCAAATATTGTCATTTTTGCGCGAGCGGCAACCGGAAGCACCTTGTCCGCCGCGACAGAATGCGAAGCGAGCGCACGTGTGCGTGCGTGCATGTGCGAGGCAGGCCTGCATCCCTCGACCCGGCGATGTTGCCGCCATGGGCGTGACCTTTCCCCCTCCTTTCATTCAAACCTGATCCTGCCGCTTGCTGCAGCTGGCCTAGCCAGCCAAGCCGGCACTCTCTCCTTTTCCAGTTGATGTTGCCGACGCGCTGGTACACGCTGTGACACATCACACTCGATGAGCGCGGACACACCCTGTCAAATGCTGGCGGCGTGTGGAAGCGCCGCTGGAGAAGCGAGCCAAGTGACCTTCGTGCTGTTGTCTATCGCTTCAACGCAAACTGAGCGCCGAGAACACACAGCACGCACAAAGCTACGAGCCGCCGACACACCTACAAGACTCTGCCCCAACGCAGATCGCTTTCAAGATACGGCCCGTGCGACCACGCGCCGCCACGCAGTACGCAGTTGATGCCAGAGTACAGTACAATGCCGCCCCGCTATCCCTCCCCCCTCGCTCGCTCGCTGGTGCCTCGAGCGCAACGGAAGAAGGCGCGCTTCCTCCCTGCTTTTCTTGCGCGCGTGAGATTAGACACGGTCGACGGCTCCCCTCGCACGTTTTCACTTGCACATACAGCATACGGCGCGCAGCGACTGCGTTATCGTCCTTATAAGCCAAAACCAATTTTAGGGCCACAACGCGTCATAGACACCATCTTTATGTAGCAAATACGCATCTCAAGGGCCATACGTTTTCTGGCGGAAACCGAAAATACATAGTTGTCGCCCCCGGCACTTTGGGCGGCCAATGCCATCGTCAAGCCACTAAGCCAAGCGACATGAAAAGTCAAAATGGCCGCTCGGGACGGCGCGGGGTGGCAGTTCGCAACGTATGATGCGGGAACTGTCCCACAGTTGCGACGCAACAGCGGGGTTACCAATGCATTGGATTCTATGGGAGCTGTGCCGGGACCGGCCGAAAACGAACAGCCGGGAAAACGCAGCCCCCGGGAACGTAACAGCGGGGTTCTATGTAACACTATACAACGCTACAACGCCATCCTGACGCTCGCTCTTCGTTTCCGATGCCTCGCGCTTGTGCGAAACGACACGCGTCCACGCATCCGGCACCTGGTGTGACATTCCAAGGATGAGTGCTTCGACGAAAACGGAAAACGGGTGCGCGTTACAATTGAGGGCGCGTTAGAATCGAGTAAATACGGTAAGCGTTTCTTTTTCGAATTTTCGTGCCGAACCGGCATATAACAAAATCCTCTTTTTAACGAAGTTTTTCGGGAATTTGTCAATTTCGTTATATCCAGGTTTAACTGTAGTAGTGAGTTTAAAGCCTGCAGTTTTCTCAATTGCAGGGAGTGCCCCAACCTTTCCCTGCCAGGTGCGTCCTGGCAGCGCAGCCAGCAGAGACCGGATCAGGGTCTCGGCTTGGCCCCACTCGAGCGCGGCTCCGAGGGTGCGTGCCACGGAGCAGGTCACAGCCGCACCCTGTCGTCGCAGGGACCAGACGGCACAGCCCAGCGCCTGGTTGACCAGCGCTAACAGCTCGCTCAGGTAGAGGCGCAAACCAGACTCGGCTCCTGCATAAAAGGGAACAATGTTGACGGCTGGTACGCATGCGTGCTAAATTCAAGGGAAGTAGTAAGTCGGTTTGGACTAATATAGCCATCTTTCAAAAAGCTACATCTTCTTAGGTTCTCTGCAACAGGTACGTTATTAGAAAAGAAAATGAAGGTTAGCACTGCACTTCTTGAATTCTGCACCAGGGGCCAAGTGCCAGAACGTCATTGTGATGTCGGCCCAAAAATGAAAAGCTGCAAAAACATTGCCCAAAGTTTTGTTTGTCAGAATCATTTCGAGAAAGCCTTAGTGCACCTAAAACCTGCTGGGACAGTAGTATAGTTGTTTGGTAATGAGGGCAAATTTTTTTTTACATTTTCATGGAATCATTGGCTTCTTTTTTAATCAGTATCACGAAGGTTGCTGGCTGTTTTCAAATGATATGCAACTTTACCAGCATATGAAAATCACACACACTGTCACGATCATGCACATGCACATTGGTCATGTTGTGTCATCAAGAATTCGCTTCTGTGGCTAGCCTTGGTTCTGTATTTCAGACCTTCCTTACTCTTCTGCACCTGTTCACAGTTTGAAAATTATTCACCTTTGCACCAGTTGTTATTATTCAGTGGCAGAACGACCACTGGCAGTCAAGAAACAAATAACTAGCACTGAGGCTTGGAAGACAATTATTCTTCTGGAATGCACTTTTTGTGCGGTTCTTTTAGCAATCCCAGAAGAGCAATAATGAAAATAAATGCAGGTCCTAGAAGGAAGCAAGAACAGAAAACAAGCACCACAGACCGTCAAATCACACAATACAAAGTGGCTTCACCGCCTCAAAGAAAGGTAAACTAATTGCCCTATCTTGCGCAAATCATGTCCCGATCATCATAAGGTCACAGCTAGAATGCAGCAAAGAAAGGAACACAAAAAACTAGGCAGATCTTGGAACGCGCTAAGTGCGCAGCTAGCTGCTGCTGAAATGCACGCAAAACAAACTTGTCAGTGATTCAAATAGGAGCGCACAGCCAACAGGAATGCTCCCTATGCACCATGTGACTGCAGTAACAAATCGTGGTGCTAGTTCCCCCTTTTCATGCTCTCTTTTTGCTTTTAATTTTGTGTGGGAAAACACAGCATTACGTCTGTCTAAAAGCTCCAGTGTCTCCTGTTTGTGACAACATCGAGGAGGCGATGGTGAGTCAACGGAAAGTGATGCGATCAGCAGTGCAATGGCACCTCCCGAAGCCAGATTTGCCTCCCAATTTCGACAATGATTTTGTCAACTTCTACTGTGTATTTATTGGTAATATTTTGGCATAAGATAAAGAAGGTTCTAAGAATCAAGAAAAAAAATAAAATTGAAACTTCTGAGTAATGAATTGAGCTATTTGGTGGTCGTTCAGTTTCTTCTTGCGCTGTGTACTTAATGACGAGGACGGGAACAAAGATACGTCCGCTGTCATCGTCTATGTTCCCGCCCTCGTCATTAAGTGTGCAGCACAAGAAGAAACCACAAAAATTCTGACCAGACTGACCATTTAAATTGTTGTGTTCCTCCCTTATGTGACAAAGCAATCATCATTGTAGTGGAAAAGCACACCGTCTCCAAGGCCGAAATGAAAAAGAATAGAAAAGTCCACAGCTTGATGAAGTGCATGCTCATCGCGTTTTTTGGGAATCACGATATTGTGCATCAGGTATTCGTACCAAATAGCCAGACTCTAAACAGCAAGTTTTACTGACAAGCCTCAGAGCTTCTGGGGGAGGACGCTTGGCAAAAACGGCCCGATCCAAGCCTTGCACGAGGAGCCAGACGTTGCACGACGACAGTGCACTCTGTCCCAGAGCACTCCTCACAAGCATGTTTCTTGCTGGGCTTCTCTTCCACATTCACCCTACTCGCCAGATTTGGCTGCCGCTTATTTCGCTCTCTTCCTAAAATTAAAAGCCTCGCTAAAAAGTTGCCATTCTGACACGACTTCTTAAATTAAGCTCAACCAGAAGGTGCTCGACTTGGTCTGGAAAGGAGACTTCCAGGACATATTCACAATGTGGCCAGAACACTGGGAATACTGTATTGCGGCGCAAGAGAACTATTTCAAAGGTGACAGTGTTCGTATGCACATAAATGAAACTACCTTCTTAAAAACAGAGACAGTCTTGTATTGAGGCCACCTTGTATGTCACGCCCTGAGCTTATAACGAGCCAATGAGCAAAGATGGTGCTTCCATTATGGCATAGCAGAATAAGCCAATGAACAATGGGAAGCAGGAGTTGCAAGCAGAAGTCATGCCTTCAAACTAGCGGAGAGTGTGAAAAAAAGTGTCCACTGCACCTGCGGTGAACTCCACCCAGATCTCGTCCCACACAGCAGATGGAGACTCGTCAGGTGCCTTGCCCTCTGCAAGACAAGCCACGTGCAGTGAGGCATCGAGAAGAAGGAAATTCACTCACCGCAACAGTCCTTTCCTTGAATGGCACGTGGATGGTGTAATGTGACATTGCTGTAATGCAACTTATGGTGACATTCCAACACTGGCAGTGAGTGGCAATTCTCACCAGGTGACAAGATTACAGTTAAAAAAATTTTTGTTTCACAACTACCACACAAATTTTGATGTTAAAATCATGAATAAATAGCGGGAAAAAAGGGTAAGAAGCATAAAATATCTCGTGCACTCCAGAGGTCCCACGTGGGCAAGACTTCGTGTTAATGCTGTTGCAAAACTTTAAAACAGGGGTTGCTCAACTAATGCCAGAAGCTGCGAGTGTTGGTGATTGGGATCCCCGCTTAATTAAGGGGAGATGCTACTCTGAAAACATTTCTTTAAATGTTCAATGAAGCTTTCACCATTTACAAAGTTTGAGCTCCTCTTTTCAATCCGCTTTCGTTTTTTTGATAGCTCATTTAATTTTATTGCACACCATGAATTTGTAAAAACAATGTGTTTTTGTGCAAGCTCATGTTGCTCCCAATGAATAGTAGAATTCAATAACGCAAAAAAATACAGTGTAAAATTTGTGTTTTAGTCTAGAAAAAAAATTCCAGCGCCGAGTTTTAGTTTTAGTTTCAACGAAGAAACTTTTGAAATTTGTGGAAATTTTTGAAAGTTGTTCTTTTTTTAAAATTCAGGACGTGTAAAAGCATAAGCATGCCAAATTTCATTATGATCAGACTACATAAACTGCACAAATTTTAGTGCATAAACTCTAAAAATGCTACAAAGTGAGGAACTGAGAAAAACACTTTTGAAAGTTTAAAAAGAAAAGTTGCGACGCTAGACTTCAGCGGGGAAACAATTTTTTCCCCCCGTATTTTCAGCAAGAATGCAGTGCTGCCGAAGTCGGTTCTGGGAGACAAGGGTTACGCCTACATCCCCACGAAAATTCAACAGCAGGCAACACCGCGGAGCAAATGCTGCATCCGCAAAATTTGGATAAATTCGCACTTTCACGAGCCACCGCGAGTGCTTTTTGCATTTTTTCAGTGATGGGAATGACTGTGGGCCGAGAACTATTCTTGCAAGCCAAAAATGGTTCCAGAGTACAAGCACACATCACTGCGAATATTCTCAAGAAAAATAGGCCACGTATGCGACCACTCACGAACAAATTACAACTATCACGTGACTACACTGAGTCAACCTGCACACGCAAAATGAAAATACTGTGCATCCTTAGCAGTAAAGCAAGCCACCTAAAAGCACAAAGAAAAAACGACATCAACACAGTCACGTGCTTTGCAGGATGGCCATTCGAGCAATTTTATTTTAGGTCTAAGGTCCTCTAGCTAGTAAAATGGCAGAGCTAGAATTCCGCTGCATTATGAGCGCACACAGATAAATGCGACACCGCAACACAGCTAATAACATAAATGGGGTAAGTTTCAGTTTGCTGAGTGCCATGACACAGCCACCATGCCGAATGCGCGAAGCCTGCACCGCCGGCTGAGGAACACTTCTCCCACCAAGGCCACGCCAGCAATACAAAGTGCAAATGCGAGACACACCAACAACGCAGAATGCGTAGTGCGCGCACTGCTAGGCTCGACAAAACTTTATCCCAAACTACACAAAACCCACGAACATGCCGCATAGAGTTTCCTAATGGCAGACTGCGAACATACACTGGATTGGATTAGCTCATTCAGCTTTATGAATGACTCTCTGTGACCTGGCATTGAACACAACTCCTCGTTGCAGTGGCCTCTGAGACTGCACTACATGGCTCGTCTTGGAGCAGCTTTGGGGCAGTTTTTCTCGCTTGTCGCATGGAAGTAGCAGCACTAATGGAATGTAGCAGATTGGAGCAATTGTAGCAGCATTCCCACCACTAATATTTTTCTAACTTGTAGTTGATTCTCAGCTTTGAATTTTGATTACATAAAAGAGGAGGCTTGGAGGAATACAAAACACAACGAAACACACAAGCGTCCTTTTTCGGAAAAAATCTCGGTTTTTCGACCCTCATCTCCCCTTAAAAGCTTTTAAATGCTCAGTGTCTCACAAATCAGGCACTGTGCACAAGAGGACTGTCGAAGCATATCTCAGTCAAATGCCTTAAATTGTGTGCACTGCGTGGAACAAGACAGAATGTGACAGACACAGTGACTACGCAACAAAGGTGCACCCTATGGTGTGATGATGAGATTCACTTTTGGGCCCAACCAAGATCACTTTTGGGCCCAACCAGTTCACCTGAACTGTGACTTCCTCGTGGCACACCGCCTAGGCAGGCACAATCACTCAACCGTTTATTGCATTTCATTTAGCTGCACATACAAAACAATTATTGAAATTTCAGCCACACAATACCTCGCCTTACACAAAAAGAATGCAGGGACTTGTAGGTACTTTGAAAACTCACCAACTTCCTAAAAGAGTGCACTGAGTATAAGTCGGAGGATGTGCATTGAGCTGTGGGAATGTTTTTGTACTGTGGGTAAATGTTCGATTTACCAATCAGACACACAAGTGACTCATGCTTGTGCTTAATACTAGGAGTGTGCAAATACCGAAAAGTAGATTTCAAATCGAATATTGAATCAAATCAAGAAAAAGAAAAGACAAATATCGTATCGAATATTGAATATCAGAAAATTTTTCACAAAACTTAATGCTAATAAATTTTGGGCATGAAAATACGATGCTGGAATACTCGGGAGTCTCCAAGCATTGCCTTACGAGAATGTAGCAAGTTATCGTAACATAGATACAACAGAAATCAAGTTATACAGTACGATCTACTCTTGTTAAAGGGAACACCAAACTAGTATGCCAGCACCAATTACAGCCAAGTTCGAGTATGTAAAGGTCTGGAAAATATTTATATTGTACTGTGAAATGAGGAGCAGTGGGGATGTGGCTATGAAAGGGAGAACGACAACGAGGGAGATAAACCTTGTTTCGGTGCTCGATTGGCTGTGTTTCCTCTCGCTGCTTTATCATTGCTCTCGCTGCTAGTCGCAAACGCTGACGTCCCCAAGTGGTTCGTGACATTTGGTGGAAGGTGCTGGGCCTGTTGCGAACGTAGAACTCCGAAGCCGGACGATCCCTGTCACATCTGCCATGCCTGAGGAGACTAGTGCTACCAATCCACCCCCGGCACCACCTCCGGTCTTCTGTCCTGGTGCGCCACGCCAACGGGATCCTCCCATCTTCAATGGCACAAACCAAATGTCACGTACCACTTGGGGATGTCAGCGTTCACGACTAGCAGCGAGAGCAACAAAAGCGAGAGGCAGCACAGCCGATCGAGCACCGAAACAAGGTTTATCTCCCTCGTCGTCGTTCTCCCTCTCATAGCCACATCCCCGCTGCTCCTCATTTCACAGTACAATATATATATATTTTCTTTTATCAATAGAATTTGTGTTGAATAGAATCAAGTGCTTCTGTTTTCCCTCTAAACTAATTATTTGTGGCGTTCCGTTGTACTGAATACCAATGAAGTTCGCAGTTTAATAGTGGACCTGTGTGTTGCGGCAATCTTTTATTTCTTGCACAGAAAGCTTTGCTTTCCAGTTTTTCTCCAAAATGCAGAAAGGCTGTCCCAAATTTACGGCAGGTGGGTTATCATGAGGTAAATTTGTACGACAACCGAAAGGACTGCGCATCACGGGACTCGCGTAGCTGGCACCAACAGTAAAGAGCAGGCACCAACCGCGCCGCTTCATTTGTCAGGTTCAGCGATATTTGCTACCTGTCAAAGATTCCAAAATCTTATCACCAACCAAAGTGCGTATAGAATGTCTGCTCTGCAGCCCTACAATAGGCTGAACTCTTGTGCCCATTTCCGCAATACGGTTCGTTGCAACACATTTTGCAAACAGTTCATTAAACCGAAGCCCCGTCCATCTCCGCGACCCTGCAGAATGTAAAATCTGTTGTGGAATTTCTAAAGCAAAGTGGACTAGCCAGCCAACTCAACAAAAGCGTTTGTCAAGACATCCCGACAAGATGGAATTCAATGCTTTCTATGATAAAGTCAGTATTTTGTCAGCCAATGACACTGAAACATTGCTGGAATCTAGAAATCCTGCAATTGCAAACAACATAGATAAAGACACCTTGGAAGACATCACTGCACTTCTCCAGCCATTTTCTAAAGCTATGAGCGCACTAGAAGGCAACAAACGACCAACGTTGCATTCGGTAGGCTTCAAGAATACCTTGATACACATCTCCAAACTTCGTCGTTCTTCTTCTTTCTCGAGTTTTACGTGCCAAAACCAGTTCTGATTATGAGGCACGCCGTAGTGGAGGGCTCCGGATTAATTTTGACCACCTGGGTTTCTTTAACGTGCACTACAATGCAAGTACACAGGCGTTTTTAAACTTCGTCAAAAGCTGTAGAAAACTGTAGAAAAAACGAAGATTCAAGAATGTGCATCGCACTGGAAAACAAAAGTGAGTCCCAGCCTCGATCACAAAACAGACACACTTATCCGCCCTCCGTTTCCGCATCTTAGAATGTTCACATCTGTATCGTGATCTGATAGTACGCTTACCAGCGCAAACCACGTCATTATTTCTACTCGGCACGAGCCGTGCCCTTTCTCTTTACTTTTGCCTCTTTGCTCTTGGCGTGTCTTTACAAGCAAGCACAATAAAGGACGCAAGCAGTTTTTCGCCCTTCACCATGTTGGCCTGGTCGATGCTTCGCACACGCCCATAACGCACGGAACTTTACATGGTGTCAGAAGTGGCCGCCCAGTGCAACACTATCCAGCGGGAGCAGAACCTCGGGCGCACCCAGGAGCAGACATGGATGTGCTGAAGCCACCGTCCCCACTACTCATGACAGGTGATATGGGCAAGAATTGGCAACGGTTTAAGCAGATGCTGGAGCTCTACTTCACGGTAACAAAGCCGCATGACAAACCCCTGAGCAAGGCAGCGAAGACAGCAGTACTACTGAGCTTAGCAGGGGAGGACGCATTAGAAGTTTTCAACAACTTCACCTTCAGCGAAGGTGAAAGCAAAGAAGACTACGATACCATCGTAGTCAAGTTTGACGCATACTGGGCTGCTCAAACAAACGAAGTTTACGAGCAGTATCTGTTCCGAAAGCGGATGCAGACAGCGGGGGAGAGTTTTGAACAGTTCGCACGAGACGTGAGGATGCAAGCCCGATCGTGCAATTTCGGAGAGCTAACAGACTCCATGATTCGCGACCAAATTGTGATCCGCATTAGCAATGACAGCCTCCGGGCCAAACTCCTGCAAGACAACGAGCTCACGCTGGCCAAAGCCGAAAAAATATGCAAGGCATCAGAGGTAGCTGCTTTGCAATGCGAAGCATGGTCAGATAAAGTAAACCAAGTAGATCCAGTCAATGTCGCTCGGATCTCAACCAAGCATCCAAAAATGTTCAAATGCTCACGTTGTGGCAGAGAACACAGGCCACGCGACTGCCCAGCTTATGGCAAAACTTGCAGAATCTGTAACGGAAGGAATCACTTTGCTGTTTGCTGCAGAAGAGTGGCGCGTGTAGATGAGCTCGAGGATGACGGTGATGGCAACGACTTTGAAATTTTAGATGTGTGTACCGGTAACATACGGAATGAACGAGATTGGATGGTGATAGCGAGCCTTGGAGGCGATGAACTAAAATTCAAGGTCGACACGGGATCTCAAGCTAACCTCATACCGTATTCAGCCTACAGGAAGCTGCGGCCAATGCCGCCTGTCAAACGCAGCAACACCACTTTGCGGTCATACGATGGGGCCATCATCAAACACCTAGGCGTCATCAGCCAAGAAGTAGTCATCGGTGACAAACGCCAGCACTTGGACTTCTTCGTCTCCAAGAAAGGAAGACAGGCACTGCTCGGGCTCAAGGCAAGTGAAATGCTCGGGCTAGTTACCAGGACAGTCGACGCAGTAGCAGCAAGCAGCTCCGAACAAGTAATGCAGGAATTCGGCGAGCTATTCGAAGGCACCGGCTGCGTACAGCGACACTACAAGAGGGTCCTGTCTGCGGATGCTGTCCCAGTGGTTCAAGCTGCCCGACGAGTTCCTTTGGCCCTAAAAGAACCACTTCGCAACGAGCTGAAGCGGATGGAGCAAGCGGGCATCGTGGCAAAGGTCAACGAACCGACTGAATGGGTAAGCCCATTGGTAATTGTCAAGAAAAAAGATGAAAAGTTGAGGGTTTGCATGGATCCCAGGATAATCAACGCCAGCATAAAACGGGAGCATTACGAAATTCCAAGGCGGGAGGACATAGAGGAAGAACTGGCCGGTGCAAAGGTGTTCAGTAGACTTGACGCGAAAGCTGGTTTTCATGAAATTCCTCTCGACGAAGAAACGTCAAGAATCTGCACTTTCGCAACTCCTTTCGGAAGGTATAGGTTCTTACGGATGCCCTTTGGAATTGCGTCGGCGTCAGAAGTATTTCAAAAGACTCTGAGCGAAATATTTGATTCCTTACCGGGCTCATGTGTATGTAGATGACATTTTGATTTGGGGAATCTCGCAGGAACAACATGACCATCGGTTGAGATCAGTACTCGAAGCTGCTAGGAAAGCTGGTCTTAAGCTAAACGCAGAGAAGTGCAAGGTTGGTGTTCACGAAATCAAATTTCTGGGTGATATTATCTCGAAAGACGGCATAAAGCCCAACCAACGGCTGATCGAATGCATGAAACAGATGCCCATTCCGGCCGATAAACAGGGAGTGCAGCATCTTCTGGGTGTAGCCAATTATTTTTCCAAGTACCTTCCCTCCTTGTCGCAGAGGACGTCTTCTTTGCGCAGCCTAATCAAGCATGATGCAGTATTTTCATGGACACCAAACCACACGCATGAATGGCACAGTATCTGCGACAGCCTTGGCCAGCAGCCACTGCTAGCTATCTTTGACCCTCAGAAAGAAACAAAAGTGACGTCAGATGCATCAATGAATGGTTTGGGTTCAGCTCTCATGCAGCGTCACGGAAGTGAATGGCGTCCTGTGGCATACGCATCAAGGGTGCTGACGGACGCGGAACAGCGTTATTCACAGATAGAAAAGGAAGCATTAGCAGTGACTTTCGGCTGCCAGAAGTTTCATTACTTCATCTATGGTCGACAGATTGTCTTGGAAACTGATCATCGGCCGTTGATAGCTATAGCTCAAAAAGCAATCGCTGATATGCCACCTAGACTACAAAGGTTTTTTATGCGTCTGCTCAAATATGACTATGTCCTTCGATACGTTCCAGGAAAAGAACTCATCTTGGCAGACATGCTATCGCGAGCCACAGCCGTGATGCCGGACCAGGGCGATGCGGACGCTGATGCCGATGTGGAAATCCATGCTGTGAGTGCAGTTACAGCCCTTGTCAGCGACGTCACATTGAAGCGGCTAAACGAAGAGACTGATAAGGATGCCTATTTACGCGCCGTAATTCAGGCCGTTCGCAACGGTGAAAAAGTTGAAGGAGAGCTGAAACCTTTCACAGGCGAGCTGTCAATTGTGAAAGGTGTTCTACTGAAAGGTACAAAAGTAATTGTGCCTGTGTCCATGAGAGGCGAGATGATGGCACGAGTGCATGAAGGCCACATGGGCCTTAATAAATGTAAAGCAAGGGCAAGAAGATTCATTTTTTGGCCAAACATTAACGCAGATATCACAGAAATGATCCAGAGGTGTGCTGTGTGCAAACGCTATGCATATAATCAGCCCACCGAACCACTCATCATTAGACCTACACCGCATTACCCATGGTATAGGGTCGGTGCCGACTTATTCGAATACGGTGGAAGGTCGTATCTTTCAGTGTATGACGCTCTTTCTAACTTTCCAGAAGTGGAGGAGCTGCGTGACACATCGGCGACAACCGTCATCGACAAGCTGGGGGCCATATTTGTGAGATACGGTGTGCCGTATGAGGTGTGTACAGACAACGGACCTCAGTTCAGAAGCCGAGACTTCTGCCGATTTGCAAGCAGGTATGACTTCAGACATGTCACCTCAAGCCCGGAGTTCCCGAGGTCCAACGGACTTGCAGAGAAAGGCGTGCAGGTAGCTAAAAGAATTTTGAAGAAAACGAAAGAAGCAAGAGAAGATTTCTGGCTGGGGCTACTTAGCTACAGGTCAACCCCGTTAGAAGATGGACAATCACCTGGAGAACTACTGCAAGGAAGGCGATTAAGATCGACTCTTCCTGATTTCAGCAACCAGCAGAGAACCCAAGTGTGGAAACATGTTCAAAAGGAATATTCAAGACGGGTTCTACCACCACTGGAAAAGGGACAGACTGTTAGGCTGAAGAAAAAGTCTTGGTCAGGGAAAGCGAAAGTGGTTAAGCAGGTGTATCCAAGATCATATGAAGTGTTGACAGAGGACAACAAAACACTCCGTCGCAACAGGCAACATCTGCTTCCCACAGGTGAAGCTTTCATCCAGGACGCACTGGAAGATGACCACGGTACTGAGGAATGCCAGCAAAGTACACACGCCGCTCCCGACCTGCCCGAGCAGATTAACACACCGCCTGCAATGGCGACAGACCCCACTACATCAATACGAAGATCTCGCCGCCAGGTCAGACCACCTCAATGTCTGAAGTACGACTCGAATTTCCAACAGTTGTCTTGAACTCTTTACTTTTTAATACTGTGAGGACGTGCATTACATAGCTGCTGTTCTTAAATGTGTACTTTCAAAAGGAGAGGGATGTATCGTGATCTGATAGTACGCTTACCAGCGCAAACCACGTCATTATTTCTACTCGGCACGAGCCGTGCCCTTTCTCTTTACTTTTCCCTCTTTGCTCTTGGCGTGTCTTTATAAGCAAGCACAATAAAGAACGCAAGCAGTTTTTCGCCCTTCACCATGTCGGCCTGGTCGATGCTTCGCACACGCCCATAACGGACGGAACTTTACAACATCCAAAGAATGTGATGAAGTACACGTGCACGTAAGGCAACTTGTTTCTTCGTTTTCAGAAGTGTGTGCGGAAACTGCTCCAGAACAGCCTGTCACGAAAAGGCAATGCTTAGAATTGTTTAGTGAGCGGAGCAACAATGACAAGGCCATGTCTGTCGTGCGAGATGTCAATGGAATTATCACCTTGCTCCGCATCTGAAGTGCTAACGTTTCGGAATACCAAGCAGTTGAAGTACCCAAAGCTTGTTCTACTTGCCAAAAAAATCTTGGCAATCCCAGCTACCAGTGTTAGCAGCGAGCGGAACTTCAGTTCGGCGAGACTTGCAATGCAGGAGCGCCGTACTCATTTTAAGCCTGAATCATTGGACTATTTGTTGTTTTTACATGATAACTTGCGATGTGTGTGTTTTGCGACTGTTGTAAGCGCTGCATGCTTATTTCTGTTTTATTTCAACATGTTCAATAAAATGTCATCTCATCGAAAGAAAATATTTTGTCCCCGCAACAAAGCCATGATAATGTCGGGCCGGGCTGGGTGTGGGCCTCGTGGTTTTTTACACTGAGCCGGCGGGCTTGTTGTTCTTCAGCATCGGGCTAGGGCAGGTTTTCGACGCAAGCAGCAGGCTCGGGCCGGGATCAGGCTCGTAAATGCAGCCCGCGCACAGCTCTACTATTAAAGCACTCTGGTGCCTCAATGGTGAGCTGTGAAAGTGGCAAGCTTAACGGATGTGCAACATCCGACGAAGCGGACATCTCACCTGGGGGTGTGGCATGCTTGGCGAAGAAGGCGAGTGGCAGGGCACCTGTCGCGTGTGCTCGCAACCGATCGGGTGCATGTCGTGCCACTGCCTGCATTGTGTGCGCACACGCCCACTGCACTGCTTCATCTGCAAAGACGAGCAACACCAAAAGAATGCGCCACATGAGGACTCCTGGAACACTGGTGCTCGCGACTGCAAAGCACAAAGGGCAGCCAGTGTCAACCACTGCAAATTTGGGCTTGGGAAAACTGCACAGCTGCGTGTGCCACTTCATGTGCGCACTCAGCCATCAAAGAAAACAAAGTACTGCAGCACAAAACACAGCAAAGTCTACTTCCATTAATTCAACCCTGATTGGACTGACAAAACTGATCGAATTATCCAGTGATTCGAATTAAGCAAGAGGCAGAAATAACACCGAAATACATTGCGTATTCATTTGTCAGTATTTGCCCGATTCTAACATGCCACTGAATCAAACACAAACCCACTTTCTGTGTGTTCGAAGCAGCAAACTAACGTAAGAATGATATTAGAGCTCCTAAACAAAGTAGAAATCAAACGAGCATGCGATTTCTCGGCAAGGAAAATGTAGCATGCCTCCGATTATGGCAATAAGAAAAGCAACACCAGCAAACTTTACCTTCACAGAATGGACATTTGCTTACTCAATGTCCAGCACCACCACTCTCAGACAGAACCTTATCGCCGTTCAGTGAAGAACCACCACATGGACTTGTTATGGCTAACTTTTAAATGAGGTGTTGAAGACTGACAAAATTAGAATGACCAAGCGAGAACTTAACCTGGCACCACCTTGCGATGGCAATGACACTTGGCTAGGCTGGCTGTGACAATAGGCTTTTGCAGATACAGTTTTGGTTTAGTATCCGATTGCACTGTGCTGCCCATTTACCAATTTTCTCGGAAAGCAAAAATGTGCGTTACGATTGGGTAGATACCATAATCATTCATTGTGAGCTACAGTTCTTGCTTGAAAATCTTTTTAGGGCTAGCCCAAAACAGGCATTTGATGGGAGATGACGTGTGTTCAATGTCAAAACCACAATTTGATTGAGGCACGCCATAGTGCCATATGAGGCACACCATAGTGCTATAGGTGACTACATGAGGTCACCTAAATTGCACCTAAAAGGCACCTAAACTAAAGTGCACAAATGTTTTTGCACTTCCTCTCGGTAAAAATGCGCCACTGCTGCCGAGATGGAACCTGCAACCTCGAGCTGAGCAGCGCAATGCCATAGCCATGGAGTGAAGGAGGACGTGACGGCAGCCGTACGAGCCGTGCCGGCATTCCTACTCAAAAATGCGAAGGCGGCGAGCCGAGCGGAGGCTGCAACGACCAGCGTGGCTAGCTTCTAGAATAACACTGACCTCTGCACCTGTAACCACGAGAAATTGATGTCCGACAATCCTGTCAGTGACGTAGAAAAAGCGGCTTCTACTACGGCAAGAGTCACTGGCAGTCATCAGTGGCTTTGCGGTATGTTTCCCTGCCAGCCGCAAGGGGAACGGCACTGACGTGCGCTGGCACCGAAGTTGCTGTGGTACCAGCAGTATACACGGCGATGAGGGTTTGAACGGGAGCTAGACCTAGGAGACAATCTGGAAAGGGAATCACGGTCTTGTCGACGAGGGTGGGACGGTGGCAGTAGTGTATTAACAGACTCGGCAAGGTCATCGATTTCTCGTGGACACAGGTGCAGAGGTCGGTGTCGTTCTAGAAGCTAGCCACGCTGGTCGTCGCAGCCGCCGCTCGGCTCGCCGCCTTCGCCCTTTTGAGTAGGAACGACGACACGGCTCCTACACACAGATACTGTGGCGAGGAGTTGAAGCAATTTAGGTTTCAGTTTCAGTGGTGCGTCACATGCTTGCACCAGAGAGTGTACCCACCATCTCCTTCCATGTACCACGTCTGCAGCTTGGTGAGCAGCCGGTCCACATCACTCTCCTTGGCCACCTGCAAAAACACACGAGGTCATCCTTTTCATTTGAAAGAAATAAGAATGTATATGGGTCCCCGACATCACTCCTATGCACTCTTTAAAGGTCACTGTCACAAAAGAGCGCGTAATCGAAGCGCGCGCCGCGTGTCACGCAAGCCAGCGAAAGAACACGCCGGCCCCGCGGCAACTTCAACAGAGGGGGAGAGCGCATACGCCTCAAGCAACAACGCCAACGGCGCCGAAGCGACGTTAACCGGAGAGGGAGAGAGAGAGAGCACACGCGTGCGCCGAGACACCTTCTCATCCGGCGAGTCGAGAGAGAAAAACTACAGCGCGAGCGCGCGCCAACAGCATGAGACATCATCAACCCCCCCCCTCAACACTCCGACAGCGGCGGTCGAAGGTACGAGAAAAGAGTAGAAGCTTCCCAAGCTTTGACCATGCTACGAGATCACGACACCGATAGGAAAGTTCGAGAACGCCTCTGGAAGCTATACAGTTAAACCTGCTTATAACGAACCTCCATATAATGAATTCCTGGATATAACGAATTTTTTCAATTCCCCGCCGTTACTCCATAGAAACACATGTATTTGAGACCTCTACGTAACGAAGTGGCAGCGGGAGACCCCCTCGATATAACGAATTTTCCCCTCCGACCACCTAGAGATTTCACCCCAAATTTTGTCATTTTCGCGTGTTTATTTTTCGAATTTTCTTGCCGAACCTGCATATAACGAAATCCTCTTTATAACGAAGTTTTTCGGGAATTTGTCAATTTCGTTATATCCAGGTTTAACTGTATAACCATCGTGCGAGAATCAGATGGTGGAATTCGGGAATTCAGGGAGTTCGAGAGTTCAGTCCGCGCCGGTGAAGTGATGTAACGTGAAGACCGAGCGTCTGAGGAAGAAGGGGATTTCCCGGCAAGCTAGTCGACGGGTTCATCGAGCGTCTGCATTTCCGGAAGAAGTTCCTTCTTCGAGATTTGCGCGAGCTACGCCGAGATCGTCTGACTGCAAGACCAACCAGCACGGTGAATACGATTGGACACTTAGTGTTCCTTTTCATTTTGTACTCTACGTGTTGGACTCTTAGTGCTTGTCGTGAATTATTTTCCTGGGAATAGCCATCTGATTTGTATTGTGTTGTGTCTAGCCTAAGTGTGCAAGTGTGTGTGTAACTGCCTTGTGTGAAGAATATATTTTGTTGTGTTTTTGACAACTCTGGGCTCTGACTCGGTCTTTGGACAGCAACCGGCGTTCGCTGGTTGACCGGAGAGGTGCGTTCGACAATGCGGTATGGTCCATCATACTTCGAGAGAAGTTTTGTCGAAAGTCCAGGCGTGGTACAAGGCGCGGACAACAAGACAAGTGTGCCGGGAGCGAAGTTCGAATTCGTAGCGTCGCCATCACGATTGTCTTCTTGATGTTGTTGGTCGTCGGATGTGAAATGTCGGGCTAATTGACGGCATTCCTCGGTGTATCGGGTGACGGCTGAAACGGGAGCACACTCTGACGCATCTGGTGTATAAGGCAAAACCGTATCGATGGTATGGGAAGGGTCGTGACCGTAGAGGAGGAAGTACGGGGAAAATCCTGTACTGTAGTACTTTGGGTAGCCGTATTGTATGCGTACGTGACAAATGGGAGGATGATGTCCCAGTTTGTATGCTCCGATGAAGCGTACATGGCGAGCATATCACCAAGGGTTCGATTGAAACGCTCCGTCAGCCTGTTAGTTTGAGGATGGTACGCCGTGGTGGTCTGGTGAACTATGCGGCATTGAGCAAGCAGAGCTTCAACCACCTGCGACAAAAACACGCGGTGTCTATCGCTCAGCAGTTCCCGAGGTGGGCCGTGATGAAGAATGAAACGATGGAGCAGAAAGGATGCAACGTCACTGGCGGTTGCGGCAGGCAGAGCGGCGGTTTCAGCTTGCATGTAAGGTGATCAACTGCGACAATAATCCATCGTTTGCCAGCAGGTGTTAGCGGTAGCGGCCCGTACAGGTCAATTCCCACACAGTCAAAGACATGAGCAGGGCACGGAAGCGGCTGTAATAAACCGTGGGCCGGATGAGGCGGCAATTTGCGGCGTTGGCATTGCGGGCACGAGCGGACAAACTTTTGGACAAAAGTAAACATTCCTCGCCAGTAGTAACGTTGCCGCAGGCGCTCATACGTCTTCAAAACGCCGGCGTGTGCACATTGTGGGTCAGTATGGAAAGACGCGCACATGTCGGAATACAAAGTCCTCGGGATAACTAGGAGCCACTTCGACCATCGGGCTGGTAGTTCCGTCGATACAAGAGGTTATCCCGGACAGCAAAATGGGTATCCTGGTGACGTAGGGAGCGGGAGATGGGTGATTTTTAAACCACAGGTGAGCCACTCCCGCAAGGTAGAAGATGACGGCATTTAACTTGGCGCAATCGTCCCATCGATTGTGCAAGCTCACCTGTTCGTAGGTAGACAACCACTCATTGACGTCCTGCTCATCCGTACCGTTGAAAACCGCGGGATGGCGGAACGGGAGAGTGCCAGAGCAGGCAACGGAGGGTGGCGGCGACGTCGGTTGGGGAGAGTCAGGCATGACGGGAGGCAGAGTCCGAGACCGGAGTTCCAGGGTGTAGATGTTCTTGAATACCCCGCACCTCCACCAATCGCAAAGGGGTGTACTGAACAATTCAGATGGTAGCGTCTGTTCGTAATTGAAAAGGCAGATGATGCAGAGCAGGAACAGCTGGTTCACACTCGTGCCAAGCACTGGCAATCCGGGTGGCCCACTGGTTGCACTGCAGGCATTGAACAGATGATCTGGCTGGCCTTGTCCTTGTGCTCTTCTTCTTTGTTACAATTATTCCATTCACCACAGTGGCTCATCTGTACAGTAGCATCTCAGTGACATGATCCCGCCTAATACGAATTTTTTATGTACATGTGCAAATACCGAACAGTAGATTTTGAATAGAATCAAGAAAAAAAAAGCCACATATTGAATTAAAAATTATGAGGTTTTACGTGCCAAAACCACGATCTCATTATGAGGCATGCCATAATGGGGGAACTCTGGAATAATTTGGACCACCTGGGGTTCTTTAACGTGCACCTAAATCTAAGCCCACGGGTGTTTTCGCATTTCGCCCTAATTGAAATGCGGCTGCCGTGGCCGGGATTTGATCCCGTGACTTTGTGCTCTACAGCCCAATACCATAGCCACTGAGCAACCATGACAGGTCGCATATTGAATTGAATATCAAATATCAGAAATATCTTTCACAAAATTTAATGCTTACAAATTCTTGGCACGAAACTATGTTACTGCACATGCTTGGGAGTGTCCTAGCATTTTATAACAAGGATGTAGCAAGCTATCAGTAACCTATAGGTACAAAGAAATCAAGGTACACAGTGCAGTCTGCGCTTATTAAAGGGAGCGGTATGCTAGCACTGATATTACAGCTCAGTTCTAGTACATGTATGAAGGTCTGTAAAATATTTTTTTATCAATAAGATTTCTGTTGAATAGAATCAAGTGCTTCTGTCCCTCTAAAACTAATAAATTAGTGTATTGCAGCAATCTTTTATTTCATAAAAAGTTTTTCTGTTCAGTTTTTCTATCCAGTTTTTTTCCAAAATACATAAGGGCGAAACCAATTTTAGGGCTGTTGGGTTATCGTATAGGCCAAACTGCGCGACAGACAAAAGGACCGCGCATCAGGTGACTCGATCACCACTCAGCGCTGTGGGGTCTTACATGTGCTCTTGGGACAAAGGAATGACAACACAGTAGTGCAAACAATCAAAAGGTCATTTATTGCACCTTTCATACACTAATGCCTGCTAGCCAAATTACCACACGGAGGGGCGCGTGACAAATCAAGAAGGTCCGACTCACCGCGACCAGATAGCGAACGAATATGTTCGCCCCGTGCTGGACACTAACGCCAATGGTGGCGTATTCGAACGCTCGTGTTCGTCCATTCCGGTGCCCCGCTCCGAGGCCTCGCAGAGAGCGTGTCAGCACATGCGCGGTACACTGTCCCTGACGCCAAAGAGGCACCGCACAACACTTGCACCATCTCTTGTACTAGTCTTGCAACCACCCCGACCGCCGGCGGCACAAAGCCACGCAGCAATGCCGGATTAGAGGAGACGTGAGCCACGCAGGAAAAACAATATCAGGGGACGCGTGAATGTTGCGCATCCCCACAGCGCGTAGCCGGCACCGATGGAGCAGGCACCATCCCTGCTATTTCATTGCCACGTTCACCATAACTTGCCCCCTGTCAAAGAATCTCAAATCTGGAGGGTCATGGCAAGGTCGCGCAATGCTCACTACCCCCCCTTCCCACACTTCGTTCATTCACCGTCTCTCGCTTTCTTTCGCGAGGCAGTTTGTCTGCTTTCCGAGTGTGGTGCGGCTGCTGCGAATAGATATGGGCCGATCCGGCACCAAACCGTAACTGTAGTCACCAACACCCAAAGAAGCAGCGCCGATTAGGCCTATTCGCAGCAGGCCCATGTGGTAACAGACCACAATCCATCGCAGAATGCTTGTCACTAATATATCCGTACGGGTGGCTCATCAGTGATCGCCGGCTGTTGAAACAATGTGAAGTTCGGCGCCGCGTATCCAACACAATTTGCATGCCTATTGGCACTTAATTGGCCCAATCTTCACACTTTATGAAATACGCACTGCTTTTGTTGGCGTTTCCTCTGTCCGCATCGTGTTATCATTTCAATAGGTCCTATCGACCCAGATGAACCTTGCACCAACAGAGGCGGCTTGAGCCGACGAGGTGCTGTTCTGCAAGTTGCTGTGTTTGGGCGCTGTATGCATGTGCGATCCCTACATCGGGCCGACGTCAGGAAGCGCTCACATTGATGAAGTCCACTATTGTGTCAGCTGCAGTAGCCTGTCCACACCACGCTCGGAAAGTGAAACACTCGCTTGGGCGGCATCGAGCACGAGAGACTCCACGGCGCATGCGGCACTGTGCGGGTCTCTACACCGAATATATTGAATTTTCGAGAAATCAAATAGCACATACTCGATTCGCAAATTAAATTATCTGCACATCCATCGAATTTTTCGGTAATCGTGCCCCAAGTCCATTAGCGTACAATGTGCCAAATTTTGAATGTTGCAAACTGCTTTTCACACTGTGGTGGATGATACGAACAATCGAGCCACCGCGTGATCTCTGGCAGAGCCGGTGAGGAGGCCCCAGCGCGCCGGTGGCGCAAGACACTGGCTGTTGTCAGGCCAGCAGAGCAGCCGCGTCCATACGCCGGTTCACATTCTTGTTGCCAGGGCTACCTATGTCACTCTGCCATGACTCTACTTCCGAATATCTCCACTGCTTTGTGCAGTATCATGGCAACTTGTCGGCCGTGTTTAAACACCTTGTAACGTTATCAGGAGCTGGCAATCACACACAACCCAGTTTTACCTTGTCAGCAAGATTGGTGGCATTCAATTCCATGGGTAGCCTTATCTCTGTATTCCATGCCTTCCGTCGTCTGCGGCACCCGATGACAATTTGAAACTTTTCTATGTTTGCACCAGTCAGATGGCACGATACAAGGTGGCTTTACTGCCAAAAAGAAAAGTAAACAGATCTTGCACAAATTATGTATTTTTCATCATCAGGGAGCACCTAGGGTGCAGCAATAAAATCAACTCGCAATAACCAGGCAGATCTGAAATGCAGTTCTCAGAACACGTGAAGTGCCAGAAATATATGCAGAAGAACCATGCCAGTGATTCAAATTTGCATCTGCCAACAGGAGTGCTCCCTGCGAACCACATGACTTCAGTAACTCGCGACACTAGTTCTCCCTTTTTACGTTCACTTTTGTTGCTTTTATTTCAGCATGGAGATATACAGCGCTGTAGTTATGTCACTCTCCGATCTTGTGTTAATGGTGATACCAAGTACAGTGGAATCTCGATGATACGATCAAGGCTAATACAAATTTCCGGATGATACGAATTTTTCTGTGGTCCCGGCCGAGGCCCATTACTTTGCAACGTGCTAGAGAACAGTTGTTACGAATCGATTTTCGACCCGCGTCGGTTGATACGAATAAACGCCGCCCCATCGACGGCCACGAAAGAGAACAGCGCGCAGTCACGTGCTTTCTCCTTTTCTATTTTGGTGCGGAGGCGTGGACGCGACGCCGGACAGGGCGGAGGCCGTGACTGGGCGCGAAGAGTTTGATGTGGTGGCGCTTTTCTTGCTTTTGAGCTTTTCCCCACACAGGCCTGGGGAAGTGCGGTCTATCGCTTCAAGGGAAACTGAGCGGCGTAAGCACAGCGCATACAAAGGTCAGAGCCGTGTGGAGATCGCTTTCAAGATACGGTGCGCGCGACAACCCCGACAGCCGGCACAGGCGCAAAGTACAAGAACGCATTTGTTGGCAGAGTAGAAGCCGCCCCCCCCCCCCCTACCCCTTCCTCCTGCGCTGCCTTCCCACTTTGCTCATTTCGCGTGGGAGATTGCGTCGCCAGTTACCCTTGCGCCCGGTTGCAAGATACGCATTTGGTGCCCCACAGCACAGTGTCGCCCCCCCCCCCCTCCCCTCCCCGGCCTTTCGCGCGACGGAAGCAGGGCCAGGCTCGACTGGCGCGCCCAGCCGTGACGGAAGTCGCGTTTGCTCTCCGCTGTGCGTTCGCTCTCCATGCGTGAAGGCGCGCTTTCACTCGCACATACGGCGCGCGGCGACGATTTTATCGCCCTTGGACTCATGCTCCACGTCTCATGCTCCTCCTCCGCATCACCCTCGTTGATCTCCTCTCCCGTCGGTGGGCGCGATTCGTTGAGACGCGTGCTCGCTACCGCCCTTGTCGGCGAGATTTTCCAGCGGAAGCCGCATTATAACCGGTATTTCATCTCACGCGACTTCACTGTAAGCGGTATGCGTATACATGGAGTTCTATGGGAGGGTAAATGGGAGTCGGAAAAGGCCGCGTTGTAGCCAGTTCTGCACTATAAACAGTTACGTTATAAGTCATCTTTACTGTAAATGCTTTTTACGTGCGCGTGCCTGAGTGAGTTCACCTCCACCTCTTTAATTTAGCGAGTGTTAATTGTTTTGATGATACGAATTTCGGCTAATACGAATATTTTGCGTGACCCCGTGAGATTCGTATCATTGAGATTCCACTGTACCGCTGCGTTGGCAGAGAGCCGCGCTCATGCGATTGCACCTACTGAAACCCGATTTCATTCTTGATATTGAAGACAACAATATAATAAGTGAAATTTTTTGAAATTCTGCTGCATCTTTCTTCCAAATATTTCGCCATAAGATTAAGGAAGGTTGCGGAAAAAAATTGGAAATGCTGAGCAAGTCAGCCATTTATTGCCACATCCTCCCTTAAAAATTCCAGATTTTTAAAGTTTTTGGGTGACACAAATTTCGGATGATATGAAGTTTTTTACCATCCTGAGAGATTTGTATCATCGAGATTCTGCTGTATGGAGCTCTGTTGCAAGGACAGATTCGATCCCTCACTGGAGGCAGAACGAGTGGGCACAGGAGTGGCGCTACAGACAACATGGCTGACATTCGTTCCTTCCACTTCATACAAGCTGTGGCTTGGTTCATGGGATTCCTTGGCCGTTGTGTCGGTTCTGCAAGAGCCCCCCTGCCGCCTACCTGCTTGCGCCTAAAGTGGCCCACCCCTCGCTGATCGCCGATGCCACTGGAGGCACTTTTCTCTGGAAAACTGGTACAGCCCCATCGACAAGAACATAAGTTCCAACTGAACTTATAAAAGGTCCCCGCACTACAGTCCGGCTTCAGTGGGCACAGGAGTGGCGATACAGCCGATATGGCTGACATTCGTTCCTTCCACTTCATACAGGTCTGTAATGCCACTTCCCTTTGCGCTAAACATTCTAGCAGTCTTCTGCTACTCCCGTGCCCCCAAGTATTGTGTGATTTGAGTGACGAATGCTTTTTTGTAATATGCCAATTGCATTGCTGTGGTGTCATTAAATGAAATCCTGGCCCTGACGACAACTCTCAAGAAGAAATCTCACAGCTTTTAAAAGACTTGAAAAGCCAGACGAGCAGTCTCACTCAGGGACAGGCGGATCTGTTGACCACCGTAAGCGAAGTCAAGGAGACACAGAAATCGCTAGAAAACAAGTTTGCCTTGATGGGCGAAAGGTGGCTAAAAGTTGAGGCCAGAACTGGTGTTCATGTCGCGCAGAAATCTATTTGCGATATAACGCGACAGAACAATGACATCAACTTTCGCCTAAATGGAGGACAGGTCTCACCGCAACAACCTGGGTTTTTTTTGGGTGTAACTGATAATAACGAATCATATGGAGCAAAAGTGAAGAAAAAATTATCGGCCTTTCAACATAATACTTTAATAGTAATTTAACCTCAGACGCAATTGAACGAGCACACCACTTAGGTAGACCCTACCAGGAAAATAAGTGCAGACTGCTCATTGTCAGGTTTTACAACTTTAAAACTCGACAGAACATCCTCTTTCAGCACTCGAAACTCAGGTCGTGTAACATATCTGTAACCAAAGATTTCTTGTTTGCTACTCGTCAGGCTCGCAAATGTTTGATTAATTTTGCTCGTTACCCGAGTCGCCTCCTTACCACCTTCGATATGATAAACTGTTTGTTAATGACACGTGCTATACGTATGACTGCAGTAACGGTAGCGTGCGAGAACAAAGTCGCAATCCTGTTTTAAACAACAGCAGTGATAGTGCCAATAGTGATTCCAACGACAATATTGGACCTGTCTCTAACACACGTGCACGCTCACACCATGGCAATTCACAAAGACATTATCCCAAGTGTACACCGAAATAACAATCGACGAGGGGAAGTGATGGCTTTTCCTCTTCATGTTTATCGGTTCCGGTTTTATTTACTAATGCTACGAGCATCACGAAACATAGTGATGAACTTGTCTTTACTATATCCTCATGTGATGCTGATTTAATTGTGCTAACAAAAACATGGCCTAACCCCCCGAGTGCGCGGTATGCAACTTTTCCAGTTGAACAAGGCCTATGATGTGTATCGCTGTGACAGGGAGGATCGGCAGGGTGGTGGTGTTTTGATAGCAGTAGCGCATGGCACCCCATCGTTTCGTGTAGACACTGAGTGAAATCTAGAAATAGTGTGGGCATGTCTTACACTAAAAAAAAAAAAATACTCGAATCATATTAGGAGCCTGCTATCGCCCCCCGAATTCCATGTCAAGTTTCGTTGATGGCTTACATGATGTCGTAAATGTTATTGGTAGCCGGTATCTTTCCTCACCAATAATTCTTTCAAGGGACTTTAATTATCTGAACATCACGTGGTCGGATGGACTTCCCCTACTTAACCCATTTTCGTCGCACTGTCAGGGTTTCTTAGACAAGTGTGCATGCTTTATTTCCCGCAGATGGTAACTAAGCCTACCAGAATTGGAGCAGGAACATCTAGTACATTAGACCTAATTCTGTCATCTCAACACTCACGTACTTGCCTGGTTTTAGCGACCATTCACTGCTTCATTTCGACATTAACATGTACTTTTCCCAACACACGAAACAAATAAAACCTTATCCGCAACTATAAAAACGCGAATTTTGATATTATTAATCAGGAACTATGCACATATTGTGACGCATACATCAATGATTTTGACACACGAAATGTTGAAGAAAACTGGGTTCTATTTCGGAATAAAGTCGCGCAGCTTATCACTGCATACTTTCTAATGAGACGCATACAGTACGATAAAGCATCACCTTGGTTTAACAAAGAGCTAAAGCACCTTTCCAATAAAAAAAGGCGTTTGTTTTGTTCAGCAAAGTTACGAAGAACAGAAAGTCACCTGGGAAGCATATCACAACGTTAAAGCCGAGTACCGCGCAGCACTCTGTCACGCCAAAGATTATTACTCTACTAACACTCTCCCAGCCCTCCTATTAGGTAATCCCAAAGCATTTTGGAGAAGTGTAATTGTGACGGAAACCAGTGTTATTTCTCTTAATAATTCTGAAAATGAACCTATACCACCCGAAGAATGCGCCTCAGTGTTTAACAATGTTTTTTTCGGACAATTTTTCTTCATGTCGAGTTGACAATGTGTCACATCATGATTATCCTTCGATGTCCCCTATCGTGTTCGCGCACTCTGGAATAGTACACTCAATCGACTCGCTAAAGCTTTCTTTGTCTTGTGGAACTGCCAGTATCAACTCTAAAACAAACTAAACGTTACTCATTTTTGTTTTTGGCTAAACTCTTGAAGCAGTCGCTTGATCATGGTATCCTTCCTTTTGATTGGAAGATTGGGAAGGTGGTTCCTGTTCATAAATCAGGCAGCAAACATTATCCATTAAATTATCGACCCATTTCACTAACAAGTATCCCTTGCAAACTGATGGAGCACATATTGTACAGTCATACCTTTAATTTTGCAGGTGGCGTGGAGTAGAGGTAGAACACCCGACTTCAAATCTGAAGGTCGTAAGTTCGAATCCTGCTCCATTCCACTACATTTTCAGGCATGGAGTGGTGCCTGACACCGGCAAAGAAAAAAAAATACATATTGCCGAGAGCTAGTGGGGCTATACTAGTTCAGGTGCAACCAAACTAGGCAGGCCCACTAAGCTTCATCAAAGTCACTCCCTCACCAGAACAGGAATTGGCCTCCCTGGTGCAGTATTCGGCCACTACCTCCCTCATGACTCCGACAATTAACCCATGGCCCTCAGTTCCCAGTGGCTGCGGAGCACCTGACCAAGGCGGCGGTCAGACCTGCTACGCGGCAGAGGGTGCTAAGAATCTCTGGGTCAAGGCAGGCCGCCAATGGAAACTGAACCTGGCAACGTTCAACACGCGCACCCTCTCGAGTGAGGCTAGCTTAGCAGGACTATTTGAAGAATTATCAGGCATTTCCTGGGATATTATTGGCCTTAGTGAGGTTAGAAGAACTGGTGAGGCTTACACAGTACTGACTAACGGCCACGTCCTCTGCTACAGAGGTCTTCCAGATAAGAAAGAATCCGGGGTAGGATTTCTAGTGCATAACAACGTAGCGGGCAACATTGATGAATTCTACAGCATTAATGAAAGGGTAGCAGTCGTCGTAATAAAGCTGAATAGGAGGTACAAAATGAAGGTAGTACAAGCCTATGCCCCAACCTCTAGTCACGATGATGAAGAAATAGAACAGTTTTATGAAGATGTTGAACTAGCAATGAGAAAGGTGCAAACTCAGTATACTTTAGTCATGGGCGACTTCAATGCAAAAGTGGGGAAAAAGCAGGTTGGTGAGCAAGCCATTGGCAACTACGGCATCGATTCTAGGAATGCAAGAGGAGAGATGTTAGTAGAATTCGCGGAAAGGAATATGCTCCGAATAATGAATACCTTCTTCAGGAAGCGCAGCAACAGAAAGTGGACCTGGAAAAGCCCTAATGGAGAAACAAGGAATGAAATAGATTTCATACTCTCTGCCGATCCAAGCATAGTGCAGGATGTAGAAGTGTTAGGTAAGGTGAAGTGCAGTGACCATAGGTTAGTGAGGTCTAGGATTTCTCTCAATTTGAAGAGAGAGAGAGTGAAATTAGTGAAGAGGAAACAGGCCAACCTAGAGGCAGTAAGGGTAAAGGCAGACCAATTCAGGCTGGTGCTCGCAAACAAATATGCAGCTTTAGAACAGGAAGATGAAGATAACATAGAGCTAATGAATGAAACCGTAACTAGGCTGATCTCAGAAGCAGCAATTGAAGTGGGAGGTAAGGCACCAAAGCAACCTGTAGGGAAGCTCTCCCAAGAAACAAAGGACCTAATAAAGAAACGACAAAACATGAAAGTGTCCAACTCAATAGATCAGATAGAATTCGCTGAACTTTCAAAACTGATCAACAAGAAGAAAGTAAGGGATATTCGAAAATATAACGTGGGAAAAATTGAGGAAGCCGTAAAATATGGACGCAGCATGAAATCAGTAAGAAGAAAACTAGGCATAGGACAAGGCAAGATGTATGCACTGAAAGATAAGCATGGTAATATCATCAGCAATTTCGATGACATAGTAAAAGCAGCAGAAGAATTCTATACTGACCTGTACAGTAGCCAAAACAGCCAAGCTTCTTCCATTCGAAATAGTGATGAACCGGATACAGAAGCTCCTTCTATAACTAGCGATGAAGTTAGAAGGGCCTTGAAAGACATGACCAGGGGAAAAGCGCCTGGAGAAGATGGAATAACAGTAGATTTAATCAAAGATGGAGGAGATATCATGCTTGAAAAGCTCGCGGCCCTTTATACGCAATGCCTCACAACTTCAAGTGTACCAGAGAGCTGGAAGAACGCCAACATTATACTTATCCATAAGAAGGGAGACGTTAAAGAACTGAAGAATTACAGACCCATTAGCTTGCTTTCAGTATTGTATAAAATATTCACCAAGATAATTTCCAATAGAATCAGGACAATACTTGACTTCAGTCAACCAAGAGAACAGGCTGGCTTCAGGAAGGGATATTCTACGATGGACCATATCCATGCCATCAATCAGGTAATCGAGAAATCTGCGGAGTACAATCAACCTCTCTATATGGCTTTCATAGATTATGAAAAGGCATTCGATTCAGTAGAGATATCAGCAGTCATAGAGGCATTGCGTAATCAAGGAGTGGAGGAGGCATACGTGAATATCTTGGCAAATATCTACAATGATTCCACAGCTACCTTGGTTCTCCACAAGAAAAGTAGAAAGATACCTATCAAGAAAGGGGTCAGGCAAGGAGACACAATTTCTCCAATGCTATTCACTGCATGCTTAGAAGAAGTATTCAAGCTCTTAGACTGGGAAGGATTTGGAGTGAGGATCGATGGCGAATATCTCAGCAATCTTCGGTTTGCAGATGACATTGTCCTATTGAGCAACAATGGAGAGGAATTACAACAACTGATTGAGGACCTTCATCGAGAAAGTGCAAGAATTGGGTTGAAGATGAATATGCAGAAGACAAAAATAATGTTCAATAGCCTGGCAAGGGAACAAGAATTCAGGATCGCCAGTCAGCCTCTAGAATCTGTAAAGGAATATGTTTATCTAGGTCAATTACTCACAGGGGACCCTGATCATGAGAAAGAAATTTACAGAAGAATAAAAGTAGGTTGGAGTGCATACGGCAGGCATTGCCAAATCCTGACTGGGAGCTTACCACTGTCGTTGAAAAGAAAAGTGTACAATCATTGTATTCTACCGGTGCTAACATACGGGGCAGAAACTTGGAGGATAACAAAGAAGCTCGAGAACAAGTTAAGGACCGCACAAAGAGCAATGGAACGAAAAATCTTAGGAGTAACGTTAAGAGACAGGAAGAGAGCGGTGTGGATCAGAGAACAAACGGGGGTAGACGATATTCTAGTTGACATTAAGCGGAAGAAATGGAGCTGGGCAGGCCATGTAATGCGTAGGATGGATAACCGGTGGACCATTAGGGTTACAGAATGGATACCAAGAGAAGGGAAGCGCAGTCGAGGACGGCAGAAAGTCAGGTGGGATGATGAGGTTAGGAAATTCGCAGGTGCAAGTTGGAATACGCTAGCGCAAGACAGGGGTAATTGGAGATCGCAGGGAGAGGCCTTCGTCCTGCAGTGGACATAAATATAGGCTGATGATGATGATGATGATGACCTTTAATTTTTGGGAAGCAAGTTTTTTTCTTTACGTCATCATAACACAGCTTCAGGCGTTCGTTTTCTTGTGAAACTCAATTATTTCTTTTTACTCACCGCTTGCACTCTATATTAGACAAGAATTCTAGAATCGACTGCGCCTTTCTAGACTTCTCGAAGGCTTTTGATGAGGTTACTCATGTGTTGCTTATGCAGAAACTTTCTTCTTTAAACGTTGACCATAACGTACTTAGTTGGCTTGAATATTTCCGAATTAATCGTCGACAGTATGTTTCTATCAACGGCCATGATTCACCCTTAACTAACGCAGCATCAGGAGTTCCTCAAGGCTCTGTTTTAGGTCCCTTACTTTTTCTAATATACATTAACAACACCTTCAGTTCACCTATACGCCTATGACTGTGTGCTGTACAGAGTGATCTACAGAAATTCTACAGACTGATCTAAATAACATCGCCACTTAGTGCAAAAACTGGATCATGGAACTAAACACCAAGAAATGCAAGCTGATGACTGTTACAAGACGCATTATGTGCGCATCCAGCTGGAACATGTTTCATCCTACCGTTATTTAGGTGTAACTATATCATCTGACTTATCCTGGAAATGTCACATTGACTCCATAATCAATAACGCAAATCATATGTTACGCTACTTGCGGCAAAGCTTTAGCAAATCCCCTTCATCACTGAAACTACTATTGTATAAAACACTACAGTTAAACCTGGATATAATGAAATTGACAAATTCCCGAAAACCTTCATTATAAAGAGTATTTCGTTACATGCAGGTTCAGCACGAAAATTCGAAAGAGAAACGCTTACCGCATGTACTATCTCTCAAGATTTACTCCCAATACACTAAAGTTGCGATGAACAAAAAAGTCCCAGTTTCACCCGAACGGCGAAGCATCGATTGCGACAGCAAATTAGCAGACAGTTATACGAAGTAAGTATAATACAGTCAAACCGCGTTATTACGTACCCGCTTAATGCGTACTAATTGCGGTTTAAACGTAGTCACGATGATTCCCCCACCCAGCCACCATTGAACCTCATGTATTGGCTGACCGCTTAAGCCGTAGTTGCTCATTGCCCACCAAACGGTTAGTGCGTACTATTTTTCTTGTTCTACATGCACAGGCACAAAATTGGCAAAATTTCATGTGCGAAGACTTGCGACGCCCGGACGACAGTCGCCAGCGAGAGTGAACTTATAACATGGCCACCAGGACGTATTTCCTGCTCGTACAGCTGTTGCCAATTGTTGCACACAAAAGCATGGCCTTCGAGATTAGTTTCCGGTAGTGCGGAGAAGCTGCCGGTAGGGCATGCAAATTCGCTGTCGCCGTCGAAGTAGTAACCGCGCAGAAGCACATTTTATTGAGAAGCACATTTGAGCCGTCACCGTGGACGTCGTTTTGAGGTTCCGTGTGAAGCCCAAACATGGCAACATCGTCGCCGCGCACCGTACCCTGTGTGTGCGAGTGAAAGCTTGCGGGGGTCAGCCGACTCAATCTCGCACGCGCGAGGGAGAAGGAGGGGGGGGGGGGGGGGGGGGGAAGCGCGCTTACGCGCTGGGCACGGCGGGGGGGGCGAGAAAGGGAGGCGTTTGCTTCGGCTACGGCGTATCTTGAAAGCGATCTGTGATGTGAAAAAAGTGTGCGCCCTCGCGGGCTTATCTTCAAAGCGAACTGCAGACACGGTCAATATCTCGCGTTTCTTCGTTGAAGCACTCATCCTTGGAACGTCACACCAGGTACTGGGTGTGTGGACGCGTGCCGTTTCGCACGAGCGCGAGGCGTCGGAAACGAAGAGCGAGCGACACGATCGTAGCGTCGTATAGTGTCACCTAGTGTCAGGTTAGTGAAGTGAAGCGCAGAGACTTGCGCAGTAACCAAAGCGTGGCGCTGCCGGCGCGGTGAAAAAAAAAATGTTTTTTTTTTTTGTCCTTCGGCAACATCAACAGGAAAAGGAGAGTGCCGGCTTGGTGGGTTAGGCCAGCTGCAGCAAGTGGCAGGATCAGGTTTGAATGAAGGGAGGGGGAAAGGTCACGCCCGCGGCAGCAAGATCGCCAGGTCGAGAGATGCAGGCCTGCCTCGCACACGCTCGCATGAACGCACACGTGCGCTCGCTCTCGCCTCGCAGTCGCCGTGAATTCGAGCGCGCCAAGCGCGACGCTGCCGCTTTGCATTCCATCGCGGCGAAGAAGGTGCTTCCGGTTGCTGCTCGCGCAAAAATGACAAAATTTGGGGTGAAATCAGTAGGTTGTCGGCGGGGAAAATTAGTTATTTCGAGGGGGTCTCCCGCTGCCACTTAGTTACGTAGAGGTCTCAAAGACATGTGCTTCTATGGAGTAACGGCGTGGAATAGAAAAACTTCGTTATATCCAGTAATTCGTTATATCGAGGTTCTTTATAAGCAGGTTAAACTGTAGTTCGATCTAAGTTGGAATACACTGCTGCTACTTGGGACCCTTACAATGCTACTCTTGTTAATTCTCTTGAAATGGTTCAGAATAACTCCCCTCGTTTCATTTACTCAAACTACGATCGTACTTATAGCATAACTTTCATGAAAAGCAACTTGTGTTTACCATCTCTATCACTGCACAGAAAGGTTTCTCGCTTATGCCTTTTCCATAAACTATTTCATCATCATATCCTTAGCAGTGAGGTCATTCTAGCACCTACTTATCCATCATCTTGAGTTGATCACCGTCATAAAGAAAGAGGCACTTCTCGCCACACAAACAGGTTTTTATATTCATTTATTCCACATACAACAGACAACTGGAACCACCTTCCTGATGATATTGTATCAATCGAAGGTAGCGCACTTTTCCGCCAAACCTTGTTTGCTTTTTTCAACTGTGACCCCGTGACCGTTTTGCCTTTTCTTTTTTTTCCCCTTTTGTTCAGTTCAGATGCTGCCAGGTTTATATATTTTGAATTTCATTGTATTTTTGTTATTTGATTTCTTAATGAATTTTTTTTACGTCCACTGCACATGTCACTTGCATTATATAAATTGTAGTAATCATTGTTATTGTTTTACGCTTGTACCCCACTCCTCTCTGCAATGCCTTGGTGCTTGAGGGTATGTGAAATAAATAAATAAATAAATAAATAAATAAATAAAACCGAACTCCTACTACTAAAAATTTAATAGATTGGATTTACACATTAAACTTAGATTTACATAATTAGCAGCAATGACCTATCGCACCTTGGTCGAGTTGCAGATAATGGTAAAAAAATAGGGGTGAGCAAACACTCGAATATTCAATTTCTCAAATATTGGATTTTTCTAATATTAAATTTATCGAATATCGCTACCTTAACTGAGGGACCCGGCCATGTCCGGTGCTCTGACACACGCAGTGTTCCCACAGCCCATGATCTTTATCGGTAAAAGGTTTGACCAGGTCGACTGAACCGATTGAAATGATTAACGCTACGCAAACAGAGGAATAGAATCATGGGGTTTAACATGTCAAAACCACCATCTGATTATGAGGCACGCCGTAGTGGGGGACTCCGGATTAATTTGGACCACCTGGGGTTCTTTAACATGCACTTAAATTTAAGTACACAGGTGTTTTCTGCATTTCTCAAACAGAGGGAACAACAAAAGCAGTGAGTGTGGAAAGCACGGAAGCATGTCTGAAGATTGGGCCAATTAGCCACCGCAAGGCACTCTGATTGCTTCGGATATGCAAGTGGAGTGTTCACGCACGCTCATTCGCACAGTTTGGACCTCTCTACCCGCACAGACGAACTTGGCATGCGTGCTTGCGGTAGTTGCCGGCTGGTCGATTGTGGACCCCAACGCTGCGAATGTTAAGCGAGCTTGCCATGGGCCTCCCGATTTGAGAACTCTTTACCGTTGGCGCTGATGACTGCGCGGAGTGGTGCTGAGTGACATAATGCACATTCCCCACTTTTGTCTGCCATAAAAATGGAAAAACCCTCCCGTTTTCTGGAAGGAAACTGAAAAGCAATACTTTCTGAGCAATACAAGACTGCCATTAAGGGGGGATGTGGCATTTGATAACTTCCTTATTTCTTTGTGGATTTTTTATGAAAATTGGCAGACTTATAAGCAATGTTTTTGTGGTAGTACTACTGTAGAAATTTTATGAAGATATTTTTAGAACTATTTTATGTACAATATTTTTCTCCTTCTGGCTTTGTTCCAAGCACTGTGTTCCAGGATGAATAGTTGAGGTCATGACTTATTTTTTTTACTGAATTTTTTAGTTCTAATTTTTTATGAGGTGACTACAGTATACTACAGGCATTTAGGCTGTGAGCAAGTAGTGGAATCGTTAAAGGGTCCCTAAACCACCCAGAGGTCGAAATTTAGTTGCGGTGTTGCAGTTGTGCACGAGTCTAGAACGAACACGTAGCTGCGAGAATTTTTCGAAATGGTGCCGTAATAGCGGAGTTACACGTGTTTGATGATCGAAAAATGGCCCTCGCTCGTTTCGCTCTTTCCTTCGCTACGGCTGGTCTCTCCTCCTCGCCGATTGCTGCTCCAAATGTCACGTGACATACGTCATCGCCAACGCGCTTCTCAAAACACTGCCTACTTCCGGTTAAGGCACGTCCACGCTAGCCATGCTAGCGGCACATATGCGGACGACGATACAGCCTCCAGTCGGCAGCGCGAGAGGTGTCCGAAGTAGACGACAGTTCGGCCGGCGCCCCGCCCGCTGCACGATCAACGGGCCAATCGACGACCGTGAAGCTGCGCGCCTCTGCCACCGGCAACGAAAAAATCGGCTGCAGCTGAGTGCACGGCTACCGACGGGAGACGACCGGCTCGGCTGTGCTCGCATCGTAGCCGACGGCGCCGCTAATATCAGCGTATTTTTCTTCTTTGTGTACAATTATTGCGAAGAGCGATAACAACGATAATAAAATATTGCGGCTTGTTAGCGTCGGTAATTCATTTAGAAGCACCGTCCGCTTTAGCTTTGAAGAGAACCGGAAAAGGCCTAGCGACGATATCGGCGCCGTCGAGCAATCAGTGGCGGTGAGGCTGCCGCACAAATGAGTCCCGGTCTCATCCTCTCTACGTACGGCAAGGAAATCTCGTCGCTCGCGAGCAAAAACGCTGTCGAACGGCGGCCCACAAATGGCAAACAGCGTGCGGCGAGTTAGCGTGCCGGTAACGTGGACGTGAACTCGGCGCTTCTCTGGCTACCCGCTGTTGCTGCGGTGCCGGCGCGTGTTATGCGAAGCGTGGCGCTATAGACGCTGTGTTGCGCGCACGCCTGGAAAGGCCAACACTGTCGCACTCTGTTCGCGCAGCTAATGAGACCGCTAAGCACGACTGTGTTGGAACGCGAGCGATTAGGCACTTGCGTTGTGGGCTGTAATTACCTATGCGCAAGCGCGCACAAGCGAGCAACACGGCGAGGACGAGCAGGGAGTGCGCGTACCTGCTAGCAGACAAACCGGAAGTCGTAGGTTCTTGTTCGACCAATGGACATCGTTTCCGCCATTGACATCACCAGATTCCCCCTGCTGACATCATGACGACCGTTGGGGTTACCGGAAAGGCAAGGGGAGGAGGACGGCATTGTTTTTTTCGTTTTGTGGCCAATGCCGTTCTGCGGCATTGTTTTTTTCGATGCCAACGATGCAACGATTTGGCATCGTTGATCGTGACGGCATTCTGAACTCGATGCGCCTGTTTACTAGCAATGTTCAAAAAATATCTGAGGTGGTTTAGGGGCCCTTTAATTGTAGTAAAGTCAAACTGCAAAAGCAAGAGTGTCATGCCCTGAACAGTACATCCAGGAATATAGGCGAAAAAACGTAACTGAAATAGACCTTGCGGTCACGAAGAAATCAGTGGAACAAGCAAAGCAGGAAGCAAGAAAAATCGTTTTGAGAAAAAGGTTTTCAAAGTTGTACCTTCGATTTTACATTAACAAAATGCAACAGGGTTGTAGGCTTTTGTGTCCTTTTCAGTGCGCGGCTTCTTGAGTGCCCTGCCTTTAGTTTGATGTGCCTCGTTTGACTTTTTTTGTTGTCCCGGTTGCAGTCCAACTGCTGCACGATACTCAGAATAAGCATGGCGGGCCCCAGCATTGTATTTGCATACTCTGTCGCAACTAATGCTGCGTTTTTATCTTTTGGCAGCACTGACCATATGACCGAATGAAGGCTTTCGGCAGCGTTCAGGGTTTTTTTTCCTCTAGGCAACAGCTGAGGAGCTGCACGTCAGAAAGGTGTGGGTACACGGGCAGCAATGCATCAGCAACGTGCTTTGCAAGCCGGTACTTGTGAGGGGGTGGAAGCTTCTCAGCTTCTGCGGCCTGATGTTGGCACCAACTTTGGGGTCCCTGCGGGCAGAGCTCATGATGGGGGGTCTTCATCGGTAGATGTTATGTGATATGTTGCCATCACGGCCTTTTGCATGTCTTCAACATTGTCACACAGAGCCATGCCATAGTACCATATTTACTCGATTGTAACGTGAGTTTTTTTCCAGATTTTTGCTAACTGAAGTCGATCCTCGTGCTACAATCGAATACCGAAATTCAAGTTGACTAAGAAGTGCAATGATGCACCCAATTCTAAACCAACAAGTGAAATGTGTGAGTGATAGTACGAGGGACGCGCGCTTTCACAGAGAGCGAACGCACGGCAGAGAGCAAGCACGACGTCTCCGTCGTGTGAAAGGCCGTGGTGGGATGAGAGGGAGGGAGCGGAGGCAACGTTTAGCTGCAGCACCAAATGCGTATCTTGCGACCGGGCTCAAGGGGAACTGGCGACTCAATCTCCCACGTGAAAGGAAGAAAGCGGGAAGGCAGCGGGGGAGGGAGGGGGCTTCTACTCTGCCAGCAACTGCGTACTTCTACTTTGCGCCGTTGAGGGCTGTGGCGCGCACCGTATCTTGAAACCGATCTCCACACGGCTTTGACCTTTGTGGTTTCGCCGCTCAGTTTCTGTTGAAGCGACAGCCCGCATGAGCCTTCAATCGCTGCTGCTGGCGCACTTGCTTACAACAGCATTTTGACAGTGGTTGTCTGCGGTCATTGAGTGTGATCTATTCATGTTTGCTTGTGCGCGCTGACACCACGCTTGTTATTTCAGTTAGTAAGCGAATGTGTTCAAGTTTGTGCAGCCAGTAAAACTACTATCCTTACTCCGTATAGCTCTCTACTAATTTGCTATTGCAATTGATGCTTCGCCTTTCGGGTGAAACTGCGACCTTTATATGCATCCGGTGGTCGCGCATTACTTTAACGTTTTTGTTTTGTTTGTTTGCTGGACACAACAAAAATTCACCCCTCGCGTTATTTTCGTGGTTTTATTTTTTCTTAATAGACGCAATGAAAAGTCACCCCTCGCGTTACAATCGCGGTCACATTACAATCGAGCAAATACAGTAATTTGTCAGTTTCTTTATTAAATCTTGAGTGAGACCACCTTTCCCTCCAAGAGGTTCCCCTCTCTTGCCTTTTGTGATCAGAGCATGCAGGGCTGTCCCCATCCTTTTCTTGACATGATTAATGCAATCCTCTTTTGTAAATGGTATAAATCTATAAGTCTTATCTTGACAGAGTGCTACGAAGACTACTGTCACCATCACAAACAACGTTTGTATATCGCAAACCATGTTTGCTAAGGGACCTCCTGAATAGAGTCAATGCTACCTCAACCTCCACTCTGCCAGAGTTCACATCTGTGTTTTTTTTGGCCGATGTGCGAATGCTTTCTAATCATCACAGCCTTCATTGCCTTTTTGGAGCCCAGCATGCAACCACGGCATCGGTTTGATAGGACCACACAGTCGAGCACCAGTCCTGTGAAAAATTTTATTATATGTGGGATGTATGGACCCGTGTCAACCATGTCCCATCATAAACCACAGTTATGATGGTATTAAAGGCAGGGTCCACCTCCCTGTAAACATTGCGCACTGCCACCACAGCATCAGAAAAAATATTGGCCGCAACTGTCTCCCTGGCAGGTCTGAACTCGGCCTTCAAATCTTTCTGAAATGTTTTATGATGCAACCCTCTATGGGAGACATTCATTATTGACCAGAAATCGGTCAAAGCTGTTGCCCCTTTGTCAATACTATTAACTGTCAGTACACCTCTCATATTTAAATTGAAAACTTTGCGACCTTCCTTTAGCGGTGATGACCACTCTATGGCGACAGCGGCACAAAACGCGCACATCAGTATCATTTGCGCTGTTGATCCATGTCTTGTTCCCAGCTGAACAGAAAGTCCTGGTTGGGAGCACTGCTGGCACTTAGATTTGCCGAGAAGCAGATTCAGGGGCCTCATTAGAACGATCAGAAACTCCTCTGCTTGTTCCGTACCGGCACGCACCTCTCCTTCACCCATCAGTTCCATTTTCTACGTGGTTGCAGACGCCGAACTTAGCTTTGCTTGCACTTTCGTGGCTACCTCCCGGGATGCTTTTGCTGATAGAAAATGCGGCTCCCGGCGTGCCTGAATGGTGCTGCCCGTACTTGTGGACGGTCTAGCAACATCGTGCCAAGTGCCGAGACGAGAATTGGACACATCCGAGGTGCGATCACCGGATGCATTCGACTATGAGGAACGCGGCACGACAAGCTGAACGTACCCTGCTACTCGCACGAGAGTAGGCATTCCGCCCGCGTGTGAAGTGCTCGGCAGCGACTCTTGAATGACATAATCGCCGCACGTACACATTCTGCTTGTGTACGTGCGGCGATATCGTGGCTTGAGAAATGCTCTAGTTTCATAATTTCTCGGAATTTTTTCGCCACGTTGGCTGATACAAAAATTTTTTGAGCTCTTCTACGCAGTTTTCAGCATTCATATTTCAGAATCAGATTAAAAAAAAGAGTTATAGAAACGGAATATGTGTGTCATGAGTAAGTGGCCGGAGGCGAAATAAAAGAAGACGAGGACGATGTGATCGGAGCGTTCGGAACGGCGCGAGGCGCGTGAGGCGCGTGAACCGAGCCATAATCGAGGCATGTCATGAGTAAGACGCCGGAGGCGAAATAAAAGAAGACGAGGACGATGTGATCGGAGCGTTCGGAACGGCGCGAGGCGCGTGAGGCGCGTGAACCGAGCCATAATCGAGGCGGAAGCGAGGCTGAGCTGGTATTATCGACGTGGCTCCGGGCCAGGAAGGTCGCATCGCCAGCACCGCTCTGGCGACGGGAGACTTGGGGGTCTGGCCGAGTCCGTGACGTTGGCCGTCCACGGTGTGGCCGTCGACCTCGACAAGTTCGGGCGAGGCTCCTGGACGAGCTGCAGCTCCTCACGGCAGGACCAGGCACCCCAGAGAGGCTCCCCCTTCTACGGCAGACCGGCACGCTCGATGATCCCCGGAACGCCACGTCGGCTCTCGGGAAAGGAGCGAGACGGAAGCAGCGGCCGAGGACGTCGCTAGGCCTAACCCGTCATCTCTCCCGGCCACGTCAGCAGCAGCGACCGGGTTATCCAGGCTCCCGAGAAGAGCGAGTTGAAGGACCGACCGAAAGGCAGCAACGAATATACGACGGTCGACGGAGGCACCGACATTAAGAAAGGCCCAACGAGATCCCCGCCGGGAGAAGACGAGCAACGAGGACGAACTCCGTAAGAACGACTTTCTTGCATCGCCACAACAGTAGGCCAGTGATGCCAGACTTTGGGGTAGGAAAGGCCTAGGACTAACGTAGGCAAAGTTAAGGGCAGGTTTATTAGTTCATTAGGCTGCATTTTTGTTAGCGTTTATTTATTCATTGTGTTTTAGTTCAGTGTGTATTTGAGTTTTTGGTTTGAGGTTTTTGAGTTCGCGTGTAAATAAAATCTGTTTGCTGTGTTGCCATGCCTCTTCCCTCTCCATCTCTCATAACACCCGCACGCCCCCGAGATCAGTGACAACAAAAAACATCACAATTGGCGAGCTTGCCAGGATCCGTTCCCGGATTCTATCCAGCCCAGTCACTGATTCTCGGAAGTTGCAGAGATGGATTGGGAGGCGATATCGGCCACTATTCGCAAGCAGAAGCTCAGCAAGGAGCAGGGCCTCAAACTAATTGAGGATGAAAGGAAACGCGTAGAGGCCGCTCGATTAGCAGAACTTGCTGCAGTTACTAAAGCTTACGAGGAAAGAAAACAGCTCCAGGAGAGAGAGCTTAAGATGCTGCGAGAGCAGTTACAGGCATTGAAAATGAAAGAGCGTGAGGCTGAGCTTAAGATAGACAGTAGACCCACTAGTGGAATAGAGCAGCCTGAAAGCAGAAGGACGTCAGAAGACGCAGAAAGAGTAGATAGCGCCCGTGATGGCGTAGAGGAAAGGCTCTTGACTAGAGAACCCTTGAGTAAGAAGGACTATGACATGAGGATGGGCGACATCCCGACCGAGGTTTGTGTAACCAAGGAGCCGAGGGTTGTAGAGGAAGAAGTAGCTTCAACCCAGAACGACAGGGGGTTGGCAATGAAAAATGATTCCAAGGATAGCCAAGCATCAGAATCGATAAGTCAGCAAACCTCAGAGGGAAATGAGAAGGACGATAGACGCCCTAGCCACCTAAAAAACGCAATGCGTAAGGGTAGAAGGATTCCTAGGAGGTTGAAGACACGGCGGCGTAAGAAACCGCGTGTGCATGAGAAGAGGAGCGGGTCGAGGAGAAAGAAAAAGAGTAAAACTGGTAGATACCCTAATCGTCCTAGACGTGTAACACGTACGGGTAGGAAGAAGAGTCAAAGGAGATGTAAAGGAAAGCAGCGTAAGAAAACGCGTGCGCTTGAGATATGTGCGTCAATGAGAAAGTTGATGAAGAAGCCACAGTTAAGACAGAGCCACTCCAAGCTGCACGAGAAATGTGCCAGAGCAAGAAAGCGAAGGAGACAGGTGGGACGTAGAGAAGCGTGGGAGTTCCGAAAAAGGCGGAAAAAATAGAGCAGTATAACCGGTAGGATACGAAAGGAATACCGTTTAGGAATGGCATACGGAAGATTTCAGTGTTCAGAAATGCGGATTGAGAGAAAGCATTGAAACAGTACCTATGTATATTGTGTTTGGAGTACTGTAAAATATGTGTAGATAGCAAGTTTATTCATATAGAGTGCTTGGGACAATGAACATTACAAGCAATTAAGTGCAGTGTTGTGTGAACAGAAACAAATGGTGAAACGTGCGCGACAGTGCAGTGAAGTGTGATGATGAGTGGCAAGCGAAGACGACGCACAGAAGAGCACTCAAGCCACAACAAAAGTCAAGTTCGCCGCCAAAAAGAAGTTCAAGAGGAAGCAGTTTTTTGGAAAAAAACTCTTGAAGAGGGGAGCCATGTCATGAGTAAGTGGCCGGAGGCGAAATAAAAGAAGACGAGGACGATGTGATCGGAGCGTTCGGAACGGCGCGAGGCGCGTGAGGCGCGTGAACCGAGCCATAATCGAGGCATGTCATGAGTAAGACGCCGGAGGCGAAATAAAAGAAGACGAGGACGATGTGATCGGAGCGTTCGGAACGGCGCGAGGCGCGTGAGGCGCGTGAACCGAGCCATAATCGAGGCGGAAGCGAGGCTGAGCTGGTATTATCGACGTGGCTCCGGGCCAGGAAGGTCGCATCGCCAGCACCGCTCTGGCGACGGGAGACTTGGGGGTCTGGCCGAGTCCGTGACGTTGGCCGTCCACGGTGTGGCCGTCGACCTCGACAAGTTCGGGCGAGGCTCCTGGACGAGCTGCAGCTCGTCCAGGAGCCTCGCCCGAACTTGTCGAGGTCGACGGCCACACCGTGGACGGCCAACGTCACGGACTCGGCCAGACCCCCAAGTCTCCCGTCGCCAGAGCGGTGCTGGCGATGCGACCTTCCTGGCCCGGAGCCACGTCGATAATACCAGCTCAGCCTCGCTTCCGCCTCGATTATGGCTCGGTTCACGCGCCTCACGCGCCTCGCGCCGTTCCGAACGCTCCGATCACATCGTCCTCGTCTTCTTTTATTTCGCCTCCGGCGTCTTACTCATGACATGCCTCGATTATGGCTCGGTTCACGCGCCTCACGCGCCTCGCGCCGTTCCGAACGCTCCGATCACATCGTCCTCGTCTTCTTTTATTTCGCCTCCGGCCACTTACTCATGACAATGTGCTTCTCAAACAATTTGATTTTTCGGTAATTTTTCACGATACAAAAGCCGTGTCCCCCCCTAAGCATAGTATGACCCACTATTAACTAAACCCCATGGGTATTTTAGACAACTTCACTATTTCTTCAGTTTTAGAGGGAAAGAAGCACCTAATTCTATTTGACAGACATTCTATCGATAAAAACTTTTTCCAGACCTTCATATACGAACTGAGCTATCAATGCTGGCAAACTAATTTGGTGCTTCTTTTATAATAAGAGTAATGCATTAGTAACATGATTAGGCTCCTGAACATGTACAGCCTTGTTTTTTGCACAAAAGTTGTAAGCATAAAAGCTTGTGTTTAATTTACTGATATTGAATATTTGATTCAATATTCGGCTTTTTTTTTTTCTTGACTCGGTTCCATATTCGATTCGAAACCTACTATTCAGTGTTCGCCCACCCCTAGTAAAATGTACTTTGATAACTCAAGTTTCATGCAATCACCACCATGTTTTGCAATGTCACCATAATCCAATTGATCGACAATCATGCTCATACTTCCTGCCCCATCTGTGCACACATTTAGTGTTGACAGCTAGCAGAGAAAGAAAGGGGAGAGAACACATTACAAAGGGACACAGATGAGAGGACACATGTGCTAGAAGAGAGCAGTGCAGAAGTTTTTGGCATGCAACCTTCGGTCGCATGCCAAAAATGGAATCCTAATCCAATGTTTTACGCAGATTAACAAATTTTCTTTTAAAGTAAAGAGGCTGCTAATAGTTATTGTTATTTCTCAGATACAGCAGCACCCAGTCTACAGTAGTCTGCACGAGTGAACAGAAATGTTGTATTTGTTTTTTTCCTTGCCCACACCCATTAGATAGTTATCAGTTGCAGGAGTTTATAATAACTCCCCATGCCTGGTACTCCTTGACAGCCACACAGTGTGACTTGAGCTCTTTCATGCACTCAATAACACTTGGTTTTAAAGACACTGTGAGCACTGTGAGAGGCATGGTGACTGGCTACAGAAAAGCTGTACAGGCTTCAGTATCGTCCTGTATAAGAGGTGACACACATGCAAGGCTATGGCAGCATCGTTCCGACATTGTCTCTATGACATTCAAGCCTGCGTCAGTGAATATGATAAACTGATGTCATCCTTAGCCTCTATGTTGGACGACTACCTTAGTGAGCAGCTATGTCTGTGATGTCATGTGTAAGCTATCTTTTCTTCGTAGATAACACGCATGAGCGGCATCCTTAATGTTCAAGATAGCTTTGGCTGCCAACAACCACACAGAGTTGATCTCGGATATACTGTAGAACCCCGTGCACAATTTTTCGAAAAAATTGTTAGGAAAACATACTAGCCGGGAAAATGCACAATCCGAAGTCACTAAACAATTTGACAGACTCCAACTGTAGTTGACACCTACGTGATATGACGCGTTGCACGAATCGTTACAGCACAAAACACCAACACGCGCTAAGCTGTCGGGATCCAAACGGCCTAGGACACGCATTGTTTTGCGGCTTCACCAAGCTTACGTTTGCGCACTTCGAATTCGGCCTGTGTCAGAAGCTTCTTTGGGTAGGGCATTCTGGCGGGAAGTTTTGACGAGCCCACTTGGCGAAAATCGTTGTGGCACGAGACGCTGGCGCACGTGAAGCTGGAGGGACCCGAGTGGCCCCGGATGTGCTTTGTGGTTTTGCTTTTGTGTGGTGTTGTTTTAAGGCCAGCAACAGGAAACCGAAATGAAATAGAGAGCTGGTATGGGAAACACCGTAATACGAGGCTGCCAGAGCAAAGCATGACACTCACTTTGCGCCTCCTGCAGCAGGTAACGGCGGTGGGTTTGGGTTATTGCGCAGTATGCTTCCAACAGCACTATGCCACACACGCTGTGAGGTTAAGTTGCTTATCACAATAGGGTTGGGGGTGATAGCTTGGAATGTGATGTACATGGAGGAAGTTGCGATGTGCAATGACCCGCAAGGATATTTGCTCCTACCAGAAGAAGAAACTGAGTGCGTGCCAGCATTTTCACGTGATGCAGGCGGGCGAGTACTGCGGGGAAGATGCCTTGGTGGGCGCTCACTGCTCTTGATTGCGCATGCCTCTCACCATTTTTTGTTCACATGGGATCTAGTGATCAAAAAACGTATCATACGATCACAGTTCGGCGATGTACTGAATGTTGGTGTCGAAAGATTGCTTTTTTTAAGGAACGCATTATTCGGTAAAAAAAGAAGCGTAGCTATATTGTGGCATTTTTTTGTCTTTTGAATTGCGAATGTTGGCACCGGGAAATCGTACGATATGGGATCGTATCGCTAAGGTTCTGCTGTACTGCTGCAAATGTGTTCTGGAGTGCTCTCATGAGCATAAAGGAATGCCTTAGCAAATTGGACAACACTTAGCATCTTCCATGCAGGTCCAAGTGGCAAAACGCATGTACGGCGGATGTGCAACATGATGTAACACTGAAACTATGATGCAATCTCTAAATAAAGAAACGTGGAAATGAAAAGGAAAGGGAGGATGGTGAACGCGGTTCGTCTGCTCATGAAACCCACAAATGCAATGTTTGTGGAACCACTCAGTTTTAGAAAGCCAGTTTGCAAACCCTTGCTCTACAATACCACCAGACAGGGAAGACTCAAAGTAAACACACGAACATGCCTGACTGCGCAGCCACTCTGGGTACACAGTTTAGCAGCAGACTGCGTGTGTGCGATGAACGCCCACCCTCACCTTTGTCAAGTGACCAACAGTTGTAGCACAGCAGCGTCGCACAGTGGCATTCCGGTCACTCAGGCCATGCACAAAGGCACGCAGAAGCTTGCCTGCATTGCAACAGAAAGGGAGCCACAGTCAAGCTCCTTCATCTTGAAAAGCAGCAACTCTGGTTTTTTCCCAAATTCCTACATTTCACTCTCCAGCCAGTTGGAATGCTGCACACAACATAGTTTTCTTGCCAATTTGCATGTAATGCTGCATATTTGAAGCACTTTTCTAGAGATGATTGTACACAGACGGTGCCACAATTGTTTCCATGTCACACAACTGTTGGGCAATTAGTACTTATTGGTTTGCTCAGCAGCAAGCAAACTGATGGACTGATGGGGGGAATCAATCAGCAGCTCAGCCGCTCTGTTTTCCCACTTTTGGCAGCAAAGTATGAATAGCAAAACAGGAGCCACAGCAAGAGCCCAGGGAACTCTTGTAAAGAACCAAGGACATGGGACAATGAGCACTGACTATGTGAAGCTTGCCAGACATCTAGCTTTGCAAAAGTTATAGAATTCTGTTGATCAACAGCAAACAATGTACACTATTAGAGTTACCACCTGCGAACCCAACACATGGCTTGTATGACGAGCCACAAGCAGCTCTAAAGCTAGCCAGTAGTGGTATTTTCCATGTGGCTTTCCCGATATTCCCAATGAGGTACAAGAGCCACATGACTGAATGTGGCTTTTGTGCAAGCTCCTACTAAAAGCACCTAGAATTTGACGAGCACTAAACATCAGCGCAATGCACCAAACACACAAGTTTGCTGCATTGAGATAAGAAGGCCAGAAACTACACTGAAGATATTTTCATATATGATGAACAAGCCTACTTATGTAAGGAAAAAAAGAAAGAAAGGCAGATTTGGTACCCAGTTGTTACACAACCCTACTTGCATACAAAAATGGCTGCACGTGTAGTATGTAATGCAAATTATACTGAAAGATTACCGAATCTGGGACACTTCTGTGCAATTTAAGGCAACTCAGGCGATTTTTCGAGGTCAACAATTTTAATGAAATTAGCTGGGTGTATTCCTCTGCACACTTCCATCATTTCTTCAAAGCACCAGACTTAAGAATTGCGCAGATTTTTTGCAAATCAATTTTGTTAATTCCTCCGTACGTACCACCATCTGCAAACACATGGCTTGTATGACGAGCCACAAGCAGCTCTAAGCTAGCCAGTGGTGGGATTGTCCATGTGGCTTTACCAATATTCCCAATGAGGTACAAGAGTCACATGACTCAATGTGGCTCTTGCTCCTCAGCTACTGACCACATTGTGTTATGATGTAAACGGTGGCACACGCACAGCATGCTGGGAATGAATGGCAAACGACAGCGTCAATGAGCCGACGATCGGGAGCTAGTGTTTGGCGTGAGAAGTTGCTGTCATGTGAAGTTACGTTCTGTGTGGACAGGCAAGTGATGGGTGGCAAGTGGAGTTGTGTTGTTGGCTGCACGAATTGCAACCCTCGCCAGCCGCACACACAGTTTGAGCCGATGTCGATCGTGTTCAGTATAGGTTAGGCCTATCACAGTTGCCAAGTTCGTGCGTCTTCTACTGGTGGACCTAAACGACTGACCTGAAGCTAATTAAGCCATTAGGATAAAAAAAACTGCTCTTTAGTTCAGTTATGACAATGCGAATTCGAAATACTATTCTCCATTTTGTACAGCACACACACAAAAAGCAAGAAGCGATGACACTGTGTGCTATCAAAATCGGTATGTTGCAGTTCTCAAAGGCTGCCAGTTGCACTCACTGGCACTTCCACAAATTAAACATGACTACGTACATGGGTGTATTATTACGTCTTGTTATTCTGACTCATTATTTAGCTTTCGACGAGCACTGTTTACCTCTTATCCCAAATGGGCAACAAGCAGAGGCCCCTGCAATACAGCAGCGTAAACAACCACCTCGTTCAGCTGCAAATGATGTCAGTACTAGCATCGGCGTATCTGCAAGAAAACTACCCGTCCTCTAAATGAACAACCATACGCGCAAAGTCTTTATTTCTGTCTACTTTATTGAACAGGTAAATTTTGTGCGTGAAAAGAGCACGAAGAATGATAACTAGGCAGCCTAACAATGAGTGCTACAGTCTCCCACTTGCTGTTTTCAAAGGTGTCTGGTGGCTCATACCAGCACGACTCGGAGTTATGCGACGGTGCTTACATGCATAACATTTGCTTGTTTTGCTATGCTCTGACATTATTTGATGTCACTGATGGGCAGTTTGCATTATATTTCAAGCGAACGATGAACGGTCGCTGTATCATGCCAATGTAAAACAAATGCTCTGGTCACAGCTTTGGGCTGTCAGTGGCGTTTTTCTGAGAAAATTGGGTGCCCCATAAGTCAACATACAACTCAACAGGGTAGCGGTTTGGGCTAGTTGGCACGTCGTGATTACTGGCTATTCATGGCTATTGAATTCGTCAGAATCGCATCTGTCACTGTTTAACAGCTCGAAAGAGCTGGTGCAGCTGACATTGTCCCACAAAGACATTGTGACAATGGTCCGGTGCAGTCACGAATGAGCTAAGCACCTGCTTTTCGCTGCTTTCATTCTCTGTGCTGGCGAGACTAGCACGCCTGCCATGCTGGTGTGCTCCTGTATACGTCACATGGAGAGGTTTTCTCGACTGCTTGGCCAGGTTTCATTTTTGTTTTTGTGCTTTTTTGCTGCTTCAAAATTATCTTTGAAATTGTGGATAAATTCTACTATCAGGCGCCTGACAGGAGCGTCTCAAGAACATAAAGTTGGCATTATCCTGACAAGGTCAAAAAATTGCTGGAGTTGCCCTTCAACATAGTGTGCAACGACTGCTGTTTTGTTAGGTGGCCATTACCGTTTACGCAGGACTTGCATTTCCCTTGGCGATTGGAAAGCAAAGTAAAAGACATCAGCAGCAGCACGGCATTCAAAAGACAAAAAGAGCATGCTCGATGTGACAATATAAGAAGCATTTGGAAGGCCAAATGGCAAGCGTGAATTACAGGGTCACCATTTACAACGAGAGTCTTGTTAAGCTCACAAGTGACTCATCAAGGTTAAGGCTGGCGGTACTTATACCGTGGAACACACCATGGCCAACCACAGGATATTAAACTTACTCTCGAGTGAACTCACTCGGACCCAATGTAACCCACGAGTCTAAATCTCAGTGAGCCCAGGAGAGTCTAAGTGAGTTTGCATTCTCCCCAAGTCTGAGTAAGCCTGCCCGAGTGTGAATATGGCAAGTGTAAGTCACAGTGACCCTAGCTCAGTCGGATTTGCGGTTAGTTTGAGTCTGAGTAAGCCCCCGAGTCAAAAGCATAATTTGCAAGTGAGCTTAAGCAATTCCCATTTATTTTCCCAACCTATGCAGCCTCACATGAAACTAGAGCACTGCACGGGCTCGGGCTTACCCGAAAGCCCGGGGCTGGGCCGGGTAGAGCAGTTTTTTTACGGGCTCGGGCCGGGCTCGGGCACGGCGTGTGCTTTTTGACCCGGGCCCGGGCCGGGCTCGGGCTTTCTGCGAGTTATTCTCGGGCTTCTCAACTCTGAAAATCATGTATTTTCCGGTCTCGGGCCGGGTTCGGGCCGGTTTTGAGCCGGGCTCGGGCTTAAGGTAAAGGGGTGGCGGGCCGGGCCGGGCGGGTAACGTAGATTATTTCCGGGCCCGGGCTGGGCCCGGGTCTCGCCATAAAAGTTTTGATCGGGCTCGGGCGGGCCGCCCAATGTAAAAACGGGCCCGTGCAGTGCTCTACACGAAACATCCCCTCTGGGGGACCGTGACTGACCGGTGAATGGCTGCAGCTCCAGGGGGCACTGGTGGGCCAGGCTGGTGGCCAAGTGGCAGCAGCCAGCCTTGGTGCCCAACCCCACTGCAGACTTGCTCTGCTCCACCAGGCGGGGCACCAGCTCCGACAGCACCGAGGCATCCACAAACTGCACACACTGCAAAGCACCAGTGCAACAGTCAGCGTGTCGTGATGCGTGATGTTCTCTTTTCTTTTGTCATCATCGTTGTGCGCACTGTTTTCACCCTCAAAAGCCATGTTGAAGCAACTATCCCAGCGTTGCATGCTTCTGCAACAGTGCAGCGAACCAAGATAAGATGCATGTGGAGTGAACCTTCAGGCAGGGCAGAAAGCAGACACGCGAGAAGAGCTAACTGTGAAAATTTGCTATCATAAGATTTGTGAGGAGACACAAATCCTGTGCTCCTAAGCCAGCACAGCCTGTGTTGCAGCTGGTAGAAATGTGAAGGCTCAGGTAGTGGTTACCGTGACAACACAGATCTTTTTACCTGCTTATAGGCTATCAATTAACATTACTGCAGCATCAATGGAACTGCGGTATCTCGTAGAATGGTCAAAAATTGAGACTGGATCTAGAAGACCGTTTGTATTACTGAAACCCACAAACACCAAAGGCATCACATGCAACAAAAAAATGAAAGTATCATGCTTTTTTTTAAAAAAAGAGGTAATCTTCATTTGGCAACATGGAACACCAATACATTGTGTATCAATCTGTGGACCCCTCAAAGTACTTGAAAGTAGGGGTGTGCGAATACCGAATAATAAATTTGGAAGCAAGAGAGCAAATCTGAATATCGAATCAAACATCAGAAAAATTTTCAAAAAATTTATTGTTACAATATTTTATTGAAATAATTTATTACATGAAAAGTTTGTTTTCCAGTTTTCCTACAAAATACAGAAGGGCTTTCCCACTTTTACGGCAGGTGGGTTATCGTAAGGCCAATCTGCGCGACCGACGATAGCACGGACCGTGCAGTAAAATGTGACTCGATCAGGGCTCCGTGCGTGGCCATTGGTGGCTCTGCATGGCTCAACTGCAGTCGGTGAAAATAGTAAAGAGTAGGCACCATTTCCTTGTCATGTTTGGGATGATTTGACACCTGTGAGAGATTCTGAAATTGGGAGGGTCACTGCATGTTTGACCCTCCCCTCCTCTACTTTTTCCATCCACTGTACACACACTAGTCTCATGACACTTTTGCGCCCGCCACGAAAATGCAAAGCTAGCCTTGTGACCGGTTGTAACAGGAAGCTACAAAATGAGGCCGATGTGCATCTGCGAACAGCGTCGAGAATGAGCGGACACCATACGGTGTGCCGCAAAGATGGCGGCCATGAGCAACTCTGTTGCCATCGTATACACTTGCTTGCATTTACGAGATGGTTTGTCGACTTTCCGAGTGTTGCACAGCTGCTGCAAACAGATCTGTGTCAATTCGGCACCAAACAACAGCTTTAGCCACCGACGCCTGAAAAAGCAGCGCCAATTAGGCCTAATGGCCTAGGCTGCATGGTCATGATGAAAATTTATCGCTGGCTGATGTGGCAAGCCGTCGTGGAATGCCTACCGCAAATTCCCCAAGATCATGCACGAACGGGTTAGATCGATGGCTGTTGAAGCAGCGTTCCGTTCATCATGCCTTCCGGCGGCTAATCGGCCCGATCTTCACACATATTTTCACACTTCCCAAAAAACGTGCTGCTTTTGTTTCCGTTCCCTCTGTCCGCGTCGCATTATCATTTTGATCCTTCCGGTCGACCTGGACGAACCTTGTACTGACAGAGGTGGCCGTGGTCGACGTGGCCCTGTTCCGTGAATTGCGGCGTTCGCGCGCTGTGTGTGCAATCCCTGCATCAGGCCGATGTCGGCGAGCACATAAGGCAGAGGCGCTCGCAGAGCCAAAGTCAGCAACCGAGGCAGGGCAGCCTGTCCACAGTGTGCTCGGCGCCCCATTTGTGCCAAAAACAACGAAGTGAGGCACTGCGCGGGTCTCTACATTGAACATACTGAATAACTGAAAAATCGAATTGTAGATAGGTATACGATTCGTGAATGGCATTATTCTAACTTTCTCTATTTGATTCGGTGATACTCAAGTTTTTGGACACCCCTACTTGAAAGACGTTCAGGTGGTCCCCAAAAATCACACCACTTGCAGGAATGCTTACCACAGGTGAGCACTGACCATTGACAAAATAATCTGGTGAGAACTCATCATTGCATTCGGTGCACGTGTAAAGTTTGTCTTTATATTCCTGCGTGTCTGACTTGAATAATATAGTTGCAAGTTACTGCCTGTGTCGATGTTCATGTTTTGTTTCAATGTCCTCATCTTTCTTTAGCGGTAAACATGTTATGCACGGAGAACTTAGCAATTCAGCAAAGTGAACACCTAATTGATCCACATTAAACAAAATATAATGTGAAAAAGTATACAAGACAGAGACATGATGGATGTGAGAGGGGCGCCTGTTCAAGGTACTTTTTGCTAGTTGGTTGATATTCATCTTAAGAAAGTTTTCTTCTTTTTTTTCATTGTTCGTTGCACTTCAAAAAGTTCTAAAGATGAACTTGGCAATTAACTATATAACTTGCAAACCTGCATACGGCTTGAGATGGTCGAAGCTTGTGCATTTCAACCTTTTGATAGTACGCGTAGGCATGTTTTGACTCACTTTGAGCGCGATTATTTATATATACCAACGAAGGCGTCGCGGCTATCGCATTATCGGTTCGACGGCCTATCGCGCGGGGTTCGGTCGAACGATGGTAGGCACGGTGATTTTATCGGTGCCGTCGACAAGAAAGCCCGTCGCAGTACCAAAGCCAGTCTTACGCTACGCACGCTTTCAGTACCGCACCGACATCGAGCTACCAGTGGAGTTTCAACGCGGTACACGGCACGAGTTGGCAGTAGCACGCGTCCGAGCGCTTTTTTATTTTTTCGGGGGACGTTTCCCCCGAGATGGGGCCGCACGGTCGCACGCACGACCCTTCCAAAACGTTTCACGACTAATCCGCCAGGGCAGGGCACATGCGCCGTCTGGGCCATGAAAAAGGCGGTTGTGCAGATGCATAAAGACAAAATGACCAGATCAGTAATCGAACCCGCAACAATAGATAAGCTTGGCCAAGGGTGTGTTAGTAGACCTACGCTATTCTTATCGAGGGATGAACTAATTTCTCGTTCGCTCAAACTTTACGCATGCTTGGTATTTGTCTCTTGGGTATATAAACCTGTGATTTGACTTCTAATAAACCACTGTTGAAAGGAGTGCTATTTTGTCTCAAGTTTCTGAAGCACTAGAGAAGATGCTGTGTGGCACCGTTGCCATGCCTACCTCAGGCTCACCAAGAGAGGAGAAGCGTGAGGAAAAGCACGGCCTTCTAGTCAGAAGTTTGAGGCGACAGCTACTCACGTAGTTGATGGTCTCCATGGCTGGCGATGTTCGGGACGCAGCAACCCTGGCTGCATCCAGCTGCGCAACACCAAGCACAACAGAGCACTGCAGTTACCACTAAAAAAAACAGAGGTCACTAGTGGTACAGCCATAAGGAATGCTTCAAAGGAGGACACTCTCACTCTGATTGCCAGCATATAAAACATTCTTAAAATGGTTTGCATGGATCAAGTGCTGGTACATCACTTGTTAGGTGTCAGATAAAATAAAAGAGTACAATCAAATTGAGATGTATTGAATTCCAAGGGGACTGCGGAGTAGTTCAATACAACAATAATTCGATATACCAAATTATGCCAATATAAGCTCCCAATAAAACCTCTGCATGTCTCTGGTAACTGCCGAAAATCGTAACAAACGAGAGCTTACTGATTGGCGTATCCAAAGGCAACAACGTTGCCAAGCACACCACGGTGATGAAAGCTTCTATTTTAGGAGTGAAAAAAAAATCTGTGTGCAAAATCTGCAAGTGCCATGTAACAATAAAGTCTACCGTAAAATTCCGAGCAAGCGCCCCCACCCGTGCAAGTGCCCCCCCTAACTTTCACTGCCAATTTCAAATTTCCGCGCCATTCCGGGAAAGCGCCCCCCCCCCCCCCCGCCCTTTCTGCTCCGCACCAACACTCCTGCCACATCCAGTCAACGAAAATAATGGCAAATTCGGCAAATCGCACCGGTGCGCATCGGGGCGCCCTGATGAGCCATTTCATCATCGAATCATGGTCGCACCCGGCGCCCCTAAAGTCCCTAGATAATTTTTTTCTAGGTACTTTAGGCGCCCCAGTGGGCACACGTCCGCATCGGGGCGAACTGCGGCTGGCGGTCTGTAGTTCACGGACCGCCGGCCGACGGCGAGATCTGCCTCTCACACGGCACAGAGGATTTCCCTGTGGCACAGCGACGTGACCACTCGGTGACAGAGGAGTGGTCGCGGCTACGCTTTGGCGTCGCCGGCAGCTTCACCGCTGCTAATCACTCGCCACCGATATCGTCGCTAGGCCTTTTCCAGTTCACTTCGAATCTGTAGCAGACGGTGCTTCAGAACGAACCGCCGACGCTCCCAAGCAGCAATGTTTTGTTACCGTCGTTGCCGCTTTACCCTCTCCTCGCAATAATTTTACACGATGAAGAAAATATGCTGATATTTGCGGTGCTACCAGCTGCGATGCGAGCTTGGCTGAGCCGCGGTTCACTGTCCGCCGTCGGTAGCCATGCACTGCAGCTGAGCTTGACTTGTATCGGAACTCTCATTAGTGCTAAATGTTTCACCGTGGACATGGTTATTAATAAAGTGAACATTACGCGTCACTCTACTCTAGCGGACATAATTTTGCCTGGAATAGAAGCTGCATAACCAATGTTCGTTTCGCCGGTCGCGGCGACGCGTCGGTGCAGCGTCGATGTGCTCTTTCTGTAGTTCTTGTTCGATAAAGTTCATGTTCGATAAAATTTTAATGCCATTCCCACTGCGCTTCTTTTTTTTTTTTTTTTTGGCGGAAAAATTTTGTCGTTTCCATCTTGAATTTTGGTGCTGTTCCGGGATAGCGCCCCCCCCTAACTTTGCCGGTAATTTCGACTTGCTTGAGGGGGGGCCCTTGCTCGGAATTTTACAGTAGTCACTGAAAAAAAAATGAGTGAGCTTGACCTGCTTCTGGTTTCGAGCCATGGAATTCATCCCACTTGTGTCTATTTTGTTGAGGCTCTCAATCGCAGCACAATAGTGATGAATCAAGGCGTAAGTCGAAGCTAGCTAAGCAGCTGTGCATGAAGGCACGGCCTCCTGTTCACCAGAGTGCTCACTGCCCCTTGACTCGGCCTCCTCTGCACCAGCTACACCTGCCACGATGTCTGCCTCCCTTAGCACTATCACAGCTTGCACCTCGCTGTCAATGCTTCTCGAGTCTCACGCAATCACCTCGCCCAGCATGTCACCCGGGAAAGCAGACAGCTGGTGAAAATCTGGCATCGTTCGAGGACTCACTACCGTCGTCATCCCGAACTTCTGCAATATCCTCCTCTGCGACAATCACAAAGCCCGCTTTACGGAAGCAGTTGGCCATGGTGTCCTGCTTGATGTCGTTTCAAGCACGGGATATCATCTGGATGTTTTTTTTTTATTTATCTGCATACCTACATTTGCTCTGAGGCATTCCTCCTAGCAGGTCGTCCTTGAGCTTGACCCCCATGCGAAGGTTAATGAGGAGTGGCTGAACAAATCTTTAATAGCCAATCTTAAAAATTAAATTAAATTATGGGGTTGCTACGTGCCAAAACCACGATCTGATTATGAGGCACGCCGTAGTGGGTGACTCCAGAATAATTTGGACCACCTGGGGTTCTTTAACGTGCACCTAAATCTGTGTTTTCGTATTTTGCCCCCATCGATAGTCAACCTTGAATGCCTAGATTATTTTAGCAATGTGGCTGATTGGCCAAGCTGGTGATCCATAATCGTAAATGCACAGCACAAAAGTTAAACATTGTGAGGAGAGAGTGGCGGCATAAGTGGACTGAGAGCTCCAAGTGAGGCGAGGCAAGGCGCAGTTCTCGCAGGCCGCATATGTGATCGACTGTGGTTGCCAGACAGAAGACCAGTTGGCACAAGTGCAGCGGCGAGGAAGGCATGGGTGTGTGGTGCAGTGTGCACGGATGAACGGTGTGGTGGAAAAGTAGTGCAGTGTGGCAAAAAAGCGAGTGTTTGTGATGAACGTGTCGGCCTGTCATCGTTCGTGACAATGTGGACGAGACAAGTGACAGGGACCAGCAATTATTTTTTATTTTTTTATTTTTTGCTGCTACCAACTGAAGTTTTATCAGCAATGTGCCAAATTCATACCAGGAAGTGAAAGCGCTATCTGAAAGAACAAGAACTAGTGAAGACGGAAGCAAGAAAAACAAACAAGAGAGTAGCAAGAAAATTACCAAAGCCGAAAAACGAGAGATACACAAAGCAATTCAAAGTAGAATCATAACTGCCTGCCTTATATGCGTCTTCCTAAAAACCTAGAGCTTTTTGTCACCGGTCTCATCCACGTTTAACCTTCGCGCTGTACACTTATGACCTTGATTATTGCTCAGTCAAGGGCCTACAGTTTTGCTGTCATCTTCGGTGGAAAGAATCAGACTTCCCTGCTGCTCAGTTCAGACCAACAGGACCCAGTCTGGGCCGTCCAGCTAGCCGAGGCAGCTGCCGAGACCCAGGGGATCTTGGCCGTCTGCTAGGTGGAGGGAGGCTGGGTCCACCCTCGTGATTGCTGGCATCAATAAAAGTTGAATCTCTCTCCCTCTCTAGGTTTTTCAGCTGGCATGTGGTGTGATGCACCGAGCAATTGTTCAGCACAAGACACATTCGGTGGTCAGACTTGTGCAGCTTGAAGCCATCTTGAGAAAAGCTCATGCATCATCCAAGCCTTTCTGTTTAAGTCATAGTGCACTGGGAGGCTCTTGCAGTTGTTCATGCACCACAGCGATTTGCTCCATTTCACGTTGAATAGAACTTGCCAAGCACAAATGGCTTGAGTCTGTATGATCTGTTCCTGTTGACCACAAAATGCCAGAAGAAAACTTTGCGCGCATCTCCAGCCACTCTTCGGAAAGCTACTTGTCCATGCCATGGCTGCCGGCAGCCTCATTATCACCTGAAACCACTTTGCCAACCACTTTGCCAACCATCTCTGCCACAAAAGTATTCCTCTTGAAATGCTATCGCAACGCACTTTGCCTTCTCAGTTATCATCAGGCCATCCACAAGGATGTTTTTGGCATCAGCGTAGAGAAAACACTTGTAGAGGGCTTCTTCAGTTATGACGAACGTCTGAAGTCGCACACGACAAGCTCCCTAATGAATGTGCTCCGCTGCCTTCGCCTTGATTTCTCCTGGACACATTACAGCATGCTATTTGACAATTCAGATTGCCTGCTCAAACACATGCTAATTCGGTCGCCTAATCAAGCAGAAGGTGCAATATTTATACTTCGGTACTTTTCGGCACCTCCATGAAAAAAAGACATTCCATGGCGATTTAGCGGTAAATGTGAGAGAAATCCATTACCATTATGTCACACCTCTTTGAGGTCCCGGATCTATGATTTAAACCACGTTTACTACATTGCAAAGTGTTGTTCAAGAGCTCACTCGCACACGTCCACGACATACGACACACGTATACTACACATACACGCTCTTCTACGCTCTCCCTTCTCCTCTCTACCACATGACAGGCTTCCCACATATACTTTTTTTTAGGAGAGTGCGAATACTCAAACTTTCTAATATTTTTCGTATGGTGTTTGCTATTTGATGTGATTCACACCAAAGTTTTACTATTTGAAGTACTTGAAGTTCCCGAAAATATATGTATTTGAAGTTCCGGAAGATATATACAGTGAACGACCGATTTTCTGGACACCCAATTTTTCAGACATGCCCAGTAATTCGGACGCCCCTGACGCTGGTGGCAGGCGCAAGGTGCCAGAGCTTACACTCTGCTGGCTCATCTTGCAAGGCAATGCCTGGCCATAGCTTCCACAAGCGCGTCTAGCGAGCATCTGTTCAATGTCCGGTGCAGCTGTTACTAGCAGGATAGCATGTCTACTTCCAGGACCTGTTGAGCTTTCCTCCATCGCAACATTCAGTAATTCAACTTGTAGCCATCCATTCTGTTGAACAGCTGTATTGGACTGTTCTTTCTTCTAGGAACAACTATGTGGGAGTACACTAGTTGTGCAATAAATTTGCTTTTTTGGCCATGTTTTGCCGTACATTTTTTCAGAAATTTAACTTGGAAGTATTAGAAAATACTAGATACAATCTGCACTCAAACTTTAATATTTGCGTTTGCTTCACACCCAAAATTTTGCTATTTGCACAGCACTACTTTTTTTCCATCTTGACACTCCTAATGCTAACGCATTAAAACTAGCAAAGCCAATCACTCTAGCAGTCACCGACAGTGCCCAAATCAAGTGAAGCCACCAAGTTGTAAAGGCTGCATTTGCACTTTGTTGTGCAAGTTTTGCACGTCCAGCGTTTGTCCCTTTACGCAAACAGGTCCTGCTGCACATTGCACAAGAGATGCTGCTGTCATCGCTCAGAATAATGTGCCAATGAAGCGATGACAAAAAGTTCAGTTTCCGCACAGATTTTGTGCAATACAGAAACAAATGTAATGCGCTTCCTCACTAATTAAAGTCATGCTGATGCAGAGAAATTTGCTCATAAATTTCATAGTCCAGTTCAGAAATGAATATCTTGAAGCAATGTGAAATCAAAATTACCCAAGATTAATTAAAGTAATTAAAATGGTTAAGTTATTGATAGAACGGCCATCTGACTCTCTGTCGCAGGTCTTGATCAGGCAAAAATCTGATTTGGCACAGCGGCAAGCACCGATATACATGAGATATGATATCAATTTTAACTGAAATAGTAGTCAATAAATATAGCGGAGTTGTCTTCGTTAGCATCAATGAGGCATTTGGGCTAAAAATTACCAAACTAGTTTCACTAAGGTTTAATAGAATAGCTTTCCCTGTGCATTCTAAATGTAATGCCTATTGCATTTAGACTTGCAGTAGGCAGAAGTAGTTGCATGTTCGGTGTGCTTCGAGCAAGCAAGAAAAAAATTTTTCAGAGAACTAGGGCATGTGAACAAGACCATGCCTTAGGGCATGTGCAATTGAACTGAAGTTACAGTGAAGATGTCCACAGGTATCTTCTAATGCACAGAATCTGTTCTTCCGATTGTCCAGAGTTGCAAGGAATGTCACCACTCATAAGTAAATAACATGTCAGCAGCTGAGTACACATATTACACGATATTATTAAAGTGGTACCCCCAACAACTACGCTAAACAATGTGCAATTGGACATTATCTGAGGTTTCCTTTTGATGTGTCATCCTCCTTGAACGAGCTCTGTGCTATGCTGGTACGAGGAATAGCAAACCACAGCCATAATGTAACCGATTGTATCGTCTACGTCCGTGGCTTGTAACCGCTCTGCTGACTTTTAGGACGATGATGATGATGTTGCGCTTTAGGTTTTGGTCTGTTTTTACTATCGAGACAGCATTGACAAAGGGAGGCTTTTCTTCTTATGCTTCATTTGGTTCAAATTTGGTGCAATTATCTGCTAAAATGCCACATGGGACAGCTTTTAGTGCAATTTGGCACAACTGGCGCAGCTGTACCACTACTGGATTATGCTCACAGTTTTAAAGATTAGGTGAAGATAAAGGAGGTCACTGTTTATAAGCAAGTATAACGAAGTGCTCTTCTAGCAGAACCATGTTTGCTGCACCCCGATGAATGATGCCCCTTGGCCGACAGATGCAGTCTAGCCAGCACAAACAACATGCCCTGCATTCCCTACATGTGATCAGAAGCTGCCAAGGCCCGTGTGCCTTTTCCCATTTCTAATGAGCTTTGGAAGTTTGCATCGTTCATGCACGGGCTGCTCAACAGTGGAAACAGTGAGAGGAAGACCAACCCGGTCCCGAGCATCGGCGTCAGCGCGCACGCTCAGCTGGTTCAGCACAGGTGACTCCAGCTCAGTGAGGGCATCTAACAGTGCAGAGAACAGGAGTGGCAGGTGCGGCCTCAGTGCAGGCCCGGCGCTGCGACTCAACTGCACCAGGGTGTCCAGGCTGTGTGCAATAAGAAGAAATGCAAACGACACAGCAGCAGTGTCCTACTTCTCATAACTAATCATCTGTTGGTCCCCGCAGACCCACACCCGATAGACCGATTGATCGATTGTCACATTCAAAAGCCACAGAAGGGCTGCAAGAGATGACGTAGTCGAGCGCTCTGGAAAAATTCTTTTGGCGATGTTGTGCACCCAGAGCTCTGTACAGGGCATGCTTGCATTCCATCACAACACAGTCGCTGCAGCCAGGAATCAAACCCACAAGCTTGTGCCCAGCAGCAAGATGAGTGAGCCACCACGAAGGGACCACACCTCTCAAATGGCAATAAACTGTTGAGAAGACACTCTACATCTCTTACTCCCAATTTTGACAACCAATTAAGGCACATGGATCTGCACTGCTATCGACAATTATTTTGTTGTGGGCTCACCTTCCATCACGTCAACACGGAAGGTCAGCTCACACAAACGTCAGGCCCTAGTTTCTTGATATGCAATGCTTCTGCTCTTTTCTTTTCGTTTTAGTGTTCAGCTATCCCTGCAGTACCGACGTCTTTCAAGAGCACAGTGCATCCACACTGCCTATGGTGCAGCAGCAGATGCATAGAAGCAACATACCATGGCCCTAATTTTGGACGGAACAGACGTTGGATGTAATGGCTCTTTCTTGTTGAATTATTACGGAACTGCTGTTTAGAGCATCAACTTCAGTTGCTGTTTATGGTTAATTGTTTGTACATAAAAAGTTATAAAGCGCGCATTATCCATGCAGAGGAAAGTCCCTGAGTCAACAGACTGGATAAGGAACCTCCCACATTAGTACTAGCTGTAATAACAATAACAAAAAGAAGCTGGTAGATACAGATAATTACAGAAGACAGCATACTTCTCAACTCAATAGACAGCAATAAAGTGTTACCCATAACACAAAAACATATTGCCACAAGGACAGCATTGATTGAAACAATATAAAAAGGTTCAATTTAAATATGTGCAAGGCAGACCGTTCCTGAAAGAATCCACAGCAACATGGCTCAAAAATTGGCCAAAACTGCCTGTAGGACTCGAAGAGGTAGTTGTTGCTAAAAGCTTAGCATACTGAACTGTGATGAGGAAATTGGCTCACAGTATTTATTAAATTGCAATCACACTTATATAAATGCTGTTCACCTGTAGTGTGCCCACAGAACGACATTTTCACATCTCACTTTTAATGCGTACTGCCAAGGAGTGGAACAACCTTACTGCCCACATTTTTTGATAACCGTAACCAACCAATGTCAATTCGAGTCTGTCATCGAGGATCACCTGAACACCCAAGATTACTGTTCTCAATGCCCACACCTCATAAAGCGAACTGGCTTATAGTGTATACGATGCAGCAATCTATCCAGCCAGGCAACTCTCATAAGAAGAATATACCTCTGCCTATGCAAAGTGCATGCCAAATTTATTTGCTCACTCTGAGACTGCACAGCTGTTCAGTGCTTTCCTACCTGGTGTGCCGCACTTCGGCCACGGTGCTAGACAGACCCTTTGCCACGCTGGGAAGTATCACTCCCAGGGCACGCTCCCGGCCGCTTGCCTGAGCGTCGCACGTCCGCACACAGGCCTGCAAAAGTTGGCCAGGGTCAAGCCTTGCCTCCCAGACATATGGCCGTCACACAGCATGTCAGCTCACTGGAGAAGTATGCAGGTTTTGGCTAGGAGTACTGGCAGAACTTTTTTGTCCCTTTTTTATCACTTTATTGGATAGTTCTCGACCCAGTTAGCTAATTACGTTAGCTTTTAATACGACCACTTCTAAAGCGTGCGACAAGGGCAGTGTCGCTTAGGAGGCGAGAAATGTTACCTACTTCTATTACCGAAACCTGTTGTTGCGGTCTCGTGGTACGTTGTATTGCTAACGCATACACGCACTCTGTGGCCATGGTGCCCAAAGCAGAGTTCATTCGGCACTCGACGGGACAATAGGGGAGAGAGCGTTCCATTCTGTTACCAAAAGAAGCAACATTTTGCCAGCTTTTGGTGACACATACACAATCCGTCACCTCTGCTTTCGGTGACGTGAGAAGTAACCTTTTCAGGTCCGAAACTGCGCTAACCTTGACAAGCGTTTTGGGCAGGCTGTATAAAAGGTGCTGTAATTATTCATTTGTGGAACTCTCGAGGATTAGAGGCTTCATACCTAACTATGGAGTCGACAGCTGCCTAAAAAATGAGAAAACGGGGACACAAAATTTTCGTGCCAGTCTTCCTTTAACCTAATGCAGCAGAAGTGCCGAAACAATATGGCCAGAAGAAACAGGCGATACGTGAGGCTAACAGATGTTGAGAAAAATATGTCAAAATAAAAGAATATGCAGAAAGCAACAAAAACTACCGCATAAACCGGAATATAGGTAAACCCCGGACAATTATAGCACTAGGAAAATTTATACAGTATAGACCACTTATAACGTAACCGCTTATAGTGCAGGAGCGGATATAGTACGGTGTTTTAAACTCCCGTTAATTTTCCCATAGCACTCCACGTATACGCATACCGCTTACAGTGCAGCCGCGTGAGACGAAATACCGGTTATAATGCGGCTTCCGCGGGAAAATCTCGCCGACAAGGGCGGTAGCAAGCACGCTTCTCACCGAGGTGCACCCACCGATCAGAGAGGAGATCAACACGGGCGATGTGGAGGAGGAGCATGAGACGTAGAGCATGAGTCCAAGGGCGATAAAATCGCCCTTGGACGCCGCGCGCCGTATGTGTGAGTGAAAGCGCGCGGAGGACGCGCGCCTTCATGGAGAGCGAATGCACAGCGGAGAGCAAACGCGACTTCCGTTGAGCGAAAGGCCGTGGGGGTATGGGAGGGGGGGGCGACGCTGTGCTGCGGCACCAAATGCGTATCTTGCAACCGGGCGCAAGGGGAACTGGCGACGCAATCTCCCACGCGAAAGGAGCAAAGCGGGAAGGCAGCGCGGGAGGGAGGGAGGGGGGGGGGGCGGCTTCTACTCTGCCAACAAATGCGTTCGCGCCTGTGCCAGCTGTCGGTGTTGTCGCGCGCACCGTATCTTATCTCCACACGGCTCTGACCTTTGTATGCGCTGTGCTTACGCCGCTCAGTTTGCGTTGAAGCGACAGACCGCACGAACCTTCGCTCGCTGCGGCGGCTGCGTTTCCCCACGCCCACATTTTGACAGTGGTTGTCTGCGGTCATCGAGTCTAGTCATGTTTGCTTGTGCGCGTTGACACCACGCTTTTTAATTCAGTTAGTAAGCAAATGTGTCAAGTTTATGCAGCCGATAAAACTACTGTCCCTACTCCTTATAGCTCTCTACTAATTTGCTATCGCAATTGATGCTTCGCCTTTCGGGCGAAACTGAGACATTTTTTTTTTTATTATTACTTTGTCTGCTTCATGCAAAGATCGTGGGTACTTGGACATTAACCTTTCAACGTTCGTAAATTTAAACGGATGCAAAACTCCCAGTCACATGCTTCGATTCTCGGATACGCGTAGCTGCTTGGTCTACATGTTTTGCATATGTGCAGGGCTTGAAAATCGTTGTTTTGGTTATAGTGCGGTACCGCTTATAGAGCAGATATTCACGACTCCGGCGACTTACGTTATAAGCGGTCTACACTGCAGTGCCACAAAAAGTATTGGAAGTACCCTGTTGGAGATACATATTTTCCAGAAAAAAAATATATGTTTTGATGCATTTCGAAGTGTTGGTGCAACTTCTGATGCCAGTTGGAAGGTTATTCCATAATATATCTCCAGTAAATACCAAATTACAGTGCCCATATCCATTCTTAGGCTTTGTTAAATTGAAATTGTCATGAAGCGCTTGTCTAGTGACACGCTTAGCTGATACCATAATTGATGAATGATAAGGTGGGCTGGATGCAACTAGACTACGGACTATTTTGGCAGATTTATAATCACAAGCTAACTGAATGGGAAGGATGTTTAGTTCGGTAAAGGGGGGGACAGATGAAGTGCAGCGTGATACAGATGCAATTATTCTTTTAGCTCTTCTCTGAAGACCGTATGAAGACTGTATGTGAGGAGTGAATATATGTATGTAGAGCCTCATGATTCAATGCAGTACGTCAGATGACAATGGAACACAGTGAAGTATATGACACGAAGTAATTCTCTGTCAACATGCCTTTGTGCCTTATTTAGAGAGAAAATATAAGACAAAAAGTGACTTTAGCTTTTCTTTTCTTTTTTTTTAAGCAAGAAATCTCGACCTATATTTTGGTTTATATTGCCACATGTACTTGTTTATCTTTCACCGGTGACTGCTTTTCACCGGATAACAAATGTTAACCATTATCACTCGGCGCAGGACGCGCCTGCATGTATCGGAAGTTTCTCGAACGTTATCGATGCTTCTATCCGTTGTCTGTTGTCACCGACGCTTATGTAATCTGAGTGCAGGAGCGACGTGAATTGTCTGGCACTTTCTGGAAGACACGCGGGCACCAGGGATTATTCTAGAACTTTCGATGACTCGTGTACAAAAGCCGACGCGTTTCGCCGCTGATCAGATTTCGACGATCGCCGACTGTGTTCGCCGCTATCGTTGTGCTTCGAGTGCACGTTGCTTTTGCGGGCACAGGTTAGCCCAATAAAAGGTCCGTTTCGTCATTCACAGTTTTGTGACTGTTTTCTTCCATGTCACTACTACATTACAATATGGTAAACAACAGTTCAATGAGGCGGCATAACAGAATAACTAGGACAACAAATAGGCAAGACCAGGGGGAACTGGTTACAACCCAGACCACGCACCACTTTGTTAGTCTCCATATTGCAGCATTAGCATGTTCGGATAACAGTACCACCAAGAATTTAAGGTAGGGCGAAATTGCATGCTTTTTTTGTTATTGTTAATTTACACATACAGCAGTACATGGTGAGCTAACCTAGCAACAGAATTTCCTTAAAAATGGGCCAAAGCACTTTGACAGGGATTCTCACACGACTCACCTTGGTCAATGCTCTCAGGGCAGACTCGCTTGCTTTCCGAACAGACTCCTGCATGAGTGGGCAAGGCTTACATCAGGATTTCTTGAAGATTCAAGATCTCTTGAGGCAAAGGTGACAAAACAAAGCAAAGCAAAACGCACCGAATAAACTTCTCTTTCTTAAACACAGTACATCAGTTGAGACTGGTAAATTATTTGATCACAATTCTATATTCGTGAATATTGTGGTTATAGGTTAATTACTAGAATATAAAACAAATGTCCAAGTGCACTTTTTTTTAAGTTCATGCCGAAACCACAGTGCTGGTACATCAGTGTGAAGTCACACATTTCACCACATTATTCCCCATTAGAGCAGTTGTGGCTCCGTAGAAGTTATTGAAATTGGCTATGTTAATTTTTTTTTTGGGGGGGGTTCTTTTAGAACACAATGCAGTAGATTTTTTACAAATAAAAATTGACTAGGCCCAAGCACACGAGGTCAAAAGCCATGTCACGGTGCAAGAATTTCAAGGCAATGGTGTTCTGCTTTTCCATCTACTCCGACTCATCAAACCTCTTCGCACAGTAAGAGTGGATTTGTTTGTGTTGTATAGAAAGGTAATTTACTGACACAGCTCAAGTAATTCTTCTATGCAGTGTCCCTCTAATGCCACCGCTGTACTTGAAGATCCCCTTTTTCGTGCCACCCACAGGCATGAGATGGCAATCCTGTTGTCAACCTGACAAGTATCACATTCCCCGCTCTAGCAGGATGGTGCTTTGCATGAGGATAGTATTTTGCAATAAACATTTCAACAGAAACAAGCATTCTTCTTCACCCTGCTCGTATCACACCGTGTTATGCCAAAGAGGCACTACAGGGCCCGGCACCTCCTACGCATTTTTCGTAATTTTAAAGTAAATGCCAGTTACATAGTTGCTCCTTCATCCATGTACATTATGCAGCAGATACAAGTTTTGAACTCAACAAAGCCAAGTTCTATAGCCTAAACTAGAACTTCAGTGGAAAATCCCGAGAGTGCTGGACAAGCACAGTGGGACACGCCCCCACACAGCGGGCAAGGGAGACGTGTCATGAGTGCCACGGAAACTTGGGAACTGACGTGGGAATCAAACAGTGCGGGACAACAGAGCACTGGGGATTGAATTTATATTTTCTTATACACCCAAGCCTCAACGCAGCCAAACCCGACTATACAGAAATCATTTACATCAATTTATCCCCTATATCGAGCAATTATTGAACACCGTAAGGTTACAATGAGAATACATAGCAAGAAGTATGGCTACATCAAACAAAAATACCAGCCCCTACCGATATATGAAACTTCAAACAGCATGAAACGCCCCAAAAGTTGGCTTTCCCACACAGCGGCCAGGCAAGCAGCCAACACCCCCTCTAAAAGAGGTTTAGCCCGGCTGCTCCTGCACGGCTCGACTATGGCGCAGCAAAGCCAATGCCAGGCACCCCCCTAGAAAAAAAAAAATTATCCTGCTCTGCCCCACAGTGCTCGCTTCACCATTTTGCCATGTTTCAGTGTGTTGTTTTCCATTTTCCCCCACGTGTTTCCTTTGTTTTTGGGTAATGGCTGGTGCAAAGCGGTAGAATCCACCATTCAATGTTAAGTTGGAAATTATAGAGCCAAGTGAGGCGAGAAAAAAAATCATCATTGCAGCATTCTAGGCTGCCATTTAGAAGGAAATGATCGTCGCGCCAGTTTCACGTTCCCAGTGACAGCAGTGCAAAAACTTTCCGACGACGAAGTCATCTCAGGTTGAAATGAAGTTAAATGAAGTTAATCAGCATTTCTAGAAGCTGTTGACAGGTCAATAATCGACAAGTTTGTGTCGGTGGAGGAAGGAGCGCAGGTGCAGTTCTTGTGGCAGAAATGAGATCAAAGCCAACAAAGCTGAGCATCACAAGCTGAGCATCACATTGTTTTGGAGCAGGTTCGGAGCAGTTACTAAAAAAATGACAGTTTGGAGCAGCATTTCTCTTTTTGAGTAGTTTGGAGCAATTGGAGCAACACTTCCATCACTGGTGTGTATAATTGTTACGAATATAGAATATAACGAAGGTAGTATTGGATGAAATTTTGGTATAACGACGTATACACGAAAAGCTCCCAAACGCTGTTTACATTCCAGGTTGGCATTCAAAACTTGCCTTTATGTCATCCCGAACACGAAACAGATTGTCCCAGAGGTCTGCCACAGAGTCAAGCACATCGTCCAAGTTCCGGCCACTCAACAGATCTGACAAGGCCAGGCAGCTGCACAAATGGTAGTTGTAGTTATACACACATGACAGAAGTAGTAGTAGTAGTCACTGAGGTTATTGTATTACAGAGGCTGTGGGGTCTCACACACGCTCTTGGGACAAAGGAACGACAATACAGTAGTGCAAACAATCAAAAGGGCATTTATTGCACCTTTCATACACTAATACAGGCTAGGCGAATTACTACCAATAGAAAATTCACACGGGCGCGCGACAAATCAAGGAAGTCTGACTCACCGTGACCCGACAGCGAGCGAATATGTTCACCCCATGCCGTGACACCATCGCCTAGTCGTTCACGTGTACGGTCACTTGAACGGTGGTCACTCGAACGTCCATGCCGGTGTCCTGCTCTTAGCCTCGCGAGACGGTCCCGCGAAGCGTCCGTGCGTGTTGGTCAGCGATCACAAGCCAAAGAGAAAGCCCCTTCAACCTTTTTCTCCCAAGTCACCCCGCCGTAGGGTGGCGTTAGCATCGCGACACTTGCACCATCTCTCGTAATGCGCCGCAACCACTACGACCACCGCCAGCGCTTAGCCACACGGAGAAGCCGGATTACGGGAGACGCGAGCTATGCGGGGAAAACAACATCAGGGGACGCGCGAGAGTTGCGCATCCCCACATCCCCCCCAACCTTAATTCACTGCATACTCCGGCGAAACATGTCACACGGTCAATCAATGCGCGCGTCGCGAACAAAAGTTAGTACATGCGACAGTGGCCGCGCCAAGGAAATGTCCACACGCTATCCACAACATGCGAGCCGACATTATCTCTGGGGTTCACCGCTGGCGTCCGTTGGTCACAGCACCACCTCTGCAGATTCGATAGCACGACTCCAGCCAAGGCCTCCGGAAACGGCGACGCAAAAGTCGCAAGAGCAAGCGTCGCTCTCGCCGATGCGCCCTGTTGACGAGAGCCACAGTAGCCGTCGGTGACTGCCGGCTCTTTACCCAGCCGCCGAGGGTTGCGAGCCGGACACAGGCGGCCGCCGAACTCGCTGCGCCGAACTGGCCAAAGGATTGTCCATTGCCTGGGGTGGCTCGGTCGTAGTCCGGGGCAGCAGTGCAGACGATGTGCAGGTGACAGCAAACCAGGGGACTCCGCTCACGCTACGTACACTCAACGCACTCGACAAACACTGAAGTAGTGCAAGGGAGAGGAATTCTGTAAGCGCATCGCCCACGTGGTACGATGATCAAATCTGCTAGCAAAATTTGGTGCGTCTATTCATATGCTAAGTTCACGTGAACAAAGCTTACTTTCTTGAGTCGAACGAGTAATTTCAATTCGTGCGAGGCAAACTAATGAGGGAAACAATGTGCGACACCTCAACACCACGGTCCACCAGGTTGTGTCCCTCAATGTGCGACAGGCGGCTTTGTAAAGTCTTAAGCCTAATGCGTCGCTACGGTGACAACCGGCATCCAAAAAACAAAAAAGAACATCACTCAAAATGGGCACAACAGGCAGCCGCGAGGAGACGTCAGCTCTGTGAGGTGGTCCTACCCCGCTCGGTACACACAGCATCCGAGTTGACAGCGCCCACCGTCGCAGACGGTGTTGGAGCGCCCGGTGCTAGGCCGCAATACCAGTCAGCCAGTAGCGGCACCCGTGGCCCGTTCGACTTCCGAAGTCAAAGAGATAGAAGAAGCTATATACATGAGAAATTCGGACCACCCACGAGGCTTGACGTACTCACTCGATTCAGGGTTGCCAATGCTGCGCGGGTGCTAGGCCTCGCTCTCCCAGGATGCAGACCACGTGGATCTCGTACCGATGAGTGTACTTCAACAAAACACTCGCGAAAAGGCTTAGCATGTTGAAAAGTTCAAACACGCTACAGTGACCGTCGCCTCGCTCAAGAAAGCATGCTGCCGACACTAGCGATCAAAATCCACGCTAGGACTACGCTTCAGTTGAAACAAAGGTTGTCTCGAACCGAGCAAAACTTTATCGTCCAATGCCCCAAGAGCCCCACGTTGGGCAGCCAGATGTGGCGTCTCACACATGCTCTTGGGACAAAGGAATGACAATACACAGTAGTGCAAACAATCAAAAGGGCATTTATTGCACCTTTCATACACTAATACATGCTAGCCGAATTACTACCAATAGAACATTCACATGGGCGCGCGACAAATCAAGGAAGTCCGACTCACCGCGACCCGATAGCGAGCGAATATGTTCGCCCCATGCTGTGACACCATCGCCTAGTCGTTCACGTTGTGGGGGTCTTCCCCAACCCGTAGCGCGTGTAATCGCAGCTACGCAAGGTTCGGGCAAATAAGGCAACAAGCGAGTCAACTCAACAACGTTTATTGCTGTCAGCAATAAAACACACTTGCAGAGGGAAGAAGTCCGCTCTGTATAATAACTAATAAAATAGGCTTGCCTCGTCGCGTGTAGTAGTCACGCAAACGAGGTCACTCACGGGTTTCAGTGGGTAAATCCGTATGGGCAGGTAGGTCAAGCGAGGTCAGAGAGGCCCGGGGGTCTCTCGGTCGCGCTCTTTTATATCTTTTTACCTTTCCGCGAGGGGAGTGTCCTCCTCGCCCGCCGGATACTTTCCCTCTTCCCGCGCGGGCGCGCGCGTCGCGAGAGGCGAGCGAGAACCGGGAGAGGGCAAAGTGCATTTCTCCCGTGTCCGCCCGGCTCCCGCGGCGCGCGTTGTGCGCGCACGAGATGTCCGCCTGGCTACCGCCGCGTGCGTTCCGCTCGCAAGCGACGGGCGAGCGCCCGCGGGAGAAGGTGGCAGCGTGTGCTCCCCACATCCTCCCCCCCCTTAAGAAGGCCCCCGTACGTTGAGGCTGGCACCTAGGGACGTCCGTTTGCCCGAGTACCCGCCGAGGTTGGCGACCCAGGGAGCGTTGTGGTGATGTGGCCCTCAGCTGGCGGACACTTGATACCGACTCGGAGGCGGCTGGTCAGCTGCACTGCTCGGGCTTGCGAGGCGGGCTTGCGAGGCGGGATCGTTGTCGGGGCTCGAAGGTGGCTCTCAGTGCCGCGCCCTAGGTGTCGGCTGCGCTGGAGGGGGTGGTCGTCTATCGGCCGCCGGCTTGCGGTTCGTGCGGCTCCAAGGCCGGCGTAGCGCCGTCAGTACTGCAAGGGCGTAAGTTGTTCCAGCGCGTACTGCAGGCAATTCGCACGGCCGTATCTCGTCTTGCTCGGCTCCTGGAAATTATTAGCAACTGCACGAAGCGGCACTGTGATCAGCAGCAAAGTTGGCCGTATCCGGGAACCCCGTCGACGTCTGTTACGAAGGGAATGTTCGCAAGAATCATCACCAATTCGAGTCGCAGCACAAGATACAAGATAATCACCGCACTGTCCCTCACAGCAGTCTTTGGTGAAACCACACACCCACGCGTCGAACGTTCACGCCACATTCCCGTCGTGGCCTCAACGACTCGTCGTCCATACTCGGCGCTCCGTGGTCACTAGACGTTCGCTTCCCCGGCAGGAACTACCAAGGTGAAAGCCCGGCGCGGCTGTATGCTCACGCGGTACGCAACGCCACCCGGACTTACGAATGTTCCTCACAGTCGTCGAGTTACGCAACTAGCAGTCAGATTACTTTCGCCTGCTACGCAAATTGTAGTGCGGCTGCGGGCTCGCCGTTCGGTTCTGACTGCTCTCTCTCACCGATCGCAGTTGAGGGAGGGCCTGATCGTCATCCCACTGCTCATCACGCGGCACGTAGCGTTTCAGGTCGCATACGTGTACCGGTCCGCCGATCGGCTTTTCTTTCTTGTTCTCGAGCCGGTAAACAAGCGAGGAAACCTTCTCTCTCACTAGATACGGCCCGGTCTACTTCGGCGCCAGCGAGGCAGCGAACTGTTTGGTAGCATCGCTGAGAACGTGCTGGCGTCGAAGCACCAGATCGCCCACTTCGTAGTGGACGTTCCAATGCGAGCGGTCGTACTGCGCCTTCTGCTGTGCCCTTGCAGTGCGAAGATTACAGCATGCTTTATGTAAAGCTTCCGTCATCTTGGCACGTAGATGCGTCGCGTATTCAGCTCGTGCTGACGGCGCGACTGGCATTCCGCTGCGATCCGCGAGAACCCTATCCATCGGATTCGGCAGCTCTCTCCCCAGGTTGAGAGAAGAAGGCGCATACCCAGTCGAGTGGTTCACTGTCGATCGCAATGCAAACCCGATCTCTGGAAGGTAGGTATCCCAGTCCTTATGCCTTTCAGAGAACGCGACAAGCATGTGCTTGATGTTGCGATTGACTTGTTCAGTGGGGTTCGACTGAGCATGGTAGGTTGTTGTTTTCTTATGCTTAATGCCCAGTGCGGCGCATGAGTCAACGAACACCTTTGCAGTGAAGTAGGACGCATTGTCCGTTATCAAATGCTCCGGAAAACCAAACCTGGTAAAAACCTCCATCAACTTATCCATGATCACTCGTGCCGTCAGTTTTCGTAGGGGGAAAAGTTCTACCCATTTACTGAAGTGATCCGTGATCACCAGCAAGAATTTGTTCCTGCTCGGTGTTGTGGGATACGGTCCCATGACGTCACATGCCGCGATTTGCCAGGGAGTCTGGCTGTCGATAGGCTGCATGAAGCCGGGCGGTAGTCCGCCTCGGGGCTTCACGCTTTGGCACACATGACACGATCGGGCGTAGCGAATCACGTCCCGTTTCATGCCTGGCCAGGTAGCGAAGCGACACAACTTAACGTAAGTCTTGGGGCCGCTCGCGTGCCCAGCAATGCACGAGTCATGAAAGTAGCGTAGCAGTGCTCCTCTCAACGCGCGCGGTATCACCACCTTAAACGCCTCACTTGTGTCGTTCTCGGTGGGAATATACCTCAGCAGGACGCCGTCAGTCACGCGAAGGGTGGCGCGTTCGAACGATCCGCGTTCGTCCATACCGGTGTCCTGCTCTTAGCCTCGCGAGACGGTCCCGCGAAGCGGGCCAGCACACTCTCGAAGCATTCGTGCGTGTTGGTCGCCGATCCCAAGCCAAAGAGAAAGCCCCTTCGACCTTTTTCTCCCAAGTCACCACGCCGTTGGGTGGCATTGGCATCGCGACACTCGCGCCATCTCTCGCAATGCGCCGCAACTACTACGACAACCGCCAGCGCTTAGCCACGTGGAGAAGCCGGATTACGGGAGACACGAGCTATGCGGGGAAAACAACATCAGGGGATGCGTAATAGTCGCGCATCCCCACAAGGCAGACAAAAAGTATGCGTGTGTGTGCAAAGAGGGGGATGCTGTGTGCATTGTGTCTCCTTTTCCAGTGGACACCTCAACTCTCATGCAGGGATGGAGAAATATACAGATTACGGAATAGAGAAAGAGAGGAAAGTTTATTAAAAAAATAAAAAAGGACACAAGTGAAAACAAATGGACAGATCTATGCAAATTGAAAAAGTACAATAACAAATAGCACATATAAGTAAATACACCCAAGAGGTCAAATAATTCAATACGCTGGGTGGCACCTTCTTCAACACCACATTCCACGCTAGTGCCATTCAGTAAGAAAAAGGTGAAATTTCATCATTTAAGATTATGCTGACTACCCAACAAATAAAGGTACAGTGCAGTCCATTCAGTGCTATTCTTCAATTCAAGGTTCAAGGTGAAAGGTAACAAACCCGAATAGTGGAAATTACGTTTTCTATTACACATACTGGAAGTGATTCCCCTACAAAATCAAAGACATGACAAATAACTTTTACAGTAGACTTCTGTTAATTTGAATCCGGTTAATTCAAGTTTTCGATTAAATTAACTCCAAGTGAATATCTAAACCGGCACCTATAATTTCTATGGGTAATAATTTTTCTTACTTCAACCTCAAAATTGTCTCTTACCAGACAATTCAAACTTGACTGGTCATCACACACCCAATAGTGACCCCTATCACGGTCCCAATGGCTGCAGCATCTGTCTTGGCAGTGCTAAGAGTCAGTGAATGCATTCTGCGTGTGTGAACATTGAACTCCCGTATTCGATGCAATCAACGTGCCTTCCTATGGCCAATCGGCCCGATCACTCCACGTTTCCGTGCTTTCCACAAGCACCGCTTTTGTTGTTCCCTCTGTTTGCGTAGCGTTAATCGTTTCAATCGGTCCAGTCAAGTTGGTCAACCCTTGTACCGATAAAGAGTGCACACTGTGGGAACGCTGCGTGCGTCAAGATACCGACCACGGCCGGGTCATTCACCAAAGGTGCCAATATTCGAGAAATAGAATATGACACACTCGCTTTGCGAATTTCGTTATTCGAACGCTCACTATTTGATTCAAAATTAAATACTGCAGTATTCGCACACCCCTAATTTTTTTCTATTCTGAATAACTGAAAATAAACCGTTCCATTTGTTTTATAATATCAGAGAACAACACCCGACACTGAAAGGGTTAAAGGTGCCCATAAGTAATGGTTAAATATGTAATCATTTATTGTGAACTACCGATCTCATAGTAATCTGCTGAGCGTAGGCTGAAAATCAGCCTTTCTGGCAGGAAATAGTGTGTCTACGATGCATTCACTATTCCTAAGCACTATCAAGACAGATGATCCAGTCCCTAAGATTACGGTTAGGGTCACCACTGCAGTCATGCGCATGCGACCTGACCAATCAAGTTCGAATTATCTGGCAAAAGCCAATTTCAGGGTCAAGGTAACGAAAGTCTTTGCCCATATAAGTGTACATGTGCCAGCCAGGACCACCAGCCAGGATCAAATTAATTGATGTTACACTTAGGTAAGTCTAATCTACTATTTCTACCAATTTATACTATTTGGACACTGCCAGTAATCTAGCAAAATTTGTAAGGCGAGTTGGCCCTTTGATGCCAAAAAACATCGGGACACACACGATAGGCAGGAGCACTTCCTGTTCCCATTTTTCTGTATACCATGTATGTGTTTAATTATGCTCACAATGTGTGATTACACTCAATAGTACACTTGCAGCAGTAACTGTGTGAAAGCATTTGCTTTCAGCAGTAACTCCTTGAGCATTTGCTCTCCGTGAAAGCGCGCGAGGGACGCGCGCTTTCACGGAGAGCAAATGCCCAGCGGAGAGCAAACGCGACGTCTCCGTCGCGCAAAAGGCCGGGGGCGGATGGGAGGGAGGGAGGGAAGGCAACGTTTAGCTGCGGCACCAAATGCGTATCTTGTGACCGGGCGCAAGGGCAACTGGCGACTCAATCTCCCACGAGAAAGGAGGAAAGTAGGAAGGCAGCGTGGGAGGGAGGGGGTGTAGCTTCTATTCTGCCACAACTGCGTACTTGTACAACTGCAGGCGGTCCAGCGCACCGTATCTTGAAAGCGATCTTCACACGGCTTTTAACTTTCTATGCGCTGTGGTTTCGCCACTCATTTTCCGTTAAAGCGATAGACTGCACGAACCTTCGCTCGCTGCTGTTGCTGTGCTTGCTCACGCCAGTGTTTTGACAGCGGTTGTTTGTGGTCATCGAGGGTGATCTATTCATGCTTGCCTGTGCGTGCTGACACCATGCTTGTTAATTCAGTTAGTAAGCGAATGTGTCCAAATGTGTGCTGCCGATAAAACTATCCTTACTCTGTATAGCTCTCTACTAATTTCCTATCGCAATTGATGCTTAGCCTTTCGGGCGAAACTGCAACATTTTTCTGCATCCGGAGGTCTCGCACTACTTTAGCATTTTTTTTTTTGCTGGACGCAACAAGAAGTCACCCCTCACGTTACAATCACGGTCGCGCTGCAATCGAGTAAATACGGTACTTGGTAAGGCCTCAATCATGACCTGCAACAGTGACTAACCTGGATTCACGTACGCGCCACTCGTTGCTTGTCAGGTGATGCATGACATCTACCATGATCTCCTTGAAGTACCGGTCAACCTGCAAGCAAGCAAAACAGTGGCACCTGTGAGCTGTGGTCCCGAAATTTAAGTCCAGTGCTTCAAGATGCATTCTCACAACACCTGATACCACAAGCATTTCTTTCTTTTGAAATTTGTGGGACAATGTGCGCACTCAACTTGTGCGCTGAACAACAGCAGAAACACTGTAGCCTAGGAAGAAGATGGACACAGGGGTGGTATACCCCGACAATCACTTTCAGAGACATTTTCACGAGATTTCAAGTGACTAGCCCTAGACACGTCAGCATTCTTGGCACCATGCTTTGCACTGTGCCAAGAATACCGTCACTCATAGGAGGCTCGGTACTTGGCATGCAAAATTTGACGAAAGTGAAATAACACCTATCTCCGAAAGTGATCGTTGAAGAATAAAAAACTATGGTGCAGACCTGACTTTCTCACATAAAAAAAAAAATTTTCTTCATCTGTGGCAGATGGCACAATTTTGCGCACGAAAAGGGACGAGGCACAGATGGGAAGACGCTGTGAAAAACGCTGTGTCTCGCTGTGCCTCGTCCCTTTTTGTGCGCTAAAAAGTACAGTGTAGACCGCTTATAACGTAAGTCGCCGGAGTTGCGAATATCCGCACTATAAGCGGTACCGCAGTATAACCAAAGCAACAATTTTTAAGGCCCGCACATATGCAAAACATGTGCACAGAGCCGCCTCGCGTATGCAACAGTCAAGGAGTGCGGCTAGAACATTTGCATTCAATGTACAGTCCAATCTCGTTAATTCGAAATAACTCACGCGGCGCCGCCTCTGACCGGCATTGCTCCAGCACCGCCATAGAGTAAAAGCTTAGGAGAGACCCCTCAATGTCGCGCGAACAAAAAAGAAAAAAAGAAAAGAATACGCAGCGGAAATTTCACCCTCTCTCAAATTGCAAGGTCGCCGATTCTGCGTTGCGCCGGAAGATGTGTGTACGTGCCGACGTCTCAGCCACGCGTAGAAAATGGCAGTGAACCCTTCTTTCTCCTTTATGCTTCCTCTACTTTCTAGTCACGTGTTGACCTTGCACGCTGCGGCTACGGCGCAGAGGGAGGGGCCCTTCGCCGTGCTGTGCCGGTGCCGCCCGCTCCCTGAAGTTTCGTTTACTGCCGTCATCGTGAATCGAGCGTTGGATGGCGGTGGCAGTTTCGCGGCCCTCGCTCGCTATGCGCACCGTAATATTTCACGACTCGCACTCAAGATTCTGGTTTCAGCCTCGCTGGCTGTTCGTTCGCACCACGTGCCCTTCTCCTCCACTTCGTCTCTCTTTCTTCCTCGAGCACTCCTTGGGGCGCCCGTTTAAGGGGAGCGTTCGCCGTCTCCGCTGACTTCCGTACTCTCAGGCAGCCGCACTGTAACCGGTACTTCATTTCCCGCAACTGCACTATAAGCGATACGTGTATACATGGAGTGCTATGGGAAAATTAACGGGAGTCTGAGAAGACCGCACTATATCCGGTCCTGCACTATAAGCGGTTACATTATACCGTATTCACTCGAATCTAGGCCGACTCCGATTCTAAGCCGACCCCCCAAAAGTTCAAAGTCCGAAAAAAAAAAAAACTTACCTCGAATGTAGGCCGAACGAAAAAGCGAGGACAGCATTCGCAAAATGAAACAGCATTTATTAAATTTGAACATGCCAAGCTCATTCTATGCCACCATCGCTGCTAGCCTCGTCGCTATCTTCCTTACTGCTGACATCTTCAAACAGTGCGCTATATTCAGTACCATCCAGCGCATTAGACATGCTGCATTTTTGGAAGGAGCGCACATTCCGGCGCACGCAAAAACCATCTCCCGTGGCCCCCTCCAACGACAGACCGATGCCGAAGTTCCGCCCGGCTTGAACGTTTGACGATGCCTCTACGGCTAGCACAACTACCGTATTTACTCGATTCTCACGCTTCCTCGATTGTAACGCACACCCGTTTTCCGTGAGGAAAAAGTCCTTTACCACTACCGCGCACCTCATGCTTTCAAACTGAAATACAACTTTCTGTCATTTGGAAAAATAGATTTCCTCCCGATGCACTGATGTTGCGATGAATAAAAAAAAAAGTCGCAGTTTCGCCCGAAAGGCGATGCATCGAATGCGGTAGCAAATTAGTAGACCGCTATTAACAAGCACGGTGTCACGCGTGCTCAAGCAAACATGAACACATCTCGCTCTTTGACCGCGGAAACGAACTGTCAAAACGCTGGAGACGAAACGTGCCTTCGTGCTAGCATGCCTCTCGCTTCAATGCGGCGAAAACACGGCGCGCGGCGGACTTTACCCGTCGCAGATTGCTTTCAAGATAGGGCAAAGCCTGATCGTATCGCCGGAGTGGATCGTCGCAGATTACGTCCTGCTTCGGTTCACTGAAACCGTCCCGCATTGCTTTGCTGGCGAAAATCCTCTCCTTCTGTTTGCGCCAGTCCCGCTCGCAAGTTTCGGATTCTCCGAACGCCCGTGATGCGGCCCGATTTCCGTCCGTCTCCGCACAGGTGATCACTTTCGTTTTAAATGCGGCATCATAATGAACTCGGTACTTCATGCTGATAGATAGAGCAGACGCTGAGAACGTGAAGACAGACGGTAGACTATTGCCTAAGCACGTGTACTGCAGCACACGGAGGAAGCTTCCGCATGCTACGGTAGCTAGGCACGACGCGCATGCGAGGCGGCCATTTTGAAATGCCGACGCAGATTTAGGGTCGTGTTGAAAGTGCGCGTTAGATTCGAGTAAATACAGTATTCGTTTAGAAACCGGCACTATAGTGGCATCGCCCATTTGGTGCCATTACGATAACACCACACCGCGCGCCGATGCTGCACCATACCGATACTACCGATACGACGCAGGTCAAAATGGCGATGTCGCTCGTGTACTTCAGCTGGCTACTGGCACGGCTAGTAGCAGCTGCGATACTGACTTTTCTAGACGGCGCTAACTATGCACCATATTGTCACGTAGTAGTGACGCTGTAGAAAACAGTCGTAAAACTGTGTACGACGAAACTGGTTGTTTATTGGGCGAACCTGTGCCCACAAAAGCAAGGTACACTCAAAGCACAACGATAGCGGCGAACACAGTCGGCGATCGTCGAAAATCTGATCAGCGGCGAAACGCGTCGGCTTTTATACCTGAGTCATCGAAGGTTCTAGATTAATCCCTGATGCCCGCGTGTCTTCCAGAAAGTTCTAGACAATTCGCGTCAGTCATGCAATCAGATAACATAAGTGTCGGTGAAAACAGGCAATGGAAAGAAGCATCGATAACGTTCTAGAAACGTCCGATACAGGCGCGTCCTGCGCCGAGCGATAACGTTTAACATTTGTTAGCCGGTGGAAAGCGGCCACCGGTGAAAGATAAACATGTATACGTGTCAATATTTATCAGTTTCAGTTAAAAACTGGCGCGTTTTTTAAAATCCTCGAATCTAAGCCGACCCTAGAGTTTCGTATGTGATTATTTGAAAAAAACTATCGGCCTAGATTCGAATAAATACGGTAAGTGGTCTATACTGTACACACTAATATCAATGACAAAGAATTGGTGATGAGAGAGAAGCGCAAGCATGATGCCATGTGTCATCACTGCAAGCTACCCAGCAAGGGCAGTATTCTCAGTCATTCCCTTTAGGAGATAAAATTGCTTTCGCAACATTTCACGTGGCTACCAACCGATTTGTCGGTGTTGATTGGTGACAGCACCTTCCAAGCAGTGTGCCAAACACTCTGTCTGTCATGACGGGTACACCGCCACATCGCCATTATCGCCGAGATTAGCCACTTCGTGCCATGTGGCCGATCCCAGCTGTACGGCGGTGTGCCAGTCATGTCGGAGCCCAGCAAAGCTCACGCCCACTCACCTACCGATCAATTGCACGGGAACAACATTGCATTGCACGACACGTTAAAGTTACCTCACCTATAAACGCTAACTTATTTAAAAAAAGATGCAACTGTGGTCTGGTCGCTTCCCACGGAGTTGCAAACTATAAAAAGTTTGCAAGTGTTATACGTTTGTAAAACGTGAAGGCGAAAGCCTACCAGCTGTGGAAGAAAATGACGACGAACGCACGAGCAGTGGCACAAATATGAGGGGCAGTATGGGAACGCTAGCATGATCAGCAGCATTGGAGCCAGCTGTGGAAGATGTGGGGATGCGCGACTCTCACGCATCCCCTGATGTTTTCCTCTCATGCCTCGCATCTCCTGTAATCCGGCTTCTCCGCGTGGCTAAGCGCTGGCGGCGGTCGGTGTGGTTGCGGCACATTGTGAGAGATGGCGTGAGTGTCGCGATGCTAACGGCGCAGTTACTTGGGAGCAAAAGGTCGAAGGCGCTTCCTCTTCGAGTTGGAGGTCGGTGAGCGATGCGGACGTCCCGCGCGTGCGCCGATCCACGCTTCGCAAGACCGTCTCGCATGGCTAGGAGCAGGGCACCGTTATGGACGAACACGGATCATTCGAACATACCACCGTTCGCGTGGCCATACATGTGAACGACTAGGCTATGGTGTCAAAGCATGGGGCGAACATATTCGCTCGCTATCGGGTCGCGGTGAGTTGGACTTCCTTGATTTGTCGCACACCCATGTGAATGTTCTATACATAGTACTTCGGCTAGCATGCATTAGTGTATGAAAGGTGCCATAAATGCCCTTTTGATTGTTTACACAACTGTGTTGTCGTTCCTTTGTCCCAAGAGCACATGTGTGGGGCATCGGACGATAATTTTGAGTTTTCCTCGGTTTGAGACAACCTTTGTTTGCACCGAAGCGTATTCCTAGCGTGGATTTTGATCGCTAACGTCGGCGGCGTGCTTTCTTGAGCGAGGCGACGGTTGCTGTAGCGTGTTTGAACTTTTCAACATGCTAAGCCTTTTCGCAAGTGTTTTTGAAGTACACTCGTCGGTACGAGAGCAACGTGGTCTGCATCCTGGTAAAGCGAGGCCTAGCGCCCCCGGAGCATTGGCAAGCCTGAAGCGAGTGACTGCAGAAGCCTCGTGGGTGGTCCGAGTTTCTTATGTAAATAGCTTCTTCTAGCTCTGACTTCGGAAGTCACAGCTCAGGGAGCCGGGTGGCTGCGGGCCAAAGGTGCAGGCCACCGGTGCGGGCCACCGGTGCCACTGCGGGCTGACTGGTTTTGCGGCCTGGCACCGGGCGCTCCGATACCGTCTGGGATGGTGGGCGCCGTCAACTAAGATGCTGTGTGCACCGAGCGGGATAGGACCACCTCACAGAGCTAACGTCTCCTCGCGGCTGCCTGTTCTCGCGCCCATTTTGGGTGTTGTTTTTGAATGCCCGTTGTTGTCAGGGTAGCGATGCATTAGGCCTAAGGCTTTACAAAGCCACCTGTCGCGCGTTGAAGGACACAACCTGGTGGACCATGATGTTGAGGTGTCGCACTTTGCTTCCGTCATTCTAGTTAGCCTCGCACGAATCGAAATTACTCGTTCGACTCAAGAAAACGAGCTTTGTTTACGTGAACTTAGCATCTGAGTAGCCGCCAGATTTTTTGCTAGCCGAATTGAACATCGTACCACATGGGCGATGCGCATGCAGAATTACTCTCCCTTGCACTACTTTAGTGTTTGTCGAGTGCGTTGAGTGTACGGTGCGTGAGCGGAGTCACCCCTGGTTTGCTGTCATCTGCGCATCGTCTGCGCTGCTGCCCCGGACTACAATCGAGCTACTCCTGGCGATGGAGATGCCTGTGGCCAGTTCGGCGCAGCGACTTCGGCGGCCGCCTATGTCCGGCTCGCAACCCTTGGCGGCTGGGAAAAGAGCCCTGCTCTCGCCAGCAGGGCACATCGGCGTGAGCGATGCTCGCTCGTGCCGACTTCTGCACCGCCGTTTCTGGATCTTGGCCTGGAGTCGTGCTGTCGAGTCTGCAGAGCTGCACCTGTGACCAACGGAAGCCAGCTGGTGTACCCCAGAGACAATGTCAGCGCGCATGTTGTGGATAACGCGTGGACATTTCCTCGGCATGGCCACTGCCGTATGTACTAACTTTTGTTCGCGACGCACGCGTTGATAGACCGTATGACATGTTTTGCCAGAGTACGTATAGTGATTTAAGGTTGGGGGGATGTGGGGATGCGCGACTCTCACACATCACCTGATGTTGTTTTCACCGCATAGCTCACATCTCCTGTAATCCGGCTTCTCCGCATGGCTAAGCGCTGACGGCAGTCGGTGTGGCTGCGGCGCATTGCGAGAGATCGCGCGAGTGTCGCGATGTTAACGGCGCGGTTACTTGGGAGCAAAAGGTCGAAGGCGCTTCCTTTTCGGGTTGGGGGTCGGTGAGCGATGCAGACGTCCCGCGCGTGCGCCGATCCACGCTTCGCGAGACCGTCTCGCGTGGCTAAGCGCAGGACACCGGTATGGACGACGAACACGGATTGTTCGAGCGCGCCACCGTTCGCGTGACTGTACACGTGAATGACTAGGCGATGGTGTCATAGCATGGGGCGAACGTATTCGCTCGCTATCGGGACGCGGTGAGTCGGACTTCCTTGATTTGTCGCGCGCCCGTGTGAATGTTCTATGTGTAGTACTTCGGCTAGTGTGTATTAGTGTATGAAAGGTGCAATAAATGCCTTTTTGATTGTTTGTACTGCTGTGTTGTCGTTCCTTTGTCCCAAGAGCATGTGTGAGACCCCACAAAATAGGGGCGGAATTTTCCCACTGCCCAAACGAGAGCCAGACACTCGCGCTCAATGATAGAATATTTGTGCTCAGCAGGGGAAAGAAGGCGGCTGGCGTAAGCAATAACACGTTCTTGTCCTTGTTGTTTCTGGGCCAGGATAGCTCCAATACCGTGGCCGCTGGACTTCTGTTGGAGCGGATGGGCCAAAGTGAGCGAGAGTGGGAGGGGAAGTAAGGGGCCGGATCAGCTCAGTGAAAGCACGAGCTTGCTCACGGCCCCAAATGAAGGCAGCGTCTTTCTTGAGGAGCTGAGTAAGAGGGCGTGCAACGTCCGCAAAATTGCGGACAAACCGACGAAAGTAGGAGCAGAGGCCCAAGAAGCTGCGAACGTCCTTGGCGCACGTTGGAACGGGAAAGTCTTTCACTGCCCGGATTTTATCTTGATCAGGACAGACACCAGAAGAATCGACGAGATGTCCGAGCACAGAAATTTCACGACGACCGACGTGGCATTTGGACGAATTGAGAGAGGTACGGGGATCGTTACCCCGCACCTCCACCAAAAATGTTACGGGGAAAAGAAGTGAGAAATATATTTACACGGTATTTACAAGACTGGCAGCGGCTGACAAGACCATAGTAAGCACGCGAAGTCCCGAGCTTCGTCCTCTCGAAACGTCTTCTTCATTGCTCTGACACAATATTTTACTATCAACGGGATGCAAGTGGTTTCTACAGACAATAACGAAGCAGCCTTGTAGGCTGGAAGCGGAAACTACTGGGGTACACCGGCACTTTGTAAAAGTCATCCCATAAAGGCATCAGGATCGACCACACGTGCCCCGAGAGCCGCCAAGTTACGTTTTTTTTATGTCGGTTCAGCTGAAAAAGTGCGAAGTTTGAAAGGTAGGACGCCGTTGCGAATGAATATTAGCTACAACATGAAAGCGTCGACGAACTGTAACCGCTGACTTTTTGTATAATTGCGTGGCAGCGACCCATTGTGCCACATTCACGCCAACTCAAGCCATGTGAATATCGATAGCAACGCGTAAGGCGGCACGCTGGTCGGTTCAAACAGCTCAAAAAGCGTAGATAGCGAAGTGCACACGATGCCGCAGGGAGAACACCGCACTAGTGTACCGCCATCATGGCCTCCGAGATTCTGGGCCATGGATGCCATGCGTTGTACTGCTTTGCCCTAAAGCACGCTGGAGGGATGACCTGAAAGCGTGGTTACCCTAGCACGGTTGAAAGCAAGTGACTTTTCTCATGGCTTCTGAAATCCATGCGAACGCTCGCTCATCTCAGCGGTCAAATCTTCATCGCCGTCGGACAGGAGGAGTGAGGAAGGAGGGGGTTGCGCTTCCGTGCTTCGGAACTTCGCCTGCGCCCTCCTTTTACAGCGACTTGGTTTAAAGTGTTCCTTGTAAAAGTATGGCGCTGTTGAAAATTTTCGTTACATCTGGACGAAGTTTAAATAGGCAGTCGGAAAATCGTCAATGGCATGAAATGTGGTAGTTATAACCAATAGATCGTTATATCTGGAATCGTTATAGTGGGCTTGACAAAATTGTAAATTATCCGGAAGTGATGTTTATATACAGATACAGATGTAATACCATATTTGCACGATTCTACCATGTCCCCAATTGTAATGCGCAGTTATCGTGCAAATATCCAAAAAAATAACTGTGATGATTCTACTGCACACACCTAATGGAACCTGGGCCAATGCATACCGTGTTGAAACAATATTATGGAACATCTTAGCGCCTAGTCGCTATCGGAGTCTGACGACACCTCCTTTTCACTGTCGCGGACATGTGTCTCGGGAATGCCCAGCGCATGCAACGCTGCCCAGTTACCCTGTTCTTCTGCCAGAAGGATCACCTTACGCTTGAAGGATACATTGTAAAGAAAACACTTTTTTTTTTCAATCTGCCGCCACTGGAGTATACCTCAACAAAATGCAGTTGAGCAGAGGCACTATGACAGGCATACAGCAAATTGCAAAATGATGGCCGCAAAGCGAGGCATCAAAAACAGAACATTCATTCAATGGCAGTGTGGCTAGCTACCTGGCATAGAGGGGTTTTTTTTAGCAAGAATATTTTTAGATGCCAATCTGAACACACTTTTTATTCAAAAAAGCTGCCCGTTATAATCGTGCAAATACAGTATTCAACAATCAACTTTTTGATGCTTTAGGAAGTTCTTGCGAATAAATTTGTTGACGTAGAAAAGGAAGGGAAAGTTTAGTGCCGAATAAAGGGCAAAGAGCCGATAATTTTGTCTCGAAATGTGGGGAAAATAAACACAGTAATCTGGCAACACCATGTTTGCGCAAGTGCTTGCGATGCTAGTACATGATCATGCGGTATGTCCTTTCTGTTCTTTAACTTTTTTAGTCATATATAAATATCTACATCGCTGGGTGTTCTTGAAACGCACTGCATGTGACACATTCGATTGTGATTCCACACCTTAATCATTTTTTAGAATTGAAAGTATACAGTCCAGATCTGGGGACACAACAAATTTCAGTGAGAATCTCAAATTGTTAATATCTTGTGTTTATGCATGTCTTTATTGATTCTGAAGATGCAAGAAACATGTTCAAACTGAATTCTCAAGAGAAACTGCCACCAGAAGTAGTACATTGCAAGTGAGTTATGTGTGGCCCAGTCACCTGACATTATTACTGTGCTGCATGCAGCCAGCAGGCACAAAAGCACAATATGTTCTAAAAAAAAAATAACAAATGAAATTCTGGGGTTTTTCCATGCCAATACCAGGATGTGGTTATGCAGTACACCGTAGTGGGTGACTCCAGATTAATTTCAATCCCCTGGCGTTCTTTAACTTGGCCCCAATGCACAGTATACAGGCGTTTTTGCATTTCGTCCCCATCGAAATGCAGCCGCCGTGGCCGGGATTTGATCCCACGAGCACAACGCAGAGGTCACTAAGCAACCAAGGCGGGTACGCACAATGTTCTATACGTTTTCTCCAACATCCACTGCACCTTGCAAAGAATGAAAAGTAGTCATTACTTCAGAGGTGAACACCTTTTGTCCATCTGCCATCACTGCAAGCAAAGTTGATCCCTCCCACTTAGGCAGTAAGGGAGAGGTTAACTGACCGTGCGGATTGGGTCCTTCACGAGGGCGGCCCATATGGAGCCAAATGAGGCCCTGACACCTGGGTTTGGGTCGTACCGGTACCGGTACAGCTTGGGCACTATGGTACCGAGGTGCTCCTTGAGCTGCTCCCCAGCCTTGTCAGCAATGCTGCCAAATCCAAATGCCGCCCCCTGCACCAGTGATCCAATGAGCACAGCTGTTGTTACTAAAGAGTACGAGCTGGATCTGGAAGCACTGAAATTTTAGTTTGCAGGTATCGAGAAGACAGAAACAGGCCGTATAAATCTTGTTAAGAAATATGAACAGAAACATGCACAACCTGTACTTATTGACCAAATGCCACTTTGTCTTGTCAGAAGGGCAGGTACTGCAAAAGGCAACTGCACACAAACCATACTGCAAGCAGCAGAAAACACACAAGGGCTGCAGTGTTGTCAACTCACACATTTCAGACAAAAAGTACCGAGTGGAACATGACCAAGCAATTTATGCCCGACAGCCACCACTGCTGGATTACAGCATTAAAAGCAGTGGGCAGGCATGAACACTAGTGTTTCAAAAGTGGTAACACGCTGAATGGGATAAAAACAACTGTGTGCACAGTAGCATCAGTCAAAAGAAGTCAGACCAATTTGCGCTTCTATAACAATCATTCTATAACAATCATTTATTCATACACTATGAGACCAGACTCACCAAAAAGGCCCACATCTGCTGCTCTCAGAAATAATGTACACATGCTAGCTTAATTATGCAGGTTTAGGTAATTGCAAGCTTTCAACTTTAGGTTTGCGCCACATGTTACGAGAAAGGTTGTTATGGGTTCATAATGAGCACAGAAGAACAAAACACAACAAGGACGAGGAAGTAAACAGGACTTCATGCCGTGGTTGTCCTGTTTTGCATTGCCGTATACTCATAATGACTACTCCTTGCCAATTAGCCCAGTTGTCCATTCTATTGTAGGTTGTTTAGAAAAATTAACCCCCTAACCGTTTTATTAATTGGACAATTTCTATGCCAAAACTGCTTATTTCTAAAAATTTGATATTGAATATTTGCCTTCCAAAAAGTAAGTTTTCAATGTTGAAAAAAAAAAATTAAAGCACACACTAAGTCAAATTAGCATAATAAAGTTTACTATTGCCCATGATAAAGGAGGCAAGCTGCCTGCTGGTAATCAACAATAAAAAACAGAGCAAGCACACAGTTGGGAAAGCTTTATCAAGTCATCAGGCGATGTTATAATGAACACCTTACCACAGACACCCAAATATGGAAACCGAGAAGGCTTTGTGGGGATGTCATTCATGTCGATGCACCGCCAATGACATGCACTCACAGTAGTATCTTCTGAGCAGTCTTTATCTGATGAACTGCTAATTTCGAAGTCATCGCTATCGCTCTCGCTTCCAGAAACGAAGCAAACTTCGGTGTCTGAATCATTATCGTCCGAAGAGCTGGACGATGGCAGAATGCTTCATTTACGCAATGACAAACCAGCAACACGTGCATCACCTCCACCGGACGCCATTTTTTTAAACAAGAGTTGCCCCCAAAGAAATTACCTGCCCAGTGCTGCCATCTGTGAAGCTACACACCAACTAGCTCACAAACGAGCGTGTCTCGTTCAAAATGCTCAAAAGGAGATATTACATTGAGCGGACGAGCTACACTCATCCAAAATTGTCCAAAACGGTTTTGGGCCAGTTTGGCAAAGACTGTGCTCATCAGAAACGGTTAAGGGGTTAATAAGAGCCTATTGAAATGACCACAATGAAAACCAAAATTTACAATTCACTAATTCAAGATTATGAGATATTGAGGCTGCAGCAAAAGCTTCTCCATTAGGATGGCACAAGGCAAACAAAAAGTAACAACAATAACAAAGAGGCCGAGTCATCCAAACGTCCAATTGTCAAATGGGCAATGCAAAATAATCAACATATGTCTACTGTAGCAACACCACAGCTGTGGTCACATGGTCGAGTGCCCGCCTTGGCTGAGGGAGGTTGTGCGTTCAAGACCACATTGCCGCCGGTTACCGGCTGGTGATCGAAATGGGCACAGGCTTTCTTTCCTGGGAAAGGAGCCCACACCATCCCATCTAACCCCGTGGAAACAACAAAACCCCAAATTTTCCTTCGTAAACTTGGGCCCGAATGTCTTGGGTATGGCCCCTATATGAGTAAATGTGCGTCTCCTTTGAACAGCAGAGATGCTTGGGGCTGTGTGCAACAACCTTGCAAAGCCTTTACTTTAGCTTTGTTTCCTATCTCATTTGTTGTCTCTGGCACCTAACCACAGAGCTGGATTTTAATCCTTAAGCCCCAACCAGACTCAGTTTTCAGAACTGCACTGCACTTGGCGTAGTGTCACACCTGATGGGGAAAGAGGGCACGCATCCACCCCGCGCTTTGTCGTGGCGGCACAGTGTTGGGTCACAAGACTACAGTGGCTAATAATAATAATAATAATAATTATTATTATGGGGTTTTACGTGCCAAAACCACGATCTGATTATGAGGCACGCCGTAGCTGGAAACTCCAGAATAATTTCGACCACCTGGGGTTCTTTAACGTGCACCTAAATCTAAGTACACGAGTGTTTTTGCATTTTCCCCCCATCAAATGAGCATGCTGGTTGCACTCAGCATGCTCATTTGCGGTCGCATCATCTGGGCAGGCAGCTTCCGGTGCGTGCATGGAAATCTTGCAGCACTAGTTCTCCGCACTGCCACACATCAACATGTGATGCACTCTCTGCAACTGATGCCAAACACACCGAGAAGCAATGCGGAGCGTGCTAACACATTTTAATGCCTGTGTCTGGTTGGGCTTTACAACAAGCATGCTGTTACAAGGTAACGTCAACCTTGGACACTGGCTCAGATGTCACACACTATGATGAAAAAACAGAATGCTGCAGTCAATACAGTCGAACCCACTTATAACGATACCGGTTTTAACAATATATCGGTTATAACAATGAGAAGCTGCTGCACCGTCAACTTTTGTATGTTTTCTACAGTGAAATAACCCGCTTAAGTACAATGCCCACACGCCGCATTATAGGTTATAACGATTAAGTCTGGCTACTGGGTGTCCGTGCTGAACGAGAATGAAATGAAAAATCCTTGAAAAGAAAAAAGAAATTCAAGCCACTGCACGCCGCTGCATGCTGTTTTCCAGCCTTCTCAGCATCGCCAGCCTCACACGCCTCTCTCCCGTCACCCTTCTACCCCTCCGAACATGAATGGGCTGCGCCCAGTTCTATGCCGCGCCACCCTTGGAAAAACCCGAATGAGACTTGGCCAACAACAGCGCTGATAACCCTGATAGTGCTGGGCGCTGCTCCCAGATTGGTGGGATTGCTCGCTGGCCCCTCATTCTGTGCAATTCTGCCGATAGAGTAAGTCGCTCGTGCTCATCTTTGTTGGTTGTGTCGAATCTGTTCTGGGCCACGCGGTTTCTCAGCCTCGCTTGACTTGCTGCCGAAATGGAAGATGGCTGATCCGCCCGCTGATCATCGGCAATGCACAACGTTGCTGGTGAAAAGAAAGCGCACTGCTATAGATTTGGAAACTAAGTGCTTCTAACCGATGAGGCTATCGTCGCGAACGTGCTCGCATTGGATAGCAACGCCAGCGATAACGCGGTAGGGCAGGCTGCCTCAACGTTGGCCTCAGAGGAGGCCCTGCAGATGATTCAGTACCTCCAAGGCTTCGTTTTTGCGAGGGACCTTCACAAGAGAAGGATGTCGGCAAGCTTCACGTAAAGCAAGCAAAGCTGACGGACATGGGGTTTTCTTGTGCAAGCCAGTGAGAAGTACGCGGCGAGATACTTGTGGGGATCTCTCTCCAACGTTTCTTCTGGATTTCTCAAGCTGAGAGGCTGCCGCGGCAACCTTCTCGCATTTTTTTAAAGGCACCTTTTGAGGCCATCAAAGCGATGTCTCAGCAGAGCTCGCATGTCACTTGCCCCCCGTGACCCCGCTACGGTGGCTATATGGGTAGGTGTGCCGACCGAGCGTAGTTCATCACTTCTCCGCATCATGACGCAGAAGTGGCGCTGCAGACAGTATAACGGCTGAGCTGCGCGGAACATCGGCTGCGCTGTGTAGTCGAGCAGCATGTTTGATAGTATTGCTGCCTCTGCTCTAGCTATGAAGTACGCGCTATACAATGCCGTTTTGAGCAGTGTAGGCAAAGCCAGAATGGGGAATTTGTTACTGTCGTCTAAGAAGACACGATATGCTCAATTTTCTAGCTTGGCGATTGGTCACATTTATTGGTATAAACGCGGCGCTTGCATTAAATACGTAGATGCATTTTTTCCGTGCATAAAACAATACTGCAGTGGTTTTATACGGTATATGGAAACGTGTTTACGTAATATTTAGTGAGTTCTAATGTTTCAATTTCGATAAATCCAGCTATTGTGTTTATTGCTGCCCCAGTTACGGTATTTAAATTGTTACGAGACGAATTGTGTTGGTAAGTGCATATGGTTCACTGTTTGCTTGCAATAAAATAAAGCAATATGTCATTGGCTAGATTCATGAATATATTTAAAATACAAGAAGCACTCTCATAACTTCAGTCAGCAGACGCAATAACATAAATAGCCTAGCACCAGCAAGGTTGCAACGTTGGTTCACCACATCATAACATTCACAGCACACGCCTCAGCTTCAGGTGATTCCTCTTCTCCCTGGTTCTTTCGCGCGCCGTGTTCTTGCCCTTGACAAGAAAGTAAAGGCGTGTAATTGAATAGAACTTCACAACATCGTTTGTGAGCTCATTCTTGTGCCGCTCACAGCCGATCAAATTCGGAAGATTCAGCTGCAGAAAGAATGTAAAGTTGGCGATACTGTTCCTTCGTGACTCATTTAAACTGAAGCACAGCTTGAAGGCGTCTTTGAGCGATGCTACCAGTTTTTTTTTAGTGCTTCAGAAGGGAGCAACAGTTCTGACCTACTCATTCTGTTGAATTCAGTAATGTCCCTGAGCAATCGGAGCACTTGGTTCTTTGCAGGAACTTCCTTGCTACATAGCCTGCTATATAGAATATAAGCCTGGAGTCACTTTTCTTTTACCTGTAGCAGCGCAGCGGTGCTCGATGTCGCAGGGGCTGAGCACCTCATGTGCGGCTTGCAAATTTCCAATGTCGAGGAGCTCATCGACGTACGCCTTTCGGTGTCCGCGGCTTGCTTTTTAATGTCGCCGATACTGAGCAAGCTACTGAGCAGCCCGGGGCGAACATTTCCGCTGTCTTTGTCACAAATTTAGAGCCTGAAGCCCGACTTGCAGTTCGTAGCGAAGCAGTAAGTCTCCTTGGTGGTCTTCTTTGGTGGAGCAATGCCGCCGCTAATCTCACCGATCATTTTTCCGACCTGAAAATTCCACATCGCTTAGGAACTTGCAAACAGTACGAGAGAGGTGGAGCTCTTCACCTTTGAAACTGACACGAACAGACGACGTACAGCTATTCCAATACGGGCTTTATTTTTTTGCTCGCCGCCAGCCCCCTGTAGCAGACGACGCGCACTGCGGAACCGTTCTACTGACCGCAGCGGCAATTTTGCGTCATGACGCGGAGAAGCGGTGAACTACGCTCCAGACGCGCCGGTCGGTACACCTACCCATCTAGCCACCGAAACCCCGCTTTGCAGTTGTCATAGCAGCGCCATTCTTGAACGGCTACAGCTGTGGCATGTTACACGCGATCGGAGAGTGCAGGAAGCAGAGTTAAACAGTTAAACGAGTCAACACAATCATTAGCCGGATGGAGGAAGGTAGTGGGGAGGGGCACTGGCCTTCCCGCCATTATAGTTTTCTCACAACAGCTGTGCTCTTCCCCTATTTTGATTTTTTTTCATGCAATCCGGTTATAACAATGATCGGTTATAACAACTGAATTTTTATGGCACTTAAATGTTGTTATAAGTGGGTTCGAGTGTACCACCTGTGCACTTTATGGGTAGTGCAGGCGCAACAATGTACGAACAATGTCTTGATGCACACATGTGGTGGTGCACAGTGATGACACGGGTGGAAATCACAAGCCACTGGATACCTGGAGACAAACTTCACTATGACACTAATGCTCAAGTTGATGAGCTTCCTACCAAAACACAATCAACTTCGAATACGAGAAAGGAGGAGACCAGTACATCTCTGTGTACCTCGTCAATATCATGCAAAGACAATGTGCACGGCTGTGGCTGACAAAGTGAGCGCTTGGGAAAAAGCCCAGACACGAACAAGTTTTCCTCTGAAATATACAAATAATATAGGGGTGCAGCTCTTATATGGGTATGAGTCCTTACACAAGAATACAGTAAACTTCCGTTATTTCGACTCTACTTCATTCCATTTTTTGGCTAATTGAATCCCGGCCAAAGGTGCCAGCCAATGCCCATGCACTTCTATGGTCCCGAACTTCCGTTACTTTGATTCTAAACTTGGCAACCCCAGATAATTTGAACTTGACCAATCATCACGTACGCGCCTGACCCCTATGTTGACTGCAACAGCAACCCTCTTAGTGGCAGCGCGTCTCGGCGGAGCTTAGAAGACAGTGAAGGGTTGAGTACACATCATCTCCCATCGAAAACTCCTATTTTGAAACATTTTTAAGCAATAACTATAGCTCACAGTGGCTCATTATGGTACTTGCCCGATTCTAACACGAACATTTTGTTTTTGTGAGCAATCAGAACAGATTACCGTATCTTCCAGTGTATAAATCGCAGTTTTTTTTTAATTTTTTGTCAGTATATAACGGTGCGACTTATATACTTATATTCTCTTTCTTTCTTTTTTGAAAAAACTGCCGTCACAACCGGATTGGATGCTATGGCCACGCGAAGCACGCTGTGTTGACCTCCTCTTGCAGTTCCTACGCGTTGCGTGCACGCTATGGAGGTACCGGGTTCTCCTCGTGATCGAGTTGCCAAGCGCGAGTCGACTGACCCCGAAGTCATCGCATCTGCTGATCGCTTTCAAGATAAGGCATGCGCCGATGTGCAAACTATGCAGTTGCTACCAGAGTACAGGTTAGCCCGCCTCCCTCTCGCCCTGCCTTACCGCTTTCCTCCCTTGTGCCCGATTCGGCTCACCGTGGCATGCTTTCACTCGCACATACAGCATACGGTGCGCGGGGACAATGTTATCGTCCTCGGACTTTATACGGAACATCGCGGCAACCACGACGGCAGAAATGCGCCTGGAGTGTCCGTATCATTGCTATCACAATTATATAAGAATGGCACCCATATGCTAGCGCGTGACCTGCGTTCACGAAGTGAAACGTCACTGTAAATAATAAATTGCTTACCGAATGAACAGGTGCATCTTATACACCGGTGCGACTTGTGTTTCTTTTATTTCTGTAAAACTGCCGTTCTGAGGGCAGTGCGACTTATAGACTGGAAAATACAATACTAATACCGACTTCGCAACATTTGCATGCTTTACCACATACCACAGATGTATTACAGCAAGGCTAACTTTAAAAATTGAGCATTGAAGCTGAGTTTAAGAAGCCGGCCGCCATTGTTCAACAGATATTAGATCCCTGCCCACTTAATTTGCTAAAAAATCAGGTGGGCGTTAGATTTCTACATTGTCTAGGAACTTTATTGTCATTTCTATGTTAGTTTTCTACTTTGGACACATTAAAAGTGGACAAACACTTGATTCGGGGGCGTGTTAGAATCAAGAAAATACTGCCAAATGAATCAGTGGTATGTTTTCATGCGTTTTCTGAATCTTGTCTAATTTTATTAAATTTCGTTGGTACCGTCAGGGTCGAATAAGCGGAAGTTGACTGTATTTGTTACATTGTGAATTCTGGTACACTCAATTGTATTTGCAATAAAATCAATGCAGGGACAAACTTTCTTTCATCTCAAGCCTATGAAGGAGCACTGCCCTGCAAGTGGTAGTGGGTAAATTGTTTTTATTTCTCTGCCATATGGTGAGGTGTGGCAGCCAGCTGAGCTGCCCTTGCATCAGAGTCCAATGCCTCTCTGGGCACTCTCCTGCTAATGTTGCCTCACCTGGCTGTCACCAGCAGAACGATAAAGAGAAGGGGCGCAATGACCTTTTTGGAGTTCCAAAGTGCATGGTGGTTGGCGAGGTGCATGAACTTGTACATGAGGTCTGGCTGGTTCAGGTCTGTCGCCAGGGAGCACAGCTCTCGGTACGTGGTCAGGCTGCCTCTGCACAGCACAGCGAGGATGATGCGGTCACTCCCTTTACTCTCTTGCCAATATGCCTACGTCTATCAATTACAAGAGAGTCGTGCCAAGCATCTAATAATAAAAGTGAAATTATTTCAAACCTAAAATACCATCCACATACCATTAATAAGTGGAAGCATGTCGTTTGTAGAACACCGCAGGTAAGAACCAATTATGGTGCACAAACAATTGAATTTCAGTGAATACATTTGCTTAACATTAACAAACCCATTGAAAACTCATGTATGATTGTAGTTATCTTAAAGATTACAAAAAGAGTGTTAGGGAGTGGTTCCTGCTGAAAAGAAAACAGTACAGTTAAACCTCGATATAACGAAGTTGATAAAATAGGCAATTTGCTTCGTTATATCAAAGTTTTGTTGTAATTCGTTCCTTTTATGCAAATAAGTGCAGTTGCCGATCAATTTTTCTTGCACAGAAAGTGACCGCAGAAATTTCCGAATTGTCGGGCAATCGAAAAAAGCAAATTTGAATGAGCAAACAATTCATTTTGATTAACTTGGGAGTCGGCGACGAATGATACGGTTGCATGCCACATCGACGATATCTTCACATCGGCAGCACGAATTGAGCAAAGCCAGGCATGCTTTCGTGTGCACTCCGCCCCCACAGCTGATAGCGTCGCCCGCACTGGGATGACGACAATGCTATCATGAAAAGCGGCGGAAGCAGGGAGCAAATGCTTCGTCTGCCTCTCACTGCAACCGGTCACCGAAACTCGAGATTACGCAACCTCCATTACTAAACGCGCGGGAAGACAGCTTACACAATGCCTTACCGTCTCGGCGCGCCCACTCTTTGAACACGTGGCAGGTTTCAGGGTGCGCGGCTGCATATGTGCTTAGCTGCACTTACTCCACCCGCTCGCGCACGCTTGATCGCGTTACCGCAAGCTCGCACCCATACCCCTCTTTCCCTTTGCTCGAGTGGGAAGGCGGCACTCGTAAAGTCACCATGTTTCTTGTCTCACCCTCGCACACTTTCACTCACACCTAAAGCCGACAGTGCGCCGGGCGCGATAGGATCTTATCGCACGTGGACTTTAATGAAACATGATGCGGCTTGTGGGGATGCGCGACTCTCACGCGTCCCCTGATGTTGTTTTCCCCGCATGTCTCCTGTAATCCGGCTTCTCTGCGTGGCTAAGCCCGGCGGTGGTTGCGGCGCGTTGCGAGAGATGGCGCTAGTGTCGCGATGCTAACGCGGGGTCACTTGGGAGAGAAAGGTCGGAGGCGCTCTCTTTGGCTTGGGATCAGCGACCAAGACGCACGAACGCTTCGCGCGTGCGCCAGCCCGCTTCGCGCGACCGTCGCGCGAGGCTAAGAGCGGGACACCGGTATGGACGAACACGGATCGTTCGAGCGCGCCACCGTTCGTGTGACTGTACACGTGAACGACTAGGCGATGGTGTCATAGCATGGGGCGAACGTATTCGCTCGCTATCGGGTCGCGGTATGTCGGACTTCCTTGATTTGTCGCGCGCCCGTGTGAATGTTCTATTGGTTGTAATTCGGCTAGTGTGTATTAGTGTATGAAAGGTGCAATAAATGCCCTTTTGATTGTTTGCACTACTGGATTGTCGTTCCTTTGTCCCAAGAGTACATGTGTGAGACCCCACATCTGGCGGCCCAACGTGGACCTCTTGGGGCATCGGACGATAATTTTAACAGTTTTGCTCGGTTCGAAATGTTTCAACCTAAGCGTAGTACTAGCGTAGATTTTGATCGCTAGTGTCGGCGGTGTGCTTTCTTGAGCGAGGCGACGGTTGCTGTAGCGTGTTTGAACATTTCAACATGCTAAGCCTTTTCGCGAGTGTTTTGAAGTACACTCGTCGGTACGAGAGCCACGTGATCTGCATCCTGGGAGAGCGAGGCCTAGCGCCCGCGGAGCATTGGCAAGCCTGAAGCGAGTGAGTACGGAAGCCTCGTGGGTGGTCCGAATTTCTTATTTTCTTATGTAAATAGCTTCTTCTATATCTTTGACTTCGGAAGTCGAGGCTCAGAGAGCCGGGTGGCCGCGGGCCACGGGTGCCGCTACGGGCTGACTGGTATTGCGGCCTGGCACCGGGCGCTCCGACACCGTCTGGGACGGTGGGCGCCGTCAACTCGGATGCTGTGTGCACCGAGCGGAGTAGGACCACCTCACAGAGCTAACGTCTCCTCGCGGCTGCCTGTTCTTGTGCCCATTTTGGGTGTTATTTTTTATTTTTTTTGGATGCCGGTTGTTGTCAAAGTAGCGACGCATTAGGCCTAAGGCTTAACGAAGCCGCCTGTCGCACGTTGAGGGACACAACCTGGTGGACCGTGGTGTTGAGATGTCGCACATTGCTTCCCTCATTCGTTCGCCTTGCACGAATTGAAATTACTCGTTCGACTCAAGAGAGCAAGCTTTGTTCACGTGAACTTAGCATCTGAAATGCCACCCGAAATTTTGCTAGCCGAATTGAACATCGTACCACGTGGGCGATGCGTATGCCGAATTCCTCTCCCTTGCACTACTTTAGTGTTTGTCGAGTGCGTTGAGTGTACGCAGCGTGAGCGGAGTCACCCCCGGTTTGCTGTCACCTGCACATCGTCAGCGCTGCTGCCCCGGACTACAATCGAGCTACCCCAGGCGATGTAGATGCCTGTGGCCAGTTCGGCGCAGCAATTTCGGCGGCCGCCTGTGTCCGGCTCGTTACCCTCGGCGGCTGGGAAAAGAGCCGGCAGTCACCAACGGCTACAGCGGCTCTCGCCGGCAGGGCGCGTTGGCGCGAGCGAAGCTTGCTCGTGCAGACTTCTGCGTCGCCGTTTCCGGAGTCATGGGCTGGAGTCGTGCCGTCGAATCTGCAGAGCCGGTGCTGTGACCAACGGACGCCAGCGGTGAACCCCAGAGACAATGTCGGCTCGCATGTTGTGGATAACATGTGGACATTTCCTCGGCGGCGGCCACTGTCGCATGTACTAACTCTTGTTCGCGACGCGCGCGTTGTTAGACCTTGTGACATGTTTCGCCGGCGTATGTGTAGTGATTTAAGGTTGGGGGGATGTGGGGATGCGCGACTCTCACGCGTCCCCTGATGTTGTTTTCCCCGCATGTCTCCTGTAATCCGGCTTCTCTGCGTGGCTAAGCCCGGCGGTGGTTGCGGCGCGTTGCGAGAGATGGCGCTAGTGTCGCGATGCTAACGCGGGGTCACTTGGGAGAGAAAGGTCGGAGGCGCTCTCTTTGGCTTGGGATCGGCGACCAAGACGCACGAACGCTTCGCGCGTGCACCGGCCCGCTTCGCGCGACCGTCGCGCGAGGCTAAGAGCGGGACACAGGTATAGACGAACACGGATCGTTCGAGCGTGCCACCGTTCGCGTGACCGTACACGTGAACGACTAGGAGATGGTGTCATAGCATGGGGCGAACGTATTCGCTCGCTATCGGGTCGCGGTGTGTCGGACTTCCTTGATTTGTCGCGCGCCCGTGTGAATGTTCTATTGGTTGTAATTCGGCTAGTGTGTATTAGTGTATGAAAGGTGCAATAAATGCCCTTTTGATTGTTTGCACTACTGGATTGTCGTTCCTTTGTCCCAAGAGTACATGTGTGAGATCCCACAGGCTACACATCGGCGGTCACTCTTGTCACACGGCACACGATTTCAGAGGTGTGTCTGCAAGCACCTCTGACAGTCTTGACATTCCTTTGCGGCTGCAGGAAAATTTCGTTATATTAAAATCACATACAAACACGCTTTCTTATATTGAGGTTCTAAATACATGGTGTTCTATGGACAAGATATTATGAAAAGGTTAATACTTGGTTGTATCGAGCATTTCATTATATTGATGTTCGTTATATCAAGGTTTAACTGTATATGTATTGAGTGTGAGTGCTGTTACAGGGTGTTATTGAATGTGCGTCTTCAGAATGTGTTCCAGATGATGAGATTAGATTATGTTCCTCTGTTGTCAAGAGACATTTCTGCCGACTGTCAGATGCTATGAATGTTTGTAGGGAAAGAGAGAGGTTGCAATAAGAACACAGGCACTTCCAGGGGGATGGGCCTCATCAGGCACTTTTGCTTTTACCCTTTGTCTAAAGCACCTGTAGTCTTACAATCTGAATGAACTTCACTTGAGTTCAATCAGTTTGCACACACTTGTTTCACCCTATGTTGTTTGCACATACACACACACACACATACTTCTGTCTGACCTGACTTGTGCTTGACTGAAGCACTCCTTGTTGGTTTCCTACTCATCGCATGATGATGTCCTTTGCTTTTTCCAGGTGTTTCTTTTTTTTTTTTAACAGGAAAGTGTTTTATGCCGGGCTCCACGGAAAAATCGTTGTGCAGTGCGTACGTCATGTAATCGTCGGCACGCAAATTTCCTGGCAATGCCGCGGGATGGCGCCCCTTTGTGGTTTGGTAAGAAGGCTAAAGAAAGGACATTCTGAGAATGGTACAACTAAGCGGAGGCAGGAGGGGGTGTTGCCTATGGAAGGGAATTGCTAGGAACGAATGGGAAGTAGAGGCAAAGGACAACGGTTTCGGTACAGAGATGCCACCCGACGAGCAAGCGCGCCGAAGGCCCATCTGCTCACCTTTGAGCCTTTGAACAAATGCATGCGCAGGTAATACCACCGCAGCTCCAAGAAGCCTCAGGGGTGCTCTTTACGCTGCGCAGCAGCACATGCCTCATGTGGTTGCTATTGTTGCCATTACTTCTCGCTTCAAGCAAAACTAAGTAATACAAGACTGTGCATATTTATGGACTTGCATTTGTGAATGTGCAGGAAAGCTGCCACTGCTCCTTAGAATACACGCTTGACTTTTGCGTTCTGACCGATTTCTTTAATACACGCTTCACTTTTGTGTTTTGACCGATTTCTTTAAAAGAGGGATCAACCAATTTTTTTCTGTGGTTCGTAAATTAAAATGAAATTGCGGGACATTGTGTCCCAACAACTGACAGGGTTAACGTTGGCCAGCTGGGGTACTACTACTGCTCCAGTGTGCACCTGAATCCAAGTGCAAGAAGGTTCTTGCATTTCACCCCCCATGGCAGTATGGCCAGAAACCGAACCCACTGCCTCGTGCTCAAGCAGCACAACCACTGCGCCACAGCAGCGGGTCGGTTTTATGAATGCTCGCCAAACCTTTACTTAGGGTATTCTCACTATCTTAAGTCTTGCATTGAATTTTGTGCTTTCAATCATTCGTATCAACTGTCACAATGCCAGAGATTCTTAACAGCTTCCTATAGACCTGCAATGTGCCATAAAATTAAATAGGTGGACACTCGTTTTGAGCACATAGTCTGTTAATGACTGCACAAGGCACAACTGCCATTTCTTGAACACAGAGGTGTCTTGTGGTGCAGATAACACCGCACACTAGAAACTGATGTTGACAAAAAAGCAACTCATGCACTTAAAATTTAGCAAGAGGTCATGATGTAGTTTTGGATGAATGCTTCACGTATTAGTGCAGTTTACGTCTTGCAAGTTCATGACCATTGCTGAATTTCAGGTCACATGTCCCCTTCTTTTAGTAGCAGTGCCTTGATTTCCTTCATTCATGTACTTGTTCATGACGAACTCAATAGATCCGCGAAAAGTGGTCGTTGTAACAGCAGTTCGCTATATGTGGACTCGCCCTTCAAAACATGCAAAACTTAACTACACTAAAGCTGGCCTTGGCAGTTACGATTCGACACCACATTGGTGCGACAATTGGACTTTCAATACCTCCATTTTTGTTCTCAGTGTTTCCCTGCCCCTAGCTGCAAACTTCCGTTAAAAACGTCATCTAAAGAACGAAATGCAGTGTCGCAGATCTTTTTAAACAGCACTCGGGTGGTTCCAATCACCTACTTTTTCAAAACTGCGAGCAGATCCGCTGCCATTTTTTTCTTCGAGAGCTTCTTATATCTTTTACTATTAATGGGACACAAGTGGATTCTGCATACGAGAGAAGGATTCTAGTTGGGGGCGGAGATTACTGCACTGCCATGTGCCCAGTTTGGTTGCATTTCCATGCTTTGGAACTTTGCATGCACCCTCCTTATGTACTATGACCGTGCTTGAAGTGTTCATTGTAACAATACGGTGCTTTTGAAAATGTTCACTATATCTGTATGCAGTTTCAACAGGCAGAAACAGAAAATCATATATGCAGCGAAATACAGTCACTATAACAGATAAATCTTTATAGCTGGGATTGTTCATAAGTGGGTTTTCGACTCTATACACAAAAAAGGGAACACAGGGGACAGTCACCTTTTGCATCTTACCAATACTGCACCCATAGTTTGCAACAAATTGGCATAATTGCTTGCAGAAAATTACATGTAAGTTATAGGGATGGGCGAATATTCGGTATTGTCGAATATTCGATCGAATAATTCTATATTCGTTATTCGCTTCGATCCGAATTCAGATATTCAATATTTTCTAATTATGCGGCGCTCCCGAATAGGCAGCCGGAAGCCACGGATGGCCGGTATGCATCTCGGAGGCTATGCTTCACGTCATGGCTGCCATACACCAACCATAAATCTCGAAGGCTACACGTTTTTGCAATAAAGAGCCGGATATGTGCGACGCAAAAGAGCAGAAACGGCGCTAGCGTACAACCGAAACGAAGCGGCAGAGTCCACATCGCCATAGTCATCAGCAGAAATCGTACGCGACTGACAGCAACAACGGAACGCTTCGTGCCTACTTGTGTCTTTATTGCGTTTACCGCCGCGCGTAACAACGTGGTGGCCGCGGGATTTCAAGGTCGCCATTAATGAACGCGTCAATAGCTGCCGCAGTTTTTTCTGCAGTGGTTGTGGCAAAAAGTAGTTTCGTTTTGACTCAATGGGCACGTCGGCCGCGTGCCTAAAAAGCTGCGTTAGTTTCGTTCTGACTCGGTGCGTGATTCGGCCGTGTGCCTTAAGCACCGCAAAATTGCCGTTCATAATCGCGTCGACAGCGGCTGCGGTTGCGACAAACAGTTCTTTCGGTTTCGCTCTGTGCAAAGCTGTCGAGGTTGAAGAGCACCGGCTACATAACGATCTGTTGGCGGTCAGCTTACTGGCAAAAAAATAATCGGGATGTGCGTGCGGTAGTTCAAAGCAAGTCGCAGATAATGGCGCGCACCGTGGCCGTGCTGCGAAGGAAGTCGCGAGGCCTCAGCCAATCAGTCACGAGATGACGAGAATTTCTTGCTGAATGTCATGTGCTGCCGATCGAGGAGACCAATCGGAAGCGGCGGACTCAGTCACATAGACTGGTGGCTTGAGAAACTCTTGGCTCAGCCAAAAATCATCGCTGATCCCAGCAGCAGTGATATTGTTAGGGAGTCAGGCCATCACATGACTGCCATGGCCACCACATTGGTGAGTTTTGGCGCAGGTGGCCTGACGTGCGCTTTTTTCTGCTGATGTGGCCGTACCTTTTTGCACCTCTTTCGGTACTTTAAAATAATATATTTGCCTTACTTTCAACATCTGATACTTATAAAAGAGAAGAGACGTGCATAAACAGTCAATGCTCCCCTGACAGCTTTCATAACAATGCAGCATTTACTTCTAAAGCACAATCAGTTTTCTATTATACTATGAATATTTTTCTAATAGTTCTTGAACATTTCAAACTGTCAACTGTGCACAAGCAAACATTAAACTGGAACAAAAATATCATAAATTTTGTCCCCGCGGGCATAGTGTAGGCTTAAATCATGAGAAGTCACGTATTGGAGCAGGCTATGTACAGTGGAATCTCGTTGATACGATTCTGCATAATACTTTTTTTGTTCTTTTCCCAGCCAATGTCTTACAGGAGCAATGTATTTCGGATAATACAATTTTCAGATGATACGTTTTATTTTCCAGTTCCCGTGAAGATCATATCGAGATTCCACTGTATGTTGCTCAGGAAGCCAGACATCACCTGAATCATCCTCACTCTCTAAAGAGTAATGGTTATGCGAAGAAACTGGTTATTTGTTACACATTTGTGCTTTTATTATGCAAAGCTTTATGATGTCCAATGTTATAACAGAAATTTGCTAATGGTATTATTACTAAGATGTGAACAGTGTTTAAAATAATTAGGAAAATAGCTGTTCATTATTTTAAAAAAATCCAATATTCTATTCGCATTTGGCACCATTCGATTCATATTTGATTTGGACTCAAAAATTACTATTTGCACACCTCTAATAAATACCAAATCCTGTAGCATTACCACAAAAACAAAAAAAAATGAAAAATTTTGTTTTTTGTGGTATGCATTGACATTTACCAAATGACGGCTCAATAATTTTGCTAGGTTTCCCCTGTGTGGCACTGCAATTCCCTTGCACACTTCTATGATACTGCGACTCATATTACACAAATCTGCTCTTCCTTTCAAGTAAGGATTGTTCAAAGCCTGCGTTGTCCTTACCCATTCAGCCACTGTGAGCAGGCACTGCTGCCGCAACATGCCACAGATGACCCTCACACTCATAAGTGAGCCTGGCCACCTATGGACACAAAGGCTGCACCGAGCAGGAGACAAAAGACTCACCCCGTAGGCGTGCTCCCTAGCGTGCCTTCGTCAAAGAGCCGGGTGTCCTCGGTTACTGCCACGGTGGACCTGGACGTGCACAGTACACAGTCAGCACTCAGCTCAACCTTGAACAGCTGTCTTCGCATGTCACACCATGATTGGAGCTGCGCGTTTCTCCTGTCTGAGTGCATCTTGGCCCGCTTAAGGCAGAAAGCCAAAAAAAGATGCTAGTTCCATGGCCCAAAAAGCTTATACAACATGGCCGGTAAGTACATGTGATCAGCCTCTTTTATGGACAGAGCACTAGGCTTCATTCTTCCACAGTTCCCAGTTCAAATTTCCACAGTTGCATTATCCTCACTGAAGTGTTCGGCACTCAAGATTTCAATTAGCAGATTACAAAGTCTCAAACATATGGTGCAAAGCCTAGGGCATGTCGAATTTCTCAACTATTGTTGCTTATTATCATTCTTGTTCTTCCACACTGCATTCATTTAATTTACCATTCAGTTTCTATTTTCTGCCGGCTTCTGTCATCGTTGATTCAACCAAATGCACTTAATAGAGAACAAAATAAACGAAAAACTACTTTGATGTTTGTAAGCACAAAACAAAAACAAAAAGTGGGTCACAGGCATAATCAAAAATCGCAGAACATGCACTTGTGAAGTGAGGCACAACACGCGAAGTGGTGGAATTTCGACCGTAAACAAACAAAGGCATGGGTGGAGTGCAAACCACAACCTGTCACTTTTCCAGCCAGCTCACACTTTACAGAAGAAGCTAGTTAATTCTGGCACCTAGCATTTCACACACACATTACACACATGGAGTGGTCACATGAAACATACAAAAATGTATGGCTTACACTCATAATCTTAACAACAATTTGGTGCGCATTAGTCAATGTTAATTCGACATGGCATGACACTGTGAATGCCATGTGTGGTGTTTTGGCAATGAGAGCATGGTACGTGTGCAAACAGTTTCACACTACAATACAGCAGTCGGAAACCCAGTGATGCTGCCACATCACCTCCCCCTCCCAACATTGTCAACACAATCACGACAATCAAATCCAAAGCATTTTGAATTGCAGATTTGCAGTATTCTTAAAGGTACACTAAAGGCAAGTACTGTATTAGGTGAAGCTATAGTGATAGATTAGCGCTCGACAACATCTAAGGCGGAAAGTTATCATGAGCAGAGCTTTAGTAATCGAGAGATTGAGGCAAATGCAGGACACAAACAGAGACTCCCCCGGGTCATTCAAGTACTAGTTGAATGACGAAGGCACTCCGCATTATAATTTTGTCACTAGTACCAAACACCTAGTAATAAATAGACCATCGTACTGCATTACAAGACGGAAGAAAATGCTACTTCTCCAGTTCTATTTCATTGTTAGAAAAATAACTCCTTCACGCTATCCTTGCCAATGACACGGGCGGTCAAAAAAGTTTTGTTTTCTCCACTCTGTGCTGCCTGTGCTTTGGTGTTTCAGTAGTTTGGTTATCGCGTAGTGCTGCACAGGTTTTGCTGGCTCGTGAACCTCGCACAAACTGCACAGCGGCAAATCCGCTGCAGCTGATTTTAACCGTACTGCCATCTGTCGGGCGACGTATGCAACATCTCTACTGCCCACTCAGGGGTGGGCAATTGGAATTGTGCTGAAAGTATGCAGACCCTTCAGATGCAATTTTCTCATAAACTAAGTCTTTTCTTGGCACGAAACAAGCGTTGCAAGGTTTCTGGAATGGTATTTTAACAGTCCATGTCAACTTAGTGTTTGCCTTTAGTGTCCCTTTGAGAAGGACACAAACAGCAGTTTTGGCATGTGGTAACTCAATCCTGGGACGCTCCCACTCATGACTGATATAGTAGCACATTCAAGCTGCTAGCACTGTTAGATGGTCCTCACACCTTGACATTGAGTCATCACGTGCAAAAGCCATTATGGATGTCCTAGGTGGCTACAGCCCAGCAATGAGTGTTCAGTTTTTGTGACATGCATTAACAGCCTTGCATTAAGTGCCGGTGGCGTATATGGTAATGTTGGCGACACGCTTGCCATTGGTAGATCTGTACCAAATGTTTTTGAATATCGATAATTCAATGTTTTCTTTGCTGAACCCATAAGATATAACTAAAGAGTCTTTTTCTATAGAAAGTTACATACTTAGAGACAACACTGCAGGAGCTATGCAAACAGTGTGGTCATCGAAATCAATCTCTGCGCATTTTCTAGTTGGGTGGTTTTTGAGCTCTGACATCATCTACTGAATAACTTCTTCATATGATAACATGACAGAGTACGGAGCCCATGTTGTGTCAAATCCTACATCCATAAGTGTATAGATGCAGGCCAGTTGGCATAGCATTGTCAAGAAGACAAGACAGAGACCATAATAGCACACGTGTTTTGACTAGTCTTGTGGTCTGTCTGCTGGCTCTACTTTATCGCTCGAAATCCTGCACTGTTGTTTGTATGCCTTATTGCTTCCAGTACGTGACACACTACATTTTTGTCGTGAATGCAGGCGGCACACTGTAGAAGCTGTGCAAGGAGAGCCTTGTCACTGCACTCACTGGTGAAAAGGTCCAGGAATGACATGCCTACTATTTAAGAATTTCTTTCGCAAGTTGCAATTACGTAGTCCATGTGAAGCCAAACTACGTAATGCTGTGAATGCAGGCAGTGCCAGCAAGTGACATCTGCAAGTTAAGTGTCAAACAGTTTGCTCACTTGCGGCCTGAGGTGAGAGTGTCCAGCAGTTGGGTCACAAGCTGCTCACGGCTTGCCTGGTCGCTCAGCTCATACAGCAGGCTCAGGCACTTGGAGGCCACACTCTGCGTGAGGTCTGCACACAAGGCGCACTCGGTGCCGTGATTTCTCTCAAAAGGAAAGGCAAAGGACAACCATGGCAAATGTCATAAACGAACACACTTCAGAAATGAACATCATTACAATTGTTGGATGACTTGTTTAGGATAACCATCAATATTACCTTCTTTGGTATCTCACTACAAAGCCACAAAAAATACTTTGTACCTGAAACTGTTGACTTTTGTTCACTTCATAGTGTCACGTTGTAGTGACGGTAAAGAATGAGAAATACTGCAAGAAGTGTGAGTCAAGGATCTAGTGCTTTAATGGGCAAACTACAGTATAGACCACTTATAACATAACCGCTTATAGTGCAGGACCGGATATAGTACGGTCTTTTCAGACTCCCGTTAATTTTCCCATAGCACTCCATGTATACACGTATCGCTTATAGTGCAGTTGCGGGAAAGGAAATACCGGCAGCCTGGGAGTACGGAAGTCAGCGGAGGCGGCGAACGCTCCCCTCAAACGGGCGCCCTAAGGAGTGCTCGAGGAAGAAAGAGAGACGAAGAGGAGGAGAAGGGCACGTGGTGCGAACGAACAGCCAGTGAGGCTGAAACCAGAATCTTGAGTGTGAGTCGTGAAATATCACGGCGCGCATAGCGAGCGAGGGCCACAAAACTGCCAACGCCGGCCAACGCTCGCTTCATGATAACGGCAGAAACGAAACTTCGGGGAGCGGGCGGCGCTGGCACAGCATGGCGAAGGGCGCACACGGAGACTGTGGAATGTGAGGGAGGAGGGCGGCAGGGAAGCGGATTTCGCCTCAGCAACTCCGTCGCTTCGGTGGCTCCTCTCACCCTCCCTCGTAGCTCCCTCACTTGCACCGTGCGCGCCCGCCGCCGTGCAGGCGCCGCCACTTCAGCCGGCCCGGCGCCAGCTCTCCGAAGTTTCGTTTTCTGCCATTATTGGGAAGCGGGCGTTTGCCGGCGTGGGCAGTTTCGTTGGCCAGCCTGGGACAGTGCCGCTGCTGCCCTCTGCGCCGTAGCCGCAGCGTGCAAGGTCAACATGTGACTAGAAAAAAGGGTTCACTGCCATTTTCTACGCGTGGCTGAGACGTCGGCACGTACACGCATGTTCCAGCGCAACACAGAATCGGCGACCTTGCCATTTGAGAGAGCGAAATTTCCGCCGCATTTTTTTTTTTTTTTTGTTTGCTCTATGGCGGTGCCAGAGCAATGCCGGTCGGAGGCGCCGCCGCGTGATTTGGTTCGAATTAACGAGGTTCGACTGTGAACTGAATGCAAACGTTCTAGCCGCATTCCTCGACTGTCGCATACGCGCGGCGGCTCGGTGCACATATTTTGCATATGTGCGGGCCTTGAAAATTGGTGCTTTGGTTATAGTGCGGTACCACTTATAGTGCGGATATTCGCGACTCCGGTGACATAGGTTATAAGCGGTCTACACTGTAGTGACCAGAAGGACAATCACCACTCAAAATGACGACAGCTGCAAGCACTGTTGTCGATAGTCAAATCTGCTCTCATGGGTCAAACACATTTGATATTTAACATGCTTAAGCATACATTCCAGAGTGATTGCTGGTGCTCACGTACATCTAAGAATGTAGAACAGCAGTTGCGAAGCACGCACAATCTGATCAGACACGCCTCCCTCGCTATAGAATTGGTGACAAGATTCAAGAAATTTTGGACACTGAAGGTGTGTGCTGTGTAAAACAGCCACTTGATAACAGTGATACTCTCATACAACCTATAGAACAAGTGGAAATAGATTTTCAAATGAAGAATAGTATATTGGATTTGGCTAGATTTTGTCACTCTACTTATCTGACTACTCGAGGCTGTTTTCAGTGTGCTCTTTTGAACCATTAAAGAACCTTTTTGTTGTACTAATTTGAACCATTAAACGCCCTCTTCATTATATTCATTTTTAACCCCTGATGTCTTTCACGACTGTAGTCACTTCAATCACTCAAGGGCCTCTTTGGTGTACTCAAGGCTCTCTTCACTGTAGTCATTTGAAGCATTCAAAGGTTTCTTCAGTATACTAATTTGTACCCCCAAGACCCTCTTAATTGTATTCATGTGAACCACTTGAGTCCCTTTTTACTGAACTCATTTGAACAGTTCAAAGCCATGTTCACTGTAATTACCAACTCAAAGCCCTCTTCCTCAAATTCACTAACTCAAGGCCCACCTCAGTGTACTCACCGGAACCACTCAAGGGGCTTTTTATAGTAATTAATTAAACAACCTGAGTCCCTCTTCAGTGCACTCAATTGAACCACACAAGGCCCTCTTCCGTGTATTCATTTGTGTCACTCAAGGCCCCTTCCTTGTACTCACTTGAACCACTCAAGGACCTCTTTATTGTAAGTAATTCAACCCCTCCAGTCCCTCTTCAGTGCGCTTGTTCAAACCCCTCAAGGCCCTCTAATGTATGCTTTACTTTACAGTGAAGGCTGTAGAACACGTTGAACTGCATGTATCCATGACGAGTCACGCAGGAGGTATCCCACACTACTCACCACTGCGGTCAGCCAACAGATTGAGCAAGGCTGCCTGCATGCGCTGCAGCTGTGACAGCACCGGACCCTGCTGGCTGCAGCGCTTCAGCAGGCTCAGGGTCCACACACATGCCGCCTGCACACGTCACAGTGTCTATTGCACAGTTGGCGTGACACAGCATTTGGGAAACAACAACACAAGCGGTATATCAACGCAGTTCAAAAGGCATGGACACAGAAAAGTAAGCGATGCATGAGCTGATTGGCCAATCAAGGAATTGATTGTGCACTTGGACAAAATTAGCCACTAAAGATTGAAGCCTTTTCTCCAACATAATGATCACACCTGCAACTCGGCACCGTGAGGGGTGGCCTGGTCTTTATTTTGATGGATGATGATGATTGCCCACTGCGAATGCCAGATGTTCCCCAGCACTACTTAGCACCATTTGCAGAAAGATGCTACTCCCTCACATATAACTGTTCAGTTCGATCAGGCCACTGGTTATGTTCACACGTGCCTGGAGTGTTGGCATGTGTCGCAAGAGGGTGGTACGCAAGCTACACCACCGACTTCAAGCTCATAGCCGTTGAGTATGCTTTGGAGATTAGCAACCAGACATTGGGAAAGGATTCCAGCATCTAAGTATGCATCCACTATTGGACAGTGCAGTACGAAAAGCTGAAGGCTACCATCAAGACACAATGCGCCGTATCAATTCACACGACACAGAATGAGGCTTCCCAAATAGCAAGGGAGCAGGGCATCCTATATACAAACTTTAGGGTGATTAGTGGCTGGACGACGCACTTCATGCGGCCGAGGGCAATCACCCTCTGACGTCAGAATGAAGGAAGCCGCAGGTAGAACTGTTGTGTGCATAGATTCTAGACGTGTGGAGGATTATTTCTGATCATACCATCAATAAAAGCTTCAAGAGAATTGGCATCTCAAACACGCTTGATGCTACTAAGCAACACCTGTTATGGGACAATGCTACTGAAGTTGCAGAGGCCAAATAGGTTGCTGGAAGTGCAGATTCCTCGTGCACATACATTCCAACCCGAGTGTTTTCAAGGTGCGGAAATAAGACTCAACCAACTTCTGTAACTTCCATCTGTGTTGGCTCAGTAGTGAGCACGTAAAAAAATGTTACCCCACATCATGAATGCACCTTTGCATAAATTTTTTTTGAAAATTACAATAAACATGCATTCATTATTCAAATAAATACAGTAGATGTTACGTTCCCGGGTGGTGCGTTTTCCCGGCTGTTACATCGTTTTTGGCCGGTCCCAGCAAAGCTCCCATAGAACCCAATGCATTGGTAACCCCGCTGTTGCGTCGCAACTGTGGGACCGTTCCCGCATCATACATTGCGAACTGCCACCCCGCGCCGGCCAGAGCGGCCATTTTGATTTGTCATGTCGCTTGGCTTGGTGCCTTGACAATGGCATTGGCCGCCCAAAGTGCTGAGGCGACAACTATGACGTATCTTCAGTTTCCGCGAGCAAAAGTATGGCCCTTGAGATGCATATTTGCTATCTAAAGATGCTGTCTATGACGCGTCATGACCCTAAAATTGGTTTTGGCTCATAGATGTTCTGTATAAAGTCCAAGTGCGATAACGCCGTCACCGTGCGCCGTATGCTGTGTGTGCGAGTGAAAGCATGCAAGGGGAGCCGACGACCACATCTAAATCTCGCGCGTGCAAAAAAAAAAAAAGCAGGGAGGAAGCGCGCCTTCCATTCCAATGGCGAGGGAGTGAGGGGGGAGGAATAGCGGGCGGCGTTGTACTTTACTCTGAAATCAACTGCGTACTGTGCAGTTGTACTGTGTACTGTGCGGTTGTACTGTGCGTGTATCCCTTACACGAGTCTATATGGTATCACCAAATCAAATTGAATTGAATACTGATCGTTCAAACAACTTGATTTACGAATGGGATATCTACTATTCGATTTTTCAAATATTCAATATACAGTGGAACCCCGGTTTTACGTCCCCCGGTGTTACGACGACCCGCATTTTACGACGGATTAGTCCTGTCCCGGTGAAAACCCCATAGACGCAATGCATTAAAAACCTCAATTATCCGACGCGATTTTACACCGAACCCGCGTTACACGACGATCCACGCGGAACGGGGGGGGGGGGACCGAACGGCGAACAAGAGGGAAATGATGCAGGCGTCTTTCGTCGCGACGGCTCTTTCAGGAGGGCACGCAATCGCGGAGGGCACCCCATCGCAAGCCGAGCGCCCAGAAAACCGGTTCATTCCGGCTTTCCGCTGCCGTTCGTTTTTCCCCTCGCCCTCCTAGCGGCCGTAGAGTCGGTGGAGTGGCGAAGTTGATGATGATGATAAGTGGTTCTTGAGGGAAAGGGAAAGGTTGGCGCAATTGTGGTATTCCCCCATTCGCTGTACCCTTTCCGAACTCTCTCTCCCGCTCTCGTCGCGCAGTAGACGCCGCCGGGGAAGCGTTTCTTTCTTTGCGAGCAGCCGTTTGCGAACATCCTTGATGGAGGAGAATGCAAGCACCGTCGACGACGACGACTTCGAGCGCCTGCACCCATCTACAACCTTCGCCGAGTTCGTGGAGGCCGACGACGACGTTGCCGTCTGCAGCGAACTGTCGCTGGACGATGCAATCGCGGAGGCATTGCCCGATGCCGACACTGCGACATCAGACGACGCCGCCGCTGCCGACGCCGCAGATGTTGCCGTCCCTACGTCATTTGCCGATATGCTACGGCACATAGATGGCATAAGGAGCTACGTTTGTACACGCGAAGCCACGGAGGACGTTCTTTCGGACGTTGCCAAACTTGAGGGGAAGCTTTTGCGGTTGGGCTCCAAGAAAGTGCAAAAGAAGCTCACGGATTTTTTTAAGTGTGTGGTAGTTTGCACAGAAGTTTCTCGCTATTACGTCGTGCTAAACAGTGTTTTTTGTACGCATAAATTTCTGTGTTCGGATTTTACGACGCCCGCATTTTACGACGCTTTTCCGCGGTCCCGAGAACGTCGTATAATCGGGGTTTCACTGTATTTGGTTCAGAGACCTGCTAAGTGCCACGTGTTGCGCGTGCCGTGGAACCCCTCGTGCTCAGAGGTGCCCAAGCAAGCATTTCACTTCGTTTTCAGCACAACAGAAGCACCGAGCACTTCGCAGAGAAGCCGTCCCGGCTGACCCAGTAGCGGTCTTAGTCACTCCGAGCGCTCCCAATACCGGACTGATGCCAGGATCACACACACAGCGCCCGAACGCAACAATTCCCAGAACAACACCGCGTCGGTTGGGGCCGCCTCTGTCAGTACAAGGTTCATCCAGGTCGACAGGACTGATCGAAATGACGTGATGTAGACAGAAGGAAAGTCAACAAAAGCAGCACATATTTCATAAAGTGTGAAAGCATGTGCGAAGATCGGGCCAATCAGCCTGCCAATAAGCACACAGATTGTGTTAGATAGCGGGCCGACAAACTTCACACCACTTCGAAAGCCGTCGATCTAACGTGCACCAGTATCTCGAGACCCATCACTGATGAGCCACCCCTATGAACACACATTAGCAGCAAGCATTTCGCAAAGGTTTGCAGCTTGTTACCCCATCCGCCAGCAGCAAATTTAGTCATCGTCACACTGCATCGGCCATTAGGCCTAATCCATGCTGCTTCATCAGGTGTTGGCAGCTAATTAAAGTTACGGTTTAGTGCTGAACCGACGCAGATTTGATCATTGGAATGTGCTAAACTCGGAAATCTGACAAACCTCCTTCCAAACAAAAGCAAGACGGCGGATGAACGAGGAGGAAGAAGAGGGAGAGTAGTGTGGGGTCTCACACATGCTCCTGGGACAAAGGAACGACTACACAGTAGTGCGAACAATCAAAACCGCATTTATTGCACCTTTCATACACTAATGCACACTAGCCAAATTACTACCCATAGAACATTCACATGGGCGCGCGACAAATCAAGGAAGTCCGACTCACTGCGACCGGATAGCGAGCGAATATGTTCGCCCCATGCTATGACACCATCGCCTAGTCGCTCACGTGTACGGTCACGCGAACGGTGGCGCATTGGAACGATCCGTGTTCGTCCATACCAGTGCCCTGCTCCTAGCCACGTCTCGCGAAGCGTGGATCGGTGCACGCGCGGGAGGTCCGCATCCTTCACCGATCCCAACCCCAAGAGGAAGCGCCTTCACCTTTTGCTCCCAAGTCACCCCGCCGTTCGGTAGCGTTAGCATCGCGACACTTGCGTCATCTCTCGCAATGCACCGCAACCACTACGACCGCCGCCGGCGCTTAGCCACGTGGAGAAGCCGGATTACAGAAGATGCGAGCTATGCGGGGAAAACATCAGGGGACGCGTGAGAGTCGCGCATCCCCACAGTAGCAAGTGTCGAAACTTGCCGTGACCCTCCACATTTTAGATTATTTGACAGGTGGCAAATCACGCTGAACCTGACATGTGGACAGCGCCTGCTCTTTACCGTCGGCGCCAGATATGTGCGGAGAAGTGATTGAGTGGCGTGATGCACGGTACTTCTGTCCGTCGCGCAGATTGGCCTTACGATAACCCACGTGCCATAATGCTAGGATAGCTCTTCTGCATTTTGGAGATAACCAGGAAAGCAAAACTTTCTATGCAACAAATAAAAGATTGCCGCAATACACGGGTCCACTATTGAACTGAGAACCTCAGTGGTATTCAGTACAACAGAACGTCACTAATTCATTAAGTTAACAGGAAAAAGAAAGCACTTGATTCTATTCAACAGAAATCCTATTAATAACAAAAAAATATTTCCCAGACCTTCATATACTAAAACTGAGCTGTAATCAGTTCTGGCATATTAATTTCGTGTTCCCTTTAACAAGAGTAAACCATACTGTATATCTTGATTTCTATGTACCCAAGTTATTGATAGCATACAACATTCTTGTTATGGAATACTAGGAGACTCCTGAGCATGTGCATAACTCTATTTTCTTCCCAAAATTTGTAAGCATTAAATTTTGCGAAAAATTTTCTGATAGTCGATACACGATTTGATATTAGTTTTTTTTCTTCCTTGGTTCAATTCGATATTCGTTTCAAAATCTAATACAGTATAGACCACTTATAACGCAACCGCTTATAGTGCAGGACCGGATATAGTGCGGTTTTTTCGGACTCCCGTTAATTCTCCCATAGCACTCCATGTATAAAAGCATCACTTATAGTGCAGTTGCGGGAAACGAAATACCGGTTACAGTGCGGCTGCCTGGGAGTACGGAAGTCAACGGAGACGGCGAACGCTCCACTCACACCGGCGCCCCAAGGAGTGCTCGAGGAAGAAAGAGAGACAAAATGGAGGAGAAGGTCATGGTGCTAACGAACAGCCAGTGAGGCTGAAACCAGAATCTTGAGTGCGAGTTGTGAAATATCACGGCGCGATAGCGAGTGAGGGCCACGAAACTGCCAACGCCGGCCAACGCTCGCTTCCCGATAACGGCAGTAAACGAAACTTCAGGGAGCGGGCGGCGCCGGCAGGGCACGGCGAACGGCGCACGCGGAGACCGTGGAATGTGAAGGAGGAGGGCGGCAGGGAAGCGGATTTCGCCTCGGCAACTTCGCCAGTTCGGTGGCTTCCCTCGCCCTCCCTAGTAGCTCCCTCACTTTCGACTGTCACCGTGCGCGCCCGCTGCTGCTCCAGCCAGCCTGGCGCCAGCTCCCCAAAGTTTTGTTTCCTGCCGTTATCGGGAAGCGGGCGTTTGCCGGCGTGGGCAGTTTCGTTGGCCGGCCTGGGACAGCGCCGCTGCTTCGCTCTGCGCCGTAGCCGCAGCGTGCAAGGTCAACACGTGACTAGAAAGTAGAGGAAGCATAAAGGAGAAAGAAGGGTTCACTGCCATTTTATACATGTGGCTACGGTAGCGTGGCCGAGACGTCGCCACGTACACGCATGTTCCGGGCCAACGCAGAATCGGCGACCTTGACATTTGAGAGAGTGTGAAATTTCCGACGCATTTTTTTTCTTTCTTTTTTTTTTTTTTGTTTTGTTCGCGCGCGACATTGAGGGGTGTCTCCTAAGCTTCTACCCTATGGCGGTGCTGGAGCAATGCCGGTCGGAGGCGCCGCCGCGTGATTTGGTTCGAATTAACGAGATTCGACTGTAAATTGAATGCAAACGTTCTAGCTGTATTCCTCGACTGTCGCATACGCGTGGCAGCTCGGTGCACATGTTTTGCATATGTGCGGGCCTTGAAAATTGCTGCTTTGGTTATAGTGCGGCACCGCTTATAGTGCGGATATTCGCGACTCCGGCGACTTACGTTATAAGCGGTCTACACTGTATTCGGCATTCATACACCCCTACAAGTGAGTGTTAATAAAGCACAGAGAGTATTGCTTAAGCATAGTGCTAACATCCTTCAAAATAAAGCACTGCAATCACCCCAGTGTGGCTGAGGAAGAGAGTTAAGGTGAGCTGTGCTTGTGAATAAGGGTGTGGGCGGTCTTACGTTCTCTCAAAGCAAGTTCCTTGACTACAAGCATGACTGGGCTGATTCATATGAATCCCACCTGTGTATTTAGCGCGAGCAAAGAACATGGATGAGTGAACAATTACCATATTTACTCGCGTAATAAATGCACCCCAAGACTGGTCGCGAGAAAGCAGATTTTTTTTTTTTCCATCGCGTAGTGAACGCAGCCCAAACTTTGCTACTGTGCAGTCCCACGATCGAGCAGCCATGCCATAGTTTTCTAGAGAGACTAGAATCCTTTACATCCTCAAATGTGTTCAAAGAAAGCGCACTTAATCCCACGTGAGAAATGCCAAGATCACGTAAACAAGATTCTGTAGCTAACTTCTGCATGCTACGCATCCACGCTAGCGGCAAACATGCCGTGGCGGCACACCGGCAGGGGCGGTGGGTTTGATGACTGAGAAGCTGATGGCAAAGCCATGACGAGAAAACACTGGCGGCAAGCATATGGTAAGAACAGGCAGCGTGTTATCACAGTAACTTGGGGCCTGACGGAAAGATTGACTGTGATAACGCTCTGCCTGTTCTCACCCCAACCTTGCTACTAGTACCGGCACAAAGGCACCTCGCAGACTCTAGAGAGAAAAAAAATGTAACTGGCTCTCTGCAACAGTTACTTCACACAGTATACGGACTTAACTCTGACGAGAAAGCAGAGAGCGCACGCAATGCGTAGCCAGGCACGGGGGCGCGGCACGCGGGAGAGTCTAAGTGAAGAAGGGGCGGCCAGCACTTGGTCGGCATAGTCAGCCTAGTCGCGCATAATGTCGAATTCGCGTGTTTGTTGCTCGCTTTTGTGCCCGTCTTTGTTTTTGCTGTGTGCGATGGGCCCGAAGTCGAGTTATACGGCCTGCTGCGGGACAGAGAGTTTACCTGCTTACAAAACGTAAATGCTGATCAGACACCGATAAACTTTGACGTGCCGATCAGCAGCACGGTCGTGGAAAAAGACGCACGCAGCGTGGTCGTCAAAACGACAGGTGCCAAAAAGCAGCGCTTCAATGTGATGTTTGCGATAAGGGCAGACGGCCGGAAGCAGCTGCGAGGACGAGCTGTTGTGGATCCACGATGTGGATGAAGCGGCCAGCGACCAGGACGACGGGTCTGGTGGTTCTGATGCGGAGTGAAGTGCAATAACAACACTGTTACAGTTTGCAAATACTATGCGTGCAATTTTACTGTAAAGATAAGTTATCTAATGCATTTTTCAAATCACTACTGCATTACTTTGCAATTTTTGCTGTTTAACTTCCCATAAAATTTACCCCGCATATTAAACGCACCCCCCAACTTAGCTTTGGATTTTGGGGAAAAAAAGTTCGTTCATTTCGCGAGTATATACGATAGATGAACACAGTCACTCATTTCTCTTGTCCCTGTTCTGTTTTTGCATCAAACACCGCTGTAGTAATCCCCAGTGCCTGAAGAAAGCAGTTCTAAAGCCAAGCCCCTCACCTGGCGTGCACCTGGTCGTGCGTGGCACAGGTACGTGTCCAGCAGCTGAGACACTAGCCACTCCATCTCAGACAGGTTAGCCGTTGCTCCCTCAGGTGGCTGCACAGAACGAACCACAACACTGCAATCGCAACCTCAGTGACAGCACCTACCCTCATGACTGGCAGAACATTGACAATTCATCCATGCGAAAAGCTGCACATTGCTCCTCTTGGCTTGGAGTTAACCCCGTATTCAGTAATGCGTCTTGAAACCATGCTTGACTTGATCTAAATGCCTAGCGTGAAGGTGCCCAGGATGCTCATTGCATTTCCTTCGGCATGTTCCCGATAGGCATCCTTTATATCAAGTCAAGAATGGACTTCAAGTTAAGATACATTTCTGAATAGGGGGTTAATCTTCGTTTCATTTATTACTACCTTAACTGCCCATAGGCATTACATAAAGGGGGGTGTGTACACAAATACAGTAGCAATAATTAAAAAAGAATACATAGTTGAAAGAACAATAGAACTTGTGGGGATTGAGGTGCGCCCCGGCACCTTTGTGCGGGCATTCACCTGTTCTGTCGTCCCTACAGCGTATTTTGCTTTCCGCGGATGATTGCACATGCGAGAGAGAAAAAAAGGAGGGCGAGAAGGAATGCACCGGCGGAACGCTTCCGTTGGAACGCCGGCGGCGGCGTTGGAATGCAGAACACGCTGGGCTAGTGGCGACTAGGCACAACTGTGGCTGCTGTTAAGGGATCGATGGTATTCCTAAATAAACGCATCACTGTTTTGACGATCCAAATATAATCTCACTATCAGGGAGGGAGCAGTCTACCTGACTGGAGCAGTATTTGTTTATTTGGGGTGTTGCGGAGCGCAGCGTAGCAACACCCCAACCACCACCGCTTCGCGTCGGCGCCCGGCGCCACGGCTTCCACCGCGCCTTCCACCGCGGCACCGGGGCACAACCGATGGTGCCACCAAACAGAGAGGAAAAAAAGAAAAAATGGTGACACCAAGAAAAAAAATCACAGGCGGGATTCGAACCCACGTACCCCAGATCCCGAAGCACATGTCGGAACAACTAGGCCATACAGCCACGCTTACAAATCGTGCATTCATACAAACCATATCATTGCGGTCGAGCGTCGTCGTCGAAAAAAAGGTCGCGCCATTCTCCTCGCCCTCCTTTTTTCTCTCTCGCGTGTGCAATCATCCGCAGGAAGCAATATATGCGTCCCTACACCTCTCCCTTTCCACTTGCAATGGCTTTCGGTAGTGGCCTTTGCCACGAACCGGTTTACAGCGGTGGCGCTTCGCACGGCTGACTGTAGTGGCCGAGGCGGTGCAGCGTGCTCGATGGGCAGAGCAAGCATGAGGGAGATCTCTCCGGAACAGCACTGGGTACGAATCCGCCTTCCCTTTGTTAGGGTCTCGGACTTGAGCGTGTCTACAGTGCCTTTGCATTTACGATGAGCTCGTACCTTGTGTTGATTGAACCGATTTACAGCGGTGGCGCTTCGCACGGCCGACTGTGGTGGCCAAGGCACTACGGCGGTGCGGCGGGATCGATGGGCAGACCAAGCATGAGGGAGATCTCTCCGGAACAGCACTGAGTACGCATCCGCCTTCCCTTTGTTAGGGTCTCGGACTTGAGCGTGTCTACAGTGCCTTTGCATTTACGACGAGCTCATACCTTGTGTTGATTGAACCGGTTTACAGCGGTGGCGCTTCGCACGGCCGACTGTGGTGGCCAAGGCACTACGGCGGTGCGGCGGGCTCGATGGGCAGACCAAGCATGAGGGAGATCTCTCCGGAACAGCACTGGGTACGCATCCACCTTCCCTTTGTTAGGGTCTCGGACTTGAGCGTGTCTACAGTGCCTTTGCATTTACGACGAGCTCGTACCTTGTGTTGATTGAACCGGTTTACAGCGGTGGCGCTTCGCACGGCTGACTGTAGTGGCCGAGGCACTACGGCGGGCTCGATGGGCAGACCAAGCATGAGGGAGATCTCTCCAGAACAGCACTGGGTACGCATCCGCCTTCCCTTTGTTAGGGTCTTGGACTTGAGCGTGTCTACAGTGCCTTTGCATTTACGACGAGCTTGTACCTTGTGTTGATTGAACCGGTTTACAGCGGTGGCGCTTCGCACGGCTGACTGTAGTGGCCGAGGCACTACGGCGGTGCGGCGGGCTCGTTGGCAGAGCAAGCATGAGGGAGATCTCTCCGGGACAGCACTGGGTACACATCTGCCTTCCCTTTGTTAGGGTCTCGGACTTGAGCGTGTCTAGAGTGCCTTTGCACCTACGACGAGCTCGTACCTTGTGTTGATCTTTTTCTGAACGCTAAGCTGAAGAGCAGTGCCTAGCGCTCGCGCATGGTCCTACTACTTCGAGCTGCACTTATCAGAGGCCCAAGCGATGGAGATTGCCCAAGCTCTCGGCGGCAGGGCCATTGGTTATCTCGAGAGATGCAGCAGAAGCAGGCGACGACTGACACGGCCCTTTGGCTAGCTAAGCTCCTACCCGCGGTGGTCGGTACTCCTGTGAGATACTACACCCCCCACAAACTGAATAAAAAACAACAATGATTAAGAAAAAGAAGATACAAAAAGAATAAATGTACAGTGCATCAATACAGCATTACACAATGTGTAAACGAACCATATTGATTTATGGTAACTTAGAAAATGAAAAGTAAGAGGGATATAGAGTAATAATGAAATTATGGCTGTTACAAATTTTGGTGTGATATTAATTCGTAACGTTCCCTGGCCAAAACATATTGCATACAATGCTCAAAACATTGGCTGTTCCGAATGCATTTTCACGTCACTGTGAAATCATAGAGACACATGTACATGTTTATTCTTATTCCAGGGACCGCATTTCACCTGCTAAATCGCTTAGCGCAAGAGGTGGGCCCCCTCCATGATTTGCAACTTACTCGAATGTTATGGTTGAATCTATCTGATCTCTATGTTCTTGCCGGACCTTGTGTAGGCTGTATGTGTGACATGAATAGTGTTCTACTTTCTGTAAGGCATGTGAGCGAATGCCTTACCCCCCAGAATGCGATTACCGTATTTTTCGGTGTATATGTCGCGTTTTTTTTTTCTAATGTTTCGTTGGTGCGTCTTATAGAACGGTGCGACTTATGTAGTATAATCACTAGCCACTGCTATCCATTTGCTTCCCAAGGAGGATGTAGGAAAAGGGCCAAGAAGATCAAGTCCAACGCAAAAGAATAGTTCCGTGGGTATGTCGATTGGCTGAAGGTGACCAGCAGGTAGCAGCGGGGGTGTTTTGCGATGTCGGCACTATTCACAAGTGGCCACGTAACAGCGGATGGAATGTGCAAGGCCTGGCCAATAGAAATGGCGCTGGACACGCTCGTAGGTGTGAGATATGCCAATGTTCCTGGCAGTGGGCGCATCATGAAGTTCTGTGAGGACACTCTGTTGTAAGTGTCTAGCACGACAATAATGAGGTCAGGTCCATCAGGATGGAAATTGCGACGGTATAACACCCACCTTCCTGAATCACAAATTTCCAGAAGGATGCGTCATGAGGCGATGATTCTAGGCAATTGATGACTTCTCGCAATGAAGGGTCATGGTCTTGTTTTTCACTGATGTGAATCAGGTCCGACGTGGAAAAAACAGAGTTGTCGGTGTCCTCATCAGCGTTTTCAGGGTTGTTGACCGGATACCTGGACAAGCAATCTGCATCCAGGTGCAGACGACCGGATTTGTAGACAAACGAATATGAAAATTCTTGTAGGCGCAGGGCCCAGCGACCAAACCGTCCGGAAGGATCTTTGAGAGAGGACAGCCAGCACAATGCGTGGTGGTCGGTAACTACAGAGAAGGGCCGTCCGCATAAGTAGGGTCTGAATTTCCCAACTGCCCAAACAAGGGCCAAATATTCGCACTCAATGATACAATATTGCACTCAGCAGCTGATAGGAGGCGGCTAACGTTGGCATTGGGCTAGTACTGCACAGATTTCATGGCTGCTTGCATCGGTATGGACCTTGGTAGGCACAGCCGAGTCAAGTGGGCAAGTATAGGAAGAGTAGTGAGCAGGTTGATGAGGTGCAAGAACGCAGAAGCCTCTTCAGGGCCCCATAAAAAAGGCACGTCTTGCCTCAAAAGCTCACTAAGTGGCCTTGCTATGTCCACAAAATTATTCACGAAGAGGCGGAAGTATCAACATAGCCCTACAAAGCTGCGGACATCCTTTGCAGATCAAGGAACAGGGAAGTTCTTTCCTGCGCAGATTTTTCCGGGGTCTGGTTCTACACAACTAATGCCTACGAGATAGCCAAGCACTGTGGTTTGGCGATGGCCAAAGTGACATTTGGACGAGTTCAGCCGTAGTCCGGCCCGACGAAAAACGTTTGGCCGGACTGTGAATATAACAACTGTCTGGCAATCAGCGACGCAAACACGAGCGGTGCAAACTCCAAGAATGGCAGCTGTTCCACCATCGGCGACACGGACAACTTGAGTAGACAACTTGAGAATTCTCTCCAGCTTTCGGCGAAAATGAGCACTCATAATAGAGAGGTGTGTCCAAGTGTCAATGAGTGCAGTGCCTTGCACACCGTCGATCTGTACATCCAGGAGGTTCTGTTTGGTGGGGCTTGTCAAGAGGATGTTTGATCGGTTGAAGCAATGCAGCGCCACCTCTAGGAGCTGCATTACTTAGTTTTCCATCTGGGAGCGTCGTAGAAAGGTCGGGAAAGATGTTCGGCAGGGCTGGGGGGAGCGAGACTGGCGGCATTGGGTTGAAGGCAAGTGGGAGTAGCGGGGCTCAGTCACATGTTCTTGAGGGGCAACTTGGTCAGAGCTGGGTGTACACGAGCCATAGCGGCCAGGTGCATTAAAGTAACCGGGAAAACTTATCTGTGCTGTAGAACTCCAGCGACTTTGGCAGTGGCGGGAGATGTGGCTGACGCGGTGACAAAAATGGAAGCAAATAGGCTTGTCGTCAGGAGTTTGCCATGCGGACGGATTCCGGAACTGTGAAGGAAATTCTGATGTGGGTCGAGGCGGAGTTGCAAAATGTGGCTGGACATCAGAGCGAGGAGCCGAGGAAACAGAGTGTATACCCATATTGGCGATCTCCAGTCAGACGACGGCTTGGATAAGCGGTATAAGAAGCAAAGGCGGGCCGAAGGACTGAGGTTCCAGGGTCTTGGAGCAGCCGCCTCGAGTTGATGCGGAACGATAAGGGTAACATTATCGCAGATGCTGGCTTGTCGAAACAGATCATTACACGATGATGTTGCTGCGGTATTCGACAGGCACTGGAACTGATATGTGATGCGTCGGCATAAAGACAAGCAAGTTGAAGGTATCGTTGGCGATACCTTCAAGGGCGTGCGCAACTATGTCTGCCGCGGCCATCTTGTATGTAGGTTACATATGGCTCTGTTGACGTCTGTGCGCAAGTAGATAATTCCTTCTTGGCAGTGAGCTGCTGACATAAGGGGTTCCCAAATAAGTCGCAAATCTTCTGCTTGAAGCTTTCCCAGCTCGTGAGGGCGTGTTCATGGGTTTGAAACCATACTCGAGCTGTTCTGCCGAGGTAAAAGATAACGTTCGTGGGCACGACAGTAGGGTCTCACCTATTGTTAGTGCTGATGCATTCGTAGAAGTTCGACCAGTCATCGATGTCGGTACCGTCCAGGCCTGAGAACAGGCCAGGATCTTTGGGGGCGGAAAGCATCACGGAAGTCTTTGTGGTAGGTAGGTCGACCGTTGTCGTCGAGGTCGACTGACCAGAGGCCATGGTGAAAACCTAGAGTGAGCATCCGCTGCGGAGCTCCGTGGCGAGGACAGGGACTGCAACCCTCCACCAAATATGTTACATATAAAGATGCACGGGAATGACTATATACAGGTATATTTACAAGCGCATGTAGCTCTGCCCAGAACGAACAGCCTGCGCCAGGTTAAAACATTGGCCTCTTCGTCCTTTCAACCATGACAGGCTTGCTCTTGGTCACTGAAATAACTGTTCCATAGCAATATGTGCTAAGGCGGTTGTGGTTCAAGCAAGCGGAAGATCTCGGGAGTGACCAGAGCAGGACATGACGAAACTGTGGGTCGAGCATTTCGTGGAGGGCTGCCGTGTGTTCCAGAGGAGCGGGCAACATGCAGTAACCCCCCTTAACAGGCTGCTTTCTGCAGCTGCCGGCAGTGATAAAAACAAATTTATGCTTGCGCCGTCGTGGCAGCAGCTTGCATTTCCATAAACAAAAAATTTTCACTTTTTAAATAAAAACAAGGTATATTAACTGTGCAAACTGTTACACTGAATGACGACGACTCCAAAATGCGATATTCCTGCAAAATCTGAGCAAGTACAGTTCAGCGGTAAGAGCAAACGCTTTTTTCGAACACTTTTAGCAAAGTTTGCACATCCCTGTATACTGTTTGCCACAACCACTGTGGACGAAACCATGGTTGCTATCGATGCGATCATGAATAGGCATTCCAGCGTTGCTGTCATTCATGTACGATTTGCACTGATGACTGGCGATGCAGGCTCCACTGCTTCGTTTTGGTTGAATGCTTGCGCCATTCTTGCTCATTTATGTCACACATTTGTGGCACTCTGCGCTCGCCGAGTTCAGAGAGTTGTCCGAAATAATCATTGTGAGGCGAAATATGCCTGAATTAATCGATTGCAATAAATAATGCATATGCCTGCCGAGGCCAGAGGACGAGTCCGAATTATCTGATTTTCAAAATTAACATAGGTAGAATAATTGAGGTTTTACTGTAGTCACGGGGAACAGGAATAATCAGGAGATTACTCCTGTTCCCAGGAATAATCTCCCAGGAGCCTCTACAGAAGTGCTGTAGTTAAACCCAGTTAAAGATTTGCTACAGTTCTTCAGTACATTTCAACTGCTACCAGCACATAATTTGAGGCAGTTAAGGTGCATCGCCACTTTGAGGCTATGGTACACGCTTTGCCCATTCTACAGTGCACAAGGAAATGAGCAAGGCGGAGTGAAACATGCAGTGCCAACCTGGTATTCTGTCTCTTCGGTGGTCCATGGGTCCCGGCAGAGTGGTGATGTCATGCCCAGCAGAGCACAGCACAGGGACTCACCCACGGTGAAGTGCACTTCCACGTCCGCACTCTGCAACCCACGGGGGCACAGGCACCATTCACAAATGTGCACTCAACTACTGCAGGAAAGAGGCACAGTGTTGCCAGCCAGACCAACCTGCCATGCATTCCATCTACTACATACACTCAGCATCAGCATGAAATGAAACACCCAACAGTGATACTTGCCAGATGTGCAAGTCAGAACCTCACTCACTGCTACTGCCTGCATAGTTGTCGTGTTGAAGAATCTTGTATATGGAACTGTTTCGTCTTTCAGCAGAGAAGCAAGGACAACTCTACCAGCCAGAAACACAAATCTAGGGCGACTAATTTCGTGCACTGCTATCATGTATAGGCTCAATGAAAACATGCCCTTGATATTTATGGTCAGAAATGAAAAATGAATGTCATTAATTGTAACATACATACACACACCTCGATTTTGATACGTGAAAAACGCAATCCCATTGACCAAATTTTCATAGTAAGGGAAAAAGTAATGGCATATTCTTCTCACTTGAAATTTATTGCGTTATAGAAAATGCGGACAGGGCATCACCCACTGCTGCCGTCGTCACTATATCACAATCAGCAGCATCCTGTCAGTAGCACTGCCCGTGGTAGTTGAGTTACTCCATTTCTTAATTAAACACCTCGTAGACCATGGCTGCCTAACAAACTAAAAGTTGGGCACAAAAAATGCCACAACTACCGTGACCTGGTACGCCATGTATCGATGGGATTACATTAAAGCAATTTTTAAAAACCATTACAATGGCAGCTTGTCACTACTCCAGTTTTGGTTTTATGCTCCATTTCATGCACTCCTCAACACATGCATGGAAAGCTGGAGAAACACTGCTGCGTCCGTGGAGTGCTGTTGCACCACGTTCAGTGCCGAGTTACGCAAAATGTCGCAAAAGTGATTGTATGTCCGAAAGCGATCAACCAAGAATACTGCTTAACGGCAGTGCCGCCACTACTAATCGATGCATGGGGCGCACTTTGTGCTGTCGGCAATGTAGTTCAGAATTTTCACAGTAAAGCTTCATTCTGCGACGCGTTCATGCTGTCTCATTTCACAACGAAATTCTCGTGAAAGCAACCTTTTTGCATACCCGCAAATTTTCTTTGCGATGTTCAACTGTATTTCGGATTTCCCGGGAGGAGAAGAAAATTTCTCAATTAACTGAATGTCATATTATTGAGGGTATCAAGACAACAGTAAACAAATGAATGCTGCATCAACTCGTCCCCAAATCCTGTTTCTATTTTGAACAAAAGCAATATGGAAGGTCCAATTCTCATCTTCTCGTGACTGATTAGGGCTCTCAGCTGTGAGCGCCTCTTGACTTTCTTTACAGTGCAGCTGCGGCAAAAGACCCGCGTATTCATTTGAAACATGCTTTTCACTACTGCACGCACATCCTGATTACTGTATTTATTCCAAGAATACAGGTCGACCTTTTTTTTTTTTTTGAAAATGTTACCGAAAATGAGCTATCGGCCTATATTCGTGAACAAAGCTAGCAAAAGTACCAACGTAACGAAGTTTCTTCCTCGCACTGTGGAGATGTGCAACTCTCACGCGTCCCCTGATGTTGTTTTCCCCGCATAGCTCGCGTCTCCCGTAATCCAGCTTCTCTGTGTGGCTAAGCGCCGGCGGTGGTCGCAGTGGTTGCGGCGCATTGCAAGAGATGGCGCGAGTCTCGCGATGCTAACGCCATCGAATGGCGGGGTGACTTGGGAGAAAAAGATCGAAGGCGCTTCCTCTTTGGCTTAGGATCGGCGACCAACACACACGAACGCTTCGCGGGACCATCTCACGAGGCTAAGAGCCGGACACCGGTATGGACGAACACGGATCGTTCGAACGCGCCACCATTCGCATGACCGTACACGTGAACAACTAGGCGATGGTGTCACAGCATGGGGCGAACATATTCGCTCGCTATCGGATCGCAGCGAGTCGGACTTCCTTGATTTGTGGCGCGCCCATGTGAATGTTCCATTGGTAGTAATTCGGCTAGTGTGTATTAGTGTATGAAAGGTGCAATAAATGCCCTTTTGATTGTTTGCACTACTGTGTTGTCATTCCATTGTCCCAAGAGTATGTGTGAGACCCCACACCTGGCTGCCCAACGTGGACCTCTTGGGGCATCAGACAATAATTTTAGCAGTTTTGCTCGGTTCGAGACAACCTTTGTTTCAACCAAAGCGTAGTCCTAGAGTGGATTTTGAGCGCTGGCGTTGGCGGCGTGCTTTGAGCGAGGCGGCGGTTGCTGTAGCGTGTATGAACTTTTCAACATGCTAAGCCTTTTCGCGAGTGTTTTGTTGAAGTACACTCGTCGGTACGAGAGCCACGTGGTCTGCATCCTGGGAGAGCGAGGCCTAGCGCCCGCGGAGCATTGGCAAGCCTGAAGCGAGCGAGTACGGAAGCCTCGTGGGTGGTCCGAATTTCTTATGTAAATAGCTTCTTCTATCTCTTTGACTTCGGAAGTTGCAGCTCAGGGAGCCTGGGTGGCCGCGGGCCACAGGTACCGCTATGGGCTTACTGGTATTGCGGTGTGGCACCGGCGCTCCGACACCGTTAGGACGGTGGGCGCCATCAACTCGGATGCTGTGTGCACCGAGCGGGGTAGGACCACCTCACAGAGCTGACGTCTCTTCGCGGCTGCCTGTTGTGCCCATTTTGAGTGATGTTCTTTTTTGTTTTTTGGATGCCGGTTGTCACCGTAGCGACGCATTAGGCTTAAGACTTTACAAAGCCGCCTGTCGCACATTGAGGGACACAACCTGGTGGACCGTGGTGTTGAGGTGTCGCACATGGCTTCCCTCATTAGTTCGCCTCGCACGAATTGAAATTACTCGTTCGACTCAAGAAAGTAAGCTTTGTTCACATGAACTTAGCATCTGAAATGCTGCCCGAATTGAACATCATACCACGTGGGCGATGCGTATGCAGAATTCCTCTCCCTTGCACTACTTCAGTGTTTGCCAAGTGCGTTGAATGTACACAGCGTGAGCGGAGCCACCCCTGGTTTGCTGTCACCTGCACATCGTCAGCGTTGCTGCCCCAGACTACAATCGAGCTACCCGAGGCGATGCAGAAGCCTGTGGCCTATTCGGCACAGTGATTTCGGCGGCCGCCTGTGCTGTGTCCGGCTCGCAACCCTCGGCAACTGGGAAAAGAGCCCGCAGTCACCAATGGCTACTGCAGCTCCCGCCAGCAGGGCGGGTCGGTGCGAGCGACGCTTGCTCGTGCTGACTTCTGCGTCGCCGTTTCCTGGGCTGGAGTCGTGCCGATGAATCTGCAGAGCTGGTGCTGTGGCCAACGGACGCCAGCGGTGAACACCAGAGACAATGTCGGCACGCATGTTGTGGATAACATGTGGACATTTCCTCGGCGCGGCCACTGTCGCATGTACTCATTTTTGTTCTCGACGCGCGTTGATAGACCATGTGACATGTTTCGCCAGAGTATGTGTAGTGATTTAAGGTTGGGGGGATGCGCGACTCTCACGCGTCCACTGATGTTGTTTTCCCTGCATAGCTCGCATCTCCTGCAATACGGCTTCTCCGCGTGGCTAAGCACCGGCGGTGGTCGTAGTGGTTGCGGCGCATTGCGAGAGATGGCGCGAGTGTCGCGATGCTAACGCCATCGAACGGCGGGGTGACTTGGGAGAAAAAGGTCGAAGGCGCTTCCTCTTTGGCTTGGGATCGGCGACCAACACGCACGAACGCTTCGTGCGTGCGCCGGCCCGCTTCGTGGGACTGTCTCGCGAGGCTAAGAGCAGGACACCGGTATGGACGAACACAGATCGTTCGAACACGGCATCGTTCGCATGACCGTACACGTGAACGACTAGGCGATGGTGTCACAGCATGGAGCAAACATATTCGCTCGCTATCGGGTCGCGGGAGTCGGACTTCCTTGATTTGTGGCGCACCCATGTGAATGTTCTATTGGTAGTAATTTGGCTAGTGTGTATTAGTGTATGAAAGGTGAAATAAATGCCCTTTTGATTGTTTTCACTACTGTGTTGTCGTTCCTTTGTCCCAAGAGCATATGTGAGACCCCCACAGCACCCATCATAAAGTCAGTCAGGAGATTATCCAGACTGGCTTTAAGTACGTAGTAGTGTCACGTAGTACATAGTAATGTCACGTAGTTGTCTTAAAACTGTGTATGACAAAACTAATTCTTTATTTGGCGAACCTGTGCCCACAAAAGCAAGCTACACTCGGAGCACAACGAAAGCAGCGCACACAGTCAGCGGTCGTCGAAATCTGATCAGCGGCGAAACGCGTCGGCTTTTATACCTGAGTCATCGAAGGTTCCAGATTAATCCCTGATGCCCGCGTGTCTTCCAGAAAGTTCTAGACAATTCGCATCGGTCATACAATCAGATAACTTAAGCGTCAGTGAAAACAGGCAACGGAAAGAAGCATCGATAACGTTCTAGAAACGTCCTGCGCCGAGCGATAACGTTTAACATTTGTTAGCCGGTGGAAAGCGGCCACCGGTGAAAGATAAACATGTATACGTGTCAATAAAGTCAGTCAGGAGATTATCCAGACTGGCTTTAAGAAATGCAGTATATCCAACGGACTCAATCGCACTGAGGACAACAACATTTGGGATGCCAAGGACGCCTGCGAAGCATCCGATGAGGATGACTTCTCTGGTATGTTGTGATCTGGATGCAGCTGGTGACATCGACTAGCGAGATTTAGTATGGCTGCGCTTATGATAAATAAAGGCGTACCATGTTGAAAGTTTTTCGTTTTTCTAAAAAGATATGGGTCGACCTACATACGAATATTAACTTTTGTATTTCTCGGCGAGTTTAATATCAAGGGGTCTACCAATATTCATGTTCGACCTATCTTCAAGTAAATATGACATTTTTTCAGTAGTAAGCTGGTCGGCAAACAGGTCGTCCGTCCTGCGATGTCGCTAGCAAGCTTCATGCCAGTGTGCGAGCCACGGTAGAATTGCTCTTCATCCTTGACAGCTTCCACCATGTTTATTGTGCATGCATTGCACTGAGTCAAAACGAAGCTACTGCTCGCTGCAATCGCTACAGACGAAACCGTGTTTGCTAATGACATGATAACGGATGACAGCCAGGCTAGGGGCATATGGCCAACATCCATCGAGACAAAATGAAATTACTGTTTGTCACAACCACTGCGAATTAAATCACAGTCGTCATAAACACGATCATGGATGGCGTCTAAACATTTTTGAAAGCAAGTGGCCAACGCATGCACCGAGTCAAAACAAACCTACTGTTTCGCACAATCGTTGCAGATAAAAACCATGATCGCTACTGAACGCAATCACGGCTTGGCACTACACAGTTCTGAAGGCATGCGGCCAATGCAGTTTTATGCGTGGCAGTAAAAGCAAGAATAAAGGCCATAAGGGCACAAATAGGCTAGAAGTGCTCTGGCATTCCTGGCATATGGTTCCCGCTGATCCCCCTGCCTTGCGGACTCCACTGCTTCATTGCAGCTGTATGCTAGCAGCGCTTCTTACTTTATTGCATCGCTCATTTGTGACACTCTGGACTTGGCGCACTACGAGGGTTGTCCAATTTAACTGGTGTGCGGCCCCATAAGCTCGAATTAACGAGTTTCTTGCCATGAAATAATGGATATGCCTGCCACGACCAGAGGACAAGTCTGAATTATCCCATTTTCGGAATCAACGAAGGGCAAATTAAAGAGGTTTCACTGCATTTATCATGCATGCTCAATGCTGCCAACCCTACGAAGTTTTCCCTGGATCTGCGTATTTTATGTCTCCTTTAATGAAAAAAAAAATGTTTCAAATCGGGGAGAGAAAAAAAAAACTCAGACGTGTGAGAAACCACTGCTGCAATGCAGCAATGACCAATACATGGCTCTGCTGATGTGACGGAGTGTTTTTATTTCAGTCACCACAAATTACCTTGGCATTAGCATGTGAAGTATGACTTTTGATTGTACTTCAGCACAGTGAACATACCTCGACAAGGCGTGGATATCCTGGATTCGTTAAGGGAGCACAACAACAGTGCTCATACCATTCGTACCTCTAGCTGTGCTGTTCATTTATGTGCCCCTTGCAATTAATTATTTATCTGCAACCAGTAAAACAAACGTATGCTGTAACACCAAACAAAAAAGCACACGCAAATGTCAACCTTAGCACTACATAGCGCTGAGCATGGCAAGGCGGTCGTGGCGCTGCGCAGCCGACTAAGCACGCAAATTTACACGGAACCACAGAGCATTCTTGGACAGAGTCCCATAGTAGAGTCCCAGTGGTCACGTCTTTGGGCAAGTTTTGACACGGAAAGAAAAAAGATTGGCCACGTATCTGCGCACTTCGTTGCAAATGACGTGTAAGTGTACGCAAGCATGTGCAAAGTCAGTGAGTCATGACATGCAAGGGAAATTTATTGCACATATTTCACATTGGTGTCGTAAAGTGGCACACTGTTTTGACACGCTTACATTCTGTAAGGTAGGTCCGGTGCCAATCTTCGTAACAATTCAAATAAGGTTCCGTGTCAATCTAGGCACTTTGCTGTTGCTCGTAATTTCCTTTGCATGTATGGCAAAGTATAAATGTGCTGACAACATTTGTGAATATGGCTTCAAACAGGAGGCTGTGCTGTTAGCACAACTTGCACTGCAACATTATTTCAGCTCTAGTGCAGTGACTTCAAAATCTAAATATTTTAAAACGAGCTTTAAAATGAATTTAAACTCTAAATTTGCAGTCTATTTGCATAACAAAGAAAGGTTATCTCTGCAGAAACCATATTGCCAAACTTAACAACATTATCTGAGAAAAATCCAGAGAATTTCTTTATTCAAGTTCGGGGAAAACTGGCTTCGGAAGTTGGCAGCACTGTGTGTGTTCAATCTACGTACCGACCTGCTTGACAAAGTATGAATGTTTATTGTTTAGAAGTTGTGGAGGGGAGTCTGCACAAGGCTCTCCCTACGAGCAACGGTCAAGAAAGGGCACAACGCTCTTCCACTCCACAAAGAACAAAGGCACTAACAGCAAGGTTCGTCAACTTTCTGACATGGCACAGAGAAGGTGCAGAAATCGGATCTCGAGCAAACATGGGTTTATTAACCAAGATACAACACAGTGCAACAGTCAATGCGCTTATGGGCAAAGGCTCACCACAAGACCATTTGAGTAAACATGTTCTTGGTATAAGCGCGAAGAATATGTTACCGTACCAACTCTCCCAACTATCCCTCCTTTTGAGTACACATGCTTGAGTACACAGGCACGCATATCAGGAAGCTCACATTGGTGGCCTCCATTGCTGCTACCCTACTGCTGCTGCCACGTTGCTTACATGGTGAGCCCTAGTAGCTAGCGTCTGTACCAGCTTAATACAAGGTTGAATTTTCTTAACAATGCTGCTGCACACGGTTTCTTAAGCTTAAACAAAACAAGAAATCACCAGCCCTTCCTCTGTCAAGAAAATGGAGGTAAACGAAGTTTGTCCTGTGCGTATCTGACCTTCGTCAGGGTAACGTTCGGAAGCCGTCACCTCAGGATTCTCTGATTGTTGCTGACGGCGGGCCTCGGCTTCAGGAGCCCTCGCCTCAGGATCGTCGGCTCTTCGCTGACGGCGAGCCTCGGCTACGGAAGCCCTCACGCTACAATTGGCACGTCGATGACGAGCCCTTTCCCAAGCGAGTTCACGCCGGCATCCTTCAAACGCAGCTTGCTCCTTTGTAGAATGCACCACGCATGGCCTTCCCATCTGTTCACCGAAATTGATCTGAGGCGAGGGAAGCCCGGAAGAGCGCACGCCAACTCGCTTTCCTTCCACGTCCTTCCTCGCGACACACCAAACGAACCTGATTGGCCGCACGCGTGTCAGTGATCCACGTGTCACGTGATCCATGATCACGCATGTAGCATATCCGATGCGGGTGTGTGCCGCACATGATTTCTTTTTTTTTTTCTATTCCTTCTTTCTTCCCAGTCCCTGGTATGGGCCATCGAGCTTCGACCCTGTCACATGTAAGAGGCCGCCCATGGCGAGAAAAGAGGACGAAGAAGTTCGCGGAGCGTTCCGAACGGCGCGAGCGCTCGAGGCATGCGAACCGAGGTGTAATCCGCGATGGAGAAGCATCGAAGCAGTATTAGCGACGTGGCTCTTGAGCTGGAAGGTCGCTTCGTCAGCCATGCTCTGACGACGGGAGAGCGAAGGACCTGGCCACGAAGCTCGTAACGTTGCGAAGGCCCAGGCGTAGCTGTAGTCCTCGGAGACGTCCGGGCGAAGCTCCTGGGACCAGCTGCTGCTGCTCACGGTGTTTCCGGTCTTCTTCTCGAGAATCCCTCTTCCTCGGCCAAGCCCGTTCAACCGATAATCACTGTGCTACCGGGTCGCCAGGCCGATCGACGTAAGGCGAAGAACGCTTCGCGAAGCCTGACCCGGTGAGTGACACGTCAGCGGCGGCTACCGGGGCACTAGCCACGTACTCGTCCAGGTCGACGGAACCGCGAGGCGTCGGCACCTACGGCACCCTCAACGCTTCAGACGAGCACGACGTGGATTCAACAAGAACTTCAAGTCGACTGTCCGTAAGAGCCCGCGTTTCTGCTTTGCGACGCAGTTAGGCCGGGGCCAGGGAGGCCAGACTTTGAAGAATCAGGGCAAGGCTGACCTAGAGACTTTAAGGCGGAGTTAGGCTTCGAAACCGAAATAGAATTTTTGCCTGTAGTGTTGTATTTAGCCTAAGCTTTGTGTTTAAGTTCGAGTGAACATTTTTGATGAATTATGGTTCTAGTTTTGTGTCCTTTGTGCCTATACCGTCCTTGCACATATTAAATCCTTGTTTGCTGTGCTGCCAGTCATGTCTCCTCCATCGAGAGTAGCGCATGTACGCAACTCTCCGGCTCCCAACCAAGTAATAAGGTGACAGACCCTTTCTGCACTACCATCAGGATTGGCCCACACGACAGGGGTATGCCATTGAGCTTCGACCCTTTCTGCACAATCTTCAGGATAAGCCCACTCTTCAGCGTGAAGCCACCAGCACCGCCGACACTTGCGAGCCTATAAAGCTTGGCTTAAAAACACACATACCTGTTGCACCAGCATGCATGGTGTTATGCATATATAAGTTGCACCATTGTATAGGACACACCAGAGAAAGCTCTGGCAAAAGACGCAAATTATACACTAGAAAATGCAGTAGATCTTCTATGCTATATAACAGTTAATAGCAAACCTTTCAATGAAACTGAAGCTTGCACTGGTGTTAATGTAACAAGAACAGAGGGATGTAAGCAGAACATTGCTGCGCACGTTTTTTCCATCATTTCCCACACCCAACAAAGGGTGCCGACATTACTCACCTCAACTAAGCCAGACTCGAGCAGCCCTTTGAGCACATCATGCACATGTGGAAAGTCCGGCTGTCCCAGACACAGCAGGCCCAAGGTGCGAGCTGCTTCCTCCCGACACTGGAATTGGGCACGGCTTGTTGCTTTCAGACTTTTCCATGTCCTCAGAACAAAGGATGATGAATGCCATCACACTTTTTGGTGTATTTGTTCACACAACAAACTATTTTCATCTTGCTTTGTATAAGAATTTGATCCACTAGAGTGTCTGCTTGTGCTGCAATTGTTCAATGCCTTCACTTTATTTTTGTGCTCGACAGAGCTTCTTGTGACTGATCGCAAATGGATTGTTTGTTTCTGTACAAGACAATCCACTCTGCCACTGTTACAGACCCTGTCAAGCCACCGTTGGACTTTCATGCCTGTGCCCTCACCACATCTGCACTGTGCATTGCTATGCTGAAAAAAAGTTGAAATAAAGTTGGAAGCTGTCTCTCTTTCTTGCACACAACTGGGACGACCTTAATCCTATCTAAATGCATGGCACTGAAGAAATTCCTTTGCTCAGTATCCACTGAAATGATCTTGATAAGGTTTGCTGCACTTAAAAAGAAAAAAAAAATGAGTTAGGAGACTGTTGCAGGAATATTTTTGATTGAGGAACTGAATTTTTATTTTTTATTTTTGATTGATGGAACTGAATATAGTGCACTGTTTGAAGTTGACAGCGATCAGGAAGATAGCGACGAGGCTGGCAGCAATGATGACATAGAATGAGCTCGGCATGTTCATACTCAATAAATGCTGTTCTCATTTCGTGAACGCTGTACTCCCTTTTTTGTTGGGCCTACATTCGGACTTTCGGGAGTCGGCTTAGAATCGGGGTAGGCCTAGATTCGAGTAGATATGGTAACACTTGAAAGAGCGTAAGTTTGGGCGAGTTGGTATTCCATGTCTTATACTTTTTTGCGCACGAAAAGGGACGAGGAAAACGCTGTGTCTGCGTCGTCCATCTGTGCCTCGTCCCTTTTTCTGCGCTAAAAAGTACAGTGTAGACCGCTTATAACGTAAGTCGCCGGAGTTGCGAATATCCGCACTATACGCGGTACCGCACTATAACCAAAGCAACAATTTTCAAGGCCCGCACGCATGCAAAACATGTGCACCGAGCCGCCATGCGTATGCGACAGTCGAGGAATGCGGCTAGAACGTTTGCATTCAATTTACAGTTGAATCTCGTTAATTCGAAATAATTCACGCAGCGGCGCCTCCGACCGGCATTGCGCCGGCACCGCCATAGAATAAAAGCATAGGGGACCCCTCAATGTCGCGCGCGAACAAAAAAAAAAAGAAAGAAAGAAAGAAAAATGTAGCGGAACTTTCACCCTCTCTGTAATGGCAAGGTCGCCGATTCTGCGTTGCGCCGGAACATGCGTGTACGTGCCGACGTCTCAGCCACGCGTAGAAAACGGCAATGAACCCTTCTTTCTCCTTTATGCTTCCTCTACTTTCTAGTCACGTGCTCACCTTGCACGCTGTGGCTACGGCGCAGAGGGAAGCAGCGGCGCTGTCCCAGGCCGGCCAACAAAACTGCCCACGCCGGCAAACGCCCGCTTCCCGATAATGGCAGACAACGAAACTTCGGGAAGCTGGCGCCTGCACGGCGGCAGGCGCACACGGTAACAGTCGAAAGTGAGGGAGCTACGAAAGAGGGCGAGGGGAGCCACCGAAGCGGCGGAGTTACCGAGGTGAAATCCGCTTCCCCTGCCACCCTCCTCCCTCACATTCCACGGTCTCCGCGTGCGCCCTTCGCTGTGCCTTGCCGGCGCTGCCCGCTCCCTGAAGTTTTGTTTACTGCCAATATCGTGAAGCGAGCGTTGGCCGACGTTGGCAGTTTCGTGGTCCTCGCTCGCTAAGCGCGCCGTGATATTTCACGACACGCACTTAAGATTCTGGTTTCAGCCTCACTGGCTGTTCGTTCGCACCACGTGCCCTTCTCCTCCACTTCGTCTCTCTTCCTCGAGCACTCCTTGGGGCGCCCGTTTGAGGGGAGCGTTCGCCGTCTCCGCTGACTTCTGTACTCCCAGGCAGCCGCACTGTAACCGGTATTTCCTTTCCCGCAACTGCACTATAAGCGATACGTGTATACATGGAGTGCTATGGGAAAATTAACGGGAGTCTGAAAAGACCGCACTATATCCGGTCCTGCACTATAAGCGGTTACGTTATAAGTGGTCTATACTGTATAAGACATGGTAACGCTTGCCCCAAGTTATTGTCATGCGAATGTTGTGCTGCACATTAAATTGTTCACAATAATCAGGTCTTATCCGACGATACTGCTAAGGCATCTTGTTTTAAAGATTTTTTCCATTCTGTATTTTTACCCAAACCAAGCTTCGAGAAATTACGTGTGAGGTATGAGCCATTAATGCCACCTGTCAAACTCAGTGTGACTGGTATTGAATCATTGCAAAAAAGTATAGATGAAACCAAGGCCCTGGTCCAGATGGTATTTGTCCCTGCAATATTGAAGCGCTGTGCCTGGCCAATCGCGTCCTACCTTTATCTAATGTATACTGTGGGGATGCGCGACGTTCACGCGTCCCCTGATGTTGTTTTCCCCGCATGGCTCCCATCTCCCGTAATCCGGCTTCTCCGCATAGCTAAGCGCCGGCGGCCGGCGGCGTGGATGTTACGAGAGAGGGCGCAAGGGTTGCGCTGCTAACGCCACCTGACGGTGGGGGTTACGCGGGCTCAAAAGGGAGAAGGCTGTTCCTCTTGGAAGTGGGGTCTGTGAGCGATGCGGACATTTTGCGCTTGCGCCGATCCACGCTTTACGAGACCGTCTCACGAGGCTAGGACCAGGGCACCGGTATGGACAAACTCGGATCGTTCGAACACGCCACCGTTCGCGTGACCGTACACGGGAACGATTAGACGATGGTGTCACAGCATGGGGTGAACATATTCACTCGCTATCCGGTCGCGGTGAGTCGGACTTCCTTGATTTGCCGCGCGCCCATGTGAATGTTCTATGGGTAGTAATTCGGCTAGCGTGTATTAGTGTATGAAAGGTGCAATAAATGCCCTTTTGATTGTTTACGCTGCTGTGCTGTCGTTCCTTTGTCCCAAGAGCACGTGTGAGACCCCCACATCCCACGTTGGGTGCCAGATGTGGAGGTCTCACACGTGCTCTCGAAAAACGTATCATCCCAAAAACGTATCATTCCAAAAAACATATCACCAGAATCGTATAAACGAGGTTCCACTGTAGCTGCTTGCTGGTGTCATGTTCTTCACTAATTCCATGAATGCACCAACCCTTGGCAGCCTGTATCTTATCGTGATTCCTAATTTAATTAATTTTCTCTAACTGTGCAAGGCACTTTTCAAGATCCACATCAGAATGTACATGGACACCACTAGCTCTGTGTAAAGCTTCAGCCTAATGCTTTTATTTGTATGTTTACATCGATCAATTACAATTCCCAAATACACAACCATGTGTTATGGGGCTGTTTTCTAGGTAATTAAGGCAACCTTGGCAATTCCTTCCGCTTATTCTCCTTATTACAGTGCATTTCTGATGTAGTACCCAACATTTGTAAACATGGTACACTGTCTCTGTGCAATTTCCCAGCCCACTGCCTCGTCTGAATGAATGCATTCACACCCATGGGGATGCGACAGGGTGCATCTCATGCTGACTGCCCACACTGTGGATGTAACACAGACACACAGCCTCCCACCTTGGCAGGTGCCTTGGCATTGTGCAGCAGGGAGGTCAGGGCATGCACCAGTGCACCGAGTGTGGCTGGCGGCCCACTTTGCACCTGACCTGGGGGCAAGGGCAGTGCTAGTGCAGCACCCAGCTGTCCCAGGGCCACACACGAGGGCAGCACCAGTGGCCACGAGCTCGTGCTCTGGGCTTGCACTGCATGATACGAATGAGAACAACATAAAGAGGGGCAGTAGCTGCTCAGTTGAAACTTAAACCTGCAGCACTGACACGATAATGACAGGATAGAACTTTGAGGTCTCTGGGTTTGTGCTTGCTGAAAAAGAGAACAGCAAAGCCTGAGAGAAACCAAGCTTCACCAGTAAACATAACAGCAAGCAGTGATTGGCCTACGGTGACCCAATATTACTTCTCTTATCTCCTCTCATATCGGACTAATTCGTAAAATTTTGCAGTAAGCCCCTCCCTACACGGCACTTTACTGCTTTCAGTGCATAACCAAAATTTCCAGTTCGGATTGGAAAAGGACCTTTTTAAACAAATGAGTGAAACAGTGCTTTGCAGATGCAATGAGAAATGATGGTCAACAATAAAGACTGAAATAAACGATATAATCTAATACAGTCAAACCTCAATATTGTTGACCACATATATAACAAAGTGGATCTAAAATTTTGTTTCGCTTTATTTCAGTGGAGTATTATTTAGCTATAACGAAACTGAAAATGTGAGATCCGACACGATATCATTATTGCGAAGCACGGTTTTGTTTGCACGTGGCTCAAAATACGTATTCTGTCACCAAAAATGTCAAACACAATCACTGACCAACTTTTCAGACGCATGTTTCTTTGAACCTGCGTGCTTTATTCAGGCTTCCCTGCTTGCTCTAGAGGCAATGTATAATGTCCACCGATATTTTGAACATCACACATTGTGCCAATTTATTATATAAACATAATCTGCACGCACAATGTTGCAAATATGGCGGCCATAAACAAAATTGTCACCATGGTGGCACAGCACCAAAACACAACTTTGGTTGCAGGCTCCCGACAAAGCGACATAGGCCTAGTGGCAGTACAGCTGTGGTGAAATTTTGTCAATGACCAGTCGAGTTTTTGGCAAAAAGTTGTCCCATGAAGCTCTTCGTCAACCGCAGACCTCAGCGGCAATCAAGCACAAGATCACACACAATAACTATACTGAGTGCCACAGTACAAGAATGACTACACCTTGATTCGGGCAAGTTGGTTCTTCTCGACAGTGTTCATAAAACAGCACTAATGACGAGGAAGAAAAAACGCATCAGTACCCATCCTGTCGTATGTGTTTTTGTCTTCGTCCTTTGTGCTGTTTTATGCACCATGTCAGAGTCGGGGTTGGCATGCAGCCGTCTGTGTCTGAAAAATCGGTTGGCAACTGTATGACTGTACTCGGCAAGAGTAACTTGAAATGGCACATTCTGGACGCAGGTGAGTAGTTTGGCCAGTGCTTCGGCTCGGTTTGGATCACAGCTGGCAAGCCAACATGACAATCCCGTGTGATCCCGCCAATCACATGGTTGTGTATTAGCGACGATTCAAAGCACATGTAATTTTTTTAATTGTTCCTGTGCCACAAATACAGAAGCTGGTAACGTAACATAAAAAAATGTACAGAATAACTCTTGCTGGCTTGTCGGAGGCATCATGCTTATGTTTCTTTCACAAGAACCTACCCGACTGACATTTTTTTTTTGGCTGATGGTAGTGTGTATATTTATAACGAATATTGAATACAGTCAAACCTGTTTATAATGAATTCGATAGTTCAGCAAGAAGTGCTCGTTGTATCAGTAATTCCTTATACGTGGACTCGCCCTTCAAAACATGCAAAAATTAACGACACTGTAGCTGGCACCTGCAGCGACGATTCAACACGACTTTGGTCTAGAAATAGGATTTTCAGTATCTTCGTGTTTGTTCCTGGCTTTTCAGCACCTAACTGCAAGTTTACATTGAAAACGTCATCTAAATAGTGAAATGTGGCATTGTAGCCCCTTCGAAACGGTGCCCGGCCTGTTCCGATCACCTGCAATTTTGACACAACGACCGCATCTAGCCGCCATTTGTTCTTCGAGAGCTTGTGACATATTTCACTATCAGCAGGACATGAGTGGATTCTGCATACTGCCACGTAGCCTGCATTCACGTACCACGCAGATCGCTTTTAATACCAAAAGCGTCCATCAGAACATGCGGAGTGCAGCTTTCTACAAGCCTGGGTGCACACGAGCCCCCACCGAGAAGCTGCCCCACCAATGGGAAACGACAGCGTGTGGCTTCATCAAGGGAGGGCGCGAACGGCGTTCGAGGACAGTGGCCAGCAACAGAGAACGTTTTCGACAACTTTCGCTGCGCAGGCAACAGAGTGATCCTCTTTAGCTGTAGGCACAAGTTAGTTTATTTTTATAAACCTGTGTTGCTGAAGTCGCTACAATACGAGAACGAAGCATTCAGTTGGCTGGAAGCAGAAACTACTTACTGGAGCATGCCAGCATTCTGCAAAGATTTTGCTGTTACGACTGCAGCATAGGCCATATGCGCACCGAGAGCTACGAAGCTACATTTATTTTATGTCGCTTAGGCCGAAAAAGTGCGAAGTTCGAAAGGTAGAATGCCATCACAAACTGTTATCAGCAACAATGTGATCGAAGCGTTGACGAACCGTAACCGCTGACTCTTTGTAACTTTGCGTGGCAGTGGTGCGCCATGCCGCATTCACGCCAAATCCGGCTGCATGAATATCAATAGCAACGCTTGACCAGCCATTGGTTAGCATACATAGCATAGTGCAAGCGGTGTCGCACGGAGAACTACGCAAAAAAGAGAGCACTGCCATCGTAGCTTCCGAGATTGCATGCGGTGCCACCAAGGTGCCGCAAACTCTACACTAGTGTGCCACTGTCACGGTCGAGATCGGAGGCCATGGCCACCGTACATTGTACTGCTTCACCCTGTATCATGCTGGAGACATGCCTTGGCAGCACAGTCACCCTAGCATAGTTGAAACCCGTGCATGGCACACACTCATCTCGGCGGTCAAATTTTTGTTGCGGTTGGACAGGAGTGGGGAGCGGTGGGGGGTGCACTGCTGTGCGGAGTTTGGTCGCGCTTCCGTGCTTCAGAATTTTATGTGCACCCTCGTTTTAGAGTGACTGGTATTGAAGTGTTCGTCATAACAGTACGGTGGCGTTGAAAATTTTTGTAATATCTGGACGCAGTTTCAATAGGCAAGGTCGTAAAATCATAAATGCTGTGAAAAGTCATCCTCAGGTTGTACAACTACAAAGAAAAAAATTGAATTTACAAATAGTGCAGAAAACAAAAGGCAGTGCGACATCAGGATCTGATCATTTTTCAAAGAAGACACGAATAAATTGTAAACTGCAACGGAGCTCGCCCAAACAAGAAAAGGACAAGGGCTGCCGTGTACACCTGTATTCTGACATCTACAGATGAGAGTGTGGCAGTCCCATTGCCATCAACTCCAAGGAATGCTAGGCACAGAGAATTGTGACAGCTTGAAAATGGTGTGGCTGCAATCCTGGGAGCATCCTTTTCAAATACTACATTTGACCGCAAAGCCCAACCATGAGCCACAAGGGCTCCTGCAGTGGATGGTGCCCATGTAATTTCCTCCAACTACTGGGGGCGTTTCCAGGCATGTGCTGCAAATGTCTCTGGAAATGACATCTGTGATCCGAGCCCTATAGGCTAGCCTGCGACCTCGCGCTCCGCAAGAACTGGGGCGCGATCTTGTACGCATTCCAAAGTGGAACGAAGGCGGTCCGTTCTTTACGTCACAAACTAGGCGGTCCGCAATATTCGCGAGAACGAGAGGAAGCAAACAGCCAAGGAGCGAAGTGGAAGCCTGCGTCACGCTTTTGATGTCTTCTTGGGGACTGTACAAAATATTTAGAAGCGTTTCTAATGTTGAGAAATATTTTACTATTATGACTGAGTAGCAAAATGTGTTGGTGTTGCTTTTCAAAGATTTAATTTGGAATGCGGAACAACTGAAACAAATTATTACGGTTAATGTCTTGAAATGGCGCTAGGTGGTGTCGCAGTTTTGTGAAACGTTTAGTGGTGGCGTTAGCCACTACCCCGTTTCAAGCAATGCTTTTATGCATGTCTTCACCACTATTGAAATTCACACGGCGCGACTTTTGAAGCGGTTGGTTCAGTCGAGCAGTTGCGTGCGGAAAGCCATGGCGGAAAACGTGTCGGCTTCTGCACTGATTAAGGGCCAGCGAGAGACGGTGCTTGCTTTTATGAAGCAGCATCCCCAGCTGGCTTTAAGATCCAGCGAGCTGGAGCCGGGCATCACACTTGTCGACCAGCGATGGCTGTGGCAGCAGCTGGCCGACGCGCCATGCCTATGTGCTCCTCGCGACCAACGCTCGAAACTTCCGGTGCCAAAGAATCGCAGTGCGCACAACACCTTCCTTTCTGTGGAAATGCCACTGGCTCGCCGGCATCCAATGATAGGGTCAAGCTCGTCGCACAAGCTACGCACTGTTCGTTTGGACAGACGAAAATGCTGCCGGAACTCTTCTTCAGTCAACTCTTCAAATGCATCATCTACCTCGGGTCATCGTCTCTGCGCGATTGCAGCAGCCGCACAGGCGACACGAAAAGGCACGGCAGAGAAAGCAAACGCCATTTTCTCCAACTGTTGGGATTCCCGATTTGGATTGAACCGGATACGAAAGAGGCTAACTGTCCCAAGCGCTTATGTTTTAATCCAATCGAAGCCGTCTGGTAGCCGTTCTAATTCGTTCTATCGAAACGGACGGACTCGGCAACCGTTGCGTTGCGTTCGTCCGTTAGCAGACGGCGCGGAATGATTGACAGCAGCAAGACGTCACGGCCCACGTCACAATTGACGTCATGGCGTTCGTCACGGCTCACATTGACAAATCGTGTGCGGCTCGGTGGAACAGACCGCCTCCGTTTTATTTTGGAACGCGTACAAAATCGCACCCCTGATGCACCGCAGAGACTGGGTCGTGCTTTTCCTGGGGCAAGCCGAAAGCAGGCCAGCCACAGCCCGGCCAAGCAGATGCCACTCACAAAACGTGTCGGCCAGCAGAGTGACAGCCTCGACAGCTCCCTCGAGGCCCAGGCCTGCCCGGTAGCGACGGCAGAGGGTGTGCGCCACCACCAGCAGTGACGACTGCTTCACCTCCGATGGACCCTGCATTGAAACGTACCACCAGGTGGGACGAGTGTGTTTACTCTGTACAAAGCTGTACTGGCACAGAAAGGAAGAGTTTACAAAATGGTGCCTCTGTTGCCATGGGTACGGTTATGCAGTGCACCCCATGCTGACTGACAGTAAGACAGGGGGCGTGCTTGAACAGTAATCTCACATGGACACACAAATGTTTCTTACAGCCTGTCAGACAATGCAGACATCCAAATAGCTGCTGCACCATCAATGGGGCTGTGAAGAAACCAACTCTGATGGCTCTGCTGAACATTTACAACCTTTGAACGAGGGGTGTAGGTAGGTGATGTAGCAACCATAAAAACACATGGGGTCAAGTTAGTAACACTTTATCGCAAAGTGATAATGGTTTGTTTTATCCCTTCATTTGAAATTACTGGTTTGCTACAACGCGCTGGTTTCTATACAAATCTTATAGGAAATTATGATCATTCCGTTACATCAATTAGTTTACTGTTTTCATAATAACAAGGTTTGACAGTAATTACTCCTATTTGCATCAAACCAGAAAATAACATTATATGAAATCAGGAGCTTGATGGAAATCCAGAATTGTTGGGAGGAGACATCGTAAGTAGTTGAAAGTTGGACACCGACCATAAAAATGAGAAATAAAAAGATGTTTTGGCTCCCAAGCCGGAGCCAAAATGCCTTTTAGTGCGACAGCAATTACAGTGTAGACCGCTTATAACGTAAGTCGCCGGAGTCGCGAATATCCGCACTATAAGCGGTACCGCACTATAACCAAAGCAACAATTTTCAAGGCCCGCACATATGCAAAACGTGCACCGAGCCGCCACGCGTATGCGACAGTCGAGAAATGCGGCTAGAACGTTTGCATTCAATTTACAGTCGAATCTCATTAATTCGAACCAAATCACACGGTGGCACCTCCGACCGGCATTGCGCCGGCACCGCCATAGAGTAAAAGCTTAGAAGAGACCCCTCAATGTCGCGCGCGAACAAAACAAAAAAATAAAAAAGAACGAAAAAAATGCGCCGGAAATTTCACCCACTCTCAAATGGCACGGTCACCAATTCTGCATTGTGCCGGAACATGCGTGTACGTGCCGACGTCTCAGCCACGCTGCCGTAGCCACGCATAGAAAATGGCAGTGAACCCTTCTTTCTCCTTTATGCTTCCTCTACTTTCTAGTCACGTGTTGACCTTGCACGCTGTGGTTATGACGCAAAGGGAAGCAGCGGCGCTGTCCCAGGCCGGGTAACGCCCGCTTCCCGATAACGGCAGAAAACGAAACTTCGGTGAGCGGGCGCCGGGCCGGCTGTAGCGGCGGTGCCTGTAGCGGCGGCGCCTGCACGGCGGCGGGCGCGCACGGTGACAGTCGAAAGTGAGGGAGGTACGAGGGAGGGCGAGGGGAGCCACCGAAGCGGCGCAGTTGCCGAGGCGAAATCCGCTTCCCTGCCGCCCTCCTCCTTCACATTCCACGGTCTCTGCGTGCACCCTTCCTCGTGCCGTGCCGGCGCCGACCACTTCCTGAAGTTTCATTTACCGATGTTATCGTGAAGCGAGCATTGTCCGGCCTTGGCAGTTTCGTGGCGCTGGCTCGCTATGCGCGCCGTGGTATTTCACGACTTGCACTCAAGATTCTGGCTTCAGCCTCACTGGCTGTTCGTTCGCACCACGTGCCCTTCTCCTCCACTTCGTCTCTCTTTCTTCCTCGAGCACTCCTTAGGGCGCCCGTTTGAGGGGAGCGTTCGCCGCCTCCGCTGACTTCCGTACTCCCAGGCAGCCGCACTGTAACCGGTATTTCGTTTTCCGCAACTGCACTATAAGCGATACGTGTATACATGTAGTGCTATGGGAAAATTAACGGGAGTCTGAAAAGACCGCACTATATCCGGTCCTGCACTATAAGCAGTTACGTTATAAGTGGTCTATACTGTATATAGACACTTTAGGCAAATTTCTGCCGTCATTGTCGCCATCGTTGTCGCCGTCACCGTGAGGTTCCATATAAAGTCCACGAGCGATAAAATCGTCGCCGCGCGCCATACGCTGTATGTGCGAGTGAAAGCATGCGACGGTAAGCCGGCAATCGTGGCTCGCGCACACAAGGGCGGGAAGCACGCAGTATTCTAGTCACGCACAACGCTCCTAAGGGAGGGCAGAGAGGTGGAGGGGCCGAGCTTTACTGCGGCCACGTGCTCCCGCCGGGCCGGGAGGCTCCGGCGGGGCGGGCTCTGCACCGTCAGCGCCCGCCGCGTGGCTGTATCTTGAAAGACATCTACGGCAAGGGCCGAGTCCACCCTCCCTGTGTTGTCGTGGCTAAGATCACATTGATACGAGCACCGGCACGAAGCTCAATTCGCTCGCTGCTGCTGCTGCACTGACTCACTCCAGCGCTTTGACAGCGAGTTCCCGCGGTAATCGAGTCAGATGCTTTCACATTTGCTTGTGCAAGCGCGACACCATGCTTGTTAATTTCATTAAGTGTGCCTATGTTTACAAGTTTATACAGCCGATAAAACTACTATCCTTAGTTTGTATAACCATTCACTAATTTGCTATCGCAATCGATGCTTCGCCTTTCGGGCAAAACTGCGACGGTTTATTTCAAATTTTTATTGTCGGTGTCCAACTTTTAACTACTCAGAAAATATTGTCATATTTATATGAGCCTTACCGAAAAAACATACCACATATGTTAACCAAGCATCTACAGCATACGTTCCGTAGGGATATTTGCTGCAACCGGTGTCCGAGGTACTATGGTCGGCTGTTTCCTCTCATACAATTTTCCCAAATTCATCATCAGCCGGTGGTAGTTAAATTACTATGTTCCTCCTTGTCCCCACCAAAAGCAAAAGGAGCACAGCCAGTGGTGGAGGTGTGCAGACGACGGCAAGCTGGTGAAAGGAGTCCCAGTCTTGGATCACCCGTTTCCCCAAGTGAAATTGACCATGATGATTGGCCACTTAAGATGAGTTCCTTTTTTTGGGGAAATTCACTGAAATGAGGATCTTTTCTCAGTCTGGCTTGACTCACAAAAAAAGGAAGGCGAGCTGTGACCCTGCACTGAACAGGGCCGCTATTTTGTAGCAATGCCTTTAATGTCATAATGCCTTTTCGCGCTTATTGCGCTTTGTAAGTGGTCAGAGCGACGGTCGGCTCACGATATGAACGTTGATAACGCGAGCGGACCGTCGCTCTGACCACTGACAAAGCGCGAAAAGGCATTATGACATTAAAGTCATCGCTACAAAATACCGGCCCAGGAGCGATAAAAGTGTAATGGAAGGTGGTCCCTCAGAGCAGTGGTGGTAACATGGTCAAAAAGTTAATCAGTTTAGCAGGCTTTAAACCTTAACGACCACTTTGCCTTTATGGAGTCTTGGTGACGTTTTGGCAATATTGTTACGAAATATATTTCCAAAATATTTACAAAGACTGTAGTGGCTGACAAGATGGTAGTTAGCTCGCGAACTTCTTCGTCAGCCTGTCAAATGACCCCCGGAGGCTGAAGCCCCGACCTGGTGCTGGTTAAGAGGCAATAAACAGATACGGCTTCAGACGTGCGATGTGCACTACGTCTTAAGGAGGCTGAGCCACGATGGGGTCAAGAGGGATGATTTCATATGTGACATCGGTTACTTGATGCAAGATGCAGTAAGGGCCAGAGTAGCATGAACTTCTCCAAGAGGCTAAAGCATGGCAATGTTGACCAAAGGAGAACCAGGGCGCCTGGTGTGTAGTGGGCATCACAATGGCGGCTGTCATATAAGCACCGCTGATTTTCCTGCAAATGCACAAGTCAACGTCGGGCAAGATGGCACGCCTCTTGTGCCTTGGGTTGTGGGAATCCTCGGGTCCCATGACCGCCGCACGCGCCGCGAACATCACGTCAGACGCATGCGCGCCAGGGAGAGTTGGGAGAGGGGAAACTTTCCTTCCGCGGGTGGCGCACGGGAATCGCAAATGCTATCAGCGCCACCAGGTGGGTCACGTGAGATCCCGCTGACATCGCCCGAGTCTCTTTGGTCCTCAGCAAGCGGCGATGGCGGAAGTCTCCGCCGCCGCTCACGTATTCTCGCACGTGGTTAGTCAACCACGTTCTTGCCGCGGCAAACGCCGCAGCCCCCCCCGTATTCCCCAGTTGGTAAGTCGGAAGCCCTTCTTTACCTAGTGTATTATTCTCTTCTGTCAACTATAGCAAGCTAGCCTGCTCGAAGTGTTAGTTGCAGTCGTAATAAATGCTGTCTGAGTGTACACGTGGTTGTCGTCTATTGTTTCCTTGAGCTTGTACCGGACCGCGGTTGATGCTCAGGCATGGGCCAACCGCGGGGCTCGGTGTGTTGAGGCAGGGAGCCGTGGGCATAATCCCCCCCATATCCCGGCAGGGTATGGCTTTACGGGCATACTTCGATGTGAAATTCAGACTACCAGGCAGAACGGTATCGAAAGGTAGCATAGGATCACAGCCAAACAAGAGGAAGAAGGCAGAGAAACCTGCGGTATCATGGCGAGAAGAATTATGGGCAAAGGTTACGAACGGTAATGCAACGTCCCAGTCGCCATGGTCATCGGAGACATACATGGACAGAATGTCAGTGCAGGTTCGGTTGAGACGCTCGGTTAGACCATTCATTTATGGTTGGTAAGCAGTAGCAAGTTTGTGTTTAGTCGTGCACGAGTGTAGAATATCATTAACAACTTTAGAAAGAAAGTAGCGGCGTCGGTCGGTAAGGAGCTGTCAAGGGGCACCGTGGTGAAGGTTGACATTTTCTAGTAGAAAATCGGCGACATTGGTTGCACAGCTTGTCGGAAGAGCCCGTGTGATTGCGTATCGGGTGGCGTAGTCTGTTGCTACAGCAATCCACTTGTTTCCCGAAACAGATGTAGGATAAGGGCCTAAAAGATGAATGCCTACACGAAAGAATGCTTCTGATGGCACATCAAGTGGTTGAAGGCCACCAGTAGGGAGTGTGGTCGGCGTTTTTCATTGTTGACAAAGGTCACACCCAGCGATATAATGGCAGACGTCATGGTAAAGACCAGGCCAAAAGAAGCCCCGACGAATGTGGTCATAATATAAATACAGTGGAACCCCGTTGATACGACCTTCGCGGGAACCAGAAAATAAAATGTATCATCCAAAATTGGTATCATCCAAAGCAGGCCCCAAAACGTAGGAAAACAGGCTTACTTGGTGACAAACTCGCTAGCGCAGCTTCCTGTGGAGTCGAGTAATACTGCTCCGCATAAAACGCGTGTTATGCGGAGCAGCATCACAATATCGCACGAGCCGCAGCCCAACACTTATTGAGCAACTTTATAACAGCTCGTGAGTTTTCGCTGAACTTTCTTTTTTCAAAGTCCGTAAACAAGTTATTTTGACAGTATTTAAGTTCCTTGACATAGCTACGCAGGTCGCGGCACCACGAGGCCAAGAATTCCAAAACAAAGGAACATCATAGAGAGCGTGACACAAGGAGGGATACGACTGGCGGACAAGGGCAGGCGGTTTATTTCAGCCATGTGACCGCACGAAAATCTCGCGTGAAAAACCGAAAAAAAAAAAAAAAAAGAGCAAAAGTTGACACCAGCAGACGATACTACGAGTGCGAAAATAGCTGTCGGGCGGGTCCGCATGACACCAGTTTCCCGCGCCATGGCCAGTCTGGAGGGGCGCGCCGCATGCACTCCCTTCCTTCTTTAAAGAGCGAGTGCGCGCCTCCAGACCGGCCGTGCTCGCGCATGATCAGCGAAGGGGGCAGCTCTCATTGGTCTACTTCACTCGCGGCTCGTCAGCTGCCGGGGCGAGCGGCAATTTAGCTCGGTCCAGGACCGATCCCTCCCACGGCATGAAACACCTGCTTCGCGGTAGCTTTAGTGGCACGCGTTTCGCCGCCGCCGGCACGCAGTGCGCGTTTTTCCATTAGTGTTGCCGGTCCTTAACACGTTGTTCGTGGGTCATTGGAATGTAATTTAATCTAGTACACTTGAATATAAAGCTACGAGTTTCAGAAGTACGAGTTTGCAGTCCTATCATCCAACTTCAGGTGAAACTGCAATCGTATCAACCGCATGAAAATACACTGCTCCTATATTGGCCGGGAAACGAAAAAAAAAAACAAAAAAACGTGTCATCCCGAAAAACATACTATGCAGAATCGTATCAACAAGGTTCCACTGTAGTCAGTATATTGCCCTGATAAAATTCCTGAATTAACTTTGGCTGAGTACAGTGGCCAATGAATTTTTGTTACATAGAAGGGGCTGTAATATTTCATGACGTGTCGACAATATCTTCTCATTGGCAGTTTGAAGTGAAGCCTGCAGAGCTTTCGTGTTCACTTCGCTGCTTCAGGCAATACTATCACCAGCAGTGAGAAGACGCTATCAGCGGATCACTGTCCAAACAGTCCGACGAATGCAGCATGGAAACCCACCGGACACCAGAAAAAAACAGCCTGAAATTGCATGAAGGCAAGGTCACAGGTGAAAATCTGTTGTTTACAACTTCCTTATTTGTTGGAAATTCACAACACTGTGCACACATGTCTTGTCCAATAAATTGCACGAAATCCGGTACGGTGTCCAAAATTTCTGTAGCCTTTATGCATTGTTTTTAGGATTGGTTCTAAGACCATTGCAAAGCAAAGTTTTAGACAACTACATGAAGGTTCGTAATTTTATCAGTTGTGTAAATTGCAGTAAACATTCACTTACTAATTAAGTTAACAAGCCTGGTGTCACCACACACAGAGACAATCACGAACAGATCTCACTCGATGACCACAAACACTCACTTTCCCAACGCTGGCATGAAGAGCACAGGCAGAGAGGAGCAGACGCTTCGTCTGTTTCTCGTTTCAACAGGTCTCCAAAACTCAAGATTACGCAACCTCCAGCACTAAACACAGCACAGGAAGATGGCACACATGAACCTACCAGCTATCTCAGTTTACTCAGCCTTTGTAGTCGCCTCAGGTTACCTCCAAGATAGGCGTGCGGGCTGCGTATGCACCATGCGCTGCATGGGCCAGGGTAGAGGAGGAGACTTGCCTGCCCCCTCCTCCTCCTTATGCGCATCAAGCGACCATTTCTCTCGGCTCACCCTCACACCCACAGAGGGAACTCGTTGCACTTGCACTTTACATGGTACACGACAGTGGTGAGATGGTCTTCCATTTCGTACCGCTACTCACGTTCATCACTGCTACTGCCACGTGAGGCAACTGGCCACCACAAAAGCACCAAATCAGGTACTGATGCAACACATGCTTGGAATACAGAACTATACGCAGTGTAAAATGTGTCGACACAAAAAATCGATACGCTGCGCTGACACTGCACTTTCTAGTTAGGTCTATGAAATCAGGCGGCACGTGCCGCAACATTTCGGAGGCCATTACCAGCTAAGGCACTGCTCCACTTTGGCGATCGCTCTCCATCACGCGGCATGTGATTTTACAGGGACGTTCGCAAGTAACTGCATGTAATTTAACCATTTGACCATCTGCATCAGTTTCCATTTATAGACTGCATTCCTTCACGGCAGCAGTGAAATTTCATTATATTGAAAAAGCATACAAAAACACTTCTTTATATTGAGCTTCAATATAGTAGTACATGGTGTTCTACGGACAATAGATTATAAAAATACTTCATTATATTGAGAATTTCGTTATATCAAGTTCATTACATCAAGGTTTAACTGTATATTGGCCTCAATTTGTTTTGCTGCTGCTTCTAAAAAGTTTTTTAGTGAGCCATGTGCGTAGGTAAAAGGTACTTTTGTAGGCAAAGCATAATATTGACATCTTATAAGTTTTGGAAATTTGAGATTGTTTTTTCATACCATAATTTGACCACTGACTCGCCACCCCATAAAATAATTTAATCCTTCAACCGCCAATGGTTTTCACCAAATGCAACACCCAACGTCAGTTTTGTTTACTGCAGATATAAAATTTCAGGGTGACGTTATATCAAAAAAATTCACATCGATCTTTTTAGTGACTATAAACTGACAAAAAATATTTTTTGCGGGTAAACATGCTTTGATTATTCATGAATACAGATGAGCTTGCATAAATACTTGAGAGTAAAAAGTAGATACACTGGAAAAGATATATTCTGATTCGGCACTTGGGCAGTAGTCTGCATTGAAAGAATCGTTACTCAACTCGCTTGCAGAAGAGCAACTGGCGCGCAAGTCAATAGCATAATCGAACGGTGTATGTGAGTGCACGCAAAAAACTCGATGGTTGCGCACCCATCAGAAAAACCAAACTAGTCAGAAGCTTGTAGTAATTCTTTGTCCCACCATCAACAAGGGACAATCAGTTATTCACAAGCCCCAAGAAACGCGAGCATGGCAGCATTGTTTGTATATGGCAGCACTGTTTGTATATACCAGAGCCCGCCTGTGAACAGACGTAATCACCCACGTCAGCAATAAACAAGCGAGCATCTAGCAGTGATGCTTTGAGAGATTCGAAACCAGATAGACAGTAGTTTTTTCAAGCGTGACAAATGGAATCAGCCCATGAGACAGAACAAAACTAACTGCCACGCGCCTGCGCATGCGTGACTGCGTGAGCGGTGATTGACGCACCGGCGTAAAGAAACTGCGAAATGAAAACCAGGAGCCGACAGAGCGGAAAAAAAAATTTCTTGTGTCCACACAGGGTAGCAGCACTTGCTGTGCAATAGAGAGTTGAAGAATTGGTGCATTTTTCAAACGTACACACCATGGTGTCATAAATATACTGCATCAACCACTTGCGACTTGTTTGCAGTGTCGTATATTTACGCCTTTGACTCTCAAAGGGTTAAAGCTATAGTTTAAATAATAATAAGGAAGACATCTAGGAACAATTAAACACAAGAGACAAAATTCAGAGTAAGTTAGCACCATTACATAGAGACTTTTCACTAACAATGATGTGTCTTGGGCCATGGCCTAGCGACCTTGTCTAAGATTAGGTTATCAGCACTGCCTCTGAGTAATGAAAACTAATTGGATGCAGCATTCACAAAAACAAAAAATAAATGTACGTACAGATTGACAATGGTGCCAATTCGTGCTTGAAATGGTAAACAGATGAAGAAATATGCAAGCACACTACTTCTTTTCAAGGACTATTTTACTTTATCACACTAAGAGAAAGTTCCGAGTGCGCTTCTGAGATTCGAGCATTTTCTTGATGCAACTGCACCATCCACCATAAGGTAAAAATTCATGCTTTAGGCATGCAAGATTGCCACTCTTCCTCAGACAAGTGGAATGTGCTGTCCACGAACTTGGACTACTGAATTAAATTAACAGTATCAAAGTTGTGGACAGTCAACAGCCAATCCCTAGGTACCCGTCAGTGTCGGCTTGTCACAGCATGAATGTAAGAAAGCCATGCACTGGAAGTAATGGGTGGCGAAATGTTGCAAGTGTGTTGGACGCTCACCTCACTCCTGATGTCTGCACAGAGTGCCTGCAGGTCTGCACGGAAGCTGTCTGGAGGGTGTGAGGCCATCAGCAGGCCCACCAGTTGAGCAGCACACTCCCGCACTGCTTCCCTGCCCGACGACAGCAGGCCCTGCATTTGCACGGCATTGTGGACACACACTTGGACCAAACACCTAGCAAGACACACACTTAACCATAGAGCTTATTGCATCTCCCCATACTCAGCAGCATACTACAGTAGAACCAGTTTATAACAAATTCGACAGTTCCACGAAAAATAGTTGTTACATCAGTAGTTCGTTATATATGAACTCGCCCTTAAGAACGCTCAAAAATTAACCGCACCGAAGCTGCCGTCAGCAGTTACAATTCGGCAGCACCTTCGTAAAACCAGATTTTCGGTGTTAATTTTGTTCTTGGTTCGTTCGCACACCTAGCTGCAAATTACTGTTAGGAACGTCCATATAAAGAACGAAAGCAGCATCGTGTAGCTGTTTCGTAAGAGTGCAGGGTTCCAATCACCTGTCATTCCAAAACTGCAAGTGCAGCGACCATTTCTTATGCGATAGCTTCCGATTTATTTCGCTACCAGCAGGACATGACTGTATTCTGCACAAGAGAGCAAAGCGTTAGAGATGGCCGGAAACGTGAACTTCGGAAACTACTGTGGCATGCCATCATTCTCAGGGGTAGGACTGCCCAAAGTCAATTTGGAGCAATTCTTGGAGCAAGTAAACTTGCGTGTTGGAGCATTTCAGAGCAGACAAAATTTTATTCGGCTTCAAACAGCTTCAAAGCTGTTTGAAGCTGGCCAATCTGAATTTTGGTGTAATAGTGAAACATAGCACACACTTTGAAACCCCGACAAAACACAAAATAAACCATCATGAAGCGCGCTTTGTAGCTACAGCGTACTAGAATATGAGTGAGTGGGTTGAGCGGCGGCAGAGCGCATGCTTTCCTGTAAAGCAAAAAACATCGATGGCACTACGATCAAACTACATACACATGCGCCGACGCTCATGATGATAGCGGAAAATGTTCTGAAATTATGCGGTCCAATCGACGCAGTGACATAATTTCTCGGTCACCATATGTCACCGCAGACCCAGCGAGCTGCAATCAACCCTGGGCTGGTATAACGTAAAACCATTCCAATCTGTATTTATTGCGATAGCAATTATATGGACACTCCAGGTGCATTTCTGCTGTCGCTGTGATGTTCCGTATAAAGTCCAGGGGCGATAACATTGTCGCCGCGCACCATAGCTGTATGTGCGAGTGAAAGCTTGCAAACGTAGACTGGCGATGGCGGCTCAATCTCGCGCACGCAAGGAAGGAAAGCGGGTACGAAGCGTGCCGTCTTCCGGGCACCGGGGGAAGGGGAAGGAGGGGATGCATTCTACTCCGGTGGCTGCTATGTACGGCGTGGGCCATATCTTGAAAGCAATCTGCAATGGGGCCAGAATGCGAGTGTTTATAGTTTTGTGTGCACTGTATTTTCACAGCTTAGTAATCACGTTGAAGCGAGAGGCAGCACGACGGTCAATTCGCTCGCTGCTGTGCCGCACTACCTCACACCAGCATTTTGACTGTGAATTTCTGCAGTCATCGAGCGAGATGTGGTCATGTTTGCTTGTGCATGCGTGACACCATGCTTGTTAATTTAGTTTGTAAGTGAATGTTTACAAGTTTTGTGGGGTCTCACATGTGCTCTTGGGACAAAGGAACAACAACACAGTAGTGCAAACAATCAAAAGGGCATTTATTGCACCTTTCATACACTAATGCACACTAGCCGAATTACAACCAATTGAACATTCACACGGGCGCGCGACAAATCAAGGAAGTCCGACTCACCGCGACCCGTTAGCGAGCGAATACGTTCGCCCCCTGCTATGACACCATCGCCTAGTCGTTCACGTGTACAGTCACGCGAACGGTGGCGCGCTCGAACGATCCGTGTTCGTCCATACCGGTGTCCTGCTCTTAGCCTCACGCGATGGTCGCGCGAAACGGGCCGGCGCACGCGCGAAGCATTCGTGCGTGTTGGTCGCCGATCCCCAGCCAAAGAGAGAGCGCCTCCAACCTTTTTCTCCCAAGTGACCCCGCCGTTCGGTGGCGTTAGCATCGCGACACTAGCGCCATCTCTCACAACGCGCCGCAACCACCGCCGAGCTTAGCCACGCAGAGAAGCCGGACTACAGGAGACATGCGGGGAAAACAACATCAGGGGACGCGTGAGAGTCGCGCATCCCCACAGTTTATACAGCCAATAAAACTACTATCCTTAGTTCGTGTAGCTGTCTACTAATTTGCTACCACAATCGATGCTTTGCCTTTCGGGCGAAACTGCGACGATTTATTCCAAATTCGGTCAAAATTGCGATAGGTCAAAATGGCTCAGGCCTCGCCCATATGGGTATAAAGACCGATTGGAATAGTTTTACGTTATACCGGCCCTGGGGACAGAGACCCTTGCCCGCTGAACCAACTACAGCGCATGCCTCCCTAATATCTAGTTTGCTCGCAGCACCCCCAGACTACTTTTCGTTGTTTTGCGCCTCAGCCAGGCAGCACTGCGCTGCTTGGCCCACTCACCTGTATTCTAGCAAACTCAAAATGCAGCTGCCCTGACCGTTCCGACAGCAGCGAAAACAGCCAGGAGTGGCTGCGCACGTGCCGGCCACTTGTCGGAAGCACTGAAAAGTCCAGTGTTCACATTCCGCGGTGTGAGGAATATGAACGGCTGCACTCTTTTTCAGAGAACGAATCCGCTCGCTGTTCGCTGGAGCACACATGCCGGAGCCATTCTGGCGCAGCGTGGCACAATTTCGATCAATTTTCCGTGTTTGGCACAGTTTGGCGCAGGAATTTGCGTTTGTATCAAAATGGCGCAATTGGTGCAGGAGTCCCACCCCTGAATTCTGGGAAGGCCTCAGGCAGCGCGGTCTCGGCATTACGATTGCGCGTCAGCCACACAAGAGTCATAAAATTACATTAACTATGACACTTCAGGTGAAAAAAATTCTATTTTCGAACGGTACAACATCACCGCAACCATTATCAGGAATCAGCAATGTGTAAACAAAGCACGTGAATATCAACAGGAACACTTGAGTGGCCGTTGATCCCATGGTGGAATGACATAGATGGCCCTTCCAAATCGTTGAAATAGGCGTAATGCACACGGTGCCACACACATAATTGTGCAAAAGCGAAGGTGCCACCGTCGTGGCCTCCGATATCACACCAGCACACGCCCCGTGCCTTGCTGTTTATGCTGTATGCCTCTGCCTTGTAAAGCAAGTAACCTTGTACGCGGCTTCCGAAACTTACGCACAGTGGTCACTCGTTCATCTCGAAGGCGGTATCAATGTTGCGCGAGATGCGTGCTGCCGTGCGGCCTGTTCGGTCAAGCTTCCATGCTTTGGAACTTCGCGTGCGCCCTCTTTTTACCGTGACCAAGTTTGAAGTGTTCGTTGCAACAGTACGGCAATTTAAGAAATGTTTGTTTTATCTGGAAACAGTTTCAATAGGCAGGGCCTGAAAATCGTAAATGCACTGAAATGTGGTCATTATAACAGATAGATTGTTGTATCTGGGATGGTTATAAGTGGATGGTATATTTTAACTGCGCTAACCCACACGGACAAGGACGAGGCAGACAAGACGTGCGCAGTCTGCGCACATCTTCTCTGCCTTGTCCTTGTCCGTGTGGGTTAGCGCAGTTAAAATATACCATGCATGTCAACCAACAAGCCCGACTTGGAGCTCTACTTCAGGGTTATAAGTGGGTTCGACTGTTGTCAGTAGTGCAATAGCCATGCAGTAGTGTTGTCAACAAAATGTATCACACCACACATTACCCAGTGAACTGGCCATCTGCAACATCTATAGAATATATTGACATTAATAGAACCATAGCATATTGAGTTAACATTAGTTCAAATCATGAATGGTTTGTATTTCTTGCGCTTTCAGTACGTCATCAACTATGTTTGGTTGTGAATGCAGCTGGTGTGCTGTAAACCATCTCCAGTGAGTGCTGTTGGGCAAACATGGCCTTCCACTCGTCATTCTGTGCTCATAGTTCAGATATGCGATATCTTCCACGTGATAAATGCTTCATATATTGTGACTGTAACGGACGAAGTGAACATAATACTAAATTACCAAGTGCAATACAGTTAAACCTGGATATAACGAAATTGATAAATTCCCGAAAAACTTTGTTATAAAGAGGATTTCATTATATGCAGGTTTGGCACGAAAATTCGAAAAAGAAATGCTTACGATTCTAACGCGCCCTCGATTGTAATGCGCACCGCACCCGTTTTCGGTGACCAAAAGAGAGGGAAAAAAAATGTCACAGTTTCGCCCTAAGGGCGAAGCAATGAATGCGATAGCAACACAGCAATGTCACACGAAGTAAGGTGAGCGGCTTTGGTAGCAATATGAATTGTATTAAACATGAGCTGATTAAGTAAGCAGGTGTGCTGCGGCGTAAGTAGACCGACATGAAGAGAGACTCGATGACCACGAGAAGGCGCATGTGAAACGGTGGTGTTGATGAGAAGCGCTGCCCGTGGGCAGCGCATGCGAAGGGACACACCTGTAGCGCTGCACTGCCGATCCGGGCAGCATTGCATGTGTAGCGTGCGTTGGAAAATGTGGCCCGACTATTACTAACTGTGGTGTGAGCGCGCACAAACAAACATGAATAGATCACACTGAATGACTGCAGACAACGACTGTCAAAACGCTGGCAGCAAGCGCATATACGCCGCAACGGGGAAGGTACGTGCGGTCTATCGCTTCAACGGAAAGTGAGCGGCGAATGTAAAGGTCAGAGCCGTGTGGAGATAAGAGACGGTGCGAGCGAGCGACGAGCGCGGTTGTTGGCAGAGTAGAAATGCGCCCCCCCCCCCCCCCGCCCCCCTACGCTCCCTCCGGCGCTCGCTTCTCGCTTCCTTGCTTGCGCGTGGAAGATTGAGTGCGTTCGCTCTCCGTGACAGCGTGCGTCCCCGCACGCTTTCGCTCGGGCATACGGCGCGCGGCAAAGATTTTATCTATACGGAACCTCACGGCGACGGCGACGACGACGGCGACGGCGACGGCGACGACGACGGCAGAAATCCGGTGGAAGTGTCCATATAATTGCTATCGCAATAAAATCCTTTACATTACTGCGCACCTCATGCTTTCATACAGAAATACAACTATCACTCAAGATTTACTCCCAATACACTAAAGTTGCGATGAACAAAAAAGTCCCAGTTTCGCCCAAAAGGTGTGGGGATGCGCGACTCTCACGCGTCCCCTGATGTTGTTTTCCCCGCAGAGCTCGTCTCCTGTAGTCCGGCTTCTCCACGTGGCTAAGCACCGACGGCGATCGTAGTGGTTGTGGCGCATTGCGAGAGATGGTGCGAGTGTCGCGATGCTAACGCCACCAAACGGCGGGGTGACTTGGGGGAAAAAGGTCAAAGGTGCTTCCTCTTTGGCTTGGGATCGGCGAACAACACGCACGAACGCTTCGCGCGTGCGCCGGCCCGCTTCGCGGGACCATCTCGCGAGGCTAAGAGCAGGACACCGGTATGGACGAACACGGATCAATCGAACGCGCCACCGTTCGCGTGACCGCACACGTGAACGACTAGGCGATGGTGTCACAGCATGGGGCGAACATATTCGCTCGCTGTCGGGTCGCGGTGAGTCGGACTTCCTTGAGTTGTTGCGCGCCCACGTGAATGTTCTATTGGTAGTAATTCGGCTAGTGTGTATTAGTGTATGAAAGGTGCAATAAATGCCCTTTTGATTGTTTGCACTACTGTGTATTGTCGTTCCTTTGTCCCAAGAGCATGTGTGAGACCCCACAAAGGCGAAGCATCGATTGCGACAGCAAATTAGCAGACAGCTATACGAAGTAAGGATAGTAGTTTTATCTGCCGTATAAGCTTGCAAACATTCGCTGTTTAACTAAATTGGTAGACTAATGCCTAAGCACACGTACTAGAGCACACAGTCGAAGCTACGGGAGCTAGGCTCGAAGTGCGTAGGAGGCGGCCATATTTAAATGCCGATGGTGATATGGTAGCGCAAATTTAGGGTCGTACTCGATTCTAACGCGCAGGCAATTTTTCTACCCATTTTATCGAAAAAAAAGTGAGCGTTAGATTCGAGCAAATACAAGTAAGCAAAAGGGTAACAGACAGCAGAGCTCACCCAAAACATTTATTTCGCGGTAAAAAACTGCGTGATTTTGCTTTGTTGTTTGTTCATGATTGACGGCAGCACTGACCGTTCATACGACATCAATGAACACAACGCTGCTCCTTCATAATCCAGCGAGCCCGCGCAGCGCAGCAAGCGGCGTGATCAGGTTTGAATGAAGGAGGGGGAAAAGTCACGCCTGCGGCGGCAAGATCGCTGCGGGCGTGACAGGTTTAACTGTACTGTCTTTTGCTATCATGTCAATTGCACTGCTTTTAGGTCAAGAATGAAGAAGGTAGGGAAATGTGAGGCAAAACATAAGTAGATGTTGTACAAGTGACAATGTATGTACAAACTGCTGGCAAAAGCGTTTGGGATGCCATTGCAATAAGGCTAAATTTTAGGGGTGCGCGAATACTCGAATATTCGATTTCGAATCAAACAGCGAATGTTCAAATAATTTCATTCACAAATCGATTATAGAGATGGGCAAAAATTCGGTATTGTCGAATATTCGATCGAAGTGCTCTCTATTCGTTATTTGCTTCGAATGCAGATATTCTTTATTTTCGAATTATTCGGCGCTCCCGAATAGGCAGCCAGAAGTCACAGACGGCTGGTACAAAAACACATCTCGGAGGCTATGCTTTACATCATGGCTTCCATACATCAACCATAAATCTCGTAGACTATACGTTTTTGCATTAAAGAGCCATAAATGTGCAACGAAAAAGAGCAGAAACGGCGCTAGTGTCCAACCGAAACGAAGCGGCAGAGTCCGCATCGCCATAGTCATAGTCCACATCGCCATAGTCATAATCAGAAATAGTACGTGAATGACAGCAACAACGGAACGCCTCGTGCCTATTTGTGCCTTTATTGCGTTTACTGCCATGCACGAGTTGGCCGCGGGATTTCATAGTTGCCATCCATGATCACGTCGATAGCGGCCGCAGTTTCTTCCACAGCGGTTTCGGCAAAAAGCAGTTTCGTTTTGACTCTATATGCACGTCAGCCACGTGCCTAAAAAGCTGCGTAGTTGCAGCTTTTTTTATTATTTTTATTTTTTTTTAATTCTCTATCAACAAGCGATTCTGCTGGTACGCGCAATTGGGCCGTTTTGGCACGTGCATACAGCGGGAAATAGAGAGATGGCCGAGCATCACATGCATCAGTTTCGCACACGCCTGCCGTCTCGGGCTTTTTTTAAAATGTTTTTATCCCCCCCCATATAAACCAACACGCGATTGATGGTGCGCACGGTTCGGCTAGTTAGGTCACTTTGACACGTGTAGGCAGGCAATTGGCTTTATTTGCGACTGTTGGTGATATAATAAGCAAATTTTCAGCTAGAAGCGACCAAGGCAGCAGATACTTTCTACAGGCAAGCAAAAAGTATGCATTAACCGAATTAACGCAATAGCACAGTCAATACATTAAAAACATAGCGGCAAACCAAAAATTCAAAATTTGTTTGAATTAACCAAAAGTTTGAATTACGAGCTATTTTACAGTTGCTCCATAAAAGTGTGTTGGTAGGCGGTTCGTGTGGTGTCGAGTGATGCTTCTCTGCATAACGCGCATGTTATGCGGAGCAGTATCACTCGACGCCACAGAAAGCTTTGCTAGTGAGGTTGTCACCAAGTAAGCTTGTTTTCTTACGTTTTGGGGCTTGCTATGGATGATATGTTTCATTTTCTGGTTCCCGCAAAGATCGTATCCACAAGGCTCCACTATATTAGCTGTGTTTGTCTGACTGAGCTCTGCGCCACCAGGTGGATGCACCATGCAAACAGCATGTTTACGCCTCTGCCCCTCCTGTAAAACCCCCAGGCTACCTGCGTTTACCTGAATACTGGACATGATAAAACTCTCTACTGTGTTGGCCATGCTGCCACTTCAGAGTGCACATCTTCGCTACACCGAAAACAATTTTTGGGCTACAATTTCTTAGCTTGCTCTATTATTCAGACACGGTTATGTTACTATCACAAGCACTATAGGGCCAGTGATAACAGTAATTATGTATTCGGGTACCGCATGATGGTTTGCTTGATTTCTTGTGAAAAAAATCTGCATGCACAATGAATGTTACTGTTCTAAACAATGAAACAAGCTGCAATTGCTTTAGTAGGGCAATTTGTTGGCTTTATGAATACCCTTCAGCCACTAGGAATAAAAGAGATGTTAACAGAATCAAAACCAAATGTGGTAAATTTCAATCAGCTGTGTGGTATCAGAAATGCAAAAATTTTTTTCCGAGTTTGGTAGAATTTTTAAAACTGCAGGGACATCAGCAAAGCATCATCAGACTGTTGGCCTTCTCAGTAGGTTAAGTCAGAAATTATGTGCACATGTGCTCCACTGGTTTATCTGACATGATGCGTTGATCTAGAGGCCACCAGTGGAAGCGTCCCCAGCTCAAGACTAAATTTGCAGCCTGCCAGTGACGTGCAGCGAAGAGAGTAGCTTGTCAACTTGGCATTAATCATGGGATGCCTCGGACTGCAAGTCGGAAACCATGGACAAGACTGCGTGTTTACGTGCCGCCCTGTCTATAGTGTGAGAATGAACCTGTCCAAAGTTCTACTGCTCCTCAGGGAATGAGAAGCACATTATCAGTGAAAAATTCTAGCAAACGTCACAATATACTGCAAGACTAGGCGAAAAAGTGCATAAACACACTTTTTGGCTGTTGGAAGAGTGACATTACATTTTTTTCTCTAAATTCATTTTTAGACTACTCAGTTCTGACATATTTGTAGTCCTCTTCAGGTTTCAAAAATATATTGGTTACTGCAGCTGAAGCAGAAGAAATAGTGCGAGGCAGCCACAGATTAGTCTGTGCACCACTGTCAGTGAAGAAGCTTCAGCTCTTGGAAATCACAATGTGTGATGGTATCCGAGGCCCTTTCGTGTTTTGGATGGAGTTTACGCACGATCTTCTTCCATCACGATTCCACGTTCCTCCTGTATTTGTGCACGCACGTATTTAGCAGGAAACTTCATTGGCGTTTAGCTCATGTACGCATTTTTTCCTCTCTTTTGCTGTGTCCTTTATTTAGCACTACTTGAGCAATGAAGCCTGATCCATCACAGTGTGTTAAAGTATGGCAGCCAATGACTAGAGACCGAACTTTAGCAAAATGCCTGTTTTCTCCTTACATCCTTATTGTGCCTATTCAACATGCAAGCACAAACCATGAGTCGAACCATTTTAGTGGCACTTTCATTGTGCCTATAAATGCCTATTTCGATGTTGTCTAGCCTTATGTTGTTTATAATTTTTAATCAACCGCTGAAGAATTTGGCTGAACATAGCTGATTATAGTAACATAAACCCTTTGCTGGTGTAAAGGCTGTTACTTAAAGCTTTGCAGCAGACAAGAGTATCACTGTGAGGAGGACTCAACCTGCGCTACACGACGATACACTTGAATGTGACTTGGCATACTTGTATGGTCACTTCCTGTTTTTAGCCAACATCATTCAGAAACTTGAATGCTTGAGTGCAACTCTCACCAGGAATGTGGGGCTCATTTTGGATGTTCAGGAAAGGTTCGCCACCATCCCCAATGAACCTGTTGCTAATAGCGGTAGTTTGAAACTTCAATCTGTCTCGGATAAAAATCCCAGGTTTTTGGTACTGAAAGAATTGTCAATGGTTCTAACAAGCGAACGTTCTGCAATGCCAGAGCGCATTGGATCATCAAACATTCCAAAGTACAAATAAGTGCCTTTAACTCAGTGGATGTTTAGCACTCCTTTTCTAAATACAAACTAATACTACACTAGATTTTAGATAAATCTTTTAACCTACGCAATTTGCTTCATTCTATTTTATTGAGAAAATAATTTAATTTCACAAAACAGGGGTTTAGAGAGCTATGCTTTTTAGAAAATCATAATTTCGCCTCAAATGCACAACTGAGGTTCTTATTAATTGATAATGGCCCCTTGGACGAAAGGCCCCTGAACATGCATAAAGGACAGTATTTGGATCCTACCGTATTTTCCCGTCTATAAGTCATTTTTTTTCTGACTTTTTCAGTGGTGCGTCTTATAGAATGTGCCGTTCTATAAGACACACCGCTGAAAGATATATACTTATATTCTTTCCTTTTTTTGAAAAAACTGTCGTCAAAATCGAATTGGATGCTATGGCCACATGAAGCGCGCTGTGTTGGCCACTTCTTGCAGTTCCTACAGGTTGTGTGTGCACTATGGAAGTACCGGGTTTTTCTCGTGATCGAGTTGCCGGGTGCCATGCAAGAAGGACAGAGCAGCAATGCAAGCGGCGACAGGCCAACCGCAAGTCAACTGACCAAGTCGTCGCATCTGCAGATTGCTTTCAAGATACGGCGCATGCTGCTGCGCACACTACGCAGTTGGCTACCAGAGTACAAGCCCCCCCCCTCCCAAGCTGCCTTCCCGCTTTCCTCCTTTGTGCACGAGTCGGCTCACCGTCGCATGCTTTCACTTGCTCATACAGCATACAGCAAGCGGGGACGATGTTAGCACCCTTGGACTTCATAACGGAACATCACGGCGACCATGAAGGCAGAAATGCACCTGGAGTGTCCATATTATTGCTATTGCAATTATATACGAATGGCACCCATTTGCTTGCGCCTGACCCACGTTCACGAACGGACGGACCGACCGACCAGCTAGCCTTGTTCACATCATGGTCCCGAAAGGCTGCTGTAACCATGAAAGCCAGGCATCAATGCTGCTAGATTCTAACAGCATGTATTGCAGCAAATGTGAACACTGCCTAGGTGCGCGTCAGTGTGGTAGGTTCAAGCAGTTTCCATAAATCTCATTTAAGATTAATTCCTCATAATAAAAATGTAGTATTAATGATGCTACTAATAACCACACTAAGTGCTTCTTGAATCACACAACCGTCATGGCCATCGGTCATTTTGCCATTTTGCACTGAGCCACCAAATTGGCACTACGTGAAGCAAGGTGCAGTCACTCAAAGGGAGGCTAAATTTGTCTATCTGACTGGCATTTAGCAATGCAACACAGGTTCTCTGGTTTGGGAAACACCTGCCTTGAGGGCACCCCTCTCTGCTTCCAGAAGGTTGGCAGCCTGGTTCGGTGCTGCCGATGCAACCAGCTCCACCAGGGACACCAGGGGGCCTTCGTCTGCGTGCCACAGAAGACACAGGAAGGTTCAATTCTGAAGCGTCTCATCGTGAGCTATGCAAAATTTGAGCCTGAGTAATTGTAGGAAACGTTATGGTGCAAGCCATCCTTGCGCCCAGAGAGATGGCTGATCACAAATGTATACTGGCAATCACAAGAGAGTCTCAACCTTACACCGCCTAGTGTCGCTGTTAATACCTGTGGCCAGAGGCAGGAATCGCACAAGCAGCTGTGCGTACAGCTCCGGTCCACTGCTCCCCTGAGTGGCCAGTGAGCGCAGGTAACGAGAGACACGGGGTGCTCCCGCAGGCTCCCGAACTGACCGCTCGTCGGGTGCCTCGGTCACACCCGCACTTGCATGTAGGCACCGGCGCAGGTATCGCAGCACCTGCATGCACAGAGGAGGCACAGTCGAAGTTCTTATTGTCATATTTGCACTGAACCGGAATGCATGTGCAGCAAACCAGACGACAACATAGTAGCCTTTTTGAAGACAAGGTCTTCCTAGCTCGCTTCACACGGCTTTGTGTATCTGGGTATCTTGTAACCATTTACAGAAAAAAAAAAAAAAGGCCAGCAAGTATTTATGTCTTTAAGCTTGAAACTGCCTTGAACAATATTTCAATATAATAATACTTGAACTACAGTTAGTGTGATCAACCTGGGTTCGTTGTCATTCACAGCCAACCATCTGAAGCCGAGAAAAAAGAAATGGCACCGATCATATTGCAGTGTTGACAGTAGCATTTATATGCCTCCGAGTTAAACCTGGTGCAAATTCCAGCAGCAACATCAGTAATATAGTTAAGAAGAGCCATGACACAGTCGTGCAACTATGCTTTGTTTATCATTGTAACTGAGTATATAGAGGGGTTAACATTAATGTACAGTCTGACTATAACAAAGGCAGTAAAATCGGCACTATACTCATTAATTTAATTGCTGACAAAGTTTTTCTTACAAGTAAGAGACTGTAAAATTTTCTGAGCTATCGGGCAACTGAGAAAAACAAATTTCAATTAGAAAAAAAGAACATTAAGTTATATGAGTCAGGAACCAAAGACACGAGTTTCATGTCATGTCGAGAATACTTTCACATCGGCAGTACGAAACAAAGCCTGTGAAGCTTTCGCGTCCATTTTACCACAACCGCTGATAGTGTCGCCCCGCAGTGGGACGACGCTTGCAGCGGACCAGTCAGTCAGTCAGCGTACCTCCCCAGTGCACCTTTGATCATATTACCAGGCGCTGCCCCCCTTCCCCTAGCTCTTTCGCACATTGGAAGACTGCACACATCAATCCACCATCCTTCTTGGCTAACTCTCGCACAAGCCCTTGCCTTTGCACCCACAGCAACAGGTGCCCGAGCCGCAATAGGGTCTTATCGCACTTCAACTTCATAGGCAGCGAAAGGATCTTGCGTTTAGTATTATACCGCCACTTATGTTTATCGCTGTTATTGCCACACAAGGCAGGGATAATCGGCCACAACAAAAACAGTAAATCAAGTGCTGATGCCACATATGATCATGTGCAGATCTGAAGAACATGCGGTGTAAAATGCATCAATACGAATGCGTAATACACTGCACCAGTTATGAGCTCAGAAATCAGACGACATGCGCCGCAAGACTTGGAAGGCCATGACCAGCTGAACGTGCGTCTACCAGCAAAGACGCTGTTTCACCTTCGGCGGATGCTCTCCGTCAGCCGGTGGGAAATTTGAGAGGTGCATTCGCAAACAACCGCATGTTATTTAACCATTTCACCATCTGCGTACACGGCAGTTTCCATTTATTGCCTAAGTATTCCTCCCCGGCAACAGCGAAATTTCGTTATATTGAAATTGCGTATCAATACACTTCACTATATTGAGGTTCATGTTGTTCTATGGACAAGCAGTTATAAAGAGTAAAATACAGTAGAGGACTGTTAATTCGACCTCAGTTCAGCGACCACCGAAATGCACATGCAAAAAAGTTGCAGTGGCTTAGCTCGGCTATGCCAGGATATACGTAGCGTTCGCAAAGGTTCAGCTGATTATTCTTAGCTTTCCTGGTTGTCTAGATTGTCAAGGATTAGCTTGATTGTCATGCTTACTGCTGCTCCAATGACACACACGCGGTATACGTATTATGTGGCACATGTATATAGCCTTCTTCTGTTCATTCCTCCTACGCTCAACCGCTAATTGCCAGGCAACTACTTCGGGATCCAATGAGTCAAGCTTCTCCGTTCTTCTGCGCTGTTGAGCAGCATTTGCGCTCTCCTTCTCCATGGCTATACCACACTGGCAAACGCCAGTCAGAAGCGCAGCGGCTCCAGCGCAGTGTCAGACGGCGACTGCACAGCGAGCGCGCCGGCGCCAGTGCGTCTACCACGGCTACGACGTCACTCCTCTGGAATGCGCAGACCGGCAGCGGTGAGTCGCGCGCGGCGGCGGCGGAGTGCGCGAGAGGTGCCGGCTCCGGTAGATCCGGTGCGCAAGCCGTGTGACATCACTGATCCTTGCGCATGCGCAGCACGGCTCTTGATGTGCCGCGCGAAACGGGCTTGGCTAGGCCAGTGTAGCTAACGCTACAAAACAAAATGGCAGATGGTCACCACGACATATTTGCGGCTCCTGCAACCATTTCCGGTGCATGCAGTATACAAATGCATGGCCTTTGAGATCAGCCTCCGTTACTCCAAGGGAACTGTTGCTGAGGGCGTGATTTTATTTCTTCACCAGTTAGTGTAGCCAGACTGCAGTTTCACCCGAAAGGCGAAGTGTCAAATGCGATAGCAAATTAGTGGACAGCTATACGAAGTAAGGATAATAGTTTCATCGGCCGTATAAACTTGTAAACATAGGCATACTCAACTAAATTAACAAGCATGGTGTCATGCACGCACAAACAAACATGAACGCATCTCACTCGATGACTGCGGAAACGTGCGCACTGTCAAAATGCTGTAGTGAGTCAGCACGGCAGCAGCAGCGAGCAAATTGACCGTCGTGCCGCCGCTCGCATCAACGCGAACTAAGCCGTGAAAACACAGCGCAGAGACGACTTTGCCTCCACTCCAGATGGCTTTTGAGATACAGCCGCCCAAGCAGACGTGCGCGGCATAAAACGCGCCCTCCCTCCTCCCTACCCTCCCTCCAGAACGTTGCACACGCAACTGGAAGACAGCACGCTTCCTTCCCGCTTCCCTCCCTTGTGTGCACAAGATTGAGCTGCCATCGCCGGCTCACCCTTGCATGCTTTCACTCGCACATACACCATACGGTGCACGGTGACAAATTTATCGCCCTTGGACTTTGTACAAAACCTCATCGCGACAACGGCAACGGCAGAAATGCGCCTGGAGATTCCATATAATTGCTATTGCAATAAAACTATAACACAAAAAAATTCAAATGCAAATTTTGTACCACAGCAAATGCACATAAATTTTGCAAGCTTGTGGAGGGATGCGTACAGTTTACTGTGCAATGCATGGTTAAAGCATGAAAATTTTGCGTCATGGCACCAATGAGTACACTGCACTGCCCTAGCTATGGCGTCAAGAGTACACATTTTTCAGTCAAGTGAGCTGTAGGGAATGCATTAAATAACAAACTACATGTAGGAGAACGACAGCTTGACCATAAGGAATCACTCGAATGGCACTAAAATTTAAGGCACTAGACATTTACTGTCATTTTCTGTGCCTGTGTGGCACGGCTATTAAGAAATGCTAGAGGCTCAAATTGATCAGCAGCATGCGGACAAGGGAAGCCTTGGTCGGTAGGCAACAGAGTGCTAACTTGGGCTGATTGGTACATAATGAAGTTAAACCAAATAACAGTGCAAAAGACAGGACAGACAGAAGGACACAGACGAAGCACTTTGTCCATTTTCTTTTGTCCGTCCTGTCTCTTGCACTCCTATTTGATTTAACCTCACCATGGGCAACATTTTGACATACGAGTCAAGGCAGTAATTCGGCAAGTTCATCTGTCATATTGGGCTCCTCAGTAGCGCTAAAAAGATAAGCACAGAATATAAGAATGACAACACATGGCGTCAGTTGTGTGTTGTCGCTCTTATGTCTGTCCTTGTCTTTTCAGTGCTACTCATGATCAACATAGAGACTTGACAGGAGAGCCCTTGTCGGCTTGCAACATCTTTCATTGTGGCTGCCTAACTATGGCACCAACTTCCATCATTGCATGAGTGTCATGGAAAGAAGCCGAATTGCAAAGAATGCAAAAGCATCAAGTGACAGAACATGAGCATCAGAAGACAAGCATCAAGTGATGTAAGCGAATTGAGCATCTCCACACAGTGGGTCTCAAATGTGGTTGGGAACAGAACCACTTGGCATTTCTGGGCTGTGCTTGAGGTGCATGGCACAGATACAGGCAGGCACAGTCATTCATGCTGGATGTGCATTTGGTGCACCACATCAACGAAAAAAGACTACTGCCCCTTGCACACTTTCCTCCGTGCACAGTTTTTGGGCAGCCAGCAACCAGCGTTTGGGAATTTTAAACCTCTAATTTTCACTTGACTTGCCACTTAAAGGAAACAGGCTACCTTCCCCTGTGGGCAAATATGGCCCACCACGCATGATCAAAATTAAACGCTAGTCCATGAAGGCTCACCTCTGAGTACTGCAGTCGACTCCAGGGAAGACTTGAAACATGAGGAAGGCCAGATGATGTCACACCCGCCTGCAGGAAAAGCAATACCTGAGGGTAAGTCCCGAATACAAGAGAAAGAGTAAGCCACAGTGTCCACTGACTTTATGTGACTCTCGTATGGATCCCATTCTCAGTACAACTGAACAAAGGTCCTGTCTACAGCAGCTCCTCAGTGTGGAAGACTCTGACCTGCCAAGATGGGGTAATCACAAATGAGGCAGCTATGGCGCACACTACATGCACTTTTCCTGTGTCACCACTGACCCATCCTGTGCAGACATTGTAAGGCAACCACGAAGTCGCACATATTAAACACTCCTTCCCTCCTTTATCAAAAAATGAAAGAAAAAGCACCACAAACGAAGAGCAGAAAACGAAAAACACACAGGATAGGCACTTTGCCTTCCCTTCTTCAGTAGGCCTCTTATTTTCGTCAAAGACCAATCCCAATAAGCTAGCATGCCTAGCACTTTTAGCGCCTTTCTTTTTACTATGACAGCAGTTAGTAGCTCAAAAGCTGGCTCGCCGTGCCTCTCCATTCGTCCACCCTTTTTGTTCTGTTGTCTTGCCATGCCACTGCTGCTGTTACTATCCTGCTGTCATTGTGTCAAAGCTGTCAGCCCACCTCCTCAGCTTGACCTCTACAGTGTGGCAAACAAAAATAAAACTGACCCTCACCACCACTAAGAATTAAACTGCCCTTGTGGCAACGTGTAAGTGGAAGTTGAATGTTTTAATCACTGAGCTATTATGCAACTTTTATGTCTGGCAGCTTCTGAGAGGTTCTTTGTACACTGCAGGTTTCTAGTGGTGCATGTATTTCAGAGGCAACAGCAGGCACAACATTCCTGCAGCTTAGAGATCACATGATCCAGCTGCTGATTGCAGTGAGGCTTTTGGAGCAGCAACCATTTTTTGCCCTTCATTTCGCGAAGGCATGGTGACAGATGTCAGTAAGCAAAGTGTCATTGTCATACTACCATGGCCACAATACAATTGTTACCATCATGTCACCATTCATTATCATTATGTTGCTGTCTTGGAATAGTTGGGAGACTTTGCATAGCATTTGATGAGTTTTGCACAAAGTTACGGGCACTGAGGGGAATAACGGCTGTTGCAATAAATAAGTTAAGAGCTTGATGAAATCGGTGTTTTGACAACATCTCATCTCGCTGGCCAGCAATTTCATGCCAAAAAAAAGATGCCAACCAAAAAGGTGCTCTGTTTTTTTCATCAGCTGTCACTACAGTATACAGTAGAACCCCGCTGTTACGTTCCAGGGTGCTGCGTTTTCCCGGCTGTTACGTTGTTTTCGCCCGGTCCCGGCACAGCTCCCATAGAACCCAATGCATTGGTAACCCCGCTGTTACATCGCAACTGTGGGACCGTTCCCGCATCATACGTTGCGAACTGCCACCCCGCGCCGGCCCAAGCGGCCATTTTGACTTTTCATTTCACTTGGCTTGGTGGCTTGCCGGTCGCATTGGCCGCCCAAAGTGCTGGGGGCGACAACTATGACGTATTTTCGGTTTCCACCAGCAAAAGTATGGACTTTGAGATCCGTATATGCTATGTAAAGATGGTGTTTATGACGCGTTGTGGCCTTAAAATTAGTTTTGGCGCATAGATGTTCCGTATGAAGTCCAAGGGCGATAACGCAGTCACCGCGCGCAGTATGCTGTATGTGTGAGTGAAAGCGTGTGAGGGGAGCTGACGACTGCGTCTACATCTCACGCACAAAAGAAAGAAAAGCAGGGAGGCACCGGCGAGGGAGCGAGAGGGGAGGGGGAGAGACGGATAGCGAGCGGCGTTGTACTCTAGCATCAACTGTGTACTGCGCAGCGGCGCGCGGGCCATATCTTGAAAGCGATCTGCGTTGGGGGCAGAGTCTAGGCAGTGTAGGTGCGTCAGTGGCTCATAGCTTTGTGCGTGCTGTGTGTTCTCGGCACTCAGTTTGCGTTGAAGCGATAGAACACAGCATGAAGGTCACTTTGCTCGCTGCTGTAGTGGCGCTTCCTCACGGCAGCATTTCACAGCTTGTGTCCTCGCTCACCGAGTGTGATGTGTTCATCTTTGCCTGTGGGCGCTGACACCATGCTAGTTAATACAGTTAATACGCGAATGTTTACAAGTTTATACGGACAATAAAACTACTATCCTTACATTTTATAGCTGTCTACTAATTTGCTATTGCAATGGATGCTTCGGCTTTCAGGTGAAACTACAAATCTTTTTCACATGTAAGAATTAAAATAATATTGTGTGCAGTTCAACACTACTCTCATTTCTCAATTTTTCCTATTTCTCAGCTCTTGCGTTACCTGGCTCTTACGTCTTTTTTTTTTCTTTTTTTTTTTTAAGGTCCCGTGAAAAACGTAGCAGCGGGGTTCTACTGTACCATGTTTACTCAATTGTAATGCAAGTTTTTTTCTACATTTTCGTTCCTCGCGTTACATTCAAATAATGGCAAAAGTGACCATTTTAAACGTTGGTGACCTGTAAGTTTATGTCTCAATCCAATCCCATAGAAGTCCCAACATGTTGTTTGTCGTCCCAATCGAATCTACACCATTTTTGTTGTACTTGTGAGTGCTGGTATGGTTAAAATGCGAAAGTACGCTGCAGTACTTCACGTTTCGACCCCGTTCATTATGTATGGTGCCCGCTTCAAGAGACGAGCAATTTTGATGGCTGAGGAACTAGGAAACTTCGCTGTAGCTCGACGTCGACGATTCACGGATGAGGGGGCATGTGGGAGGCCCTATTTAAGTACGAGGCCAATTGGAACAGCTTCTATGGACGTCATCGCAGCCTGGCATGGCCACCCGAAAGAAATGGTTCTGGCAGTATTGTAAAAAGTGTTCAATCTCAAACGAGCTCAATGGGACGGAAGATGACATGGTCTGAGACGTGGATAGCAACAAGGGGTGATATTCTCAGGCAAGCAGTTTTGGAAATTCAGCAAACCCTAGTTAAGTCAAACTCTGATATCTCGAAAAATTGGATAACTCAACATTTCTTTCCAGCCGTCAAATCAACCCATGTGTTTTTCACTGCTTATCTCGAAAAAAATCTTTTTGCCCGGACTCCCAATATCTCAAAATCTCGGCTTTGAAAATACTATAGCCAACGGGGCAGCATTGGCAGCATCGTTTAGATTCGCTTTTCACCCGATGGCCGCTCACTAGCAGAGTCAGACGCTGTGCCAGGCCACACCCCCCCACTCATCTCTCCCCCCTCTTTATATCACCGCGTGTGCGCACTTACTCAGCTGCTCGCTGTTACTTTGCTGTGACTTCACACAGCAGCAGTGAGCTGGTAATCGAAGTCTTTCATTTTTTTTTTCTCTCTCATTTAAGGCGCTGTCAGCAACACATCACTGTGTTCACAGCGTATTAATTGTGACCTTGAGCAAGATGATTGGCACTTTTGAGCAGGCACAATCAGCCCATGTGCTGCACCCAAACGAAAGTGCAAGCCCACAGTATTTCAGCAAGATCGCGGCTTGATAAGGACACTCGTTTCATTCTCGCGTAACGGTGCAGCGTAAATGCTGCATCGATCAAGAGCCTCTACTAAAGGCATGACAACTGCTGTCTTCCGCAGTTAAATTTCAGTTTTCGAAGCAAAATTGCCTAGAATTCATTACAATGCAGAAAATAGAAGTGCCAGGTTTTTGGATGTCTGGCTTCAAATATTGCATTAAGGTTATTTGTCTTGACTCTGTGCCAAGCACACTGTTTGGCACAGTGCCAATAATGCCGTTGCCCATAGACGCCGACTTGTCTGGTGCCGATGCACGCGAACATGACCGAGAGTATTACTGGTGAGATAGCAGAAAGGCTCTGTGTGGTAAATACACCGTCAACAGGCTTCTCTTTTCATGATTTTGTTTATCTCGAAACTTCGTTTGTATAGAATTTTTTTCCAGCTTATAAAGCTTCAACTTAAGGGGGGTTTATTGTAGCTTCACTTTCGTAAGACTTGCCTGTCTTGGAATCGAGCCCTTCAAAGCATATGGCCGCAGCACTTGTCACCGTGCGAACATAGTGAGCTTGGCACTGCGCCAGAAGCACTGTTGCGGATGCGTTAGGTGCCAAGTTTGGAAATTTTGTTAAAGTGAAACTATCTCCAAAAGTGATTGTCCGAAAATACCGCCCAACAAAAGCTCTGCCTCCTCCTCAGACGATGATAATGACTGAAGAGAACTCGTTTCAGACTGTAATTCCTTGAATAAAGGTACCATTTCTTTTTCGTTCATCTTGCATTACTTTCGTGTTTCTTTTTGTTTTCGTTTTTTTATTATTTTACTTGACTAGAAAGTCACCCCTCACATTGCAATCATGGTCGCATTATATTCGAGTAAATACGGTACATTTAGACCTCACATGTGGCTTCTAAAGTGTGATAGAGTGCTGGATTTCGCCATAATATGAAAAAAAAAAAAGGTGGAAGTTCAGTGTTTATAGCAGGAAGTGACGCACGTGACACCACCCAACAGCAGATTTAGGCACATTCGTTTTCTCCTGGCTGCATGTGATTGTGCATTACACCTGCAACAAACAGAATGATGGCCAGAGCACTTGATCACAAAATTACCATGTGAGGCTTGTAGCATCGGTTTCATTCACAAATGTTCTCCACCAATGCTTTAGTTGTTGCCTATGTTCCAGGAGGCTGCCGAAAGCTACCTGTGCAGCTGAAAACCAGAAACCTCGACCAGCTTAGAACCGCTGCCGCTGCATCGAAAGTGGTACAGCCACCCTCCGGGTATGATGGCATGTTTGGGCTTTACACACTCAATTTGAGCACAGCCGGGCTAAGTTTTTCAGAAACCATGCGGGTTTTTGCACAACTACAGTACTAAGGTGGCTCACTGTGAAACAAACCATATTGGCAATGTGAGATATCAGTGGGACACTTGAGCAGGTGGCTGTATGCATGATTTCGTGTTCACACCATTTGCACTCTCTCCACAAGTAGACACACTTCTTTCAGGCATTTGTGACAATGAAGAGGGTGCACTTAAAAGCTCTGTTATTAAGTAACGCAACGAGTAAAAAACATGCCTGCCAGCCTGGAAACCTTTACAAGTGAAAAGACAAAAAAAACGCGAAGATGACATACGGGGGAAAAAAAGATGGGGAGGGATCGTAATAGCAAAGATATTAACACTACAAGTGCATTTCCGCTGTTGGCGACGGCGCTTAATGGCACAGCCATGCGGGCCCTATCTTAAAAGCGATCTGCGATGGGGACAGAGTGTGCCCGAGTGCTGATAGCTTCGTGTGCGGTGTGTTCTTGCCGCTTAGTTTGCATTGAAGCGAGAGGCAGCATGAAGGTCAATTCGCTCGCTCCTGCTGCCACCACATGCTGTCTAAATATGCTTTTACATGGTTATTTTCGTTTTTGGTGTTTGGTTTTTTTGGTTGTTGTCTTTTCATGTCACATGGTTCGCTAAGTGTATAAGTAGCTTTGTGCATCACGAAATAAACCATCAGTTGGAAGTTAGCGCTCACCCCGTTCCCCTGTCCTTTTCGTTACCCCTTCTACCTTCCTTTTTGCTCGTTCTGAGTAGCGCAACAAGCTTAAAAGCCTATACGTGTGCGCTCGAGCCAAAGGATCTGCTTCAGTCGATGCAATAAATTAATCCCTTTATTTCATAGCACTTAAGTATATAAGTGGTGGCATGGAGCAGAGGTAGGACACCTGGCCTCTAATCTGAAAGTCGTCAGTTAAATCCTCCTCCACTCCACTACATTTTCAGGCATGGAGTGGCGCCTGACACCGACCAAAAAAAAACATTGCCGAGAGCTAGTAGGGCTATACTAGTCCAGGTGCAACCAAATTAGGAAGACCCACTAAGCTTCAATGAAAAAGAGTGGTGTGAGCACAAACTGGGATAGCCGATAGTCTAATGGACATTAAAAGAAGAAAAATGGAGCTGGGCAGGCCATGTAATGCAGAGGATGGATAAAGGTGGACCATTTGTGGGGATACGCGACTCTTGCACATCTGTAATCCGGCTTCTCCGCGTGGCTAAGCGCCGGCGGAAGTCGTAGTGGTTGCGGTGCATTGCGAGAGATGGCGCGAGTGTCGCAATGCTAACGCCACCGAACGGCGGGGCGACTTGGGAGAAAAAGGTCGAAGGCGCTTCCTCTTCGGGTTGGGGTCAGTGAGCGGTGCGGATGTCCTGCGCGTGCGCCGATCCACGCTTCGCGAAACCGTCTCGTGTGGCTCGGAGCAGGGCACCGGTATGGAAGAACACGGATTGTTCGAACGCACCACTGTTCGCGTGACCGTACATCTGAACAACTAGGCGATGGTGTCATAGCATGGAACGAACATATTCGCTCGCTATCTGGTCGCAGTGAGTCGGACTTCCCTGATTTGTCGCGCACCCATGTGAATGTTCTATGCGTAGTAATTCGGCTAGCGTGCATTAGTCTATGAAAGGTGCAATAAATGCCCTTTTGATTGTTTACACTACTGTGTTGTCGTTTCTTTGTCCCAAGAGCCCGAGTGAGACCCCACACATTAGAGTTACAGAATGGATACCAAGAGAAGGGAAGCACAGTCGAGGATGGCAGAAAACTAGGTGGGCTGATGAAGTTAGAAAATCTGCAGGCGCAAGTTGGAATCGGCTAGCGCAAGACGGGGGTAATTGGAGATCACAGGGAGAGGCGTTCATCTTGCAGTGGGGATAAATATAGGCTGATGATGATGATGGTGGTGATAAAAAGATACAAGCTTCATCCTAAAACAAGGAACTTCATGTATTATAACGCTTGCAATGCACTTAAGGCATCTTGCATGACTTCATTTTTACTGAGTGTTGCATGAACAGGAATGCCAATGGTGCACGAGTCTTTCAGCTAAAGCAGTGGCTGATTTTCACTCAAATTGTGCACTTCGCAGCGGGTTCAGTTTAATGGCACATTTGTCCGCATTGCCAGTCTGTTTTGTTCACATTAAAATGCAGTGGTAATGGTGAAACATTTTTTTAGTTTTTTTTTATTATTTTATTTATCCCCTTCAGGCACAGCATCCACATTTGTGGACGCACCATTCACAGCTAAATATCTCGAAATTAACTTTAAATCTCGCACGCAAACAGTTCTCCCTCCATATATACATGTTGCTGCAGCAACCCGTGGCACCATCTGCCGCACCTGACACAAAATAACTACAAAAACAAATCTCAAAGATGGACACCTCCATGTTTTACGGCGGCACACGTAAGTGGCTCTCACTTTTCAAGCTTTTGCGGTATTCTATTCAACGTGGCATGAAATTCTACATTTGGCAGTAATAGCAAAGACATACCGCATGCCAATAAACAAGACTTTCGCAACAGGAAACAATTTATAGCGTGGGAAGGGGTGCGAAAAATACCATGACCACGATCGTGGACATTGCGCCTTAGTGCCGCCTTTGAAGCAGCTATTTTGGCGGTGCATCATTTCTGCACCGTGCGTGGAGAAATGATGGTTATGTGTGAAATCATGCATCAAAATTTCAGAAAGTTGATGATGCAACAGCAGAAGAAATCCTGATGAAGATATCAAATGGAGATGTCTCAGATGGGGACGTTTCTGATGATGAAATGGTAGAAGAAAATGAAGAAAACATAGTAAGTTTGCTCTAGATTGTGAGACATTACTTTGTGTTCTCGGGAAAAAAATATGGCACCAAACTGTCTAAAGTTAGTTTGCCCTAATTTACGCTGTCTCAGCCTGCCAATGGTCAGGTGAACGCATCCATGGCCACAGCTGCACTGCCGGCACGACCAGATGCCACGGTCATTACCTCGAACGAGCCTGCGGCATCCAAGAAGGCTGAGATCAAATGGATGAAGAAAGATTTTGCTCCAAGTGATGTTGACTGCCACTACAATCCTGAGATAGCATCGCCATGTCAGCAGCCACTTGTGTATTTTAGCAAGTATTTCACCAAACAGATATTTGAGGACCTTGCTGAATTCACCAACAGGTATTAGCCACTGCGAAAGAAGAGATCAAAATATTTTTTTGGAATGCTCATGCTAATGGGTGTTCTGAAATACCCTTGCATCAGAATGTATTGGCAACCTGCAACGAGGATTCCCACATAGCCGATTCGATGGGCGTGAAGAGATTCTTCAAAATCAGAGGCGCTCTTTACATAAGCGGTGCTAATGAAGAACGGGACCCCAACAGCCAACGCACAACGCTGCCGGAGAGAGGAATGCACATCCAAAAGCAGTGTCCGCTGCAGGAAGTGCATTGTTTTTCTTTGACATCTCAGAACGACTATTTTTATTTCATAACAAATAGACTATTTCTGATAACTTTTGCAGAAAAGACTTCCTCAGCAGTGTTCCCACAATGATTATTTCCGAGCCTCCGAAATAAAAGAGTGTGTTTTCTTCTTCATCACCTTTCACTGATATTACTGCTTTGAGGCGCAACGTCCACATATGTGGACGCCACGGAACAACTTAACCAATGAATGTTTTTCTGAATTTCTTGTGGATTCCTTCTTTAACAGCGTTATCTATTCACAATCTGAACAAAAAAATTTTTGCTACACCAGATTTAATTCGCACCTGAAGGGGTTATTTACAGGTACAGTGGAATTTCGATGATACGAATCTCACGGGGTCACGAAAAATATTCGTATTAGCCGAAATTCGTATCATCGAAACACAATTAAACTACCTAAATTAAGGGGGGACACGGGGATCAGATCGCTAAAATCGCGAGAAAAATCTATTTTTGAAAACCACGCGTTTCGGTATCTTCAACGCCTAATCTACGCTATATCAAATTGGTTTCGCTGAAAACACACTAAAATGGCCGAAAAAGATTAATTCATCAGTGCGCAGGGCGAGAAAACAGCTTTACATCACGCAAAAACACCGCAGTTCACGGACACATATCTCGTATTTCCCGCCACGAGCACCGCCATCTTGGTATCGTTCGAAAGCTCAAAGTTTCGCAGTTCCGCTAGAGTGGTGCACTCTAGTTCCGCTTCTCAATTCGTCCGTCGTCACCATCTTGTAACAAATGCACAAACACAAAAGAAGGGCGGGTCTGAGATAGGTACACACGGGCCCTCCAATGAAAGCAAGCCTCCGATTGGCTGCCGTGCTGAAAGGCGTCTTTGCATTGGTTGCTGCTGTGGCAGGTTGCAAGATGGCAACCGCAGTTGTCTGCTTCGTAAACCACGCCAGCGTCTTCACTTGCCACGCAGAATTCAGATTACTGAGAGCTCGCAGGTTAATGATGGATCGTCGCTTGTTGGAGAAGAAATTTTGGACGAAGCACGCCTTCGGAATACGGAAGCGCAAGCCTCCCACGGCACAAAAAACACGGCGATTAGCGGGAGAAGCGGAGGAGCACCCGACTGAACGTGCCGCGCTACCTTGCACTGTGGATTACATGTCGCGCTATCTTGCACCACGCGATTCCAGCAGCGAAACCGACAATCGCCCTGTGCCATCGGCACCGATAACGCGGTCGACGGAAGACGCGCCAACGGAGGCTCCCGCGCCTCGGCGTACGGCCGCGCGAATCAGCCGAGATCGTATCTCGGTAGACAATGCTCACTGCGACTAGGCAAAATGGCGCAAAAACAAAAAACGCGGCCCGAAGCACAGCCACCACTCCGGCCGATGACATGCGGGAAAGGAGGAAAAGCACAAAAGCAACAAAAGCGCCACCGCTTCAAACTCTTCGCGCCCAGTCGTGGCCTCCGCGCTGTCCGGCGTAGTAAGTGGTTCGTATGGAAAGGTTGGCACTATCTTCTGCAGCCCTTGAGGGAGCACAGCTCAGCGCCAGCGTCCGCACCTCCGCACCAAAAGAGAAAGGGAGAAAGCACGTGACTGCGCACTGTTCTATTTCGCGGCCGTCGGTGGGGCGGCTTTTATTCGTATGAACCGAAGTGGGTCGAAAATCGATTCGTAACAACCGTTCTCTAGCATGTTGCAAAGTAATGGGACTCGGCCAGGACCACAGAAAAATTCGTATCATCCGGAAATTCGTATTAGCCATGATCGTATCATCGAGATTCCACTGTATACTGCGGTCTTAAATAAGACCAAGCAGGTGGGATTCTTTACATACAATACAAGTTATTCACTGTCCGAAGATAAAATAAAGGTACTCGTATAGAACAAGGATGCATGAAACATTATAACACCAAAGTAGAACATCATAACAAGGAAAAATAGATGCGACACCAACCTAAAGCACGTACACAGCGTGCTCAAATGCGGTGACAGTATCAGATAAGACGACATTGGCAGGCAAGGCATTCCACTCCTGGATTGTGCATGGAAAAAATGAATGTTTAAATATGTTTGTGCAAGACGAATAGGTAAGTAAGTTGTGAGAATTACGGTGATGAGATGCGCGCACTGCAAATGGCTGAATGTACTTTCGCATGTCAAGGAGCAATGACCCCTCACACAGGTTGTACAGGAATTTCAATCTTGCAATTTTTCTTCGGTGCTCCAGTGTGGGAATGTTGTTCACGCGCATAAGCGTGTATGGCGAATCAGTTGACCTAAATTTATAGAAAATAAAACGAACGGCACGCCTTTGCACCATATCCACTTTATGTTTGTAACAAAACAATGCTGCCACCATATGGTGAAACTCACCTTTCACTTGAATACTGGGACAACACAAAGAATGAGAAACAAAAATAGGAGAAAGAAAAAAAAAAGGGCAGCGTAGACAACACGAGCACACAAGGCTTGAAAACCAAACTTGCCAGTACATATCTACAAGTACTCGTATCATTGCAATGTGTCCAATTTTTTTCGTGCTGTCCCCAAGTATTCATGCAGATATGTACCAACAAGCTCTTTTTTTCCCTTTAACAAGGCAATGACAGATGGTGCCACTGTTCCGTTGCACCAAAATCAACTCTGCAGAAAACGCGCATGCCAGGTTTTTTGTGAAGGAATCAGGCAAGTAATGCTTGCAAACATGGTATTAAACTGAACCCACTGCAAAACGAGAAATTTCAGCAGAACGCAGCCAGCGATCCAGAGCCACTCCTATTTATGCGACATGTTTTGGTCCTGCTCTGGTATAAAACAAAAGCAGTCACCTTGCTGCTGACCAGCTGCAGCATGTCGGGGAATGGTGGGAATGCCATGCTGGCCCCACCCTCAGCTGGGTAGAGCGCCTTGAGTGCCTCCCGCCGGATCTCCTCTTGGCTGCAAGTACGCACTCAGTGAAAGGCTGCGGTCGCACCCACAAGCGCGCATTAGCTTGTAATGCCTGCTTTCAGAAGGTGCCAGTCAGGTGAAAATCTTAACCACATTGGGAGCAGTAAAACCAAGCCTCTCGGTATTCACCAGATGCCCATCCAAGGTCGCCAGACTCTTTCAGTCATGCCCACTAATGATGCATCCCATTATGGTAGAACCACAATGATACATTCCCATTTGTTAGGTTTTCCCGGCTCCGACACCCTGAAGCATCGGTCCCGTTTAGCTTCCACAGGCGCTCATATGTATTAGCTTCCCATCTGTTACATTTCTCTTCCGAGTTGTTAAATCCAAAAACTGCAATGGTGCACCACCAATGCAGCATTGTCCTGTGGCGTAAAAGGATCACTATTGCTATGTTCAGATTGTCACGGGCGACCGATATCAATGCGGCTCACAAAGTATAAAGGTTAGAGGAAGCGGACAAAAACACAAGTGGTCGCCTTGCACTCCTGTTCATGGCCATTGTTGTGCGACTTTAAACAGGTACTTCAATATACAAGGCTGCGCACCAACTGAACAAAATATGGAGGACGCTTAAGCTTCGCCTTTAAGAGTGGAATGCAAAAGAATTCCAAGATCCTTGAATGCTTGTCAGGCTTTCCGGCAACTGCAGCCTTTTTTCTACGCCTTCGCCTCTGCGCGCCGCTGCCGATTTACGCTGCCGAGGAGTCGAGCGCCATCTGGATACGATTGTCGCAAGTAACCTACCCGGGCACGCTGCTGTATGAATGATAACAATGCTGGAAAAGAGGTTTGTGTTTGAGTTTTCTCGTAACAGAATTATGTTTTCTCGTATATTCAAATTACAATCCGACGCTATCATGTGTGTAGGTTGTGGTTAAGTCGTACTTTATGATTTTCCTGCCGAATTTTACTGTCAGAAATTCAATTAGTTCACTTATGCCTCTGCACCATGCGGAGGGCCTGTGTGGTCCGGGTGGTTCAGGATCATTTTCCCAGCCGCGGACGTTGACGCCGGATTTCTGCAACACAGGGCCCTTCACGCTGTCGCATTAAAAAGGGCTGCTATTTCTCAAAAAGAGGTGTTAACTATTGAAGATTTGACCCAGGTGCTAGATATAAATTACAATCATCACTTAGTGTGATTCACTGCTACGTGAATCCTACGTAGTTAAACTTTTAATGTTAAACTTTAAAAATTTTAGTGGTCCAAAAAGTTTAACATTCAATTTAACTGCTAGGCATAGACGATTACAGTATTTAATCCTGTAAGGCCCACACTTCTTTTTAGGATTTTTTTAATGGGGGCGGGCCTTACACAAGCCAGGCAAATGGCTACTCACTGAAACCTCAAACTGGCTTCAGACTGCTGTGCCAAATAACGCAACCACTGGTGCCCAACTATGAACACATTTACAGTCGCCGATTGACTTTTCAGCCATAGAAAATTCTGCAAATATGTTCGAATAATCTGGCAGTACTGCGCTGGTCTTCGTGTCCTTTTCGTGTTGTCGTCGTTTAGTGCGCGCAAGTTTTCCACAAACAAATTGAAATGGTAAAACCAATTTCATAGATTTTTTAGTGCCAGCACAACGGAACATTCTTTTTCATGTATTTGCTGAGTACTGTACTCCATTAAAATAAAGTTAACTTGAACGTTCGTGACGCCTGAGGCCCTGGCTGTGTTTCGTGTTCATTCATCTGCGCATCCGATGTGCAATGTGGGTGGTCGTGAAGTACAGATACCGTGCATGTGGAAATGACTATGTGACACTGTCAGTTCAGGTTGTGCTGCGCAAATTGCAAATGTGCTGCGTAGTGTTATAAGTGAATTCGACTGCATAGTGCAATGACCACACGACCAGCATCCCCACAAACACAGTGCGCTAAATAATAAAGACCGGCAGATCCCACGCCCTGTGGGAATCGATGTTATGCGAAGCAGTGTGCGGGGAAGTCTACCAAGTTAACGAAACGACCAGGAGAGCATCAAGACGTAGGCGGCTGTTTCATGACCTATGTGAGACACATGTGAGATTCATGTCATGACCTATCATTTATGTCGGAAGTCATTTCAGCGCTTCTTGAGTGCTAATCTTTTTTCGCTGAGTCATTGTCATTTTTGCTGAGTCATGCTTATGACTGACTTCTACCACAATACTTTAGTGTTTCCTTCACTTAGTGCCCACGTCCGTACCCATTTCAGTGGTTTTTGAGTGTTCATCTTGTGGGGATGGAGGGTTGCGCCGGCGATCGGGCTTCACTGCTCTGCCATCCCTCCCCATCGTTCCCCGCTGGCCTCCTTCTCCGCCCGCGCCGCCTAACCGGTTCCCGCGGTGGCGCTGCGCACGCGGCGGTTGGCGGTGAGGGCGGGGCGCTGACGTCACGACGCGGCCGGTTGTCGGCCGCTAGCGGGAAAGCGTGGACTTCTCTCCGGGACCAGCGCACGGTACGTTCATGCTTTCCTCTCGTCCGCCGACACCTTTGTGACTAGGACTGGAGCTCGCGCACGGTGCCTTTGCCCGTGCGGGGAGCGCGTACTGTGTGCTGATCCTTTCCCGACGCTAAGCCGACGAGCGGTGCCATTAGTGCTCGCGCGAGGTCGTACCTCGCCGAGCCGCACTTGCCGAAAGCCTAAGCCGAAGGATATTGCCCGTGCTCTCGCGAGTTGACCCATTGGTTATCGCCAGAGCAAGTAGCATAGCCGCCGGGACTTTTCCTAGCGGCGTGTCCCAGCTTGAGCCTGTGCTCTCGCCGCGACGTGCGCCTGTTATTGTATTTTCGCCCTGGTGCGGGACCCCTTTGGCTCCCCTCCGTGCGGGCGTTTGTGCAGTGCTGGTGCCGACGGTTTCAGTAAACGGTTTCCGTCAACTCAGGGCTTTACTGTGTTTTTGCGTGCGTCGCTCGGTAGCCCCTTGCGGCCTCTGAGCTCGCGCGCGAGCGGTGCTGGAGGCGACGGCTGACGCGGCCCTGTGGCTCGCTAAGCTCGAACCCGCGGTGGTTGGTCTCCTGTGAGACACCAAGAACCCACAATCTATTTTCGCGGGGTCAATGTCGTGACCTATAGATAGATAGATAATCTCAAAGGGGCAAATGTTCACCAAGAAATGCTTTGCATTTTAACACAAACCCTTCAGTTGCACGTGGTCTGGGCATCTTCCATGTCTGGTTTGTAATTGCAATAAAGTTTGTAAGAATGCCTGTTGGTGGCCCACCTGTCCCCGGCGGCCATCAGCAGCAGGTAACGAGCAGGTGCACTGTCGGCCGGGAACACGGTGGCCGCATAGCCCAGGGCTGCGCGGCGTGCAGTGGGACTCGGCGAGGCTGCGTGTGTCGACACCAGGGCCAGCAGCAGCGGCCGGGTGGCATCATCGGCCGAGGCAGCAAACGCTGGGGCCACGGCCAGCAGTGCCTCCTGCAGGGCCATACGACCCTCACTGCTTTCCTCCTGTTATCCACAAACGCAAGTTTGAACCAAGTCATGTTAGTGGTTTCATCGAGTGCAACAAGCATAAAAAATTGACAGTCACTTTAGCATACGCCAAGGAGGGTGAAGGCGAAATCCTGTGCGCTCTAGAGCCATTTATTGTATTAGTTGACCTTCTCATTCGAATGTGTTGTTACTTCTTATTACTTGTTCTTTTCCGACCAAAGGTCTCAGGTTCGAATGCCTTAAATGACACTACCTTAATTAACCGTATCTTAATCAGCCTCGCCATAATTAACACTAAAGGTCGTGGGTGCGACTCCCACCATAGGTCGTGGGTACGAGTGCCTTAATTAACTCTATGTAGTAAATGCCACCCGCACGCCCACGTTTAAATGGCAAGTTTATAGCGCCACTCTTGAACACCACGTCAAGCACCTGAAAGGCAAGTCTCTTGGCACACGCGCCTCCCCCTGTATCGTGAAAGAATGAAAAAAGTAGTCTTTGTTTGGAACTCATTGCTCACAGTCTCATCGCTCTTCGCCCGCGCTAGCAACCAATATTTATATTAAGTAACGGTGCCTTTATTAACTCCGCCTTAATGCCAAAGGTGGTGGGTTTGACACCCACATAAGCTCAAGGGTTCGACTCCCACCAAAGATTGTGGGTTCAAGTGCCTGAATTAACTTTATCTTAACATGATGACAATGGTGACCCGCACACCGTCACATTAGTTGCGCGAACGTTTCCATATAGGTACTAAGACGCGATGCCGGGTTGGTGTAGCAAGTCAATTACTACACCGAGTCATCATCTTGTATGATTTCACTTCGACGACACGGTTTTCGCTCAAGGACGTTGAAGGTCGACTGAACGATGAGACATATAAGGCTTTCGCCTTAATAAACACTATAAGTGCCCAATGACCCTCCCTAATTAGAGCACAATGTCAAAAACAGTCTGCCACATTGCAGGTCAGCACACATAAAACATGTCGTGTTTTCAGTAACTTCTTATGCTATGTTTCAGTAGTTACGTGCAGCACTGTGGAAGCTACAGGCTTCTTCGACCAATCAGGAGCGCTGCAGCTCAGGCGGCGGCAGCATCTACTAAGACTGCAACTGCGCAGCAAGATCGGTTGCTGTGATAGCAGCGGTCGAAAATTCATATCATATTTGCTCCGACACCAAAAAAGGCATGCAACTTCAAAATATTTCGAGGTATGGAGGACAAATAGCGTACAAGAGAAGGCACGGCAGAAGCGGAGGGTTCAGAAGGAGCACTCGGCCAGCGTGTCGCATGGAATGGTGGCACCTTCTCTTGATCACTCTTTTAACAAAGGATATTCGAAATTATAAAGTGGGAAAGATCAAGGAAGCAGTAAAATGTGGATGCCGCATGAAATCGAGTAAGAAGAAAACTTGGCATAGGACAAGGCAAGATGTATGCACTGAAAGATAAGCAGGGTAATATCATCAGCAATTTCGATGACATAGTAAAAGCAGCGGAAAAATTCTATACTGATCTGTACAGTACACAGAGCAGCCAAGCTACTTTCATACGAAGTAGTGATGAACACGATACAGAGGCTCCTTCTATAACTAGCGATGAAGTTAAAAGGGCCTTGCAAGACATGACCAGGGGAAAAGCTGCTGGAGAAGATGGAATAACAGCCCATTTAATCAAAGATGCAGGAGATATCATGCTTGAAAAGCTTGCGGCCCTTAATATGCAATGCCTCACAACTTCAAGTGTACCAGAGAGCTGGAAGAACACCAACATTATACTAATCCATAAGAAGGGAGACGTTAAAGAATTGAAGAATTATAGACCCATTAGCTTGCTTTCAGTATTGAATAAAATATTCACCAAGATAATTTCCAATAGAATCAGGGCAACACTTGACTTCAGCCAACCAAGAGAAAAGGCTGGCTTCAGGAAGGAATATTCTACGATGGATCATATCCATGTCATCAATCGGGTAATCGAGAAATCTGCGGAGTACAATCAATCTCTCTATATGGCTTTCATAGATTATGAAAAGGCATTTGATTCAGTAGAGATACCAGCAGTCATAGACACATTGCGTAATCAAGGAGTACAGGAGGCATATGTGAATATCTTAGCAAATATCTACAAGGATTCCACAGCTACCTTGATTCTCCACAAGAAAAGTATAAAGTTACCTATCAAGAAAGGGGTCAGGCAAGGAGACATAATCTCTCCAATGCTATTCAATGCATGCTTAGAAGAAGTATTCAAGCTCTTAGACTGGGAAGGCTTAGGAGTGAGGATCAGTGGCGAATATCTCAGCAATCTTCGGTTTGCAGATGACATTGTCCTATTCAGCAACAATGGAGACGAATTACAACAAATGATTGAGGACCTTAATCGAGAAAGTGTAAGAATTGGGTTGAAGATGAATATGCAGAAGACAAAGATAATGTTCAATAGCCTGGCAAGGGAACAAGAATTCAGGATCGCCAGTCAGCCTCTAGAGTCTGTAATGGAGTACGTTTATCTAGGTCAATAACTCACAAGGGACCCTGATCATGAGAAAGAAATTTACAGAAGAATAAAATTGGGTTGGAGTGCATATGGCAGGCATTACCAAATCCTGACTTGGAGCTTACCACTTTGACAAGAAAAGTGTACAATCATTGCATTCTACCAGTGCTAACATATGGGGCAGAAACATTGAAGTTAACAAAGAAGCTCGAGAACAAGGACCACACAAAGAGCAATGGAACGAAAAATGTTAGGCGTAACGTTAAGAGACAGGAAGAGAGCGGTGTGGATCAGAGAACAAACGGGGATAGCCGATATTCTAGTTGACATTAAGCAGAAGAAATGGAGCTGGGCAGGCCATGTAATGCATAGGATGGATAACCGGTGGACCATTATGGCTACAGAATGGATACCAAGAGAAGGGAAGCGCAGTCGAGGTCGGCAGAAAACCAGATGGGATGATGAAGTAAGGAAATTTGCAGGCGCAAGTTGGAATACGCTAGCGCAAGACAGGGGTAATTGGAGATCGCAGGGAGAGGCCTTCGTCCTGCAGTGGACATAAAATATAGGCTGATGATGATGATGAAATGGAAAACCTAACATGTGTAAGGCGAAACAGATGTCTGTTTGCCCTGCTGCTGCCCATGGACAACTCAACTCTGTCAGTGGGTGCTCTGCTAGTGCACAGCAACTATTCCTGTGCATTTCTTCGAGAGTCACTTGGCTCTGAAAGCCTTGTTGCCAAAGGAGGCATAGAAGGGCTTCATGGCCGTGAGCTGCCTCCTGAAATCATGGCAACAGTTGCTTAAGCGGAACAATAGAGTGCAGAGCACATACGGATGTCCCCTCTGACACAATCACACAGCTCTGCAGCAGATGTCTCGTGGTTGGTGGCACCTTTCTAACACACTTGTGCAATGCATTGAAATACAGTTAAACCTGGACATAACGAAATTGACAAATTCCCGAAAAACTTCGTTATAAAGAGGATTTCGTTATATGCAGGTTCGGCATGAAAATTCAAAAAAGAAATGCTTAAAGTATTTGCTCCATTCTAACGCGCCCTCGATTGTAACGTGGACCCATTTTCCGTGACCAAAAGAGAGGAAAAAAAATCCTTTACAGTACCACACATCTCATGCGTTCATACAGAAATACAACTATCGCTCAAGATTTACTCCGAATACAGTAAAGTTATGATGAACAAAAAAGTCCCAGTTTCGCCCCAAAGGAAAAGCATCGATTGCGACAGCAAATTAGCAGACAGCTATACGAAGGAAGGATAGTAGTTTTATCTGCCATAAAAGCTTGTAAACATTCGCGGTTTAACTAAATTGGTAGACTAATGCCTAAGCACACGTACTACAGCACATGGTCGAAGCTACAGGAGCTAGGCTCGAAGTGCGTAGGAGGCGGCCATATTGAAATGCCGATGGCGATCTGGCCAGTTGCAGCAAGAGGCGGAATCAGGTTTGAATGAAGGGAGGGGGAAAGGTCACGCCTGCGGCGGCAAGGTCAAGGGATGCAGGCCAGCCTAGCGCACGCTCGCATGCACGCACACGTGCACTCGCTCTCGCCTCGCCGTGAATTCAAGCGTGCCAAGCGCGATGCTGCTGCTTCGCATTACGTCGCGGCGGAGAAGGTGCTTCCGGTTGCTGCTCGCGCAAAAATGACAAAATTTGGGGCGATATCTCTAGGTTGTCTGCGAGGAAAATTCCCTATTTCGAGGGGGTCTCGCACTGCCACTTCGTTAGGTAGAGGTCTCAAATACATGTGCTTTTATGGAGTAGCGGCGGGGAATAGAAAAACTTAATTATATCCAGGAATTTGTTATATGGAGGTTCGTTATAAGCAGGTTTAACTGTAGCTTCAGCCAACACTTCCAGCTAGAGTGCCAACTAAGTGAGAGCATAACAAAGCCATGCGCATGTTCAGTTCCCACTGCTCTGTGGCACAAGTAAGCACTGGGTGACGCTGGTGGACCCCAAAGAGCGCCTACCTTGGCTAGCCCATCAAAGAGCGTCTGCACGAGGCCCAGGTTAGTGGCCACCAGGCGGGGCAGCTTGCGGCTCAGGTGGCCAATGGCAGAACATGCCAGCACTCGCAGACGGGTCTCCTGCACAACCACATCTGCATCACTCCAGCTGGTTTCAGCAACAGAAAGCTGCGCAACAGCAGACACTTTGGACTTAAACAAGAAATGGCATGCATGTATGCTACAGGTGGACACCCAACACAACATCTAAAAAACAATGCGCAGATCCCACACACTGAGGGAATCAGTTTAGGCAAAGCTTTTATCGGTGTTTCTAAAGAACACTGTCCTTGTTTAGTGACCATTTGCAAGTGTAGCGCACATGACCAAGTTGGACACAATTTCGCTCAGAAACGCCTAGCTCAACATTTGGTGTTAAAACAAAGGACAAGCACTTGCTATCAAAGGAAACATTTTATGAGAGCACATACATTGGTAAAGGTTTCAATTGATAGTACATGGGTATCGTTTTTTTGTGTGTTTTTTTCCAGCAGTCTTGTGCATTTTTCTGTGCTTTCACAGTCACGAAAGCTACACCAACATATAAAGTTTTCCATTTTATTTCCCCTTGCATTGTGGCAATTATTTAGCTTTATGTGGCATTTTTCAGATGTCTGTGGCAAGAAAACGCTTAGAAACCAGGTGGCATATTGCCCTTTCAAACACAATACCTAAAGTCATGCTTGAAATTGTGGTCTCACTGGCTTTCAGTAGTTTAAATTTCATACTGCCCTGATAACGCAAGTCACAAGGATACACTGCCTCCTGTACCCTACGCAGCACATACATAAAATGTTCCACAAGTCATGTGGCCATGTCAGACGACACATTCAGGGTGCGCTTGCTTTCACCTGTGGACTCAAAGACAGGAGCCTTCTTGTGTGAGCTAAGTACTCGACTTCACTGTCCCTGCGAAGCAGTAACAGTGACAGCAGCAAGAGTGAACACAAGAGAATCAACGCACCGTCTCCTGGGCAGGCAGTGCCAACTGCAGCAGAGTTGCCATCAGCTGGCGTCCCACCATGCCCAGCTTGTCTTCAGGGTTGCTGCAAATCAAGCCAGGCTGGTCAAGTACACAGTCGCACAGTCATCGACGCCTTCAAAAAATCACCTTGGCTGCACCACCAAAACAGAATAGGCAGACCAAGAGACACAAGACTTTGATGGTGCATTCTAAAGCGTAAGCAAAGGCACATGTTATTGCTTTGGCAGATATGCACCTGTAATGCACAGAAAATCAGTAGGCTTGTGCAAATACTTGGCATTTTATAATATTCGATCATTGTTACGTTTGGTATATGCTTCGGTTTAAATTCAAACCGAAGCATTCAAATGTATTCAAACCAAATGAATGTACATTTTTTTGAAAATATGAACACAAATTTGATTTGAATGCAAATAGATTGTGTTCAAATCGCACCCCTAGCGACGTTCCCCTCAAAGTAACAAAAGCCAATCTCAAAGACTATGCTTTTATGTACTGCAAGTGTAGAAAGCAATTGCAAAAGCCAGAAACAAATCACGGCTGCTATATTTTAGATGCCACCTATATGTACAGTCGATCCCGGATATGTCAAGCTTGGGTATATCGAATTACTGTAGCTATCAAAAAGTTTTATAATCCCCTTGAATATCTTATGCAAAATTATAGCGATGTACTGTGCATACATTGAACTCCCGTTCATCGCAACATTCGATATATTGAACACTTTGCTGCGCCGCACCTCTGAAAAGTACGCTTCTCCTAATGGAGGGGCGATCACTTTTCAGGTCGTCGGAAATCTTTAGTGCGGACGAATTTGAAACAGCACTGTTTCGGCAGATGCTGTCAAACGAGAGATTGAATCTGAAGGGTAGCACATGCCATGGAGAAAAAAAATTATCAGGGTGCTGCTCTCAGTTTTGCTCGCTGCACATATGGATGACTTGTGCAAACTGCGGCCGTTCGTTATCAGCAAGAGGCAATCACCACACTGCTTCAAAAATACAAAAGAGCTCCCGGTCCGATAGGCATTCCACAAGCTTGAAAGCGTCATGGTATCCAATCTTTAGTCTGAGTGGCTCCGGGCATCGGATGCCAAACTGGAGATGCAGCACTGCTGGGTTTGTATTCTCGTAGACAATTAGGGCTTTTTACAAACGGCTTTTCGAGAACAGCATTTCGCAAATGGCATTTCAAGATTCTGCGAGCTCGAATCAGGCCCCAACCTCCACTTGGACGGATCCTTTCATTACAGTTTGAATTTAACAAAACCACCACATGCCACGTGGGCACTCTGCCAAACCCTCCCCCATGCGGCAGTGGTGCGCAAGACTCGTTGCTGTGCATGCGATTTGCGGGTCCTCATGCTAGCACGATTACACACGAGTGGTAACGGATTGGGATGCTCTGCAAGCTGAAAACCATACTTTCTAAACTAACAGCCTAGGCGTAGTGTTGGCAGTCACCAACGCAGAAGCCGGAGGGGGAGGGCCGAGAACGAAAAGACGTGCCGGCCACGATGCATCGAAGCAGTGAGCGGCACGCAAGAAGAGATGAGCTGCTATTTTAGGGCAATCGAGAAGCAAGGACGACTAATTCCAACAAGAAGTCGGTTTCAAAACCCGATACAACAGCTCGCCTGGCTCGTGCCCACATATGACGATTGGCCGTTTAAACGGCATATTGTCATGTACATGTGGCCGAGTACATTTCCATGCAATTCGCAGTGAAGGGTGGTTATGGCAGCACGGCACACATCCATACCGGTGTTATGATCGGCAAGGAATTCGACAGGTCAATGGGGGAAACCAAACCCGCGCACGTGCCCGTGTCGGGGCAATTATCTACATCCCCAAGAGGCGGTTGTGATCTTCCTGGAAACTGTACCTCTCAAGTGTGGGAAACCAAACCTGCGCACGTTTCCGTGTCGGGGCAATCATCTACATCCCCAAGAGGCGGTTGTGATCTTCCTGAAAACTGTACCTCTCAAATGTGGGAAACAAGCCCGAGCGCCTTTCCCGTGATGAGATAATCCCCTTCATCCCCGAGAAAGCGTCGCCCCTCTACGACCTGAGCAGACGAAAAAGGCGAGCTACCAAGAAAGAGGACCCGATGGAGAGGAGGTCATCAACTTGACCACCCGACAGAGGACTGACACTTCCACAAGTTCCCCGAAGGAGACATCGGCTACCACAGGACCACGAGGGGTTATTTAAGGCCGTCCTGGCCCCCGTGTTAATCAGAACCGCTCGAGACTCGGATAGAGTCAAAACCATGTACCAATGAAGTGAATAGAATTTTTTCTATTTTTTCATCATCACGATGCCTGCCTTCATCGTCATCTCCTGATTCCTGCGGTGACGACCCACCTCACCCGGTCGAGATTATATCAGCTGGTTGGCAGCAATGGGATACTCCACCCTTCGTCCTGGCTTCAGCAGAATGATGAGCGCTTGACTTTCTTTGAGAATTTGCCAGGTTTTAGCTTGTGTGTTTTCTAAAACAGTGAATTAGTTTCTGTACGTGCAGGCTCCTGTTGAAAGCTTCCTCACGTCACAGCAGAGTAAGAAAGTCCTCGTTCGGGATTGACCATGGATTTGGGCAAATGGAAAAAGCCAGAGTTGTTATTACTTTGTGAAGAGCTGGGAATTGAGGTCGGGAAAAGTCAGAGGAAGCCGCAGTTATTGAGGTGATTGAGAAGTGCGGGGCTCTTGAGGACGAAATTTCAGAAGCATGGGAAGAGATAGAGAAACGAGCTGAGAAAGCTGAGCAAAACGCTGCAGAAGAGAGGGAAAGGCAAAGAGCTGAGAAAGCTGAACAAAGTGCTGCAGAAGAAAGGCAGAGAGCTGATCAAAAGGAAGCTGCAGAAAGAAAGGAACGCGAGGAACAGAGAGCTCACGAACTAAGGCTAAAAGAACTAGACGTGCAGCGGGATCTGGCCAGGCAATCAGCAAATAACCTCTCAGTAGATGAAAGACGTTCAGGTGAAGCAGGAGAGATGATAAGGGATCTCATGCCGTCGTACAAAGTGAACGATGACATGGGTTTGTTTCTCGTTACTTTTGAACGAACCTGCGAGAGAAACGGGTTGGCACTAGAGAGTTGGCCGCAACAGATTCTGACCGTTCTTCCTGGCGAAGCAACCGAAATAATTGCAAGGCTAACGAAGGACGAGTCAGAGGACTATCAGAAAGTAAAAGCTGTGCTGCTAAGAAAATATCAGCTCTCAGCGGAGACTTTCCGCCGCAGTTTTCGGGAGGCAGTTAGGACACCGGGCGAGTCTTTTCAAGATTTCAGTTATAAGCTGAAAGCCAACTTAAGTGAGTGGCTAAAAGGGGAAGATGCGTTCGGTTGTCACAACAAGGTTGTGGAGCTAATCTGCAAGGAGCAGTTCTATGGGTCCTTGAGCGAAGAGATGGGCCTGTGGATTCAAGATAGGTCGGGCGAAAAGGACTTAGAACGTGCTGCAGTACTAGCAGATGAATTCGCCGCATGTCGCGAATCCGAGAAAACACTCGTCAGGCCGTTGACGAAATTCAGCAAAGAGGAAAACAGGCGCCCCTTTCCCAACGAGAAAGCTGGAAGTGGGACCAAAGACGGGCCCGACCAATAATTTAGGCCATAATAACAGCGCAGCGAAAGATGAAAAGAAAACAACAAGAGCATTGGAGGCTACAAAATCAGTCGTCTGTTTCCGTTGCCAGGAGCCTGGACACCTTGCGATCGGCTGTCGGAAGCCTAGAATAGTTTTTTCTTTCGTGAATGGTGATGACGACAACTTGGTGCTCTTAGCACCCTACCTTCGCGACCTAGTGGTGAATGGAATGCCATGTAAGGTACTTAGAGACTCAGCTGCGACAATGGACATTGTCCACCCCGCGTATGTGAAACCTGAGGATTTCACCGGGGAATGTGCATGGGTCCGGCAGGTAGTTGAGGAAAATAGTGTCTTCTTGCCCATAGCCAACGTGAATATTGAGGGGCCGTTCGGACTATTGAGGACTGAAGCCGCAGTATCACAAAATCTGTCCAAACATTATCCCTACTTGTTTTCAAATCGCTCAGAGATGCTGTTGAAGAAGAAGGGTCTGAGTTTTGGCGACCATACGGTCCAAGCTCTCACGCGTTCCAAAGCTCGGGAGATCGCGGCAAAGATGAAACAAGGCAGCGAAGCCAGAAATATGCCTCATGGCATAGACACTCAGGAAGCACAGCCCCTAGCTAGTGAAAGCAGTGAAAAAGGCGCTAGCGAGGAGGCATCCGGTTCAGTGGAAATATCGCCGCAAGGGCTAGCTGAGGAATTAGAGACTAATTTCGTACTGCCACATTCGGAAGGCTTTTTAGACCTACTGAGAGTTGATAAAGAGGGACTCGCGGCAACACAAGAGAGTGATGTGTCCCTCGACGAACTGAAAGAACTAGAGAAAGAGGGGATAGCCAGAAGAAACATCACTTTTCAGCGTCGCACTGGTCTTTTGCACTGACAGTACAAAGAAACGAAGGGAGTACAGCATGATCAGCTCGTTGTTCCCTCAAGATACAGAGCTCCAATCCTCAACCTGTGTCATGGCAACGGCTGGGCGGGTGATTTAGGCATAAAGAAGACTAAAGACAGGTTACTGCGAGAATTTTATTGGCCGGGATGCTTCAACGATGTAGAGAATTATGTCCAAACGTGCGAGGCTTGTCAGAAAGTGGGAAAGCCACACGAAAAGAGGAAAGCACCTATGAAGTTAGTTCCCGTAATCACTGAACCCTTCAAACGTTTAGTGGTTGATATTGTGGGACCCCTTCCCGTGACGAGTTCAGGGTACAAATACCTTTTGACGATGATTTGCCCCGCAACCAAGTTTCCGGAGGCCGTTCCCCTAAAAGAAATAAATTCAGTCAAGGTAGTTGAAGCCTTACTCTCGGTGTTCTCCCGATTAGGTTTCCTATCTGAATTGCAGAGTGATCAGGGCAGCGTATTCACCAGCGCCCTTACTACCACCTTCCTAGAAAGGTGCGGCATTCGCATCATCCCCAGCTCAATGCGGCATCCACAGAGCAACAGTGTAGAAGCATGGCACTCCGTTCTGAAAAGGGTACTGCAGGCACTGTGCTACGAGCAAAGAAAGGACTGGGAGGCATGCTTAGCGGCCGCTATGTTTGCCTTGAGGTCGGTGCCGCATGAAGCCACAGGATTCAGCCCAGCTGAGCTGGTTTATGGGAGGTCGTTTCGATCTCCGCTTCAAATGGTGCGCGAGGCATGGGAAGGGCGCGGAGATGACCCGACAGTTGTTGAGTATGTATTGGAACTCCTAGAGCGGTTGCAATCTTGTCAAGAGCTGGTGGAGGCAAACATGAAATCTGCCCAGATGAAAGTTAAAGTATACTATGATAGGAACGCTCGGAAGTGGACTTTCACTGTAGGAGATAAGGTGCCTTTTCTAACGGCGTCCAGAAAAAACAAGCTAGACGTTCTTTGGGAAGGACCTGCGGAGGTCATGGAGAAGCTCTCAGACACAAACTATGCCATCAAATTACCGGGTAGACGTAAAGAGCTGAGGATCTACCTCACGAACCTAATGAAACCATATCGAGAGCGTGAAGCCATAGTTCATGTCACACTAAATACACCCGAAGTAGTGGAAACAGAATTTGCTTATCCGATGCCGCCAACGGAACTTAGATCCACGCCAGCGAAGCGAACTGCGAGAGCTCGTGGGTGACTTTGAAGACTGTTTTTTAGATCGGCCAGGTAGAACTAGCTTGATGGAACATGATATTAAGCTGGTATCGGACGTGCCCATTCAGTGCAGGCCCTACCAGGTTTCACCTAGGCAGAGGCAAATTTTGGAAACCGAGATCCAGAGGATGTTAGAGCTAGGGTTAATTGTTCCCTCTGAGAGTGAGTACGCGTCCCCGCTAATTCTGGTTGAGGCTCCGGGGAAAAGCCCCAGGCCTTGCATCGATTACCGAAGGCTAAACGCCATAACCAAGGATCAGAATTACCCTATTCCTAATCTGGAAGAGCGGGTGGAGACCATCAGCAGGGCTGAATATGTATCTACGCTAGACTTAACTAGAGGTTACTGGCAGGTACCACTGACAGAGCAAGCTAGCCATTATGCCGCCTTCACATCCCCTCCTAGGTACCTTTCGGCCTCTTGTCCTCACTTTCGGATTGAAAAACGCTCCGTTTTGTTTCTCACGACTTATGGACCGGGTTCTGAAAGGAATGCAGGACTACGCGCTTCCCTACTTGGATGACATCACAGTCTTCTCTCCTACTTGGGAGGATCATTTGCATCACCTTAAGAATGTGCTAGAGAGTTTACGTGCGGCCGGTTTGACCCTGAAGGGCGAAAAATGTCAACTAGGAAAAGCCGAAGTTAGCTACTTAGGCCACAAGGTCGGACGTGGCTACAGGCTTGAGATAAAAGTAGCCGCCATATCCGATTACCCTAGACCACCCTATTGCAAAAACCAGCGTCTTCCAGTGCCTTCCAGTGTGAAACCAGCGCGTTTTTTGACACTGGGTGGCACTGGGGACGCTGGCGCACGCTGGCGCACGCTGGGAGTCACTGGGAGTCACTGCGACACTGGTGAGATCGCTGGAGAAGTGCTGGGTCACACTGGACGAGACGCTGGTTTCACTGCTATGACGCTGGGGCGCACTGGTGTACGCTGTACACGCGCTGGAGTTCGCTGGCTCGTACTGGAGACTACGCTGGTTTCGTTTGTGCCGCACTGCCAGAGTATAGGCGCTGTTGAATATTAAATGCTTGATACAATTTTATGGGCATCTCCTGTCCAAAAAAACTGACTCCTGTCCTAAATATAGCGCTATAAGTGGGGATCATAAATGTCTATTTCGTGTCAGCGGTGTTGCAGCTTGGAATAAAGGTGCGTGATGCTAGCCCATGCACAAGCGACACTTGAGATCACTTTCACTTTGTACATTTCCCTTTTGACTGTGCGGATAGCTGTATTCGTGAACGAAATTACCCAAACGCAGATAACGCCTCGTTTTCTAGTAGTTTGTACACAATCGATGACTGCGAGTTGTCGCAGTGTTGTACAGTCGACACGAAACCGAGCAGCCGTTCAGACGCGTTCGAACGGACCTCAGAAAGCCTGCCGCTGACAAAGCTGCGGTGATTCGTGCGCTTCCACTTTCCCTAGTGTACTAAAAATAATAGTTAAAAGGTTGTGAAGCTCAAATACAAACATTTTCCCATTCATCAGGTAGCTGCGCCGAGATCGTTCACTTCCAGCGAAGGTTAGGCCTACCGTACCCGCTGAGTCTGTCTACACTCAATCGGCCCGTCTAAGCTGAGGAATCAACAAGTCTAACGAGGTTAAATCACTCTGTAATTCAGCTTTCCCATGGTTGCTTTTAGACAGACTATTCTTTCGTGTGTACAGTGTCAGCATTACAAGCGATGAGCGCCGATAAGACGTTATAAACATACCTATGTGTGTTTTCGCCGAAGGCTGTCAGCCGCATTAACCGACCGCTTCTCTTACGGAGATATGTGCCTAAACATACGTGTCGATTGAAAAGCATTGTCGAGGTACGGAAATGTTGCATTACCTTTGCGCGAAGAATAACAAACGGCTGTCAAAATCGGCAGTAACGGCCCGTACAACATTCCGGGTCGGCGGTTCATTTAAGGCTTTTTTCGTTGTTAATATACCAATAGCAAAAGCAAATCAGTGTTGCAGCACTTCCAGGCATACTATGCAATACGGACAACAACTTTATCGTTCTGATAGAGGCGTAAGTTTTGGTTGAAGGCGATATCGCATCTACCATGTCTGTGCGAAACGTCTGTGCAAAGCTACAACTGTGTCTGCGCGTTGACATGCCAAAATATGAACAGTCAAACATGCATCGGCGTGGCGCAGTGGTAAGATGCTGGGTTTGGGATCTGTAGGGCGGAGGTTCGAATCCTCGCAGATGTTTTTTTTTTTTTTTGTACTTTTTTTTCTTTTTTTTTATTGCATTACAACGTTCTCTGTTTCTTTCTGTATTCGAAAAAATATATAAGGTAGCCAGGCACCACGTATTTCTTGCTCTAGAGCTGCATTTGCACCAGTACCCAGCGCCCAGCGCCTCCCAGTATGCCGCGCCTTGCCAGCGTTCCAGTATCCAGCGCGCGACCCTGGGCCCATAATCAGGCATGGCACTGGGCACTGGATACTGGGTTTTGCAATAGGGCAGTGACGAAAACAGATATCCGTTAATTTTTGGGGCTAGCTGGCTATTATCAACATTACATCCGTAACTTTTCAGAAATCGCAAGTCCACGGACAGTTTACGGAAGAATGAACCAGTGAAAATTGTGTGGAACGAACAAAAAGACAAATCTTTTCTCAAGTTAAAGGCCGCTTTAGCCGACAAACCCATCTTGAGAGCTCCTGTTTATGATCTTTCTTTCATTCTGCTGTGCGATGCTAGTGATCGAGGCATGGGTGCAGTGCTCAGTCAGAAAAGTGAAAACGGGGAGGAACACCCGGTAGTGTTCGTAAGCCGGAAGCTGACTGTCCGCGAACAGGCCTATAGTACTTCCGAGAAGGAGTGCGCTTGCTTGGTATGGGCAATACACAAGCTTCAATGTTATCCGGCAGGATCACGGTTCCTAGTGGAAACTGACCATTGTCCTATGACGTGGCTTAGGAATATGTCCCCGTGGAACGGCAGACTGCTACGCTGGAGCCTTAGTCTGCAAGAGCATAGCTTTGATGTCAGGTACAGGAAAGGACGTGACAATGCCAATGCGGATGGCCTCAGCCGTAGCTGCCCTGTGTGAAGCAAAATGTTGTAAAGAGCCCCTTTCGTTCTTTTTTTTTTTCTTTTCACGGATGCGTTTTGCTCTCCAGTTTTCAACTCATGATTAACCCCATTATTGCTGTGTTTCAATGCGCTCTCAGTCTCTCAATAAACGCGACTTTCCCGGGCAAGAGAAACAAAAACGTTAGTTATTAGGTTGGTTGAAATGTGCATTGAGGTCTAGTTTTTTCACTTTGTTAATTTTCGGGAATCTCAAACGAGGGCTGCAGGTATAATTCTGACAATGTTTTAAGTGAAGAATGTGTGAACCTGGCAGTTCTCATGGTTAGTTGGGTGCTCTCTGTTTGTTGTGCCTTGGGCTTGGTGTGGTCTATTTCCAGAAGGTGTCACCTGGCCTGCCTTGGAACGAATGGCAAAACGAAGCAGAGGCACAGGGTCTGCCAGTCTCTTCGAGGTCCTTGGATGCTGCAACCCCTTTGAGACCTCCTGTGGCGGCGGACGGGCTGTTATGATCGGCAAGAAATTCGACAGGTCAATGGGGGAAACCAAACCCGCGCACGTTCCCGTGTCAGAGCAATTATCTACATCCCCAAGAGGCGGTTGTGATCTTCCTGGAAACTGTACCTCTTCAATGTGGGAAACAAGCCCGAGCGCCTTTCCCGTGACGAGATAATCCCCTTCATCCCTGAGAAAGCGTCACCCCTCTACGACCTGAGCAGACAAAAAAGGCGAGCTACCAAGAAAGAGGACCCGAGGGAGAGGAGGTTGTCAACTTGACCACCCGACAGAGGACTGACACTTCCACAAGTTCCCTGAAGGAGACATCGGCTACCACAGGACCACAGGACCACGAGGGGTTATTTAAGGCTGTCCTGGCCCCCGTGTTAATCAGAACCGCTTGTGGGGATTGAGGGTTGCGCCGGCGTCATTGCGCAGGCTAACACCTGTTCTGCCGTCCCCCGGTTTTCTCCGTCCTCCGCGTAACCGGTTCCCGCGGTGGCGCTGCGCACGCGGCGGTTGCGCTGAGGGCGGGGCGTTGACGTCACGAGGCGGCCGGTTTTGGGCTGCTAGCGGCGGAGTGTGCCTCGGGACTTCTCTCCGGGACCAGCGCACGGTACGTTCATGCTTTCCTCTCATCCGCCGACACCTTTGTGACTAGGACTGGAGCTCGTGCACGGTGCCTTTGCCCGTGCGGGGAGCGCGTACTTTGGGCTGATCCTTTCCCGACGCTAAGCCGACGAGCGGTGCCATTAGTGCTCGCGCGAGGTCGTACCCCACCGAGCCGCACTTGCCGAAAGCCTAAGCCGAAGGATATTGCCCGTGCTCTCGCGAGTTGACCCATTGGTTATCGCCAGAGCAAGTAGCATAGCCGCCGGGACTTTTCCTAGCGGCGTGTCCCAGCTTGAGCCTGTGCTCTCGCCGCGACGTGCTATAGGCGCCTGTTATTGTATTTTCACCCTGGTGTGGGACCCCTTTGGCTCCCCGCCGCGTGGGCGTTTGTGCAGTGCTGGTGCCGACGGTTTCAGTAAACGGTTTCCGTCAACTCAGGGCTTTACTGTGTTTTTGCGTGCGTCGCTCGGTAGCCCCTTGCGGCCTCTGAGCTCGCGCGCGAGCGGTGCTGGAGGCGACAGCTGACGCGGCCCTGTGGCTCGCTAAGCTCGAACCCGCGGTGGTTGGTCTCCTGTGAGACATCAAGAACCCACACGCTCGAGACTCGGATAGAGTCAAAACCATGTACCAATGAAGTGAATACAATCTTTTCTATTTTTTCATCATCAAGATGCCCGCCTTCATCGTCGTCTCCTGATTTCTGCGGTGACGACCCACCTCACCTGGTCGAGATTATATCACCGGCTAGTTTGCTTCTGCGGTAGGTCCATTTCTAGCTTACCTTGAGCAAAAACACTCAACAAGCACTCCAACACGTTTGAGTGCACCGTAGTCGCACGTCCAGGCAACGCAGGCTTTTAGGGTTAGCGTTGCGAAGAACATTACGACCAAAATAAGTCTACTTTTGTGCTTTCTATGCAGCCTTGGAAAAACAATATGGTAAGTTCCCTCTTTTTACACTGTCAGAAAACTGTCCCAAGACGTACTGAGATCTCGGATAAGCTTCAGACAGGCCTATTTTATATCTCAAATTATCGATATGTTGAACTATTTTTCAATCCCCTTCGAGTTTGATATATCTGGAATCGACTGTAATACGACAACCAAAATTTTCGACACCGTACAGTGTCTTGCTTGATTTTTCGGACGTGAATTATGCATGCAATGCCGGGAAAATGGCTGCGTCTAAAAAAGCTGGCCCCATCAGTTTCCCTTCTGTACTCTTGCTTTCAATAACAAGGTGATTTCTCAAGTTTCCAAAAGCCCTACAGCCACTGCGAATAATCTGCGTTGGCTCAACACTGCGTTGTAACTTTGGTAGCCGACACCCAGCGAAGCAGCGCTGAGTAGGCCTAACAGCCACAATGCAGCCGCATCGAAAATTTGCTGCGGGCGAGTGTGGTGGCAAATAGTCATGATAAGTTTACCACTGTGCCGACATGTCTGCATGAGGAAACAGCAAATACAATGTGCGAGAGAATTCCTGTGCTTCACATAAGTAGGGAAATGAAAGCAAGCATCTCACACTTGAGCAGGTACTCACTTGTTGCAAACAGCCTGGACAAACTCCAGCGCCAAGCCCTTCAGTTTGGCATTGGTGTTGCTGGGGTTGCTGAGCGTGTCGAATATGACCTGCAGCAATAGTGTGAGGGAGAATGGACAGTCACAACAACTAGAGCCGTATATGAATGCAAAAGCCGTCAGAAACACAGCTCAACAAATTGCTTACAAGTGAAGGCTGAATTTAAACAGAGCTGTACAGTAGAACCTCGCTGATACGTTCCCGCTTAATACGATTTCCCGGCTCCTACGTTCGCAATCGCGAAAAATAAACATAACCCCATAGAGGAATGTGTTAATATGTTCCGGTTAATACGTTCCCGGAAAATACGATTATTCGGCAGCAACGTTCAGCATTGCGGCAAACTGTGGTCGTATGATACGTTCTGCAGCGAAAAATTATCATTCAGGTGTGCAAAAAGGCCGCTCTCATGTGCTTGTGAAGCGCTAAGTGGCAGACAGCCGCCGCGCGGCTTCTCTGCAGTGCTAAATTCCCCCCTCCCCACCTCCGCGACTTCTCTGCATTCCTCGTTCGCCCAAAGTGACGAAGCGCGGCAGCAGCGGCAAGCGAATTGACCTTTGCGCTACCTCGCCCCTCGCTACAACACTAACTACTAAGCGGCGAAAACAGGCGGACGTGAGTTTTCGCCACAAAAGGAGTTGTTTCTGTCCAAGGGTATGACGCACCAGCAGAAAATACAGTCGAATCTCGATAATTCGAACTCGAAGGGGCCCGAAAATTTGTTCGAATTAAAAGAAGGACTCATTTTTGACGTATTTGTGCACCATAGCGCTACATACAACCGGTGCGAGTCGTGAAATATCGCGACGCGCAAGCACATAGCAAGCAAGGGCCACAAAACTGCCCACGCCGGCCAACGCTCGCATCCCGATAGCGCCTCTTCCTCTTCACAACCACAGTCTTTCTCTCGGATCCGGATAACGGCAGCGAACAAAACTTCAGGGAGCGGGCTGAGCCGGCACGGCGACGCGCGCGTAGAGACCGTCGAAGGTGAGGGAGGAGGGCGGCAGAGAAGCGCATTTGGCCTCGGCAACCCCGTCACTTCGGTGGCTCCCCTAGCCCTCCCTCTCAACTCCCTCGTAGCTCCCTCACCTTCGACTGTCTCCGTGCGCGCCCGCCGGCCCGGCGCCAGCTTATCCCGCTCCCCGAAGTTTCGTTTGCTGCCTTTGAAGCGAGCGTTGGCCAGCATGGGCAATTTCGTTGGCCGGACTGGGCATCCGCATTGCTTCCCTCTGCGCCGCAGCCACTGCATTGGCTGAGACGTCTGCATGTACACGCGTGTTCCAGCGCGACGCGGAAACGGCCACCTTACCATTTGAGAGAGGAAATTTTCACAGCGGTATTTTTTTTTCTTTCTTTTTATTTCTCCACACAGCATTGAGGGGTCTCTCCTAAGCTTTTGCTTTACGGCGGTGTCGGAGGATTGCCAGTCGGAGGCACCGCCACGTGATTTGTCATGCTGCTGAGAGCATTGTCGGTGCGCAGTCATGTTCGAATTAACCGTGGCAAATGCTTTCGCAGTTCAAATTGCCGAGTGTTCTCGCCCATAGGAATACACATAACTTTGACGGGACCACAGCGTCAGTTCGAATTATCGAGATTCGACTGTAACTATGTTTGCCAGAAATAAATGTTTTCTGCCCTTGCACCGCAATATGGGCTTGTCAGCTTCAATTTTTACTGGATTCAGATCGTACCGTTTCCTGGATCGTACGTTTATTTTTCGCTTACTTTTTGAAAACGCATGAACGAGGTTCTACTGTATTAGTGAACTGCTCTTTTACAATACCAAAAAAGTCACTCTTACCATGAGAGGAGGCCTGATAAGCCACGAAAGACACAAAGAAAGACCAGTTTCCACAGCAGCTCACCATGAAGTCTGTTCGGGCCTATACTCCGGCTCAAAATCAACTTGCAGTGCAGCAAAATCTATGCGGCCAATCAATGTCCAGATTCTTCAAGACATACTGGTAGGCTACTTGGTTAGTCCCGATGGAATATGGCAGCGCACTTCAAAACAACACAGCACTTGTGTTTTGTTCATTCTGTGTTAAATCGTCGTTTCAAGGTGCACTGGCATTTTCCATCATGCAGATTGCGTCAGTTCATAACATATTATTCCATGCCTGTGCCACTTTTTCTCAGAAGAACGGAGCAGATGATACAGCAAGCAAGTGGTGTGCCTGACCGTTTGCAATAGCGTTTGTTATGATCGTGCACAGTTAGTGCGTGTGCTGGGTCGTTAACAGACACTTTAAGCTTGATAATGAAGGCAGAGGTGCGTTTAAACCTGTCGAATGCCACAAATAAAGATTCACTTTAATTCAAGGCACATTTCTTATGTGCCATTGCAGCTTTCAGAATGTTTAAGCGCCCACTCCACACATCTGCAACGGAAGCATCATAAAACACCGAACGGCATTCACAGGATGTTTGCAGCATAGCACTTCCATGCAGACACTTGGACATGGAAGATGAGTATGTTTCTTGTGCCTTTTTGCGTGGTTTCACTTTTTTGTCTGGTTTCATCAACTTAAAAAATTTGCAGAAAATTGAAAAAAAAAGTGTTTACAGTCAAAGACTAATTATTCAGTCACTAATATTTCACACATGCTTGATTATGTCACCAATGCTAGTCCTATGTATAAGAACAAATGAAATTTCAGACAACTCACAGTGCGTTGTGCAATAATTTGTACTCTGACTGCAAGACCATGTGCTATATATATATTAGGTTGCCAAGTCAAGTATAAATAGTGATATTTTCATTTCATTTTTATTTTCCTTGCCGACATAGTCGTTGGCCATGTTGCCGTCACTTCGGAAAACCAAAACTAGCAAAGCCTAGTCGATCTAGTAGTCACCGATGAAAATTCGGTGCATGCATTGACTGTACTTTGTGGGAATGCGTGACTCTCACGCGTCCCATGATGTGGTTTTCCCCGCATGGCTTCCTCCTTTTGTAATCCGGCTTCGCCGCGTGGCTTTACGGCAGCGGCGTACTGCGAGAGATGGCGCTAGTGTTGCGCGGCTAACGCGACCTAATGGCGGGGCTACTTTGGCGCAAAAACGAGAAGGCACTTCCGCTTCGACGTGGGATCGGTGAGCGATGCGGACGTTCCGCGCGTGCGCCGATCCACACTTCGCGAGGCCGTCTCGCAAGGCTAGGAGCAGGACACCAGAATGGACGAACACGTGAACGACTGGGCGATGGTGCCTAGCATGGGGCGAACATATTCGCTCGGTATCCGGTCGCGGTGAGTCGGACTTCTATTTGTCGCGCGCCCGTTTGAATGTTCTATGGGTAATAATTTGGCTAGCAGGCGTATTAGTGTATGAAAGAAGCAATAAATGCCCTTTTGATTATTTGTACTACTGTGTTGTCATTCCTTTGTCCCATGAGCCCGTGTAAGACCCCACATCTGGTGCCCAACGTGGGGCTCTTGGGGCATCGGACGATAATTTTGACAGTTTAGCTCGGTTTGAGACAACCTTTGTTTGAACTGAAGCGTATTCTTAGCGTGGATTTTCATCGTTAGCGTAGGCGGCGTGCTTTCTTGAGCGAGGCGACGGTTGCTGTAGCATGTTTGAACTTTTCAACATGCTAAGCCTTCTCGCAAGTGTTCTGAAGAACACTCATCGGTACGAGAGCCACGTGGTCTGCAAACTGGGAGAGCGAGGCCCAGCGCGCGCGAAGCATTGGCAAGCCTGAAGCAAGTGAGTACGAAAGCCTCGTGAGTGGTCCGAATTTCTTAAGTAAATAGCTTCTTCTATCTCTTTGACTTTGGAAGTCGCGGCTCTGGAAGCCGGGTGGCCACGGGCCACGGGTGCCACCAACGTTACTAGATCTTTCTTTCAGTTCTCAAACTCCGCCGCTGCGCGTGACGCCTTTCCATTGAGCGCCGTGTGGGGGCGCGCGCGACACTGTTTGCCCGGCTCGGAGAGAGGTGAGCCGAGCCCACGGAGGAGCCGGACTGCACGGCCAACGTTGCTAAAGACGACCGCAGCATTTTGGTTATGTTGTTATCATGCGCGTTTGCTTTGATTTCCCGTGCATAGTCTTAGGATGTCAATGACTGCTGTGCCTGTGTAGTGAGAAGTAATGCCGCGTTGCTTTGCAACCGGCTGCAAAAGCGGCTACGACTCTGCGAGGGGTGCAGCTGAGAAGAGGCACTTTTTCAAACCGCCTAACGACGCCTCGCGGCTTCAAGAATGGCAACACGCGATCCCAAGAAGCAACAGGGAGCTCACGAGCTCTTGTGTTGTGTGCGACCTTCACTTTCAGGAAGAAGACATTGTGAAAAACTTCGTGCACAAGATCGGCGGTGACGTCGTCGTCATACCACGAGACAAATGGAGCCTCAAGGATGACGCCCTACCTCGCTTGTTTCCCAACTGTCCAAAATATCTGTCAAAGCATGTGCGGAAACGCAAAGCACCTGCCGTGAGGCCACCTCTCCAACCGAAGCGTCGGAATGTTCAGGACGACGCCGAACAAGAAAACATAGCGCCGAACACCTTCGATTATGGGAAGAGAGGCTGCTCTGTGGCAGGCAGCGTCGCACTTGATAGAACCCAGTCCCTGTTCGAGGAGCTATCGACAATGGCGCAAGAGGGACGGCGGGTGCAAGGCTGGTCGACTGAACTCCTTGGTTCTACTGTCGTCCTGTACAAACTCGAAGTAGAAAACGCAGTCCCCGAGTCGGTAAGGCAGTGACGTTCTCAAGCGATTTTTGTTTGTCAGTCAGTGCAAATGGGCGGCTTGTACCATCAACGCCATCAACTGTCTACACAGAAAGCTCGCATATGGAGGTCAAGTCATTCAGTGACCTGACATGCCTGCTCAGCCACGTGGAAAAGCTAAAGTCATGTCAGGGCTTTCCTGCCAAGCTTTACCCACAAATATCGTCCTCGTCGGTAGCCAGTAAAGATGGTGAGACATGGAGACGCAAAACATGCACTATGTTGAGCTTGGATGCCACCTGTACAGAATGCAAAACGCTAGGTAGACTGTTTTTGATGCGCACAAAGAACTGCCAAGGGCGCAAACCAAGACCCAAGAGCAAATGCATGAAAACATTGCGTCGGAAAGTTATCCGAGCCACGCTAAAGAGAGAAAAGCTGAACAAAGAGATGGCTGCTATGAAAAAACAACTTTGTAACGTGACTGAAGCTAACATTGAAAGTATATGCTTCATGTTCTCCCTGAAAAGCAGCAACTGGCATTCAAAACGGCCATAATGGCAGCAAAAGCAAAGATGAAAAACGGAAGGCGTTATGATGACGAATGGCTGATGACGTGCCTCTTGCTGCAAATTTCTAGCCCAAAAGCTTATACCCTTATTTCAGACATGCAACTGTTGCCGCTTCCTACCAAAGCCCGCTTGCGTCAAATCATCAGTGGTATCCCATGCAAATACGGGTACAATGAAGTCGCGTTAACTACCATTAAGGAGCACTTTCAGGGCAAGAGCCACATCAGAAGGTGTGGCGTTCTACTTGTCAATGAGGTAAAGCTCAAGCAGTCTGTTGCATTCAATAAGGTGTCCTGCAAAATGGACAGGTTCGTCGACTATGGTGACGTAGCATCCCCAGCCACAGATCAACTCGCTGATCATGGACTAGTTCTCATGTTTGTGCCACTATTTGAGGACTGGGTGCAGCCGATAGCAAGCTTCGCGACAAAAGGAGCAGCCCCTGGGAAGGTTCTTTCTAAACTCGTGCTGAGTGCTGTGCTTGAACTGCACAAAAGCAATGCCTCAGTGCTTGCTATCATAAGTGACGGGGCTGGGAACAACCGCTCAATGTGGACCCAGCTTGGTATATCGGGGAAGCTGGACTCTGCATGCCATCACATCGAGCACCCTTGGGAGCCTTCTCAGAGGATCTATTTCATTTGTGATGTCCCACACATCATAAAATGCATCAGAAATCATCTGAATAAGCATACTTATGGACTGGTAAGAAAAAAACAAAACTGCAAATGTTTTGAATTCGATTTTAATCGTTAACTTTCTTATTTCCAGGCAGGTGATCATCAGATCAACTTTGGCCACTACGTCACGCTGTTTGACACAGAAAAAAACAAACACCTACGAGTCGTGCCAAAACTGACGCGAGCCCATGTTGCGCCTGACAACCTTCAGAAGATGAGTGTCAGGCTTGCCACCCAGGTATTTTGCCTACTATAGTCTATGCGTGTTACTCGTTGCATGCTGTTTGTGTTCATTAATCTGATCACAAATGCGCTTTCTTAACAGCTGTTCAGCCGTAGCACAGCAGTTGGCATCAAGCTGTACGGAGAAGCCAAAGTGCCAGGCATGGAAAACTCTGAAGGCACTGAAACATTCACCAGGATGGTCAATGACCTTTTTGATGCTTTGAACATCAAGCTACCATCGAGAGGAGTGAGGCGCCACTCGAAAGAAATACAGGTGATTACTGGACCCCTATTCACCTGATTGGGCCTTGCATGTTCTTGAGCGCTCACATTGTTGAGCATGTCAACATCACTAAACTAATATTTTCAGATCCTAAAAGCCTTCTTGGAGATGCTCAACACGACAGAACGAAATTCAGTCGAAAATAACCTGAAGCTTTTTGCGTCACAGCAAACAACACAGTCTTTAAGAGTCACTTTGCTGTCTACCATAGACATCATTGAATACTTGCTGACTCAAGGTGCCCACTATATCCTTACGGCAAAGTTAAATCAGGACCCCTTGGAGGTAAGCGTGCCATTCTTGTTTTTACTTGGTGCATTTTGTTAACAGATGTCAGTGCAACTCAAAGCCATATATTTCTGTTTCAGCGACACTTCGGACTGGCCCGACTGTTGTCAACTTCAGTCAAATATTCCGCCTCCTCAGCCTCTACACACCGATAAAGACAGCTCTGCGTGGTAGTGTGCAAGGCACACCATGTTCTGTGCTCATTAGTGTTACTGACACACTCAAGAGAACAAAGGATGCCCACCAAGAAGAGAAAGTCCGCCTGCACGACATAGTGGAAGCCAAAATGATGGAAATCACCACTGCTTCTGCTGATGCATCTGAGCAAGGGCCAAGCGACCATGCGTATTACAGGGGTGATGTGGAGGACACTGTTGTATACTACCTGTGTGGCTACGTCATACACAAGTTCACCAAGCATGCAACATGCCATCTCTGCATAGAGGACATCAGCTCCACCACGCCAGTGCTTGCTTCTGACAGCTATTTAACTGACTACAGGAGCTTCAAGCAAGGTAGCTTAAAGCATCCAACACAGAAGATGTTGACATTCATGAAAATAGCAAACAAGATAATTTCAGCTTGTCTGGACAAGGAGGGTCTCTGTGGGGACATATTTTGGAAAGTGTTGGAAGAGTTGGAGGAGCACCACCTTTCTCGACTTGGCTGTGACCAGCACAATGCTGCATTCACGTGCCAAGTGTTGAACTTTTTCGTCATCACCCGCATGCATTTCTACTCGCGGGATGTGAACCGCCGTCTGGGAAGCAGCGAAAAAGTGGCAATAGCGAACAAAAAGGCGCGCCTACTGTGATAAATCACGCAACAACCAGATGAGATTCTTTGTGTTCTTTGAATGTGTGAAGTACTCATGCTTGTGCGTGAAATAAATGTTTGTCAGGCCGTACATACTTTTTTTTCGCTGCGGCCGCTGCAAAGCTAGGCTGCAGTTAAGGTAAGTGCGAGCGCTTTGAGTCCTCGTCTTATTTCTCTTGTCCTCGCCGGTAGTTCACGTTATCAAGACGCTAATTGTTACACCAACAAGCACAAGCAACCACGCTTGCAAGTGGTGGAGTGTGTAAACGTTGTGCGGAAATATTCTAGCCCTTTAGAACCGAGCCTGCAGCCGAGCGTTCGCGGTACGCGCTAATCGGAAGATCGCGAGTAATATGGGTCACCCACTCAACTTTTCCCGGTTTTCTGGATAATAGCAACCAATCTGTCTCTAATACAAGAAAAATGTTAGCCGAAAAAGCATGCAGAACCTATGGACAACATCCGTTACCGCGCTGAACTGCAGAGGGAGGCTGCGTGTTTAGCTGCGAGCCGACCTGCCAATCGGGCTGACCGTGGCGGCAGCGCCCCCTGGAGACAGTAAACGGAAAGGGGTAATGTTTCCGGGGTGGTTCAGGCGGAGTTTGACAACTGGGAAAGGATCTAGTAACATTGGGTGCCACTACGGGCCGACTGGTATTGCAGCCTGGTACCGGGCGCTCCGACACTGTCTGGGACGATGGATGCTGCCATCTCAGATGCTGTGTGCACCGAGCGGAGTAGGACCACCTCACAGAGCTAACGTCTCCTCGCGGCTGCTTGTTCTTGTGCCTGAGGTGTTGTTTTTGGATGCCGGTTGTTGTCAGGGTAGCGACAAATTAGGCCTAAGGCTTTACGAAGCCGCCTGTCACACGTGGAGGGACACAACCTGGTGGACTGTCGTGTTGAGGTGTCGCACTTTGCTTCCCTCATTTTAGTTAGCTTCGCATGAATTGAAATTACTCGTTCGATTCAAGAAAGCGAGCTTTGGTCACGTGAACTTGGCATCTGAAATGCCGCCCGAAATTTTGCTAGCCGAATTGAACATCGTACCACATGGGTGATGCGCATGCAGAATTCCTCTCCCTTGCACTGCTTTAGTGTTTGTCGAGTGCGTTGAGTGTACGCAGCGTGAGCGGAGTCATCCCTGGTTTCCTGCACATCGTCTGCGCTGCTGCCCCGGACTAAATCGAGCTACCCCAGGCGACGGAGATGCCTGTGGCCAGTTCGGCGCAGCGACTTTGGCAGCCACCTGTGTCCGGCTCGCAACCATTGGCAGTTGGGAAAAGAGCTCGCAGTCTCCAACGGCTACTGCGGCTCTTGCCAGCAGAGCGCGTCAGCGCGAAGGATGCTTGCTTGTGCCAACTTCTGCGCCGCGTTTCCAGATCCTGGCGTGGAGTCGTGCCGTCGAGTCTGCAGATATGCTCCTGTGACCCAGAGACATTGTCGGCACGCAGGTTGTGGACAACGCATGGACATTTCCTTGGCACGGACTCTGCTGCATGTACTACCGTGTGTTCGTGACGCACGCGTTAGAACGTGCGACATGTTTTGCTGGAGTATGTGTAGTGATTTAAGGTTGGGGGGTTGTGGGGATGCGCGACTCTTACGCGTCCCCTGATGTGGTTTTCCCCCCATGGTTCCCTTCTCCTGTAATCCAGCTTCGCCGCGTGGCTTTACGGCAACGGCGTACTGCGAGAGAAGGCGCTAGTGTTGCACGGCTAACGCCACCTAATGGCAGGGCCACTTGGGCGCAAAAGCAAGAAGGCGCTTCCTCTTCGACAGGGATCGGTGAGCGATGCGGACGTTCTGCGCGTGTGCCGATCCACACTTCGCGAGACCGTCTCACAAAGCTAGGAGCAGGACACCGGAATGGACGAACACGGATCGTCCGAACCCACCACCGTTCATGTGACCGTACACGTGGACTAGGCGATGGTGTCTAGCATGGGGTGAACATATTGGCTCGCTATCTGGGGCGCGATCTTGTACGCGTTCCAAAATGGAACGGAGGCGTTCCGTTCCATCGAGCCGCACACGATTGGTCAATTTGAACGTCGCGGTTGAAATTGACCAATCGTGTGCGGCTCGATGGAACGGAACGCCTCCGTTCCATTTTGTAACGCGTACAAGATCGCGCCCCTGGTCGTGGTGAGTCGGACTTCCTCCATTTGTCGCGTGCCAATGTGAATGTTCTATGAATAGTAATTCGGCTAACAGGCATTAGTGTATTAAAGGAACAATAAATGCCCTTTTGATTGTTTGTACTACTGTGTTGTCATACCTTTGTCCAAAGAGCCCATGTGAGACCTCCCAACTTTCACCTATCTATAGTGACAGCATGACACATTGTAGATAAGGGCCGTGATTTCATACCAATGCCTTTCACTAAATTATCATCCACTGTTCATGGTTGGCTCATCACACTGATAACATGTGCAGAACACCACATGTGCAGAACATGTGCACCACTATGACTGCTGAAAAAGCACAAAAAGCAGGGAAAAAAATAGAATAAAAGGCATTGCTAGAAAATGATGGCCATGGAATGTCTAGGCCAAGGGCAAGCAAAGGTGCCTGCAGCAACACGCATTGACAAACTTTGGTTATAGACGTGATCCGATCACTTTTCAGAGATACTTATATTTTCGCGACATGTGACTAGCATCCAACATGGCAGCATTTACCGAAGGTATAAGGTGGCATGCTTCACATGGTGCCAAGAATGCTATCACTCCTAGATGTCGATATGTATTGTGCTAGTCACACGAAATTGAAGGTCTCGCCAAAACCGACAACCCAAAAATACGGCAAGGCTTTGTTAGCCACTTACGGAATAAAGTCATTTATTTTTGGGCGAATCTAGTATTTCTGACCCCTGATTATTTGGACATGTCAGCAGACCCTGTCGAGTCCAAATTATCGCTCAGCGACTGTATTTATTTATTTGTTGTTTCTATGCCCAAAATTTTCTGTTTAGTTGCTGCTCAAAGGTTCCACAAGCTAGAATGTGTAACAGACAACAAGATGCTAGCTCTGCACCACACTACTGCATTGAAGAATAAGCTGGAGAGAAGGTGAGCGGTGAGAGAGAGCAAGGAGATGAACATGCTTTGTTTCTTTTTTTTAGACAATTGGCGTCAAAAAAGTTATGGGGCTTCGCGTGCCAGAACCATGATTTGAGGCGCGATCTTGTACGCGTTCCAAAATGGAACGGAGGTGGTCCGTTCCATCGAGCCGCACACGATTGGTCAATTTGAACCGTGACGATCAAATTGACCAATTGTGTGCGGCTCGATGGAACGGACCGCCTCCGTTCCATTTTGGAACGCGTACAAGATCGCACCCTTGATTATGAGGCACGCCGTAGTGGGGGATTTTGGAATAAATTGGACCACCTAGGGTTCTTTAACGTGCACCTAAACACGGGTGTTTTTGCTTTTGACCCCATCGAAATGGGGCCGCCGTGGCCAGGATTTGGTCCTGCGACCTCGTGCTTAGCAGCCCAACACCATAGCCAAGTGGTGTCAAAGCAAATGCATCCTGACAACCACAGAGCAACCCCAATCTAGTACCCCACATTGTGAATTGAAACGAACACTTGGCAACATATGTAAATATAATATGATGAAAACTTGACACTTCGAGGACCCGTATCGGCACCAAAATGTCAAGTTTTCATCATTTTATATTGTTTTAGTTGGCAATTGTTTGTTTTATTTCACCATGCTTCTCCCTTGCCAGACGGGTTTCCATCGAACTCTTAAGCACCCCACCCCAAGTCATTGGGGTGTGGTACTGAAGGGTACTAAAAACTTGTGGACAGACTTTTTTTTTTTTTCCAAGCTAACCGTGAGTTATCAAATAGCCACACACTTCTTCGTGCAGAATTTCACTGCTCATTTAGAAGTACTTCACCGCGGGTATTGTAAACGTAGTTGGCAATCAGAAAGGTCCTTGAGGGACTATATTGATGGCAGGTACCACGCCACAGTCACTCTTCTACAAAAAAGGCATGCATACAAACATTTAACCCATTAAAAACTACACAAACACTTATGTAGTGCTCGACAATACAAAACCCATGCACCTACCATATAATCGACACCAAAGCACGGAACTCCACTCTAGTGCATACTAGTACTATGCAGTGCACACGAAGCGTGTGGCGGCACCTTAGCACGCCTCGTAGCCTTCATTGCATTGCAAGCTGACCTTGAGCTATACCATAGTCAATTTTTCATCAATAAAGATGGACATTGTTTTATTCTAAGGAAGACAAAGACTGAACTTGGCAAGTTTCCATAATGTTTACTGCACTACAATGCAAGAAAATATGTGAAAATCCATTTCGTCATACTGACGTACTGGCGCGGAGGTTTGGACATGAAATCTAGCAAATGTAAACTTTGGCCGGAAATTGCTCAGCCAGCAACCAACCTCTGAATGCAAAATTAACGAAAATAAGAGTTTTCAAAGAACACCCTCCATTAGCTAAAGTGTTTCAGTTCAGCGTCCCTTTAAAGACAGCTGCACCCAGGCCATCCACCAAATACTGTCTCACATGTTCCCGCAGTTGCACAGAAATGTGTGGGGATTGAGGGAGGCACCAGCGCCACTGTGCGGGCTTCACCTGTTCTGCGATCCCTCACCTTCATTCACCTCCCCGCCCGTGCGCAATTGGTTCCCGCGGTGGCGCTGCGCACGCGGTGGGTTGTGGTGAGGGTGGGGCGCTGATGTCACTACGCGGCCACATTTTTCGGCTGCTAGCGGCGGAGCGTGCCTCTTTTTATCTCCGGGACCAGCACACGGTACGTAGAGTATAGACCGCTTATAACGTAACCGCTTATAGCGCAGCACCGGATATAGTGCGGTCTTTTCAGACTCCCGTTAATTTTCCTATAGCACTCCTCGTATACACGTATCGCTTATAGTGCAGTTGCGGGAAACGAAATATCGGTTACAGTGCGGCTGCCTGGGAGTACGGAAGTCAGCGGAGACGGCGAACGCTCCCCTCAAACGGGCGCCCCAAGGAGTGCTCGAGGAAGAAAGAGACGAAGTGGAGGAGAAGCGCACGTGCTGCGAACGAACAGCCAGTGAGGCTGAAACCAGAATCTTGAGTGCGAGCCGTGAAATATCACAGCGCGCATAGCGAGCGAGGGCCACGAAACTGCCAACGCCGGCCAACGCTCACTTCACGATAACGGCAGTAAACAAAACTTCAGGGAGCAGGCGGCGCCGGCACAGCACGGCGAAGGGCGCACGCGGAGACCGTAGAATGTGAGGGAGGAGGGCGGCAGGCAAGCGGATTTCGCCTCGGCAACTCCCCTTCCTCCATGACAACTCCGCCGCTTCAGTGGCTCCCCTCGCCCTCTCTCACTTTCGACAGTCACCGTGCGCGCCCGCCGCCGTGCAGGTGCCGCCACTCCAGCCGGCCCGGCACCAGCTCCCCGAAGTTTCGTTTTCAACCGTTATCGGGAAGCGGGCGTTTGCCGGTGGGGGCAGTTTCGTTGGCCAGCCTGGGACAGTGCCGCTGCTTCCCTCTGCGCCGTAGCCGCAGCGTGCAAGGTCAACACATGACTAGAAAGTAGAGGAAGCGTAAAGGAGAAAGAAGGGTTCACTGCCATTTTCTACGTGTGGCTACGGTAGCGTGGCCGAGACGTCGGCACGTACACGCATCTTCTGGCGCAAGGCAGAATCGGCGACCTTGCCATTTGACAGAGGGTGAAATTTCCGTCGCATTTTTTTCCCCTTTTTTTTGTTTTGTTCGCGCGCGACGTGGAGGGGTCTCTCCTAAGCTTTTACTCTATGGCAGTGCCGGAGCAACGCTGGTCGGAGCTCCGGCACACCGCGTGAATTATTTCGAGTTAACGAGATTCGACTGTAAATTGAATGCAAACGTTATAGCCGCATTCCTCGACTGTTCCATGTGCACATGTTCGGTGCACATGTTTTGCATATGTGCGGGCCTTGAAAATTGTTGCCTTGGTTATAGTGCGGTACCGCTTATAGTGCAGATATTCGCGACTCCGGCGACTTACGTTATAAGCGGTCTACACTGTACATGCTTTCCTCTCGTCCGCCAATCCTTTGTGACTAGGACTGGAGCTCGCGCACGGTGCCTTTGCCCATGCGGGGAATGCATACTTTGTGCTGCTCCTCTTCCCGACGCTAAGCCGACGAGCAGTGCCATAGTGCTCGCGCAAGGTCGTATCACGCCGAGCCGCACTTGCCGAAAGCCTAAGCCGAAGGATATTGACACGTATACATGTTCATCTTTCACCGGTGGCCACTTTCCACCGGCTAACAAATGTTAAACGTTATCGCTCGGCACAAGACGCACCTGTATCGGAAGTTTCTAGAACGTTATCGATGCTTCTTTCCGTTGCCTGTTTTCACCGACGCTTATGTTATCTGATTGTATGACCGACGCGAATTGTCTAGAATTTTCTGGAAGACACGCGGGCATCAGGGATTAATCTAGAACCTTCGATGACTCAGGTATAAAAGCTGACGCGTTTCGCCGCTGATCAGATTTTCGACGATCGCCGCCTGTGTGCGCCGCTTTCGTTGTGCTTCGAGTGTAGCATGCTTTTGTGGGCACAGGTTCGCACAATAAAGAATCAGTTTCATCATACACAGTTTTACGACTGTTCACTTCAGCGTCACTACTACGTGACGTCTGGTGGAGGTGCTTTTATGTCCTTGTACCGGACCCCCCTGTCCAGCCGTGAGCCAAGCCCAAACCGTCCAGAAGACGTCGACGCCTACCCCGACCAGCGAGCTAGCCGTAGGCTACTGAACCTGCCACCGGAGTACGAACCCCTACCCGACAAGACCAAGAGGACAAAAGTCACGACCTCGGCAGCAGCTACCATGACAGCCCCTGCGCCAACATCTGCAATCGTCATGCAACAACCCAGGGAGCCGCCGACTTTCCGCGGTTCGCCATGTGAAGACCCCGAAAGCTGGCTAGAGGCATACGACCGGGTCGCTACGTTCAACAAGTGGGACTGCGACGACAAACTGCGCCATGTTTACTTCTCGCTTGAAGACGGTGCCAGAACCTGGTTCGAGAATAGGGAACGTGCACTAACAACCTGGGACCTCTTCCGAGCCGCATTCCTGGACACCTTCACGAGCGTCATCCGTAAAGAAAGAGCTGCAGCCTTGCTGGAAAACCGTGTACAGCTTCCGAATGAGAGCATCGGTATGTACACTGAAGAAATGACTCGATTATTCCGGCACGCCGATCCCGCTATGCCAGAAGACAAGAAAGAATTCGCTTGCTCATGCGGGGAGTTAGGCAGGAGCTCTTCGCCGGACTGGTGCGGAATCCACCAACGACAGTCCAAGACTTTCTCTCGGAGGCTACGACGATCGAGAAAGCACTGGACATGCGCAACCGGCAATACAATCGCCGTTCGACGCCACATTACGCCGAAGTCCAAGGACTCTCCCACGACCTACGAGACACCATCAGGGCGATAGTACGCGAAGAGCTGCACAAGTTGCTACCGTCGTCGCAGCCTCAAGTTGCTTCCATCGCCGATATCGTGCGGGAGGAAATCCAGAAATCGCTAGGACTTCCCGAATCGCCGCAACCCGAGTCGGAAGCGCTGACCTACGCCGCCGTCGCCCGTCGTCAAGGCCCCCCTCCGCGCTCGCGCCAGGGCCCCGTAACGCCGCAGTTCCGACGTCCACCACCGCCACCGCCAGCACGCCCGCCCGTCGCCCAGCGCAGCTACGAGAGGAAGAAGGACATTTGGCGCGCCCCCGACCATCGCCCGCTCTGCTATCACTGCGGGGAAGCCGGCCATGTCTACCACCGATGCCCATACCGCGAGATGGGCCTACGAGGGTTCGCCGGCAACGCGCCGCGTCCAGTGCGGGGTGAACGACCGCGCGACACTGCCGAGTACCTCGCCGGAGCCCAGTGGCAACCCCGACGACCCTCACGCTCGCCGTCCCCAGGCCGCTACATCTCGCCGCATCGCCTTCAGTACACCGCTCCCACCCAGGGCTGATCTCCCAGCCCTTACCCGGGAAACTAAAGGCAGCAACCGATGGAGGTGTGGTTGCTGTACTACGCAATGCCGAAGATCCTCCGCCGCCGCCGACGACAACGACGATTCGCGAATCGTCACAACGAGATATCAGCACGCCACCTAGCAACAGCCTTGACAGCACTTCGCCGCCGCAAGGAAACCGGCCGACGCGACGTAGCAGCAGCGGAGCAAGCCGACGCAGCCGTGATCCGACGCCACAACTTAACCGTAATGCTAGACGACGGTCTACCGACTTAGACGTGCTCATCGATGGTCATAACGTCACCGCTCTCGTCGACACTGGCGCCGACTATTCCGTCATCAGTGGCGCGTTCGCCGCCAAGTTAAAGAAGGTGAGGACGGCCTGGCAAGGACCCAATATCCCGACAGCGGGAGGCCACCTAATCTGCACAGCCCGAGTCACGGTAAACAACCGCACTTACCAGGCGAGCTTCGTAATCCTGCAGCACTGCTCCAGGGATGTCATCCTAGGCATGGACTTTCTAAACCAATACGGTGCAGTCATCGACTTAAGATCCAAGTCGATAACGCTTTCAACGCACAACGCGCTACCACCGGATACAAGCATAAGTTACCATGCCTTGAATGTGCTTGAAGAACAAGTCACCGTTCCGCCTCGCTCCAGCGTAATGATTTCCGTCGGTACCGAAGTGCCTGCAGACATGGAGGGCATCATCGAGGGCGATCATCACCTACTGCTCGACCGTGAAATTTGCGTCGCTAGAGGCACAGCTGAGCTACGTTCAGGGAAAGCAAGCAGGGACGCTTTCAACGCACAACGCGCTACCACCGGATACAAGCATAAGTTACCATGCCTTGAATGTGCTTGAAGAACCAAGTCACCATTTCGCCTCGCTCCAGCGTAATGATTTCCGTCGGTACCGAAGTGCCTGCAGACATGGAAGGCATCATCGAGGGCGATCATCACCTACCGCTCGACCGTGAAATTTGCGTCGCTAGAGGCATAGCTGAGCTACGTTCAGGGAAAGCAAGGGTGATGCTCACGAACTTCAGCCCTGAATACAAGCACATTAACAAAGGCACCACGGTCGCCTACATCGACGAAATAGTACAAGCCAGCAGTGCTTTCGCATTCACGGATTCCAGTGCACCTGCAACGACGACTATAATACCTGAGCCAACTTTCGACGTCAATCAGAACCTTCCCAGGCATAAGAAAGAACAACTAAAAGCTCTGCTCCTGCAATACAAGGACTGCTTCTCGTCATCGTCAAAAGTTCGACAAACCCCTGTCGCCAAGCACCGCATCATCACCGACGAAAATGTCCGCCCACTCCGTCAGAGCCCGTACCGAGTTTCGGCGCGCGAACGTGAAGCCATAAGGCACCAAGTCGACGAAATGCTATGAGACGACATCATCCAGCCGTCCAAGAGTCCGTGGGCGTCCCCCGTGGTGTTAGTGAAGAAGGATGGAACCCTACGTTTCTGCGTCGATTATCGTCGCCTCAACAAGATCACGAAGAAGGACGTATACCCCCTCCCACGGATTGACGACGCCTTGGATCGACTCTACAACGCAAAGTATTTTTCGTCGATGGACCTCAAAACCGGCTACTGGCAAATCGAAGTCGACGAGAGGGACCGGGAGAAGACTGCGTTTATAACACAGTCTTCGACGATCGCCGACTGTGTGCGCCGCTTTCGTTGTGCTTCGAGTGTAGCATGCTTTTGTGGGCACAGGTTCGCACAATAAAGAATCAGTTTCATCATACACAGTTTTACGACTGTTTACTTCAGCGTCACTACTACGTGACAATATTGCCCAAGCTCTCGCGAGTTGACCCATTGGTTATCACCAGAGCAAGTAGCATAGCTGCCGGGACTTTTCCTAGTGGTGTGTCCCAGCTTGAGCCTGTGCTCTTGCAGCGACGTGCTATAGGCGCCTGTTATTGTATTTTCGCCCTGGTGCCGGACCCCTTTGGTTCCCCGCCGCGTGGGCGTTTGTGCAGTGCTGGTGCTGATGGATTCAGTAAACGGTTTCCGTCAACTCAGGGCTTTACTGTGTTTTTGCGTGCGTCGCTCGGTAGCCCCTTGCGGCCTCTGAGCTCCCGTGTGAGCAGTGCGGGAGGCGACGACTGACGCAGCCCTGTGGCTCGCTAAGCTCGAACCCGCGATGGTTGGTCTCCTGTGAGACACCAAGAAGCCAAAAACGGCAAAAGTGTGGCATTGCCTAGAAAGGTGCACAAGGACATGGTTCATCAATCTATATGCTGTGCCACTTTGCTTTATCTCTGCAACAACCTATGATGTTGTTGATGAAAGCATGGTGGTGCTCCTCATCATCTGCTTCACATTGCTATACCAGTGTTGACAGCAGCTGGAGGATGTGCTTGAAGAGATGAGGGAAGATGGGTTGTGATGTCACTGTTCTCTTGCATGCAGTGGTTCTTCCCCACCCGCAGCTTCCCGAGGTCTGTCGGTAGTGACGCATACATCGGAATGGCTCAGTCCAGCATTAGCAACACTGCTCACATAGTTGCTCACACGATTAGTGTTGTTGGCCAGCGGATAGGCTGGGTCACCTTTTCTGTGACGCCAGCAGCCAAAGCCAGCACCAAGGTTACATTTTCACGGTGCTGTCAAATTCCGGCCAATCCCGCAGGCACCAATGGCATGCCGATTGACATTCGGCAGCCTCAACAGTTCAATCCAGAGAACTCCTACGCTTCCTTTTTTTTGGCTCATAAGACTCCAGCATTATGACGGAGAAAGTACAGAGATCTCTTCGATCTAGAGATATTCAGCTGCACTTTGTGCTCTAGTTCAAGAGAGCACCATTTTCATTCTCAATTTGACAATACTGCACACGCCATCGGCACCGTGCCCTTTGTTACGACTACGTGCAGGACCCGTATTTTGTAATGTTTCATTTCATTCTTCATCCTTATTATCATGCAGCGTGCCAAGAGGCAGATTTCAGTGATAACGGCAGAGCAGTGGCGTGCTAGTCAAGTCCAAGCCAATGGCAAAAAGAATGAAAGAAGATATGCAACATTTAAAAATTTATGCCCCAAGGGCCTGTTCAGCACGACTTCATGGTTCTGATCACGGTGCAAGAATAAGTAAGAGAGGTGGAGACACTCTCCCCACAACGCGCGCAAAAGCGCCACCCGCTCGTGTCCAGATTATGTTCGGCTCGGTTACAGCTCGGTCGGTGCCGTCGTAGAGGGCGCTGCGGAATGCGGTCCCAGCCTCGGCGGCAAGGCGCGTGCTGCCGCTGCTTCGTCTTACTGCTTGCATGTGCGGCCACGCTGTTTTGAAGGCACGCTTTTTGTTCGCGAGCGTTTCATGAGCTTGTGCTTGGGTATTGTCGCCACGGGCCCTCAACAAAAGTGGCAGCGGCCTTCTGAGGGGCGTTTGAAATGGCTAGAAAGTGCTTCGTTCCGAACTGCAATTCGGGATACCGGACTTGTGCGGAGTGTGTGCTTGTATTCAAAGCGCCGTCCGACAGCGGTCGTCTAAAGCAGTGGCGCCGTGCAAATCTGAGGGCAGACCGAACTCTAATGCCTACCGACCATGTCTGCGCCAACCATTTTTCAAAGAATACGATATCGACGGCATATTACGCCGAGCTCGATAAAAAGGGTTCTCACCTTATTTCCAAACTGTCCAAATAACCTCATACGGTCAAATAAACCTCGAAAGCCACTGCGGAAGAGAGAACCTCCTGTGTGCCACAGCAGTTTGTGCAAATTTTGCTGCATGTACACGATACATACTGGGTGGCTTGACTATCATGCACCAAGATTTTAAAATATGCAAATGTCATGTAGCTGGACAGAACCAAGGTAAAGTTGTCTGCCGTCGCTTGGAGATACTCAGATTATTTTTTGCATTCCGCCTAATTACATAATTATATTCGTAATTGATTAATCGGCTTAATTAATCGGATTAAATGTGAATGAGGGAATTGCACAGCAACATGGAAAACTCTCGATACAGCTTTCTGTTGCTCAATACGTGATAAATAAAAGTGTTTTCCGAGCGTGAAAGAAACCCGCAAATACACGCAAAATTGTCGCGCAACCAGCCGCTCGAGGCACTTTGTGTGTATTCATGGGCTTTTTTCACGCTCGGAAAAACACTTCTACGTAGCACGTATTAAGCAATAGAAAGCTGTATCGGGAGTCTTTCATGTTGCTCAACAATTTTCTCATTGACACTTTTAATCTAATTATAATATTTGAGTGAGGCAGTAGCGGTAAGGCCCGACTGGTGGAAGGGGGCCCATGATGTCGATGTGGACGTGTTAAAACCGTTCCGACGGCAAGGGGAATGCCCCGAGCGGTGATGTGACGTGCCAGGTGATTTTGGCGCGCTGAAATGGAATGCACGTGCGTGCCCAGGTGCGGCAGTCCCGTTGCATTGAGGGCCAAACATAGCGGTCAGTCACAAGGCGTGTAGAAGCGCGGTTGCCGGGGTGGCTGAGGTTGTGTAACTGGTTGAAAACGCTGCGGCGATGCGGCGAAGGGACATATGGTCTCACTCGTCCGGTGGATATGTCGCAGTAGAGAGTGTCCGTCGACCTAGGGATGGCGACTTGTTGAAGTCGAAGAGAGGAGCCGTTTTCGAGGAGCTGCTGTAGTTCGGCATCCGTTTTCTGAGCGTTGGCGAGGGTGTCAGTCGTAACGGGTGGCAGCTCGACAGCAGAGACGCGTGAAAGTGCGTCGGCAACCACGTTGTCCTTTCCGCCGATGTGTTGGATGTCGGTGGTAAACTGGGTGATAAAGGACAGTTGGTTCTGCTGGACCGGTGGAAGTTTTTCGCATCGTTGGGAGAAGGCATAAGTGATAGGTTTATGGTCAGTGTAGATGGTGTAGTGCTGTGCCTTGAGAATATGGCGAAAGTGTTGAACCACTTCGTAGATGGCGAGGAGTTCTCTTTAGTAGGCTGGCCATTTTGTCTCCGCAGGGGCGGAAGTTTCATCGGCAATGCCTGTAGACGAGGGTGTTTTTCGTCTAGAGAGTTTCTTCGAAAAAAATGCCAACGGGCACCAGTTTTGGCCCACTCGCTGCATCAGCGAGGCTCCGACGGCGGTGCTAGAGGCATCTGTGAAAAGGCCCAAGCTCTGGCTCTGGCTTGGGATGCGAAAGTAGGGTAGCGTTGCAGAGGGCAGTTTTGCAGTCTTCAAAAGCTTGAGTCAAAAGTAGTGTCCAAGTGACAGGGTGGTTGCCTCGTAGGCCAGCCAACGCGTCATGAAGAGGGGCCTGATATGCGGCGGCTTTAGGCATGAAGCGCCTATATGCCCAGAACACGGCGGAGGTCTTTCGCTGTGACCGGCCGCGCGTAGTTCTTAAGGGCCGAGATGCGGTCAGGCGAGGATGTAGTCCCTTCTGAAGAAATTTGATGGTCAAGAAACGTGACGACAGGAGCGCCAAGCATGCTCTTCTGGACGTTTATAAGTAAGCCGTGGCTGTCGAGGCGTTGCAACAGTTGGCGAAGGTGTTCGCGGTGATCCTTTTCGTTGGGGGAGAAGACCAGGATGTCGTCTAGGTAGAGAAAACAGAAGTCTAGGCCGCGGACGATGTCGTCGATAAAGCGTTGGAAGGGTTTTCCCGCATTGCAGAGGCCAAAGCTCATGAAAGGGAATTCGAATAAGCCGAAGAGCGTGATAATCGCGGTCTTCGAGACGTCATCTGGATTCACAGGAATTTGTGTGTCGGCCTTTACCAGGTCAACAGTTGAAAATACGGTGCTGCCGTGTAAGCGGTGGGCAAAATCCTGTATATGACAAACGGGGTACCTTTCTGGGATGGTACGGGCGTTGAGGGCGCGATAATCTCCACAGGGGCGCCAGCCGTTGGTCCTCTTCCGCACCAAATGAAGCGGTGAGGCGTAAGGCCCCTCCGAGCAGCGGGCGGTACCCTCGCGGAGCATCGCTTCAAACTCTGCTTCGGCGATTTGAAGGCGGTTCGGAGCTAGGCGATGGGCGTGGCAAGAGACCGGGGGGCCTGGAGTAGTGCGGATGTAGTGCACGGTTGAGTGGCGTACCTCTCGAGGACGCCCGCTAGGTCATGTCACGTCGGGAAATTCTGCGAGGATGGTGTGGTATGGCGACTGATCTTCAACGGCGAAAGCTTTAACGCTGGGCTGTTGGGTGGTCGAGCGTTGGCCCGGCGCGGAGAGGCCTGTTGTGGCATCAATAAGTCGGTCATGCCAGCAGTAGACTAAAAGATGGTAGTACGCCAGGAAGTCGGAGCCGGTGATTGGCTCTGCAACGTCGGCGATGACGAAATTTCATGGGCATTCACGGCGTAGGTTTTTGAGGGTGATGTTGAGGTGGAGCGTGCCGTAGGTCTTAATGCTTGAATGGTTCGCCGCACTTAGCTCGAACGACGTGCAAGGGCACTTGTCGTGCAGGAAAGCTCGGGGAAAGCAGCAGATGTCACAACCGCAGTCGATGAGGAACCTTCGCTTACTGACTTGGTCGGTGACAAAAATGCAACGGCCTCTAAGTTGGCAGCTCGCGCCCGTCTCTACGGGCTGCTGTTGAAGTTTCCCTGACTTCCAACTGAGCAGGGTGGTTGGCATTTCCGGGCTCTGTCACCGAAGCGACGATGGTAGTAGCAGCAGCCGTCGTCGTTTTCTTGCGATGAATCTGTGTTTCGGCCTCGGCTTTGGGGGCATTTTCGGGGACGCAACGTCGAGCATTGATCCAGATGCCTTTGAATAGAATTCACCTGACGGGCGATTTCATCGATATGACTATCGAGCTCGGGGGTGGGCTGTGGGGCGCCGGCGGCATGGACGAAAAGGGGTGGTGGCGGTGGAGAGGCTTTGGCGGTGGAGAGGCTTCGACGACTCGGTCGGCGATTTCGGCAAGCTGGCCCAACGGCAGATTCGGCTGAACCTGGACGATGGCCTGAGCATGAGAGGGTAAACGGTCAAGCCACATTATTCGGAGGAGGGAGTCGTCAACAGGTGTGCTGCCCGCGAGGGCACGCATAAAGCGCAGGAGCTGCGATGGCTTGCGGTCACCGAGTGCTTCGTACTGAAGGAGTTGACGTACTTGTCTTCTGAAGGTGAAAGCCGCCGAATTAGTTCCCTTTTCATGTGCAGGTAGCAGTCGTCAGCTGAAGGACTTGCGAGTACGTCGCGGAGCTCAGCTGCGTATCGAGAGTCTAGGTGGGCGACGACGTAGTCATAGCGCGTCCGGTCCTGAGAGATACGTGCCAGGGAAAACTGCGCCTCGACTTGAGCGAACCACACCCCGGGTGACTCTGCCCAAAAGATTGGGAGCTTGACGGCGACGCGACAGACGTGCGTGTTGGCAGTGGCCGCTGGAGTGGTGGCGCCTGCTGGAGCAGAGCTTTGGGGGGTGTGGCCCGAGCGCGGCTGTGCAGAATTGTCAGATGAGTGCAGTTTATTTTGGGTTGCTGCTCTTGGTTCTTGATTACCTGTTGTCGGGCCTGAAGTTGCTCTTGAAGATGTTGTACTTGTTGGCGAAGAGCGGCAAGGGCTTCCTGGTCGGCCATGGCGGTGCGGTAAGTTCGTTTTCCGGGTCACCAGATGTGGGTACACATAACTTTAATGCGTCCACACGAAAGACGTAACAACAACAACTGCCTGATTGCGGGAGCGCATGCAGTTTATATCTTCTGTCAGGCAAGAGTGTTCTTATCACGCTGGCGCTCGGTTTAGTAGCATCGACGCTGCGCGCAGGCGCAGAAGCGGCGCCGCACCGTGCCGCCACAGATTAAGACTACTTATGTAATTAGGCTGGATGTAACAAATAATCTGAGTATCTCCAAGGGACGGCAACAACATTACTACATTTCTGTCCAGCTACGTGACATTGCATATTTTTACATTTTTGTGCACCGTGTATAATACTGCTGCTTTCTGTGCAGATGTGTGGCTGATTTTCAAATCTGTTCCATCCTGGCTACTGATCTTTTTTTACAATGAGCGTGCAGTGTATATTACAGGCTTGCATGTTTTTATTCAACATTTTTTCATTGTGGGAGGGTATGAGAGCATAAGCTTCTAGGATGATTAACCCCTATTAAAATTATCGAGCTTCTTCATGCACAATTTTTTTTTCGTATTGTGCCTTTACAAAAAAAAAAATGTCCATGAGATTATTGTGGGGTGGGTGTAAGTGCACGTGTGGACAGGCTGTAGCATGCATTGTCAAACACGCTTACATTGGCATATTCTCAAATGCAATTTAAGAAAAAAGAAAGTCACCTCTTTTTTTTACATCTTCGCAAGAGCCACTCAGTCCTCAATGAACGAAAGCCAAATGAATAATATACACAGTCTACGTTAAGTGGAACTTCATTTTCTTTCGCTTCAAATGCTTATAAGATGCTATAAGATACATGCATCTTATAAGCATTTGAAGCGAAAAAAAATGAAGTTCCACTTAACGTAGACTGTTGTACTTGCCTTTAACTTTTTTTTTTCTTTTCCGTTTTTGAATTTTGCGATCAATCTGTTTATTATAAGTATAATTGATTTTCACATGTGTCTTTAAAATTTTCTGTACTGTCATACTGCTGCTGCTGCTGTATGGGTGGCACGGCCCAGTCAGGCAATGTATTGCCTTTAGCTGTGCCCCCTAGGACAATTCTTATATTGTCCTAAATACATCAGTAAAGAAAGAAAGAAAGAAATCAAATAAAAAAGGCATTTGCTCAGGTTTTCATCAGTAAACTGTATTAGTGATGCTGTATTTCAAGATACGACGCCTGTCTTCGTCCCGCCTAATAAATTCCCATTTGAAAGAGTTTTTACATAGCTGATGTGCATTCTCTTCATAAGTTCTAGCCATGAACAGCCACTTTGCTCTAGTGCGTTGCATATCGCAAGCTTGCGCCGTTTCATTTCTCAATTTATATCGCGGCCGCACTGAATTCGTGCAACGATGCTTGAATGGTTTTCCGAGTGTGAATGGAAGCAGCGATAAGCATGAAATACAACATTTTCCGGTGCAGTCACTATTTTCTTCTGATTCAGGGGTAGCACGTGGGCTAACGCTTTTGTTTTTTTATGCTTGGATGAACGGCTAGACCGGACGAAACAAATTGTGCACGCAAGCGTAACTTGAGTGGGCTTTGAGTGCTGCCCGATCGATCCGTGTTCACGTCATTCACACCCTGCACAAGGAACCTTCATGTTAGCGAAGCATTAAGCCCGGTACACTTATCCCTTAATCTGAAATAACAAATTTCCTTCGAGATTTGAGTTTTACTCACTCTACTATGAACGAAAATTTAGCGGAAGCAGAGCAATGTCAAGCCGCCGGCGCTGCTAAGCTGGGACCGCTGACCGCGGCACCATCTATCGGCTCGCAGCAGAGCTACTTGGTGCGCCCGCGCGCTGGCGAACATATTCTGGACGATCGCACACGCGCAGTGTCAACACCTAAATGTTCTTACAACGTGGTTCTGATGCACTCGCTACTTTGGAAGTGCAGGCAGTGGATGTGTCGTGCAAGCTCTTGGGAGCACATGATGCAGCATTGCAATTGAAAATTCAAACATTCGCCAACTTTCTTCCACTTGTGATGCTACCAGTTGGCTAAGAACGAATCAGAATTACATTAATAAATTCCTTGAAGTATTGCATAAACACCAGGCACCGCATGTTTATACTTTAAAACTTGTTAAACATTAGTTAACGCATAACATATTTTTCAGCAAGCGGAAACATTCTGCAGTTTGCATATCGCTCCTGACTAGTGCAGGATATGATGACGTCAACTTCATGGGCTGTACCCTCTTGTTTGTTGGCTACATTCTCTCCTTCTTTGACCTCTGGCTTGCAAACCACCTACTGAGAGACTTAAGTGGTTAAGGGAACGGCTCGTTTTCCAAAGCATGACAAGATCGTAGCCCAGGTTGTTTACAAAACCCACCATTAGTGCAAGGGGCAGCATGGAAGCAGCTCGGCTCGACTTGGTCAGGCACGGCAGGATTTTGAGCCGGAGCCGGGTGTCAGCAGGTGTGCGGCGCTGGTCCGAGCTCAGAGCAGAGGAGCCCTGCAAAGTGGTGGAGGACATCATCATGCACATGATCTGTTCCTTGTTCCCCCTGTCATCATGCTGATGGTGTGGACTGAGGAGCTCTGCGTGTCACACTTCCACAGTAAACCGTACTCGTTTCCTTCACCCATTTCCCCAGACAGGCCTCGTGACATCCTTCCAGTATTATCTGATCTGACAATGGCAAGCCGCTGAAACCTCGGAAGAGGGAAGCTCCTTAACAGAAAGGCACAATGGGATGCGTGAGAAAATTATGTACTGTACCTCTTGGGCACACACTCAGACCTGAATGGCCTTTACCTCCTCTGGCTGCCTTTAGCGATTGTTCTATTTGGCAGGGAATATTTTCCCAGAGAGAAAATGCTGTGCTAGGCATTTGGTTTGTGCTCTGCCGTATTCTCTCCTCCACAGCGCTTCACCATTGACACTCAGCCTCATTCTGGTGCACATTTAGAGCCCAGAGGCCACTCACAGGAGTGAAACTTCGTCAGGACATGACAGAATTGTCACGTCACAACAGGCAGTCATGACATAACTGTCATGTCATGATGCTGCCGCCTGCTTAGCATTTGCTACACAGCAACTCTGCCCCTTCCACTCCATCGAATGTCTGCCCAATAGTTTCACATGCAGTCTTCGCCAGGCTGTTGAACTTCACTCATCCTGGTTAATCTTCCAATTCAGATAAAGTAGGTGTTTGCCATCCTACATCTCATTTTGCTCTGTAACAAGAAAGTAGTTGAGTCTCACTTTGGCTCTGGAGTGAGAAAAAAAATGTTCAAGCTCGTTCAAACCGGTTCTTTGTGCACATAAAAAAATTATGGGGTTTTACATGCCAAAACCACGTTCTGATTATGAGGCACGCCGTAGTGGGGGTCTCTGGAATAATTTGGACCACCTGGGGTTCTTTAATGTGCACCTAAATCTAAGTACACAAGTGTTTTCGCATTTCACCCCCATCGAAATGCGGCCACCGTGGCTGGGATTTGATCCCATGACCTCGTGCTTAGCAGCCCAACCCCACAGCCACTAAGCAAGCATGGCAGGTCTTTGTGTACATAACCAAAGGCTAATCGGAGGAAGAAAAAACAAAGTTACTCTGTACAATAACTTGAACCAGCACAATGAACAAGCCACAAAAGCAAGAGTACCCACAGTGACCTAACATTTCAGATCTCAAAATAGCGAACGGCTCAGGACTCAAAAATGTGCTGAACAGGTTTCTCGGGTGCCAAAGTACACTGAAATATTGCCTTTCACTCTTTGCAATTTTTTTTGCACTGTAGCCAACATGCTTTTTACAAAATTTATGGCTGATCGAATTTTATATTATAAACAGCACAGAGTTATTGTACCACAAGCCACACCAAAGCTGCCAGAAAATTTCTCGTTACCTTACACCGCCTTAGATTTCCCTTAAAGCCTCCGCTCCTCACTGAACTTCTTTTTGTCTTACTTGATGGACTACTCTCACCCTGACACTGAGCATTTTGCAGATATGTTGGCAGACTCTCTTCGGCTATCAACATCATAGAAGATATGTGCACCAATGATGTCCATTGCTACAGCCCCTCTCCCTATGCATAGATGGCACCTATTGGACTTCTCAAACAAGCTAGAATAGGTCAGCTGTGGAAACACCTGAGCTTCCATGAGCACAGAGCAAGGAAGTTGCCAGAGTGAGGAAGTTGAGAGGATGCCTCTAAGATGTTCCGCACGCACGGCGTGCTGCCTGATCATGGAAGCCATGCCCACTGATTTGGTAGTATGGCCAGTTTGGCGTGCTGCCAGGCCACATAGTAGTTACTTCCTAGTTACTACATGATCATCATAGTTACATCATAGTTGCTTGCAGCAACACGTGCTGCCACATTCTAATCAGCACTGAAGGATAAATAAATTTTTATTACTAAACTAAAAAAAAAGTTGCAGTTTAGCCCGAAAGGCGAAGCATCGATTGCGATAGCAAATTAGTGGACAGCTATACGAAGTAAGGATAGTAGTGTTATTGGCCGTATAAACTTGTAAACATATGCGTACTAACTAAATTAACAAGCATGGTGTCTCGCGCGCACAAGAAAACATGAAAACATCTCACTCGATGATCGCAGAAACTCGCTGTCAAATGAAGTGATGAAGCACGGCAGCAGCAGTGAGTAAATTGACCTTAGTGCTACGTCTCGCATCAATGCGAACTAAGCCGCGAAAACACAGCGCACGGCGGACTGTGTCCCTGATGCAGATCACTTTAAAGATACAGCAGCCCAAGCAGACACGCGCGCGCCCGCGGCCGCGGGGCCGCCCGCAGTAAAACGGGCCCCTCCAGAACGTTGCGCGTGACATAAGGTGTGCTTTCCTTCCCACTTCCCTCCCTTGCATGGGCGAGACTGAGCCGCAATTGCCGGATCACCCTTGCACGCTTTGACTCGCACATACAGCATACGCCGTGTGGCGACGATTTTATTGCCCTTGGACTTTATACAAAACCTCACGGTGACAGCAGAAATGCGCCTGGAGTGTCCATATAATTGCTATTGCAATAAAAATTCATTACATGCACTTCTGGGAAACTTTAGCCTCATTAAAATGAGATTTTAAGGGCATGTGTTTATATAAAAGTTTTAAGAAATACAATTAGTTAAACCTCGATATAACGAAATTCAATATAACGAAATATTTAACGATATAACGAAGTATTTAATTTTGTATGACTCCTTGTCCATAGAACACCATGTATGTTGAACCTCGGTATAACAAAGTGTGTTTAAACATGATTTCAATTTAACAGAATTTCACTGCCACCACGATGGAATACCAAGAAATAAATGGAAACTTCGGTGAACGCCGACGGTCACATGATTGAATTACACGTGTCTGCTCACGAACGCTTCTCTCAAATCGCATGCCACACGCCCTAGAGCAACTGCCGCAGTGGAGTAGCGTCATGTTTCCTTGAAAGTCCAAGTGCAATAACATCCTATCGTGCGCCACGTGCTGTATGCTTTGGGTGCAAGTGAAAGCGTGTGAGGGTGGACGCTGGTGGGTTGATAGTGGCTCGATTCGCAGTCTTCCACGTGAGCAAGGGGAAAAGGGGGGAGGGGAGCAAGCTCACCGTAATGCGATGAAGCGCTCACGACACCGGGGGGGGGGGGGGGGGGGGGGTATGAGGCAGGTTGGTCTTTTTCATCTCCTTTTCTAGTTTGTAACCCACCCTCACCTGCTCCAAGGTGCTTAGTCGCGCTCCCTCAAGGGTTGTAGAAAATAGCGCCCCTTCCTCTTCACAATCACTCTGACAAGCTAGGCCATACCTGTGCTTGGCTGAGCACATTCGCAGCTCGTGCGCCCTGTTTTAGAGGTAGTGTGCCAAGTGTGCAAAGACTGGCCGAGCTGAGACAGCATGGTACTGTGCGCTGTCTTCCTGCGCTTTTAGTGCTGGAGGTTACGTAATCTCAAGTTTTGGTGATGCATTGAAGCAAGGCAGACGAAGCATTTGCTGTCAGCGCTTTTCACGATAGAGTCGTCCCACTGCAGGTAACACTATCAGCCGTGCGGGTGGAGTGGACGCGAAAGCGTGGCTAGCTTCGCTTCCTACTGCCGACGTGACGATACCGTCGACACGGCATGAAACCGTATATTTCGTCGACGACTCTCAAATTCAACAAATAATTTTTCCTTTCTCATTCAAATTTGCTTTTTTTGATTGCCTGATAATTAAGAAAATTTTGAAGCGTCTTCTCTCTGAGAGAAATCTATCGGCGACTGTACTCCATTGCATAAAATATCAAATTTCAACATAACAAAATTTTGATATAATGAAGCAAATTGACAATTTTACCAATTTTGTTATATTGAGGTTTAACTGTACACATCATTATAACCCATTTCATCATAACGAGGTTAACTGTATGTGTCTCTTATTAGTGCACAATATGTCGCGTTCAGAAATTATCGCTGTTGAATGCCGTGAGCACTCACGTCGCTGCCACAAATAAGATTCCAAAAGCAGCCAGTAAAAAAAAATGTCATTCTGTTTCGATCGCTTGTGTCAGTTTCCATAATTTACCTTCCTGTTATACCTGCTTCAGTCTTCATAGCAAGGTGGTCAAAAGTGACTGCCTAGCTAGGAAGCATCTGCTTTCATTAGTCACTGTGAAAGCTGCTGCTGAGGCATTGTAATAGTGATTAATTCTGAACACTGTTGAGTGTGTTGCCAACATACCTGCCTCCCAATGAGCAACACTGAAAACTGCAACACTGCTGCCACTTCTAAAGTGACAACATGCCCACGTTCATTTACACATATGATAGCACAATTATTCCATCTATGCTCCTTTTCCACTTTCCACCTGCAGTTGGGACAGGGCTGTCACTTAGCTGTCACTCTACCCCAGAAGGTCCAGTGGGAAGTTTGCATTGAGCAACTGTCGACAGGAGTCGTGCTCTTCCAGCTATGCACAGCGCAACATGCAGGACTGCCAGAACGTAAGATAGAGAAGACCTCTCCAGGATCGTGCAAAATGTGTACACACTTTTTACTTTATCCAACGCCCCTTTGGGAACTGCTCAAGACTTCAGCTCGAGCCTCGTGTTGCTCCTTTCGGAATTTCAAGCCGAAAAGCAGTGCCTAGGTCTTGCACATGATATGCCAGGCTGCACTTAATAGGGGTGAATGCTGGCAGAGATTGGCCTACACTCTGATGACCAGACCCTTTCGTCATTGCAAGCGCATACAGCAATGGCTGCAAGAAGCCTTCCTCCCGCAGCAATGTGCTAGTGGCAGGTGACTGGACACACGCACAGCGTCAAGTGTTGCCGGAGGCAAATAAACCTGTCCTCCGTCAACTTGGGCTGTCAACTGTGTGCGTTGGCAGAGCAGCACTTGTGCCCTTTGTAGGCCCAGCTCAGCAAATTATGCACAGTGACGGCTGACATAGTCGTGCGGCTAAGACGAAGCCCATGGCAGTCAGTACTCCTGAGAGTACTGTGGAGACACACATGGTCATTTGAAACTGAGTTACAAATTGTGGGGTCGCGCATCCCCACAAAATGAGCTACCGTGAATCCAGCACAGGTGGCGCAAGGGGAGAGTAGACCCACTGACAGCTATTTTAATAATGCATACAGTCACTAACAATTCTTTTCGTACCTGCACGGCATCGCAAAAGTGTTTCGAAAATTAAGTAGTCAACAAAAATGAATTTACAGGAAAAAATTTCATTTTAGTATTGCATTTTATTCTAACATTAGCTGATAACTTGCAGAAGCTCTTTCAACTCGGCCTTGAAATCATGTGCTGCAATAATTGCTGAATTTTTTTCGTTAATCGTGTTTTGCTTTCCCCAGTGCATGTTGCCCATCCTGATGCAGTGAAATGCAGCTGTTGTGGGCAACCCAACTTGACTGCAGACTGCCACAAATAGATACCAAATAGAGACTGAGGTGCATCTGAATATCTCATCTGGAACGAGAGGCCGCACCGTACGGTGTGTCGCAAAGATAGCGACCATGAGCAACTTAGTTGCCATCTTGTACATTTGCTTCATTTGCAAAGCGGTCTGTCAGCTTTCAGAGTTTCATGTAGCCGCTGCAAATGCATGTGCATCAATTCGGCACTAAACCATTACTACAGTGTACTAGGATGAGGGAGTGGGTCCGACGGACGCCTTGGCAAGCGCCGAGGGTGATGCAAAAAACACTAATATTGCGGTGGCGCTGCCGTCGCCTTATCCTGAAGCTCCAGCCAATAAACATTGACTCCTCCTGTTTCGGAAGCAGCCATTGGTTGAGGCAAGCTCACAGGCTGAGTAGCTTTCGTCTGCTCGACGTGCCGTCATCGTTGCATCATTTGTATTCTTTCCGTCACTCTTTTTCCATTTTATTTACCACAGATCGGCGGGGAATAATATCCGTGTTGCCACCACTGAGCAACAAGACTAGATGCAGCAGAGTGAAACGCTTGTCAAAGCTCCATGCAGCTGCGGTAGGGTCTCCAATGCGACAATCATCCGGCACTGGTGGCTCATCAGTTATCAGTCCCAAGATCACGCGTACGGGTTAAACTGACGGCTGTTGAAACACAAGCTGCGTGCCTTCCGGTGGCTCATCGGCCTGATCTTTGCACATGCTTTCGCACTTTACGAAATATGTGTTGCTTTTGTTGCCATTCCCTCTGTCCACACTGCGCTATTGTTTCGATCGGTCCGGTCGTCCTGGTAAAACTTTGAACCGACAAAGGCTGCCCTGGCCGACGCGGTGCTGTTTTGAGAATCGGAGCATTCATGCACTGCATGTGTGTGATACCCGCACCGGGCCTATGTCAGGGAGCATATGCAGCAGGGCAGAATTAGCCGCTTGCAGAAACAATGTCCGTGATGGTGTTAGACAGGGGGGGCCCTTCACAGCACGCTTGGAGCTCCTTTCAAGCTAAAAACAATGAAGTGAGGCGCTAGTTTGCGTAGTACCAAGAATAAGGGGCTCTGCGGCACATGCAGCATTGCGTGGGTCTCCACACCAAATCTGTCGAACAGTAGATATTCGATTTGCGAATCGAATTATTCGAAAGTTCACTATTCGATTAAATCTGGCAATGCTCCAGTATTCCCACACCCCAAGAAGTTAGTCTTTTGTTTCTTTTTCTTTTAACACAGGATTACCGTGTCATTTTTGATCATCCGATTTCAGTAGATATATGCAGCAGAAGCTCGTGCATACATTTTGGCAAAAAAATAAAGCGAGAAAAAACGTACAAACTGGGAAAACGTACAATTCGAAGTCACTAAAAAGTTTCGCATACTCAACTGCAATCGACGTCTATGCACAGTCAATGAACGATTTTATGGTCGCAAGATTTCTTGGAGACCTCCGGTAATTCAGGTGCCTTTGCGGAACCGCCACGAATCCCATAGAGCCAATGTTTAAAGACGTGAGAAATTTTGGACGCTAAAACCCTTCGTCCTCTGGTTTCCCCGATTCTTTTGCCGTGACCGTAAGTCCAAACCACCATTAATCGAAGCCACCACTGCCGCCATTCTGATTATCTTGCAGCGTCAAGCCAGCGCTCTCATTCGCCAATGTGCTGGCAGCCCGTAACCACCGTGGCAATGCAAGGCCTAGCTGTTTTGACATTTGCTACCAAGCTTTCGGCTGTTCGTTGCCATGTTTTTTCAGTGAAAGAATTTGCTGCTGTCAGCAGCACCAACTCCGCCTTTGTCACCCTCATGGACGGCTACGTAGTGCAGAAAGTACAGCAAGGGTCAGGCATGGCATAATGCCGATTCCCAAAAGAAAGCTTCGCCGCAATACAAGGATATTACACGATAAAGCACATGCAATGCATTGCGATGAAGCATACCAAGGATGAAAAGGGGCCACTGCCACTGGACACAATATGTATTCTTTAATTATACAAGCGTGCACTCGCTGTATCCTGCAGTGTTGCAACAGCCAGAATAGGATGTGGAGCAATTTTTGGAGCACAAAAATCTTGCTTTCTAGCAGGAAAATCCAAATTTGGAGCTGGTTACCGAGAAAAAAAAAACTCCATTTTGGAGCACTGAATCCCAAATTTGGAGCAGTTTCACACAGAACGCTTACTCATAGAACGCCATAAAATTTACCCTGCATAATAAACGCACACCCCAACTTTGCATTGGATTTCTGGGAAAAAAAGTGCGTTCATTACGAGAGTATATACAGTAATTCACATTAGCAGCGTAGGTGAGGGCAGGGGTGCGATCGGAGATCATTGTGCGGAGCACACGTTCAGTGTTGCCGTGCATGGTTGACCTAGGCCGCGCCCGGTGAAATTGAACGCGCGCTCCGAACGACCTCGATCGCATCCCAGCAGTGCACTGCACCAACTTTTTCCGCCAAACATGTGGAAAGTCCGCGAATGGTGTCCCCCCCCCTTTTTTTTTCTGACATGTTGCGACGTTCCGGCGGTAGTCGAAACATGCAGCGACTGTTTGACAATCTTTTGGCGCTTCGGCAGTGTACAGCGAAAATCTGCGTCGTTTCCCTGCAACGCAGTGCCTGTTGACGCGTGGAACCGAATCCTTGCTAGTTTTGTGCATTGCGTCGCCTACAAAGCTCACGCCGTGAGTGCCGGGTTCCTCGCTGTACCGTGCAAGCTAGTTTGCCGTGCAGTATTCGTACCCGCTCAGCTCGTGACTGCATGCACGGATACGGCGAGGATCTTGTTGCGTCAACGCGGCAATGGCAAACTGCTTTCGTTACTGCAAGCAACGCGCACTCAATGTCTCCGTGAGATTTTACTGCATATACAACACGCTGCACTGCAACCAGCAGCAAAAATATTCTTCGGCGCCCAACCTCAGACACGCCACCGTCTTGTCTGGGTATGTCTATGGATCTCGTCTGCGCTACTGGCACCTACTGTGGCGATGTCCAGGCTGCAGGTTGCCAACGCGGTCTTTCTTTCCTGCAAAAACTAGTATAACCGAGAAATTTCGCGGCTGGTCGAACGTTTTGGTGCAGCGTGGTGCAATGTAAACATGTATCACGGTTTTGGCGCAGCTCAGCGCAAAAATACGAAATTGTATCAAAATGGTGCAATTGGCGCAACTGTTGCTCCCCTGATGCTGTCACAGTATCAGCACCAATCCGCCTAATGAGTGCACTGGTAGGCCTTTAAAGCTATGTGCCTGTGGCACATAGCTTTAACCACAGATGTGCCTGTGGCGATTTGAGCCCTTGAGGACCTTAAAAAGCATGCATTCATTCTTTCAGAATACCAAATGTTTCGGGTGTTTTCGCGGCACCTATGGAGCACAAAAAAATCAGACGTTGACCGCAGCGCGAATCATTGCAGCACGAGACGCTAATGTGCACAGAGCTGGTGGGGCTCGAGCAGCTCAAGACGCACAGTGTCATTTCTGCGGCTTCGGCAAGCTCACGTTTTCACTCCTCAAATTCGACATGGGTCAGAAGATTCCTCGCGCGGGGCATTTTGGCATGAAGTTTTGGCATGCCCACTCAGCGGGAATCATTTCGTCACGAGACGCCGACGCATGTTGAGCTGGAGCCATATTTTGTAACACTTCAGTTTTCGAAGAATTCGCTTTGCGAGCAGCGATTGGTCGCCGCCTGGATGAACTCATCGCCTCGGCGCACGCACGCATATTGTGATGATGTCACGCACGTGTCAATCATGCGGAAACCGAATTGTTGTCTGCTACGAAGCGAAGTGGCGCGAGGTGCTTCGGTGTGATTCGAAGGCACCATGTGCCGTGTGCAGAGCCTGTCCATGCCTTGTGCACAGGCGAGGTCGATGTTCCTAGCAAAATGATGACGATGGTGATCCCTGTGGCGCCTGCGTTAGTGCTTTTTGCGTTAGTGCGTTAGTGACGACGACGACCTCGACATCGAAAAGACACGCTTGAGATGGCAGACGAAGAATTCAGGAGGCAATTATTTTTTATTTACTAAGAAGCACTCCTAATTTGCTATATTTTCCCTTAACTCGTGACGTTCACTTCCAGAAAAAAAAAAAATGCGCTGCTTGGCCTCTTCTTCCTCACGTTCTAATTACGTCAGCAGACCACCCAAACATGACGTCACTGCCAAATTGAATGCTTCAAAAACCGAAGCGTTATAGAATACGGCTCCTGGCGTGGCCCGAGTGACTAGAGAGACACATTGGCATTTTTCTACTGTGTAGTGTTTTAACATGGCGACTGGAAACCAATAGAAATCGAGCTGGTGGGTGATGCCAGAATAACATGCCGACGATGCTTCCAGAGCAAAATACGACGCTCGCTTTTTGCCACCTGCAGCAAGGAACACAAGCGTGTTTGCGTTATCGCCTATTAAAAGCATGCAGTATGCTTCCAACAGAACTACACCCCACGCGCTGTGACACAAATATGTGGAGAAGCTTATTGCAATTGGGTTGGTGGCTATAGCTGCAAATGTGGTGTGCAATGAACTGCGAGGAGATTTGTTGATACCAGAATAGAAATCTGAGTGCGCACCGGAGTTATCACATGACATGGACGGGCAAATACTGCAGGGAAGCTGCTGTAGCAGGCAGCTACAGTTCTCAATCCCTTGCACCTAGCACCTTTTTTTTTTCTGTTTTTTGTTCACAAGGGATCTAGCAGCCAGAAAACATATCATACGATTACAGTTTGGTGATTTACTGGATGTTGGTGCCGAGAGATTGTGCTTTCCAGGAACGTACAAGTAGGTAAAAAATAAGCGCAATTGTACTGGGTCATTTTTTGTGTTCTGGATCGCAAATGTTGGCACCAGAAAATTGTACCTAACCGGATAGCATCAACAACATTCTACTGTAAATGCTGATCCAACAGTGCTTCACACTACACGAGATTGCTCTACAAGCAACCCACCCACGCAGCTACCGCTGATTCAGAAAAAGGCACGCGTGCTACTTACAGTGGGAACACAGCTTCCGAGGTACACGTTATAGAGACCCTTCACCAAGGCTTCATCATTCCAGTCAATGGCACTGCAAGCGAAGAAAGATACATCATCACTCTCTCAGACAAAAGTTGTAGTGCTACCAACAATCCAAGTGCTATGTAGACCTGTGAGCAAAAGCATATGTACCATGGATTGCACATTAAAGCAGATTTTCTCCATTGCCTGTGAATGTAGCTTGACATTGAGGACTGCTGTCCAAACTTGGTACTGCAACCTTTCCAATGCACTTGAGAATTTCGCTTTATGCATGGTAATTATGAAGAAATTTGTTTTTTTTTCGGCTACCCTGTTGTCCGTACACTTTTGCTCATGGGCATGCATCATGTACAGCATTCTGTGGCACTCTTATACGATGGTGATGGCCCTCACCAAACTTGTGACAAAGGTATGCCATTGACCTATAAGTGAGACTCAACTCGCGGATTGATAAATTTTGGGCTTTTATAAATTTTGGGCTTTCCTTCAACGAGTCCTGTCCTTTTTCATTTTCAACTCTCAATGCACTACTTTGGTTTACAAAGGATGCACCCAACATTTCAACGCTTTTACCCTTTCAGAGTCAAATTTTTCGGAAAATTGGACAATTTTTCGAAATTTTTTGGTAAATGGCAAGAGCTCAAGGATCGTAGAAGGCATATCATATTTAAATTTTTTCACTATACTATTTATTATTCTAACACAGGTATAAACAGCGAACAATATATCCAGGCGCCACACTACATATCTAAGCGACTGTACCACTGTTTGAAGGTCAGGGAATTTTCTTGTAAGGGTGACGCCTTCCGTTATTCCTTTTCTGTTAGAACTGTTTGAGATTGGAACTGTTTGCCATCGAGCATCACAGAAATTGATGCTTTTTTTTCATGCATTGAAATAATTTGTTCATGTATTTAGTTAAGTTTGCAACCTGGGGCAATGCAGGTAACTAATAAATAAATAAATAAATAAATAAATAAATAAATAAATAAATGTCCCCCCCCCCCAATGTCATATTTTTTATTGCAAATTAAATTCTTCAGAGCGACTGATTTTGAGAAAACGCAAGCCCCTAAGATGACAATAATGCAACAACAAAATTTTTAGTGTGTGCAGTTTGAAAATGGTTTATTGTTGAATACATCGACCATCATCATCATCATCATTGAGCCTATATTTATGTCCACTGCAGGACGAAGGCCTCTCCCTGTGATCGCCTATTACCCCTGTCTTGTGCTAGCTGATTCCAACTTGTATTGTGTGGCACTCTTATACGATGGTGATAGCCATCACCAAACTTGTGACAAAGGTATGCCATGGCCTATAAGTGAGACTTGGCTGCAGGTTTGATAAACTACGATAACTCACTTTTTACAAATGTGATAATACTTGCACAACTTATTGCTACCCTTTAATAGCTTGACACAACTAGGACCCATATTTTGCTACGTTCAATTTCATTTTCCGTATTTATCGTTGCACTGAGGGTACCCCCCAGCAAGAGTGGCAATGCGGCAGCCTCCAATCTATGTTTGAACCACTAACAGAGGGTCAAAAGAATGGAAAATTATGTGAATCATTGAGAGTAACAACCCCCAGAACAAATGCATGGCCATAGAGAAAGTGAGGCATGCCAAGCGAGCACCCATGAGCAAGATCAGTGGTGCGTGCGCACCCATCAGAAAACCGAAACGAATGACAAACTTGCAGTAATCAATTTTTAGATGGCTATACCAAATTCTATCAGTCATCGCGTGCCTTGCAAAAAGAAACGCACGTGCGGCAGTATCACGGATATGGAGTGCCTGCTTGTAAACAATGTACCGTATCTATAAGATTATAAGGCAGTCACAACTACAAGGTGAGGGTGCAGTTGAAGAAAAGGAACTTAAATACGAAACCCAAGGAAACCAAAAAAAGGTAAATAAGTACACACATTGATATAAGGCCCTTATATCGTTTGGCGCCTACGATGCGCCATACGTAAGCCAGATGCGGTTGTCCTCAGCGAACCGCAGTGCGCTCAGCCAGCGAACTCGTCGCGGCATCCGCGGCGGCCGCGGTATCTGCGCGACGTATCAGACCGCAGCTACATGCAACTGCAACGCTTGCTTAGTGCACCACAGGGCTTGAGTGCATGCTAACAGTCATCGTGCGTGAGCTCCCAGGAGGGAGCTCACGCTGGCAAGCATGCGTGCCGTCTTGCCTTAATTTTTGTGTGGCTTGAGGCTAGTTGAGCGTTCAAAACTAGTCGAAATTGGCAAGATCTGACAGCTACAACACCAATAAGCAGGGTGGCCCAACTTTAATTTCTATATGGGCGGCCGCGGAAGAGTGTGAGCACACGATGGTCAGCTTCTTCCGGAAGTATGTACAGTGTAGACCGCTTATAACGTAAGTCACCGGAGTCACAAATATCCGCACTATAAGCGGTACCGCACTATAACCAAAGCAACAATTTTCAAGGCCCGCACATATGCCAAACATGTGCACCGCACATGTGCACATGGAACAGTCGAAGAATGAGGCTAGAACGTTTGCATTCAATTTACAGTCGAATCACGTTAATTCGAACCAAATCACGCAGCGGCGCCTCCGACCGGCATTGCTCCGGCACCGCCATAGAGTAAAAGCTTAGGAGAGACCCCTCAATGGCGCGCACGAATAAAACCAAAAAAAGAAAGAAAAAAAATGCGGCGGAAATTTCACCCTCTCTCAAATGGCAAGGTCGCCGATTCTGCGTTGCACCGGAACATGCGTGTACGTGCCGACGTCTGAGCCACGCTACCGTAGCCATGCGTAGAAAATGGCAGTGAACCCTCCTTTCTCCTTTATGCTTCCTCTACTTTCTAGTCACTTGTTGACCTTGCACGCTGCGGCTACAGCGCAGAGGGAAGCAGCAGCGCTGTCCCAGGCCGGCCAACGAAGCTGCCCCACGCCGGCAAATGCCCGCTTCCCGATAGCGGCAGAAAACGAAACTTCGAGGAGCTGGCGCTGGGCCGGCTGGAGTGGCGGCGCGTGCACGGCGGCGGGCTTGCACGGTGACAGTCGAAAGTCAGGGAGCTACGAGGGAGGGCAAGGGGAGCCACCGAAACGGCGGAGTTGCCGATGTGAAGTCCACTTCCCTGCCGCCCTCCTCCCTCACATTCCACAGTCTCCGCGTGCGCCCTTCGCCGTGCCATGCCGGCGCCGCCCGCTCCCTGAAGTTTCGTTGGCCGGCGTTGGCAGTTTCGTGGCCCTCGCTCGCTATGCGCGCCGTGATATTTCACGACTCGCACTCAAGATTCTGGTTTCAGCCTCACTGGCTGTTCGTTCACACTACGTGCCCTTCTCCTCCACTTCGTCTCTCTTCCTCGAGCACTCCTTGGGGTGCCCGTTTGAGGGGAGCGTTCGCTGTCTCCGCTGACTTCCGTACTCCCAGGCAGCCGCACTGTAACCGGTATTTCGTTTCCCGCAACTGCACTATAAGCGATACGTGTATACATGGAGTGCTATGGGAAAGTTAACGGGAGTCTGAAAAGACCGCACTATATCCGGTCCTGCACTATAAGTGGTTACGTTATAAGTGGTCTATACTGTAATTATTATAGAAATTCGAAAGCATATTTTCATTTACTTCAGCCTGTTTATTAAACTTCATAAATAATCATGCACACTAACACTATAGGAAGAAGTGCACGGATCCAAGCACCCTTCTTGATTGATGTTAGCTATTGGCCAATAGCAGCCACATATGGGAATCTGCTATACAGTGGAATCTCGATGATACGAATCTCACGGGGTCACGAAAAATATTCATATTAGCCGAAATTCGTATCATCGAAACACAGTTAAAACACAGGTGAACTCACTCAGGCACACGCACGTAACAAGCATTTGGAGTATAGACCACTTATGACGTAACCGTTTATAGTGCAGAACTGGGTACAACGCGGCCTTTTCCGACTCCCATTTACCCTCCAATAGAGCTCCATGTATACGCATACCGCTTACAGTGCAGCCGCATGAGACGAAATACCGGTTATAATCCAGCTTCCGCAAGAAAATCTCGCCGACAAGGGCGTCGGTAGTGAGCACGCTTCTCAACGAGGTGCGCCCAACGATGGGACAGGAGATCAACGAGGGTGATGAGGAGATGTGAAGCACGATTGGAGTCCAAGGGCGATAAAATCGTCGCCGCGCGCCGTATGTGCGAGTGAAACCGCGTGGGGGACGCGCACCTTCACGGAGAGTGAACGCACAGCCAAGAGCAAACGCGACTTCCGTCGCACGAAAGGCCGTGGGGGGATGGGAGGGAAGGGGGGGCGACGCTGTGCTGCGGCACCAAATGCGTGGCGCAAGGGGAACTGGCGACGCAATCTTCCACGCGAAAGGAGCAAAGCGGGAAGGCAGCGCGGGAAGAAGAGAGGGGGGGGGGCTTCTACTCTGCCAACAAATGCGTTCTTGTACTTTGCGCCTGAGCCCTCTGTCGGTGTTGTCGCGCACACCGTATCTTGAAAGCGATCTCCACACGGCTCTGACCTTTGTATGCGCTGTGCTTACGCCGCTCAGTTTCCGTTGAAGCGATAGACCGCACGAACGTTCGCTCGCTGCGGCGGCCGCGCTTCCCCACGCCTGCGTGGGGAAAAGCACAAAAGGAAAAGCAACAAAAGCGCCACCGCTTCAACCTCTTCATGCCCAGTCGCGGGCTCCGCGCTGTCCGGCGGCGTGTCTGTGCCTCCGTACCAAAAGAGAAAGGGAGAAAACGCGTCACTGCGCGCTGTTCTCTTTCGAGGCCGTCGGTGGGGCGGCGTTTATTCGTATCAAGCGACGCGGGTCAAAAATCCATTTGTAGCAACCGTTCTCTAGCACGTTGCAAAGTAATGGGGCTCGGCCGAGACCACAGAAAAATTTGTATTATCCGGAAATTCGTATTAGCCGTGATCGTATCATCGAGATTCCACTGTATTACGAAATAAAGTGTAAAGAATCGAGTGAGGAACAGGCTTCTGCTGAGAAGAGAGCGTTTGAAAGAAAGGCAACTTAGCGCTCCGCTTGACTGCAAAGCTCCACGCGGTGCGCATGACAGCAAAACTTGGATGAGATGTTCACAGCAGCACATGCTGCCTGCAGACTGAGTTTCTTCACCAAGCCCAAGGGATTGTTCAGGACCCCTTTATGAAAAACACGGCACCGAACAGCAAGAAGCTTCGTAGCGAACGTTGAAGCAGCTAGGCCTAGCGATGCCGAGGTGGTGGCTTCAGCTGCCAGCAGATTTGCGTGCAAGAGCACCGGTTCGTGACGGCAAGATTATCAAAATGGCGCCGGTAGTGGCTTCAATTATTAGTTAGTTAGTTATGTAGGGTTTAATGGCGCAAAAGCGACTATGCCTATGGTGCGCCAGCCACAGGGTAGTGCTCAATCAATAGTACCAGGTACCATCAGGGTACCAGCGTGAGGTACCCTGATGGTATCGAGGTACCAGCGTGACCATATGGTCACGCAGATGTGCATGAAGCCTTTCAATCTATACAGGTTCAAAAAACCCACGCCCAACTTGCCCCAACGAGCCTTTCGAGAGCTTAGGGTACAGCCTACATACAACAGGTGGCAGAAATTGTTTATGTTTATTTGGGAACTGCTCAAGAACGTGGAAAACAGTGGTTTGCAGTTTGGCACGTCGAGGTGCAATGTTGGCGTGGGAAATGTTCATTTATTTCGGTATTCATTTCAGCAATAGCATGATCCACATGTCTCCGTACACCTCATGGAATATGTGACTTCCTGTGATAATTTGTGGCAGAATAACTTTCATTTATTTTGTTTACGAGCGTGTTAGTGTACGCGTTGCCATATGGTCACGCTGGGCCTTTGGGCTCTCTATATTGTCCAACGCCATCCCCGTGGGTACGAAGAGCACGCACTTTCCGACGACGGGATAATCGGCGTGCGCTGGATGGACAACTCTGTTGTAATAATTGCAAGCACCGTACATGATGCTCATGTACACAGAGATCACAGAGAGCTCATGTCATCTACAGACAGGCATTCATGTGCACAGAAGAAGAAGATCAAAGTGCCTCGTCCAGATGCTGTTGCCCGATATAACTGCTCTATGGGAGGCACAGACCAGCTCGGTGCAAACATAGGGGTTTACGGGATGGCAATTCGTGGCAAGAAATGGTGGTGGCCAATATTCACTTGGCTTTGGGATGTGGCCATAAGCAATGGTTGGGCGCTTATTTGCAGCACAGGGTCCAACCTCACTCAAATTGAACTCGGCTACCTCACAAGATGGGACAACAAGCCGAAAGGACCTGGTCTCGAAGAATGTCAAAGCCTGGTGACATTGCTTTGTGTACTGCAGAATATGACAAAGTGGCCCACTTTGTTGGAGCCGTAACTAACGGCAAAAGGCGCAGGTGCGCTGGAGACAACTGCAACAGCACGGTGCGCACACAGCTCACTAAATGTGGCATCGGCATCTACATCCCATGCTTCAAACCATACCACAGTAAATAGATCTCCCACAGGTCCGTAATTATATTGGTTGCGATGTATCAAGGCCCGAAATAAAATTTGTCACTTTCCGCTTTTCGCTGTAGCCTAGGGGCCCAGCGTGACCATATGGTCACGGGTCATATTTTGAAAACGAAGAGCACGTTCACAATGCAAGCTTTTATGTGACTTACTTACACGCAGATACGATAAAAAATTACATTTGTTGCGACAAAACACGAAAAAAAAGAAACCTTCCTTTAAAGTTTACTTACAACACTCATGGCCTCCAAAAACCTAAAAACGTCATCAATGGGTACTAGTGCATGCTCTGATAGTAATATAAGTGGATGAAGTGGTGTTAGTGTTTTGTACAGTTCGCGAAAATAATTATGTCTTGCTTTCTCGAACACCGGATATGTTATTAAAATGTGATTCACAGAGAGATGTTCCTTGCATTGTTCACACTCCACTTGTTGTTCTCCTCTTAGTAAAAAATTGTGGGTCAAGTGTGTGTGTCCGATACGAAGACGACATAAAATCACTTCAATAAAACGTTCTTGGTGTTAACACAACTTCCATTCTTGTAGAATAGGCTGAACGGTTTGAAGTTTGTTGTGTGCCCTGGAGTCCCATTCGTCCTGCCACTTCGAGTTGAAAGCTGTGCGACATCTGTGGATAGAATCTTTTATAGGTACTTTCATAGCTATTGATGTTTTGTGTGCCGCCCATGCTGCTAATTTATCTGCCCTTTCATTTCCTGGGATACCAGTATGGCTTGGCAAAAAGCCATCATTCGCCTGAAGAAGACACGGCAAAAATGTATCGAGGACTTTTTTTCTACGAGGTGAGCCGCCAGCTGGTGTGCTGTTGATTGATCAGTGATGAGTCGTTTGGCGCGAATAAAGTTGCAATTCCTTTCTGTTCGTTCTTTTTTCTTGTTTTTTTCCGTGTGATGAGTGGTTTTTCTTTTTTTTTTATGTGGCGGGCTGCTGTGAGATTCGGTATTGAGTACACCTTCTCTTGCTTGCTAACTGTGGGTAGAAATCGATAGTGACTGTAATGAACCAATGGTTATAATGAAGTAATTACGACCCCCCTTCAACTTCGTTATAACGAGGTTTTATTGTACGTAAATTACGACCCCCCCTTCAACTTCGTTATAATGAGGTTTTACTGTACGTAGATCAGGGGTTCTCAAGCAAATTGGTCCCAGGGAACCCTGCTAAGCTTCATAAAGTGCCAAAGAAAACCCCCCCTCAGCAGAGATGCTATGCGTAGCGCACAAAACGTTTTGGGCCAACAATGATGGTGAACAGGCTATTTTGATGGCGACGTGTAACCCCCGTGGATCAAACTGGGTGCAATCGTCATGAGCCAAGACAAGACAGTACTGCAACCCAGGCCTGCCGAGAAAGAATGTGTCTACAGTGCATATCGCACAGGGAGACCTAAAACCTTTCATCACAAGAAGTCTTAGAATTAGTGCCGACTCTACTTTGAGTACTGTAGAACCTCGTTAATTCGGATTTCATGGGAGCGAAAAAAATGTCCGAATTAACCGAATGTCAAATTATTGAGGGTAAAAAGAAAACATACAAATTCTTACTACGTCAACATACTTTTATTCACTGAATGAATCTCCAAATCCTGTTTCTATTTGCCCAAAAGCAGAGCGGAAGCTGCAATTCTCGTCATCTCGTGACTGACTAGCGCTTGCAGCGACAAGGGCCTCGCGACTTCCTTTGCAGCGCAGCCACAGTGTGCATCTTCATCTGAGACATGCTTTTCACTACCATGCGGACATCGCGATTATTTTTTCACCAGTGAGCTGGTCGCCAACAAATCGTCCATTGATCACTATGTAGACGGTGCTTTTCATCCACGGCATCTTTGCACCGAGTCAAAGTGAAACTACTGTTTGCCGCAACCACTGCGGAGGAAACTGTGGCTGCTATCGATGCAATCATGGAAGGCGACTACACATTTCTGCAGGCACGCCATCATATGTAAGAGGCCGCCTGCGGCGCGAAAAGGAAGAAGAGCACGAGAAGCACGGCTCAGTCCGAACAGCACGAGCTCTCGAGGCGCCTGACCCGAGCTGTAATCAAGGGAAGACCAGCACTGTCCGTGGAATATCGACGTGACTCCAGGCCAGGAAGGTCGCATCGTCAGCTATGCTCTGGTGACGGGAGACTTGGGGGTCCGGCCGAGTCCGTGACGTCGGCCGTCCAAGGTGTGGCCGTCGACCTCGGTGAAGTTCGAGTGAGGCTCCTGCCTGGACTGGCTGCAGCCTCTCACGGCAGGACCGGGCACCCCAGAGAGGATCCCTCTTCTGTGACAGACCGGCACGTTCGATATTCCTCGGGACGCCACGTCGGCACTCGAAAGAAGTTGCAACGCATCCCGACATTAGGCCTATCCAGGTGGGCCTAGGCAATGCCACACCACGTCACCGACAAAGTTTGAGACACCGGCATCTAAGACAAGCGCACTGACGGGCCAACGGCAAGGCAGAGACAACTACAGAATCGACCAGAGCACTGAACTCTTGGAAGAAGAGCCGACGAGCTTCGGAGTGGGAAATACGTGCAACGATGAGCGCAGTAAGACGACTCTTCTTTGTAACGTTGCAGCGGTAGGCTAGGGTTGCCTGACTTTCGCATAGCAAACGCCAAGGACGAACGCAGGCGGAACGAAGAACGCGTGTACTGATTAAGTAGGTTGTACAAGTGTTAGTATGTCTGCATTTTGCTTTATAATGTGTTAGTCTTAGTTTGAGTGAGTTTTATTTTGAGTTTTGGGTTTGAGCGTGAAATTAAAATCTATTTGCTGTGTCGCCATGCGTCCGTCACTCCCTTTCTCATCACACCCACACGCCCCCGAGATCAGTGACAAAAACAAACACAACACACGCGACCGACACTTGCACCGAGTCAAAACGAAACTACTGTTTGCTGTAACAGCTGCAGATGAAACCGTGGTCCCTGCCGATATGATCATGAATGGCAACTACGCATTTCTGAAAGCACACGGTCGATGTGTGCACAGAGTCTACACGAAACTATTGTTTGCCACAACCACTGCGAACAAAACCTTGGTGGCTATGACGCGATTATGGACGGCAACTACGCAGTTATGAAGACACGCGGCCAGTCAGCAACACGGTGTTATGCGCAGTAATAAATGGAAGAATAAAGGCTTTAAAGGCACAATTAGGCATGAAGCATTCCGGCATTGCTGTCATTCACGTATCACGTACGATTTCCACTGATGACTATAGTGATGCAGACTCCACCGCTTCATTTCGATTGGATGCTAATGCCATTATTGCTCGTTTGCGTCGCACATTTGCGGTGCTCACTGAGCTACCATACTAGAACCATCTGTGTTACGCTACTCTGTGCATCTTCATCTTTTCGGTTTTTTTTTCTGCCACACACGTAGGCGCACACGCTAGCAGCACCTATATCTACGAATGGGGAGAAATGCGCATGAGGGTAATTTACGGATGGCCTCCAAGATCTAAGTGCAAGAGTTTAGGCGTGCTGCCCATTTTCAGAGGCTGGCTGGCTACAAGCTGCTGGCAGATTTATTGCGCAGCTCGCGCGCTTCTGTTACACACTATTATGTGCTTTCTGACATTCGAGCATAGGTAATGGAGGTTCCTTGGATCGAGCGCACCTCGTGTTGGCCGTCCTAGCGACTTGGCGAGTGCTGTACCAGGGAATAATTATCAGTGGCTCGCAGAACCACGAGGAGGGGCCTGCGGAACCCACTTTGAGAACCCATGGCATAGATGTATGTTTGACACTGTCGAAAAAGTGCTTATCACTTAGTCAAATCAGTTTTTTGCATGCACTAAGATCTGCGCCATAAGGTGAAATGGGTGTTCCACCACTGTACGAGTAGACCATGCATACATCTTGATTCCTAGGCACCTAAGTTACTGATAGCTTGCATCACTCTTGTTATGCAATGCTAGTAGAGTCCCGAGCATGTCCATCACCGTGTTTTCTTGCACCAAACTTTGAGCGTTAAACATTGTGATACATTTTCCGATATTTGATGTCCAATTCGATAATCAGCTTCTATTCCATGATTGAATTCGATATTCAATTAGAAATCCACTGCACTCGACATTCATTAATTTGATGCTGACAGGACCGACGAAAGTGATGAAATGATCTGGAGAGTTGAATTAAACAAGATGCAAAAAAATGCAAGAACGCACCCCCGAGTCACCAGTATTTGCCCATTTCTAAGAAATATGAAAGCTCCTAAACAATACAAATCTATCGCGCACCCAATTTTTTAGCAAGAAACATTGTCGCACAATGATGGCCAGTTTCCTAAACTCAGCTTCGGCGCATGGGTTTTAAAGTCAGTTTCGCCGCAATACATCGTGTTATGCGAAAAAGCATACGAACACCGTGAAGGCGGTTTTGGTTTCATATCCGACTGCTTCTCGCAAGCAATTTTCACCCCACCCCCCTTTTTTCGTTAACGGTGCATGTTAGAACCGGGTATATATCATAATCAGACGTTGTAAGCTAGAGAAATTGCTTGAAAATTGTCCTACAGCAGGCTCAAAATAGGCGTTTTCAACGGGAGATGACGTATGTTTAATGCATTCACTGTCCCCTAAGCTCTGCCAAGACACTAAAAGGAGCCCCTATTGAGGACACCATAGGGGTCACGTGCGTGTGTGCTGACTCGTAAAATTCGAAATATCTGGCAAAGGCTAATTTGAGGATCAATATAACAAGTTTGGGCCCATAGAAACGCATGGGCGCTGGCTGGGACCTTCAGCCAGGATCAAATTAATCGCTAAATCAAATTAACGGAAGTCTACTGTGTATATGGTATGCACACATGCCTAATTTGCACCCTTCATAGCACACGTAACTGCTTCTGCAGCCGCAAAATAGCATATAGAAAATAAGCCTAAATAAACAACAATGACCGAAGGCATACATACGTTGACAGCGTCTTCATCTTCAATTCGGCTGCACTGGCAACACTGTAAAAGAGCAGAAATTTTGACAGCCAAGTTTAGAGACACAGGCAAATTGCCTGAAAGCTTAAAAAGGACAGTGGTAAATCAGTGTAGTGAACAAACACCAACTTCACAGGCTACAATACAGTCAAATCCACTTGTAACAATTTTCAAGTGCCAAGAAAATTCCATAGTTATAATCGAAAATTTTTATATTCAACTCCCACCATAAAAATGTAGAGGAGATCGACATTATAGCATTTTAATTAAACCGAAATAAGTGGAGGGATTTATATTACCAATTTTAACAATACAGTCAACAACCGATTTTCGAGATGCCACATTTTTTGGACATGCCCAATATTTGTTTAATGCCTTAGTGGCACCACCACAAAGGCATTAAACAAACATTGTGTACTTGTGTACTGGATGCAGGGCTGAAAAGTAACTTTAAAACCGTTATATTGTAAAATTTTATAGGTTTATGTATCTGCTTGTTTAACTACCGTATTTATTTCAATATAAGGCAAGGAGTTTTCCCAGAATCTCTAGCTTCGAAGTCAACCCTCGCCTTATACACAAGTTTTGCCTTTAGGTGTGGCTTCACAGCAGCACAAATTTCATTGTATAGTGTGGCTTCACGGCAGTGCTACTTTCGCCTTATAGTGAGGCTTTACAGCAGCGCACGCCACAATGCCGTGAAGCCACACTATAAGGCGATATTCACGCTGCTGTGAAACAACACCTAAAGGCTAAAATTCAGATATAACCTGCACTCCACATTTTGGAGCTCCCTTCATTTCATGGTCGCCATTTTGCGTTTTGGCTGTGTTAGTAATTCAGTATTTCGGAGAAACCCTGCCGTGTCTGAATAATCTGTCGGCTACTCTATATCGCGCTATATTAGTGTGCATACTTGAGTTTTTTTTATTTGAGTCCTCCAACTGGCACCCTTGCCTTAACATCGTGACCGCGCCTTATAATCAAATAAATACGGTACATATTCTAACTTTCATTAATACAGATTAAATAGCAATGAAGTAACGGCTGTCATACGGATCAATTAGAGAAAAAAAAAACACAGCGCAAAAAAGACAGGGACACGAGAGAGCGACACGCACACAGCGCTCTCTCGTGTCCGTCTTTTTTGCGCTGTGTTTTTTTTTTCGATGAATCACCAACACGCCCAAGCTTCCACGCTGGACCAATTAGGCATGTCACCTTAGGAAAACTCATTTAAAAGCTACGAAGGCACACTGATTGTTTTGTTAAATACCTTCTAGGGGGCTTTTATTGCAGGATAAGGTCAGTTACAAGTTCTTCATTACATTTCTGTGACAATGTCAATTTTTTTGAGGCTCAGCTTAATTTTTTTCGTTGTCATTATAGGTCAGTTATGTAATTGTTTTTTTTTTTTTTGTTCATAAAAATTTAGAAATATAAAAAGCGCCTCATCTCTGGTCCTGATATAATTTCAGCCTAGATACTACTTCGATAGCAGGTTTTGGCAACTTTTGTTCGGCCAACAAGTGCAAACTGAGAAAAATGAGCTCGAAGATTTCAGAACAGGCTATATTATTTTAAACCTAAAAATAAATAATCAAAGTGCCCTGATCCATAATTCTGACCCTCCTCTTCAATTCGTACCTGCTCTGCAACAATTTCTTCAAGTCGTCTTCTCTTTTTTTCAGCTTTAGAGCAATCCAGCGCCCTTGTCTGCATAGTAGACAAGGGCACTGCAGCCGGAATTATGCCTTTCTTTTTAGAGCACAGCTCTTATGCACCCATTCCTGCAGTGAGTGAGCGAACGAGCACAGCGAAAGATGAAAGCAAACGCGGACCGCAGAGGAATGAAAGACATCGTCGCCACACTACGGTGGCGACGATGGCTACGAGATGGCACCAGAGTAGCGCATGTCATCTGGGAGGTCTGTCAGCGGCATCTGCTGTGAATTGCGCCCACGTGTCACCCACGTGCTGGCTCTCGTGATCCCCATATTTGTAGCAAGGCAGTAGCGCCACACTTCGCTCCATTTGCAAGGTGCCGCACGAGACAGATTGTCCGCGCCAACCAATATATCGCAAAATGAAAACACGTGTAGAGCTGCGCTCAAATTTCGCATTAGGGAGTACCGTAATCGTTGGCGAATTTTTTAGTTTTACTTTGTGGTCTGCTATTGAAGGCCTCCCATGATTAAAACGCGCGAAAAACAAACTTTCCAATGCAGGTATTCACTCCATGTTTAGTTTCTTGCCCTCTCTGCAGCCATGTCTTGAATACAGCATTCATGGGCGATCTCAACGGCGAGCGCACGCCACCGTCACGAGAAGAGAATTTATTTTCTTCTTTTCTGCGGTGCGGATTGCAACAAAACTTGGTGATGAGCTTCTTTATGTGTCTAGGACTCCAAAATAACCTAAATTAGAAGATGCACTTTTTTCTTCAAAAATCGCAATTTTAGTCCCGCATCTTTGCTTAATAAGAGTGTGAAGTTGACAAGTGACCAACTTTATTATAAGCTATGAGCAACGGGTGATGGACAACATAGGTTGCTTTTGCAGTACCTGCATGAAACGGGCCTACATGCTTAACATTTCACTTCATTCCGACGTTATGTTTTGTGGAAACCCAAGTGAATAAGAAAAAAAAGTTAGGTGCCCTTGAGTGCGTCACCTGTGTCGTGTATCAGCTGCAGCAATGAGGAGGTGGAGTACGACAGAGCGCTCAGGATAGAGTCCCCCCTCAGCCAGCAGCTGCAGGGCGGCCATCTTGCGCTGCTCTAGCTCTTCCGGGTTGGGACCAGGGGACGGACCCAGCAGGCGAGACAGGGCAGCTGCACTGAGCCCCGGGGGCACAGTGCTGCCTTCCCCTCCAGCTGAGGCAGCATACGGCAGCAGCAGCAGGTCCAGCAGCCGGTCACGTAGCAGGGCCCAGGCCTCCCCCTGCCCTGAGGGAGGGGGAAGGGCCGTGCCCTTGCCACCTGCTGCACGGTGGACGGACACCACGTGCGGGATCGCACCCAAGGCCAGCTGCATGAGCCTGCATCGACAGACACAACCAGGAGTTGCAGCTAAATTCTCACCTCATCTTTCACCCATCTGTCATCAGGACTCGCATGTCCCTGCATGACAGTGCAAGTCGAGGGTTGAGTTTTGGCCTCGTTGCTAGAACATTTCTTCTAATACTGAGACAGAATCTTGGACAAGACAGGCAGAAGACAAGACACACACAAGCACATCTTGTCTTCTGTCCACCTTGTCTCAAGCTTCTGCACTAAGCACTAGAACAGATCACTTCATCGACATTATCAAAATTACACTTGCAGACAACTTCCTGTAGCAATAAAGGGAAACTACGGAGGCAAAGTGCACACAAGTAAGAGTGCTCCCAAAAAATGTCCTGCCTTCTGACCCTCGTTATTTCAACCCTTTGAGGGTAAATTTTTTTTGCCAAGTGCAACCCCCCGGGGTTGATATTGTCACGAGCAATGGGAAAGACAAAGACGTTGTAGTGGGGCTGTGTCAGAGTCTCTCTTGTCGGACTGAAACCTGCTGGAACCTGTGCGCTCTGTGCAGTCTTGACTTCACAAGCACTAGCCGCTTACTGTTAATTAAATACTCCCCGTAACAATATCTTTTATTGGAGATTTAGAATCTTCCGAGTGACCCATTACAAAAGAAATTTACCGCAACTTTTTTTATAATGACCATAAAATGAGAAAAAAAAATTTTTTTCACACGTAAACATGCATTGCTTATTCATGTATCTAGATGGGCTTGTATAACTACTTCTAATAAGATGTACTGAAATAGATATACAGTGTAGACCACTTATAACGTAAGTCGCCGGAGTCGCGAATATCCGGACTATAAGCAGTACTGCACTATAATCAAAGCAGCAATTTTCAAGGCCCGCACATATGCAAAACATCTGCACCTAGCCGCCACGCGTATGCGACAGTCGAGGAATGTGGCTAGAACGTTTGCATTCAATTTACAGTCGAACCTTGTTAATTCGAACCAAATCACGCGGTAGCGCCTCCGACCGGCATTGAGCCGGCACCCCCATAGAGTAAAAGCTTAGAGACCCCTCAATGTCGCGCGCGAACAGAACAACAAAAAAAAAAAGAAAAAGAAAATGCGGCAGAAATTTCACCCTCTCTCAAATGGCAAGGTCGCCAATTCTGCATTGCGCTGGAACATGCGTCTACGTGCCGACGTCTCAGCCACGCTACCGTAGCCACGCATAGAAAATGGCAGTGAACCCTTCTTTCTCCTTTATGCTTCCTCTACTTTCTAGTCACGTGTTGACCTTGCACGCTGCGGCTACGGCGCAGAGCGAAGCAGCGGCGCTGTCTCAGGCCGGCCAACACCCGCTTCCCGATAACGGCAGAAAACGAAACTTCGGGGAGCTGGCGCCGGGCCCGCTGTAGCGGCGGCGCCTGCACGGCGGCGGGCGCGCACGGTGACAGTCGAAAGTGACGGAGCTACGAGGGAGGGCGAGGGGAGCCACCGAAGCGGCGGAGTTGCCGAGGCAATATCCGCTTCCCTGCCGCCCTCCTCCCTCACATTCCACAGTCTTCACGTGCGCCCTTCACCGTGACGTGCCGGCGCCACCCGCTCCCTGAAGTTTCGTTTACTGCCGTTATCGTGAAGCGAGCGTTGTCCGGCCTTGGCAGTTTCGTGTCCCTCGCTCGCTATGCGCGCCGTGACATTTCACGACTCGCACTAAAGATTCTGGTTTCAGCCTCACTGGCTGTTCGTTTGCACCACGTGCCCTTTTCCTCCATTTCGTCTCTTTCTTCCTCGATCACTCCTTGGGGCGCCTGTTTGAGGGGAGCGTTCACCGTCTCCACTGACTTCCGTACTCCCGGGCAGCCGCACTGTAACCGGTATTTCGTTTCCCGCAACTGCACTATAAGCGATACGTGTATACATAGAGTGCTATGGGAAAATTAACGGAAGTCTTAAATGACCGCACTATATCCGGTCCTGCACTATAAGCGGTTACGTTATAAGTGGTCTATACTGTATTCCAATTTGGCACTTGGGCATGAAGGAATCACCGCTAGACTCACTTGCAGAAGAGCAAACTGCACGCCTGTCCATACCGTAATCGAACCGTGTATGTGAGCACACTCAAGAAAATTCTAAGGCCTGTCAGAAAAATCAATTGAGTCAGAACAGGGTTCGTACAGGTTTCCAAGGCAAAAATTCAAGGATATTCCAGGACTTTCCAGGACCTGTCACAGGTTTTTCAAGGACTCAAAGCGGTATCCAAAGTAGGATTTCTTTGCTCTAACATTTCCAGAAATGACTAGTTTTATTGCACTTACAATAAATAAATGTATATCACAAGCATAATAAAAATGTCTAGCTTTGATATCTTCTCAATATCACAACACAAAATGAACGCGTACAACAGCGCCTGAGAGTTCTCCAGTATAGGCTGGGTAAAATTCACCACAAATAGTCAAAATATTCAGCATAGGGTTATTGCACTAAGATAAAAAGAAATAAATGGGTATCCCAATGATGTTAATAATGTCCAGCCTTGATCACTTCACAAATTCACTATCCCCCCCAAAAAAAAGTTCTCAAAAGACAATGAATGCTTCCAACAGCTACTCTGACTTCTCCAGTATTAACTGGGCAAGTTTGCCAAACATTTCTAAACCATTCAGTGTAGTCTTGCTACACATCAATTATATCATAACAAATAGATGTATATTGCAATTTTGTAAAACATGTCTTCTCTTGATCATTTCTCGAGTCTGCAGTATTAAAAGTTAACACAACGAACACTCACAACAGTTGCTCAGGCTTCTGCAGTATTAGCTGCATTGGTTCATCAAACATTTCCAAAACATTCAGCATACCGTATTTTCTGGTGTATAAGACACGTTTTTTTTTTATTTTTCGTCTGTCCGTCTCATAGAATGGTGCGACCTATGTACATTTTTAACAGCGAAGCTGTTTAAGCCAGCCATAACTTGTGGTTTGTATCAAGAAACTATGAAGAAGAAAATAAACTTACTTGCCGAGGAGGGATAGAGGCTATACAGCCACGCTTACAGAGCATGCATTTATATGAACCATAAAGAAAATAAACTTACTTGCCGAGGAGGGATTCTAACCCGCGTACCTCCGCTCCCAAGGTGAGCGTCATAACCACTAGGCTATACAGCCACGCTTACAGAGCATGCATTTATATGAACCATGTGATTGCTTTCAAGCGTCGTCATCTTCGTTGTCCACAGCTTGCGCGTTCGCACGCTTGCGCTCTGCGAGGTGAAGAGGTTTTGTGTGCTATGAGAGAGAGAGACGCATTCACGGAGCGGGTCTGCTGGAACGCGCTGTCGGCATAGCAACGCGGTGTCGGTGTTGCAAGCTGCGCTATGCAACGCGCAGTGACAGCCGTAAGTCCGAGAAGCGCGAAAATAAATTATTATCAGCATGAGTAATAAGATGAAAAGTTCGCGCGCACTTCCGGAAAATACTGGGCTACGATCGCCCAGCTTCACTGTTTCAAGCGTTGCGTGGCCGAGTGCAAGGTTAAGCATTTTTTTTTTTTTTTCGGAAAAGCTGCCGTGAAAATCGGATCCGATGTTATGGCCACGTGCAGTGCGCTGGTTGACTTAATTGCAGCGGGTTCTGTGCATGCTATTGAGGTGCCGGGTTCTCGTGATCAATTTCTTGAGCACCGTGCGAGAAGGATGGAGCAGCAACGCAAGCGGCGGTAGGCCGACCGCGAGTCGATCAACCCCGAAGTCGTCGCATCTGCAGATTGCTGTCAAGATACGGCACCCGCTGCTGCGCAAACCACGCACTTGCTACGAGAGTATTGGCAGCCCCCCCCCTGTCTCCCAGGCTGCATTCCCACTTTCCTCCCTTGTGCACGATTCGGTTCACCGTCGCACGCTTTCACTTGCCAGGACGATGTTATCGCCCTTGGACTTTATACAGAACATCGCGGCAACCACGACGGCAGAAATGCGCCTGGAGTGGAAATAAATGGCACCCATACGCTTGCGCGTGACCATCGTTCATGGAGCGAAACGTCACTGTAACTTTTTTAAATCGCTTAGCGAAAGAACAGGTGCGCCTTATGCACCAGTGCGACTTACATGTTTTTTTTTTGTTTTTTTTAAAAACTGCCGTCTTGAGGGGGTTGCGTCTTATACAAAGGTGCGAATTATAGACTGGAAAATACGGTAATGTCATTGCACTTATATTATGATAAATAATATTACAACAAACTTCCACCCAAAGGCACTGAGCATCAATGGTAAAGTTGCTCTCTGCTATAGCTCTCTTTAGCTTCACTCTTCAGCTCGCGCGCAAGAGTGAAAGTGGGACAAGGCAGACCGACGGGGGAGGAGTGAAACTAACGATAGGGTGAGGAAAGCAACGTAAACACTGTCAGCCGAGCCAGCACCGAAGCGCGGCACGGGTCTCTCACTCCGTTCGTGGTTTGACATGGTGAAGCCTTTTATTTTTACCGTGCAGTTCTGCGAAACGGAACCATGTGTGCTCGCGCCAGCGTATTGTTTCTGAAATGGGGACTTTGTCAGATCGACGGCGTTCTACCACAGAAAGGAGGTTGCAATGGTGATATCAGAGTGCATTGCTCACAAAATCCAAGGATTTTCAAGGAAGGAAAAAAATTCCAGGACTTTCAAGGGCCTTGAAAACGCACTTTTCAATTTCAAGGGTTTTCAACGATTTCAAGGACCTGTACGCACCCTGTCAGAAACTTGCAGTAATCCTTCGTCCCATCTCCAACAAGGGGCAAAGTCTCAAGAAAAGAAACAGAGGCACGGTAGCATCGTTCACATACGGCACCATTGTTTGTATATGCCAGTGCCCGCCTGTGAATATAATATGTAATAGTAACCCTGTCAGAAATAAGCAAGAATCTAGTGGTGACCCTTTGAGAGATTCAAAACCAGAAGGAAATCAGTTTTTTCGAGCATGACAAATGAAAACAGCCTATGAGACGAAACGAAACTAACCACCACGTGCCCACGCATGCATGAATGCACAAGCTGTCACTGACGCACCGGTGTAATGAAGCCGTGAAATTAAACCGAAGAGACTACAGAGCGAAAAAAAATTTTTCTTATATCAACACAGGGTGGCAGCACTTGCTGGGTGACAGAAATTGGTACATTTTTCAAATATACAGGCGGAGTCATAAATATACAGCATCGACCATTTGGGAGTTATTCACTGCACAGTATATTTACATGTTTGACCCTCAAAGGGTTAAGCTGAGGAAGACAAAACATAAATATGTTATTTACTACAGCCAGATAAGACAATATACACCAGTGAGTGTCAAATTTGGCTTATTTTTGTTTTTTCTTGTTTGCAGCTGGGGAAATGCAAAACTGTCGCACATGGTAGCTACGCTGACTCAGTATCTGTTTGAAAAAATTGAAAGTGCTGTCAAATGCTGCCAGACTATTTAGCGCAGTGGCATGTATGCAGAAGCTCCCCCCCCCCCCCCCCTGTAGCTTGCCACAGAAAGTTCTCCCCAAGTAGAGCCTCCTTTATGCATACTGGAGGACAGAGGCTTCCCCCACTGATTGCCAATTACAGCTGTCTTGCATCAGCCAACTCCATCCTATGCCTGCAAGTCATAACCTAACCTCATTGCATCACCTAATGCACTGTCACTTCCTACTGCATGTCCCTTCCCTAGGCACACATTCTCCCCCAAGATGCCACCACTTAATCACTCCACCATTCACTCCTTTTAACTACAAATGTAACATCAACTACCCCATGTATGCTCTCTAATCAATACTGCCTTCTCAACACTGCTATCCCTTCCCATTCCATTGTTCGTTGTGCATTACACAGGCTCTTCTGTTTCTTTGTTAACTTCCAAGTTACAGCTCCATAGTTTAGCACTATGCCAAGAAGTCCGAACTTTAATGCCGACTTTCCACACTGTTTTGGGGCTGCAAACATCGTAAGGACTCTACCAAGCATGTGTCTTGTTTTAGTGTGCAGCCATGCCACATCTATTTTCCCGAAGAAGCGCACTGCACAGCGAAGCGGACTTACGGTCCAGCACCCAAGGAAACAAAATGCTTATTCATCATCATCATCATCATCAGCCTATATTTTATGTCCACTGCAAGACGAAGGCCTCTCCCTGCGATCTTCAATTACCCCTGTCTTGCGCTAGCGTATTCCAACTTGTGCCTGCAAATTTCCTAACTTCATCACTCCATCTGGTTTTCTGCCAATCTGCTTCCCTTCTCTTGGTATCCATTCTGTAACCCTAATGGTCTATCGGTTATCCATCCTATGCATTACATGGCCAGCCCAGCTCCACTTCTACTTAATGTCAACTAGAATATCGGCAATCCCCGTTTTTTCTCTGATCCACACCGCTCTCTTTCTGTCTCTTAACATTAGTCCTAAGATGCTTATTACTTTCGTTTAAAAAACTTTATTTTTTCTCTCTTAAAACAAAATGTGCTCGGATTAAACTTCCTCAATTACACCTTCTCTAAACTACACAATAAATTTTCCTCTATTACATGGACAATATCAAAATCACATTGCAATGTTAGTCTACTTCGACACTACTTGTTCAGTGAGTTGAACACCTTTTTTTTTCCCTTTTATCACTTGCTCTGTAACAAAAAGACATAGGCAAATGGGCTCTGTAAGGTGTGTATAACCTTTGCCTGCAAAGTTCCAAGACTGGTCAATTTTTTCTACCAAAGCGATTTCTCGAAACAGAGGGTAGATGTGTATTGCGCCATCTTTTGGGGCTAACCTGTGTTATTTGTCTTAATTGCTGCAATAGCCGCTAGATGGCAATACGTGGCAGAAAAATCCATTGCCTCTATTTCTATACAGTAGACTTCCATTATTCCGACTCCAGTTAATTAGATATTTCAGTTAATTGGATCCCAACCGAAGGTCCCAGTCAGTACCTATGCATTTCTATGGGCCCAAGCTTTCGCTACTTCGATCCTAAAATTGGCCTTAGCTGGATAATTAAAGCTTCACAAGTAAGCATGCATGCGCCTAACCCGTATGGTGAACCCAATAGCGGCCCCTCTTGTGACAGCACCTGTCTCGGTGGAGCTTAGGGGACAGTGAATGCTTGGAACACATGTCACCCTCCCATTGAAAACACCTATTTTCAGCCTGCCCTAGGAAGATTTTCAAGATATAAAGGTTGCTCACAATGTCTCATTACAGTATTCACTCGATTCTAATGTGCACGTGTTCCTTTTGCGAGTGTTTCGCATTCTTTTGCGAGTGTTTTGGTGAAGTACACTCGTCGGTACGAGAGCCACGTGGTCTGCATCCTGGGAGAGCGAGGCCTAGCACCCACGAAGCATTGGCAAGCCTGAAGCAAGTGAGTACGGAAGCCTCGTGGGTGGTCCGAATTTCTAATGTAAATAGCTTCTTCTATCTCCTTGACTTCAGAAGTCGTGGCTCTGGGAGCCGGGTGGCCGCGGGCCACAGGTGCCGCTACGGGCTGTCTGGTATTGCGACCTAGCACCGGGCGCTCCTACACTAACGGTGGACACCGTCAATTCGGATGCTCTGTGCACCGAGTGGGGTAGGACCACCTCACAGAGCTAACGTCTCCTCGCGGCTGCCTGTTCTTGTGTCTATTTTAGGTGGTGTTTTTGGATGCTAGTTGTCGTCAGGGTAGCGACATATTAGGCCTAAGGCTTTATGAAGCCGCCTGTCGCATGTGGAGGGACACAACCTGGTGGACCGTGGTGTTGAGGGGTTGCACACTGCTAACCTCATTAGTTCGCCTCGCACAAATTGAAATTACTCGTTCAACTCAATAAAGCAAGCTTTGCTCACGTGAACTTAGCATATGAATAGACGCACCAAATTTTGCTAGCAGATTTGATCATCGTACCACGTGGGCGATGCGTATGCCGAATTCCTCTCCCTTGCACTACTTTAGTGTTTGTCGAGTGCATTGGGTGTATGCAGCGTGAGCGGAGTCACCCCTGGTTTGCTGTCACCTGCACATCGTCAGCGCTGCTGCCCTGGACTACAATCGAGCTACCCCAGGCTTTGGAGATGCCTGTGGCCAGTTCGGCACAGCGATTTCGACGGCCACCTGTGTCCGGCTCGCAACCCTCGGCCCCTGGGAAAAGAGCCGGCAGTCACCAACGGCTACTGCGGCTCTCGCAAGCAGGGCGTGTCTGCACGAGCGAGGCTTGCTCGTGCCAACTTCTGCACCGCCATTTCCGGAGTTCTGGCCTGGAGTCGGGCCGTCGAGTCTGCAGAGCTGCTGCTATGACCAACGGACGCCAGCCGTGTACCCCAGAGACAATGTCGGCACGCATGTTAATTGTGGATACCGCGTGGACATCTCCTCGGCGCGGCCACTGCCGCATGTACTAACTTTTGTTCGCGACGCACGCATTGATAGACTGTGTGACATGTTTTGCCAGAGTATGTATAGTGATTTAAGGTTGTGGGGATGTGGGGATGCGTGACTCTCACGCGTCTCCTGTAATCCGGCTTCACCGCGTGGCTTTACGATCGGTGTGGTTGTGGCGCATTGGGAGAGATGGCACTAGTGTTGTGCGCTAACGCCACCTAGCGGCGGGAAACTTTCTTGGAAGTGGGGTCGGTGAGCGATGCGGACATTCCGCGCGTGCGCCGATCCACGCTTCGCGAGACCGTCTCGCGAGGTTAGGAGCAGGGCACCGGTATGGACGAACTCGGACCGTTCGCGTGACCGTTCGCGTGAACGATTAGGCATTGGTGTGATTAGGCATTGGCATATTCGCTCACTATCCAGTCGCGGTGAGTTGGACTTCCTTGATTTACAATATCACGTGCCCATGTGAATGTTCTATGCATAGTAATTCGGCTAGCGTGCATTAGTGTATGAAAGAAGCAATAAATGCCCTTTTGATTGTTTGCACTACTGTGTTGTCGTTCCTTTGTCCCAAGAGCACGTGTGAGTCCCCACAAGCCTTGCACATTTTTCTTGCTAAAAGATCAAGTGCACGTTAGATTTCTGCTGTGTTTAGGCACTTTAATGTCGTTTCCACATCAATTTTCTACTTTGGACACACGGCAAGCAGTCAAGCATTTGATTCATGGCATGTTAGATTCAGGCAAATACTGCCAAATTAATCAAATGTGTGTTTAGTCTTTTTTTATGTTTGTTTAATTCAAAACGTCAGATTGTTTATTCAATTTTGTTCGTCTCGCAGGGTCAAATAAATGAAAGTCGACTGTACTCTGTTTCATATTTAGCGTGCAACCCTATAGAAGCTGTGCAAGAAGATAAGTCACCAAAATTTATCAGTCCGGACATTTTCTCTATGCTTCACTGCACGCCAATAGCGTTTGCTCGCCAAGGATGCACACGAGGCTGCCACAACAAACTATGAATAAACAATTTAAAAAGAGAAACAACGACAGGGAAATTGATCTAACAGATGTATTTGCAGCCGCAAGTATACAGTTGGTTCCTATCTAAGGAATTTTTTTTTGTTTTTGTAGCGAGTGCTACATTGGCCGTATTCTCGCCGTTTCGCTGTGGCCGGTGGCCACACTGCGAGCTGAGCCATTGCTACAACAACCGCCGCAGCTGGCAGTGCCACTCGCCACGCCATCTGGAATGACGTCAGAGGAGGAGCCGGTGAAACCACGTTCCAACAACAGAGGAGGAGCCGACATTGCATCGTATATATAGAAGGGGCGACTTGGTGGGATTCGTCGGCAGATATGGAAAGTGAGTCGGAGAGACTGAAAGAAGCCAGGCTTCGTCGTGAGAACGAAAGAGGCGGCAGCGAGCCGAGGAGACGAAGGAAGAACGAGCCGCATGCCTTGAGAAGCGTCGTAAGTACAAAACGGCCAGGCGAGTGGATTCAGATGAGGATAGCGCCCGAAACGTGTTCAAATCACTAGACGACAACCCCTTATCCTCCCGTCTCACCGACCATCAGGCCGTCTTTGTGGCAATTGAGAAGCAACAAGATGAGGACTTTCAAAATAAATGCGTTACACTAACCGTAGAGAGAACCAAGCTAAACAATAAGATTCACCGTACCTCTCGATACGAACACCCAGGCATAACTGAGTTAAGCCACAGCCAATTGTTTTTTTCACATACAGTTTAACCCACTTACAACGATACCGGTTTTAACACTATATTGGTAATAACAATGAGAAGCTGCTGCACCATTAACTTTTGTATGTTTTCTATGGTGAAATAAACCACTTTTTACGATACCCCCATTCCGCATTTCTGCAATTTGAGCCGTTGCAAGTCGAGCCGCCACACGCTGTTTTCCAGCCTTCTCAGCATCGCCAGCTTCACACACCTTTCTCCCGTTGCCTTTCCACCCCTCCAAACATAAATGGGCTGCTGTGCCCAGCTCTACATCCCGCCACCCTTGGAAAAACCCGAATGGACTGTGCCAACAGTGCTGATAACCCTGATAGTACTGGGCGCTGCTCCGAGATTGCTGGGATTGCTCGCCGGCCCCTTATTCTGTGCAGTCGGATTAAGTCGCTCATGCTCGTCTTTGTTGGTTGGATCGAAGTCATTCCGGGCCACACGGTTTCTCAGCCTCGTTTGACTCGCCGCCGAAATGAAAGACGGCTGATCGGCCCACTAATCATCGGCAATGAACAATGTTGCCGGTGAAAAGAAATCGCACTGCTGTAGATTCAGAAACAAAGTACGTCTAACCAATGAAGCGACCATGAGGAACATGCTTGCATCGGATAGCTACGGCGACAGTGGCGGTGACGACAGCAGCGATGACGAAGTAGGGCAGGCTGCCTCAAAGTTGTCCTCGCCAGAGGTCCTGCAGATGACTCAGTCCCTCCGGGGCTTCGTTATCGCGAAGGACCTTCGTCAGAGAAGGATGTCGACTAGCTTCGCGTAAAGCAAGCAAAGGTGACAGGCATGGAGTTTTCTCGTGCAAGCCAGTGAGAAGTACGTGGCGAGATGCTTGTGGTGATCACGCCCTAGCGTTTCTTCTGGATTTCACAAGCTGATAGACTGCCGCAGCAACCTTCTCGCATTTTTTAAAAGGCCACTTTGGGAGGCTGCCAAAGCAATGCCTCGGCGGAGCTCGCATGTCACTTGCCGCCTGTGACCCCGCTTAGCAGTTGTTATAGCAGTGCCATTCTTGAACGCCGACAGCCGCGGCTTGTTACACACAACTGGAGCGCATAGGAAGCAGAGTTAAACAGTTAAACGAGTCAACACAATCAGCAGCCGGACGGAGGAAGGTAGTGGGGAGGGGCACTGGCCTCCCCAAACAGAACTTAAGTAAGGCATCAATAAGTGCGGGAAAGTACAAGGGCTACGAAAGTTTTAGGAGAGTACTTGAAAAATCACACTTAAGTATCACTTTCGAAAGTAACACTTTTCGGGTCAAGTACGTCATCTGCTGTCGAGAATACGAAAATTTACGTGTACGATCAGTTCAATCGTAAAAAAAATAATTTTTGCAGCAGAGCAATGCGGATATAAATGTTGCTGTGCTTGCACGTGCATTCTGCTGAGTAAAATACAAATAACTATTCGGTTTTAGCGCTTTACTCAAACTCGTCTGGCCACAAGTTCACATTGGTTCTCACAGCCACTGTGGTTGTGTGTGTCGCCATCCTGACTTTTTTTGGTTTTGTTGCTGAAAACGTGCGGTGTTTTTGCGTAGAGAGGGTGTGTGTTGTGTTTTCAACCCGCGCGGATGGTGGAAAAAAAGAAAACAAGCTTTTCCAAAGAAGAACGCGCCGTGCTCCTGGAGCTCGTTTTACACATTAGTTAAATTAATTTAATTACCTAAACATTAAAGAGGTCCCCTGTGATAACCTGAAAGGTTCCGGCACCGTAGAATTGCTGCATGATCAGAAGCTGGAGCAACGGCAGCATGGGCTGATCGTGTTCGTTGTCTTTTGGGGCCAGTGGCACCATTTCCAACAGCCGTGGCAGCGCTTGCTTGGAAAAGCGGTACCGCCACGAGAATTACGCGTCATTGTATACTTCCATGGGATTCTGTCGATCCCTAAGCCGTGGCCATAGAGGCGGCGCGTATCGGTATGCCTCATCCTCCATAATATCGTGCACACGTCCGGCGAAATCGGCAAAGTCGGCAAGGCTGCTGTAGCAGTCGGCCATCTTGCTTGCTAGGCGAGAGTAGCGAAAGTCGCACTTAAGGTTGCCAATGGCTGTACTTTACTTTTCGGCACTCAAGTGTCGAATAAAGTTTACCTTAAATGCAAGATTTGTCTACGAAATGTGTTAAGCATCGACCGGCTACTTAAGTCATAAGTTAACGGTAAGTTCCATTTGTGAATGCGGGCCTTTTGTGAATGCTAGTTTTTTTTTTTTTTTTTACCAACCAGAGGTACTCAAAAAAAAGCAGGTTTATTGCCCAGCATAATGCAGTATGTTTTGCTGCATAACACAGCTGCACTCTGCAGTGAACCTGACTTGAAGAACCGACAACAGCAATTTTGGGGGATTCGAATATTTCAAATAGTAAATGTGTCTTTCGAATCGAATTGAATACAACAGCATTTGAATCAAATATTCCAAGTTTTAAATATTCGCAGACCACTAATTTTTGGTTTAGAGTACTCGAGCACAAACGTAAAGAAGGCACTAAATGACAGGGCACCGTCTGATGCCTCATGCCAAACAAGTCTAAGCCAAGACTGTCTAGCAACCATCCCGTCTAGAATTTCTAGGCGGATGTGTCTCTTCACGCCCACGAACACCAGAATCACCAAACAATCACAGATTTTAAATGCACCATGCACTCATAACTAGCTTTTCCTGTGAGTGTACAGGAAGCGATAGCTCATTGTAACAGTTACTGGAGATCAGTGATGACAAGAGCATAACCCTCAGGACAATTTACTCTAAAGCAAGATCCACGGGTGCCTCCATGTTTGTCATTGGTATAGAGTATATAAACATTACATATGTTAAGCTCTCCAAATAACATACGGCAACATAGCGTATGTAAACCACAGAAACCCAATAACGTACGGAGAACGTACAGTGAGGGCAATGCTATTTATGTACATAAAGCATTTGCATTTGCTTGCGAGTGCTATTGTAAATCTATTAGTGCAGGCATGAGTGTTCCAAGTGACACAAGAGCTTCGGGGAGAACATCAGTGGAAGGTGACAGAAGGCAGTGACACCTTTCAACTTCACGGAATGAATGAAGACAATGCGGCTCTGATCAGGAAAATCGTACAGTAATCGTACCGTTACAGTCTGCATGCTATCAGATAACTTCGACATCAGTAAGACGATATGCCACAAAACTTTGTGAGAACTTGGGGAAACAAAAGCTGAATGTTATCTTATGCTGAACTCCCTCACACAAAACCAGGAGGACAGGCGAACATCAGTTTGTGACGATTTTCTCTTGGAGGCACACAAGGATGCTAAAGTGTAAACAGCATCATTGCTGAAGACGAAACTTGGTGCTTTCAATACAAGCCTCAAACAAAACTGCAGAGTGCCAAATGGTGGTTCATGGGCTCTCTGCCATCAAATTCGTCCCACAAGGAAGATGACGAATCAAGAGCGTTATATCGGTGTGGGTAAACCTGCATGTGTGATGCACTACGTGGTCACCCTGACCTATGGGCATCTTGACAATGGAGTCCTTGGCATGATAACGCAAGGCCACACACTGCCCTGAGCGTCACACAATTTCTTGCCAAGCACTACCTGTTCTTCAGCATTTACAATAGTCCCCTGACTTCCCCCTACAGAATTTCTGTTGTTTCAACGTATGAAGAGAGCTCTAAAAGGATGCTGGATGGGGAGCGTTAAGGCCATTCAAGACACTACACTAAAGGAACTGCCAGCCATGTGAAAAGCAGTTTTCTCTAACTGCTTCCAAAACCTCAAGAAGCATTGGAAGCTGTTTATAGACTGCAAGCGAGACTACTTCAAGGGGGAGCTGCACAGATGATCTACAATCGCCAACCAACAATTTGAACTCAACAGGGACGACCAAAACCTCCAAATAATCGGGAGTCTGAAATACCAGATTCACCAGAAAATAAGTGACTTTGTTTCACAACTGGCAAAAAAAGGTGTGCTGTATTCTCAGATCGTCACTTTCTGGGATACTTTCAATTTCGTGTGGCTCATGAAAGATGCCGATGCCGATGCGCATGACGCGTCGGCATGTAACAGAGACAGTATTCTTGGCACAGTGCCAAGGCCACTATTTTATCACATTGTGGAAATGCTGTCACCTATCAATGCTTCCGATGCTAATCACGTGAAGTATCACGAAAGTGAAAGTATCTTTGTAAGTGATCGTCTAAAAATACAGCCTACGTTTGTCAACGCATTTGAGTGCTCATTTGCTTGCCGTTAGCCTAGACAGTCTGTGGCTGCGATTTCCTTGAGATGCCTCTGTCGTTTCTTCAGTGGTCAGAGCAACACTCCACCTGCATTATCAATGGGATCAGCAGGCCACGAACGGTGGGCATAAGAGCAGAATTGAACGCACACGGCAAATCGCAAAAATCGCAAATGCAGCCTTTTACAACTTACTGGCTTGGCTTTGTCCTGTGGTTTGAGCACAGTCAACGAGAACTATAAAAAAAAAATCCGAGGACACCTAAGCACTTCCTATAGGTTGTGAATGCAAAAGCATGAATGTCCAATTGAACGCCGCTGAGCGGTGCTACAAGTCACGAGCAAGCAAGCACGTTGAGACGCTTGGCACGATTCGATTTCGCATTACCAAGGTGTAATTAGAACTCAGGCGAGAGCTTTGGCAAACAAGGAACTCACGAATAATACAGGCTTTCAAGAGGGTCACGGGGAGTTGCGGTGATGCACTCCCCCCTAATGCAATACCGTGGCAACAGATGTTCCCTTTCACCCTCTGCTCCATAGAGGTGCACTCGTAACGTGCCGTCGCAGCCAAAGGGAATTTACCTGCCGTTTCGCTGCTACAGACAGCGGACGCCGGCTTTCTCACTCAATGAGCCATTTGACATTTTTGCTTCAAAATAGAGCGACTAGGTTATTGCTACTTTCGATTTCAATGAGGTGCCAGTGACATAGCGAACGACCATGCCAGCAACGTATCAAAATGAAATTATTTCTATTTCTGTTTGACTCAGTGGCCAACTTGGAACCCAGTAGTGCAGTCAGCGTCAGAATTATTGCATGGCATGCTGTAAGCTATCCGTAATTTCAATCGCCTTCACATATTAAGTCTATGGTGCCGGTGGTGGTGTGCGGAGCTATCGGAACAATCAACCATGTCCGAATCAGTGATGTCCGAATTAGCAGTCAGCGACTGTAAACAATGAATGCCCTTTTTTTTTCTTTTTTTTAATTCTGTCTCAGAACTTACACACAGCGGTTGTAGATTTTTTAATATTGGAGGGATGCGAGTGTGGCTCGAGACGACAGACACAAGTGACGCACGCGTCCAGAAAAAAAAAAAAATACCAATGCACTATTTTTGCTACCTTAGAGCTCCAGCACTTCACCTGTTCCACACAGTATGCAATAACAGTTCTTCGATACTGAAAAATGGGAGAGGGCAGCTTGGCTGCATTTGCGGAAAAAAAAGACTTAATTTTTGCCAAAAGTAATTTACAAAGAGCAACTTAGCGATAATATGACGGTCTATAATTTTTTAGGAAGAAATCGGAGATGGTGGAGTTAAAGCCCCTATATATAAAAAGTAGCGCCATCCGCTTCCCTCCTCCTCCGTTCCGCTGTCGCGCTCGGCGCGGCCAGCGAGATCGAGGCACGATATCGACAGTGGCGCCGCGTACGTCAGGCCTGCCGTGGCAGACGACAGCTAACGCGCTACCAGAGGAAATCCGCGAAAAACTTGGATCGCGCCCTGCGGAGCCGTTATTGAGGTGCGATTTTGCTTCGTCAGTCAGTAACTGGCCTTAATAATGCCATTTTGGAAGTAGCAACGTGACGATGCGAGACGGCGCAAATACCAAGTGTGCAGCAAGCGTTTACGCTCGCCGGATGGTAAACAAAAAAAGCATTTAGCCCGCGCCTTGTCGGTTGCGGCAACTTCAGGCGCAGCAGCATGCCATCACAACAAAGTTCTTGTCCCTAACACGTTTGATCCCTTTGTGCTTACAGCACTTTCGTCGCACGGGCCCGAGAATGGCGGTCGGAGCGCACTGGAAAGAAAAAAATATACAGAAGCGCAACGCGTGCTTCCATGTGACACGAATTGGCCAATGGGGGAGCGGAGAAGGCTGGGGCGACAGAAGGAGGCGAGGAGGAACTGCCGGGGTGAGCGCGGTGGCGGCATCATCTAAGAATGGCGCTACTTTATATTATAGGGGCTTTAGGTGGAGTGCGACGTCAGCGACATCTGGTGTGCACTGCGTTTGAGTGAAAGAAATATCTGTGCAGAGTAGCAGCGGCCAGTAAACCCAGTGGCAATAATATGGCTCACTCATCCTGGTGCTGCTGGGGCCTGTTGGGTGTGAGGCACTCCATGAGGCGGGGCAGCAGTTCCACCTGCTGGCATGGGGGCAGGCGGGGAAAGCCCATGCGCAGGTACACCAGGGCAAAGTTGACAAAGAATGAGGACTGCTGGCCACCAGCAGAAGCTCCATAATGAGTCAGCAGGGCCTCTACGGGCAGCTGCACCTGTGGGCGCGACTTAAGCCGCTTGTTCACGTGCACCAGCAACTCCATCACCTGCACACACCCGTCACAACTGAACATGCGCAGGCGCTTATGTCGAACTAAGCCATTTCCAAACTATCCATAGTACAATAACTCAACACTGCAAGCTCCGAGTTTCAGCCTTGTTAGTACGACATCATTTCCTATGCACTTGTGCATATTTCCTGTGCTGTCTTTTATTCTCCTAGTTTCTGCGCAAAACACTAGAAAATACTGTCAACAGTTTAGCACTGTATTTACTCTAATGTAACACGAGCGTCTACATTCCAGTCATGTGAAAACCACAAATGTAACATGAGATGAACTGAAGAAATGGTACCTTTAATGAAGAGATCACAATTCAGAAATAAGTTCTCTTCACTTATTGTCGTCTGAGGTGGAGACAGCTTTCCTTGGGCGGTATTCTTGGCCGATCCCTTTCGGAGATAGTTTCACTTTCGCAAAAATTTCCATGATTCGGCACCGAAAGCGTCCTCGACAAGTGTTTCTGGCATGTTCCAAGCTCGTTATCAGTGCCAAAAGCACTATCGGCCATATGCTTCGATGGGTTCGGTGCCAAGACGAACTGAGTCTCACAAAAGCAAAACTATCTCTGTAAGTGATCGCATGAAATCGTCATCTTCGAGGTGGTTTGAGATTAAGTACTTCTTAAGAGGCCGCACAACCATTTCATTCGGGGACAGTACCAGGACACTACAAGGTCCACAGAGCCTTTCCGACAAGCCTCGCATAGGGCCTGGCGGCGTTTCCCTCAAATTTTGACCTCAGTCGACTTGTTTATGGATTGGATGGAGACGTAAAGGTACAGGTCGCCAACGCAATGCAAAAAACCGCTGAATTAAAGACATTTGTTTTAAAATTGTGAATTTTGCCGTTATTCAAACGTAACGCGAGGGTTGAGTTCAAGCAAAGAAAATCATGAAAAAGCATGTGTTAAAATCGAGTAAATAAGGTAATTATCAAACTATCAACAGTACAAAAACCATCGATATAACCATCAATAGTGCATATCAATATTGTGAAATCATGAGACATACCCTATATAAATACTGCAACATACGCCTGGCAACTTGCCCTCTTTCCCAACTCCATTAAAAGCGTTTTAATGATCGGTTATTTCAAAACTACCGGTACTACCACCAGCAAAAAATTCCAACACAATCAATCACATTGTCAAAAGTTAACTATCGCAGTACCGTCAATAGTACCATCGACAGTAGTATCAACGACAGTTTTTGTTACACCATTGATACTTTCATAGTGAAATATCATATCATCAATGGTTTCAAAAAACTATCGATAGTCAATTTACCAATAGTTTTGCATCAATACCACTTGCCCACAACAAGGGCACTAAGTTCAATCTACAGTCATCTAGAAGTACTAATACTGTAGCAGAGGGCTGCTTTAACTTGGCCCCATCCATATCAAAGTGCAATGGTTTAGGTGATCATCAGCCAAACTCACAACTTCTAGCATCACAAAACGATTGATCCTAAATCCCACAGCTCTAAAGACAACCCTCGAATACAACTGTGTATCAAGACGTGTAGCAACTTTACTTTTTTAATCTATACTTTTTCAGGGACATTTGTAGGCTACCATTCATGGCTTGAGAATGTCTGCCATCTGCGCACCACCCATATTTATTTGTTAAGATGCTTCCTTCTCGATACTCGGGGACTACTTAGCCCAGACAAACATACTCCTTCACATTGTAAAGAGGCCAATCACAAGCTCACATTACTTTGCCAGACAATCAAACGCTATTTTGGTTTTCCAGCACATTAATCTTCATGCCTAACCTTAGACTCTGGCGGTTGAGGCCCTCAACCATCAGTTGTAAGTCACCTCAAGAAGATAATGTCATCTGCATGTAGTAGGTTGCTGATGCATCTAGCTCTTTACAATCTAGCACCTTGAACGCAATGCTTCTGGCAAGCATGTACAGTGATCATCTGTATGAACCCAATACTCAGAGAGTGTGGCTGCCGGCACCTGTTGCACACGTAAGCACTCACGAAAGCAAGCTGATGCATTGTGGTATATGGTGAGGGCATGGTGGCTGCATCCGGTTGACAGCCATTTGGTCTGTGTTTCATCGTGGCGCCAGCAGAGAGCTGCAAGCCTTGATTTCCACTCCACACTCGGGCGCCATGCCGCGTCAAGCGGCTGCTTTCCCAACGGGAGTTGGTTGCGCAAGCGTTACGCAGGATTTTAATGCATATTTTTTGCAATCTGAGGGCATTTTTCTAGATGTCCTGTGGGTGGCTGTGTAGCCAGGTGGAAGCACCTGGTGCATGGACCTAGCCTCCCTCCTGGTAATTCCACAAGCTACCCCAATAGATCGCGGTCGTCGTGGACACCACTCCAAGCAACATAACCAAGTATTAAGCTGCAAGGAGTCGCAAGACACAGGGGAAATCCAACAGGGACAAGGCCAAAAGTTAAGGCAGCCTTTCTGTCTCCTTTTTTTCCCGCATTCTTTTTTTTTTACCATGTACCCTAGATTGTCCTTTTCCACCTCCTCTAGATTGTCCTCTTTAGCTTTTCTTGAGCACGCAATAAGTCATGAGCACCTTAGCGCCACTCCGACACCACACGCTATGCCCTCACCGTATACCACAATGCATCAGCTCACTTTGCCAAGGACTCACCGGAGGCACAACTGCCAGCAACCACACACTCCAGGCATCGCGCTTCAATCGCTGAGCACTGTGCACAATGACAGAGAGACTGCCTCCTTGCCTGGCTACCCTAATAAGGGCCCCTTAACGGGCCCCCGTAGCAAATTTGGTTATACGCCGGGAGTTACATGCCCTCTAGGTAGCATTCTACCGCAAAAATTTTTCCAATTGGTTCATTATTAGCAGAGCTAGATGTAGTGTCCATGCATAGCACTTTTTGGAATGTAGGAAGGCAACCCTGGTAGACAGCAGGGGGAGCTTCTAAATGGCTGCTATGTAGCACAAATAAACCCGTGTGAGTTCTCGACACAATCGGTCATAATCAGTCGTATTACTCGAACTACGACACATTACACTAGAATCATTCGAAGGGCCACAAGCCCCCAATTTCAGAAGGCGAAGTTCCCCACCAACATAGACACTCTCTCCACTTGGTTCGTCTAGCCTCCACAAGCGAAATTCCTTCACTGCGTTATCTCATAGCGGAGCCGGAGGATTGCGTGACCTATTCGTCACGGGCCCCACCTTTTTTTTTTATTTTTTTTTTCTGTGTGTTCCATTTTTGCCATGCAAAGCACTTCCGGTGGTTTTACCATAAATATGTGTGAAAGAAAGATGATTATGTAATCTTCAAGACGTGAATCCAGAGACTTGTAGAGTTATTGGTGATGGCCTTGGTCTGTGTATGTACTTGTGAAACAACGATATGAGTGCTATGTCATCAGGGGTGTTGAAAGGAGGAATCTATAAATTGCTTTTAATTTGCGATATGCTTGCATTGTCGGTGTAATTTTGTGAGATGAATTGAGTGGCTCTATTCTAAACTGATTTTTCCGTAGTTAAATAAATGTAATGAGGGGTCCATACTTACGAAGCAAATTCTAGTTGAGGGCAAACAAATGTCATGTAGGCTAATGTGCACATATAAGTCGGCATCTTATTCAGGTTCCGGTGTAAACAGCCCAAGAACCGGGAGGCGTTCCTACAGACGGTGATATGACTAGTAGCTCAACAAAGCTTTGATGTCAGGGTTATGCCTAGATATTTGAAAGAATTAACTTCAGACACAGGGTTTTAGTTAATATAGTATGAAAGGTTTGAAATGAAATGCTTGTAAGTGAAAGACATTAATCTGGATTAAGCGACATTAGCCACGTGCGGAATCAATTGCTAATGTAGGTGTCCTATCACGTCTGCGCGTTCTCTTGCCGCAAAGAATTAAACTCCTACTACATAATTCTCTATTCTTATCTACACTAAGTTATTGCTATCTAGTATGGCGCACCAGAATGGAAAAGAACTTAGGCAGAATATACAGACTACAGAAAAAAGCTGTACGTATAATTATAGGTGCCCTCCACACAATGCACACTTCAAACACATTTTTGAAGCCCTAAATTTACAACCAATATCTGACATTTACAATTCGATTTTACTTATTATATCGTACTTGCAGAAAAAATCATGATTCTTTTCTCATAGACTTGGCGCATTTAACACCATGCACCTGTCCATATAGCACGCGAGCCTCTGATGATTGGAAAACCCCTTACACACGTACTAACTATGGTCGCCAAACGAATTATTTACTGCCACAAACACTAAACAGGTTTTCCACAAAAATGAATGACACCGTTCTTTTTCTACAAACATATTTTTTATGTGCATTGTGGGGATGCACGACTCTCACGCGCCCCCTGATGTTGTTTTCCCCGCATGTCTCCTGTAGTCCGGTTTTTCTGCGTGGCTAAGCCCGGCGGTGGTTGCGGCGCGTTGCGAGAGATGGCGCTAGTGTCGCGATGCTAACGCCACCGAACGGCGAGGTCACTTGGGAGAAAAAGGTCGGAGGCACTCTCTCTTTGGCTGGGGATCGGGGACCAACACGCACGAACGCTTCGCGCGTGCGCCGGCCCGCTTCGCGCAACCGTCGCGCGAGGCTTAGAGCGGGACACCGGTATGGACGAACACGGATCGTTCGAGCGCGCCACCGTTCACGTGACTGTACACGTGAACGACTAGGCGATGGTGTCATAGCATGGGGCGAACGTATTCGCTCGCTATCGGGTCGCGGTGAGTCGGACTTCCTTGATTTGTCGCGTGCCCGTGTGAATGTTCTATTGGTTGTAATTCGGCTAGTATGTATTAGTGTATGAAAGGTGCAATAAATGCCCTTTTGATTGTTTGCACTACTATGTGTCGTTCCTTTGTCCCAAGAGCACATGTGAGACCCCACAGCATTTCAGAATGAAAGCGATATTACACTCGAAGACATGTTCACCACTGTAATATAAATACTTATGATTTCATGTTGCTGTTTTGCTATGTGTTAAATGGTGTGAAAGCCCTTGTCAAGCCTTGATGGCGTTTTGCTTTCACCCCACAGCATCACTGTTGTGACTGTTGTACTGTCTTCTCCGGTGTTGAAATAAACTGATTTGATTTGAATAAAGTGAAGCTTATTTTGAATTTTTACATGGTCATCAGTACTAGGAATCATTCGATAAATTATACAATCGTCAGCAAAATGCGGCAACAGTCATGCATCAAAAGACTTCACACTATGCCTGCTGCAGTCTTCCAAGGTCTGTTCATTCCTCCTTTCCCAAAGTAAAGCATGCAGACAAAAAGCACACCTGTGTTACCGGCTCGCTTCCTCCAATCCTCTTTCTCGGCATGTTTCTATAGCTTGGCTGTGCAAACTACAAATGGAAGCATTGTGCTGCTGCTTACAGTAGAAGCAAAAGGTGCACCATAAACTACTAGAACAAGGAAGGGAAGTTCATTTGAGTGCTGCACAGTGAGACAGAAGTTCGGTGCAAGGCTTGAAGCAATGAGCACTGGTCAAACAAGGCATGTCACTGGAGCCAAGATTTCAATAAGACTCAGGAACACGTACGCTTGTGAAAATGTAGGCTCCAGCAATACACCTTGTTCACCCATTGTTCATTACAGTGTTCGGTGGAGCAATGAGATCATAAAATTTGAGAGTGTGGGATTAAACCAGAGGCCTGCAGTGGACAAAATTGCTGATGATGACAGCGTAGGCGATAAAATGGGGTGAGAAGGTGGCACTACTGACCTTCTTGCGGACGCTCTCATGGGGGCTGCTCAGCTTTCCCAAGACAGGAAGCAGGAACTTGGACAGCACAGACTCAAACTGCTCATCGGTCTCGGCTGTCACAAAGCGGAGGAAAACCCGCTCCACCAGCACTGCAATGTACAAGCACAAACACTCCAGGGATAAAGGGTACGCTATGTTTTAAATGCGCAACATTACTTGGCGAACATTTGCCACTTTTAGTGTAAGTATGCACGCATGCATGTATGTATCTGTCTGTCTATCTATCTATCTATCTAGCCGCCTACGTCTTGGTGCTCTCATGGTTGTTTCGTTAACTTGGTATGTACCAAAATTGGCATAGTATGACAAGAGTGTATGACGAACATAAATGACAGGTCATGACATGTGTGTCATGTAGGTCATGAAACAGCCACCTATGTCTTGGTGTTCTCATGGTCATTTCGTTAACTTGGTAGGCTCCCCGCACACTGCTTCGTATAACATTGATTCCCACAGGGCATGGGATCTGCTGGCTTTTTTATTCTAACAGCTTAAAAAGCAAAGTTTTAGTGCTCACTGCTGGCAATGTTATCACTCAAGCCTCACAACAAGATTGCATTCAGACGTTTGTTGCATTCAAAAAGTGCTCAGCCTATCTATTTGCCTGCTTTCTCTGGCAAGTAAATAATCATCATTGCTGTACCTGGGCCACAATTTTATAGTGATGCCTTTTTTTTAATGCCAATGCCTTTCGGCGCTTTTAGCATTCGTGAGTGGCTGCGTTCGATGCTCTGCCTGGGGTAAAGTAGCGCTTGACCTCTCACAAACACAAAAATGTGCCAAAAGACATTAGCACCACAAAAAAAAAAACAACATCTACAAAATTGTGGCCTTGGTAATCGGAAATGCAAGTTGCAAAAGGAGGCCTTGCATCAATGCCAGTTGGCAACTTTGCAAGTCCAGGCAAACCAGGCAAACAAGGGTTCTAGTATTGACTGGTGTAAACCAAGAGAAGCAATCTCATAGCAAAGTTTGAGCCATAACAACGCAGCAGTGAGTGGAAGATCTCTTAAGGTTGTTAGGGTAAAGATGCTGGTAACTGTACATGAAAGTTGGCAGTACCGTGACAATGTGAAGCATTTTATGCAATGGGCACATGTGGAGCAGAAAGCGTTGCATCCAAGATTTAAACGGCCAGGCTAGAACAAAACAAAAAAGGAATGCCGTAACCGGAACACCTCTATATGTTCACCCTCCATTGCACTCCAACATTGTTTACAACTTTTGAAATGAAACTATTTAGAGAGCAATGTAAATTACAAAGCCCTAACATTCGGATGTAGAAAAACAGGTTACAGTAACAGATCAAAACCACATCTTCTTTAATCTTTCTTGAATTCATCATTCCTCCAACCTTAGTGACTCACCGATACTGTTCATGTTCAGTATTACTGTAAACCCTAGAATGAACACTTACGTCTTAATAAAAAATTGTTACCTAACATTTGAGAAAAAGCTGCACTTTACACACTAAATCTTTGTGCCAAATGGAACACTGGTCACACAATGTATCCAGGGTGTTGTGGCTCTCCAAAATCAAAAGCCCCAACTTCCAACATTCTATTCTAATGCATCCAATGGCACCACTGTCCCGAATCTAGGTAACTCCCATGAACTGCGGGCACACATTTTTTTCCACTGAGTCTAGCCAAGCACAGTTAGCATTCAGCATACGAGTTGATGTAGCTATGCTATAATGTTCTACATCACATCGTTAACATAATAAAGGGACACTAAAGAGAAAAATCAGTTTGGCTGCGTTAGTAAATTACGCTTCTGCAATACCGCGAGAGGAGACTCAATAAGAATACAAGGAGGTGGAAACAAAATACCAGTGGCAACACTGCCTTCACACCCACTTGCCTTGACATCCTGACAGCATCTGCTTCGGCCTGGTTAATTTCTTATCAGCAAAAATGGACTAGTTCATGAAGATCATGAAGAGACAAGCAGGAATTACGCAAGACGACAACATGGGCGCTGTTTGTCTTGTTCAATACGTTAATGGACTACATTGTATTGTAAAGGAGCCAAAGACAGTTCAGAGAATTTCTACTGTAACGATGGCCAAATACATGAAAATACCGTGAAGTCTGTGACATCACGCTGACGCACTAATGCTGAGGTTCCCGTCCAAAATTTGATGAATGAAAGTTTGGCCTTTTATAGTTACCGACTTCTTACTGTGCAATTAACAAAAAAATACAGTTCTGAAAGAATACTGTATCGGCTTGAGCTGATTGAGTGTTTGTCGTTAGCGTCCCTTTGACTCATGCAAGCCTGCAATACTTTGGTTTGATACTAATGATCGTCCTAGAGCACAATCACGCATTCCGGGGTTTTTCAAAGATTGCATGCAGTATGACAGAGCCACTTCTAGTCGGCACAATCCTCAGTCACTGCATGGCGCAAGCTAGCTCACAAAATCTTTCAACAAAAGTGTCGAATACATGTGGTACCAAAGGGATGTCACCTTGTTGCAGCCACGATGGATCCAAGGCTCTAGCATGCCTCTGGCCACTTCTATCACTGTCGTCGTGCATTTCAACAATATTGTTTCAAGTGGCATTGCTATAAACCCCTTAGTACTTGTTAATTTGGCACATTTCTTTTAATCCTCTTCAAAACGAACTCAGAAGCGATTATGTTGAATATCATGGCTTAAGTTCATTATCAGCCGTCAGTTCTTGTGGAAATTCTCACCAACATTGCTGAGGTGGTTGTGTCGTCACAATTAATGAAAAACCCCTTGAAGTGACTTTCAAATACCACGAATTGACACAGAAATCCAAGGTGCATCAACAATATGAATATGTATCACGCAATGTTAACATACAACAGTGTTAACATACTTTAACAGCGTTTTCATGTGCTTAGTATTCTATAAACTTTCTTCCATTTCATCTGATATGTATTTGTGATACATCTGATATGTATTTCGACCTGTATTTTTCAACTGTATTTTTTGAACTCATGTTCTGATGGGGACTGATCATCTTGATCGCATTTTGAGTTCGTTTCCGTTTTTCACACTACCAGATATTGTATAAACTCCGTTTCTTTTGTGTATTTTTTTTTTCTGTTTGACATGTAGATATTTTTTTTTTGTACCTAATGTCTTACTATATTATTCACAGTGTGCACATTGCACTTACTTTTAAGCTTTTCCATCCCCACCTATGTAATGCCTTAACGGGCCTTTAGCGTACTGAAATAAATAAATAATTAACACCAAAGGTCATGGATTCCACTCCCCACAAATGGTCATGGACCATCAATTTTGGTGGCATTTCATTTTGGTGCCATAACGCCAGACTGTCAATTTTTCGATAATGCCGGATGGTCAATGTTTCGTCCCATGAGCCATTTAAGGCTTTCGCCTTAAACATCCAGACCTGCATTGCTTTGGGAAATGGCAGCACTGCTCTTCAGGTTTCCAGCCATATCTGCACATTCTATGTAAAATGGGCAAGTGCTGTCAGTAGGATGAGCAATCCGATTAACTTACATGTGATACGTTGACTTCCATTAATTTTCCACCAATTTTAGGATCGAAATAACAAATTTTTGGGCCCAATGAAATGCATGGGCACCGGCCGAGATCAAATGAGGCAATATATTGAATTAACCGGAGGCAAATTCACGGAAGTCTACTGTATTATTTGGGATACTTCAGGCGTATCACTCCACTAAGCTTCTTTTGAATAGTGCATACAGACCTACCATATTTTCCGGTCTATAAGTTGCGCCTTTGTATAAGACGCACCCCCCTCAAAACGACTATTTTTCAGAGAAAAAACGTATATAAGTTGCACCGGTGTATAAGATGCACCTCTTTGTTCGGTAAGCGATTTGAAAAAATTACAGTGACGTTTCACTCCGTGAACGCGGGTCACGCGCAAGCGTATGGGTGCCTATACATTTCCACTCCAGGTGCATTTCTGCCGTCCTGGTTGCCGCGATGTTCCGTATAAAGTCCAAGGGCGATAACACCGTTCTCGCGTGCCATATGCTGTATGTGCGAGTGAGAGCGTCCGACAGTGAGCCGAATCACGCGCAAGGAAGGAAAGCGGGAAGGCAGCGCGGGCTTGTACTTTAGTAGCAACTGCGTAATTTGCGCAGCGGCGCAGGCCGTATCTTGACAGCGATCTGCAGATTCGACGAATTTGAAGTCGGCCGACTCGTGGTCGGCCTGCCACCGCTTGCGTTGCTGCTCAGTCCTTCTCGCACGGCGCCCAGGAACTCGATCATGAGAAGAACATACCCTCCACCTCGATAGCGTGCACACAACCCACAACAATTAAATCAACCAGCGCGCTTCGCGTGGCCATCACATCGAATCCGATTTTGACAGCAGTTTTTCCAGAAAATAACCGTACATAAGTCGCATCGACAAAAAATTCCGAAAAAAAAATGCGTCTTATACACCAGAAAGTACGGTAGTAATTTTTGTCAGACTTCAGTGCAGCATATTTTCGTTGACTGAATAAAACACACTATTACTAGGGTCAAATGTGGCACTTTTACTAACATGCCAGTTTGCCATGTGGAGGCAAAATAGTTGAGTCAAAAGCTTTGAAGTTAGATTAACAGCGCAAGGACACCAGAGGGGACAGAAGAGAGAACAGAGCGCTGACTTCCGACAGTTTATTTTTCTTTTCAGAAAGCATCGCTACTTATATAGTCACACAACAGTGCACCAATCATGTGCAGAATGCCACGACAAAGCCACAAAAAAATTCAACGTGGTGATAGCTCGAGGTATCTGATTTCCTGGTCAGTGAGAGCAACGGAGAGGGTCCTGACACAACCATCCTTTAAACATTGAATTTCTCCCGCTTTGATTATCTCAAGCGTGACACGATCTCTGTGTTTTACGATGATACTGCACTTCTTAAATCATGGCCTGCATCCAAACGTGCAGCAGTGGGCAGAAAGCCATCCCTGTTTTGCAAGGTCTACATTGTACATGTGTTCTTTCAGCCTTTCATTAACGCATTGGCCCGTCTGTCCGATGTAATATTTGCCACAGGACAGGGGAATCCAGTATACCACATTGTTTGCGCACTTTACAGATTTACTTTGGTGTTTGATAAGGCACCTCTATTTGGGTCTAGATGCTGGGACGGTCATATTGCATAGGTTGCCCAATTTTTCTTGGGCAGAGAAAACAACTTGAACGTTTACACACTGGGCGATCTTTTTCAGATTGTGCACGATACTATGCATTTACAGAATTACTGCAATTTTTTGTCTATCCCGAGTTGGTACATCTGGATTTACATTCACCACACACAGAAACCTGCGCAGCAGGCCTTCAGCAACAGAGACCTGCACAAGGGCTAGGTAGCCTGACAAGAAGTTAACCTTTCAGATTGTTCCCGAAAGCTGTCAATCATTTTGTGTTCACAGGATATTCTTAGGGAATTTATAAAATGGAAGAAGTGGATTGTTGCCATGTAGGTAGCCATGTAGGTGTTGCCATGTAGCAAAAACGGCTTTCATGCAAAAATAGCTTAACGTCAAGGAACCTTATTACACCTTCCTCGGAAAATTCATGGGTACAATCTGTGGAATTTTGTAGTATGTAAAGTTGAATTATCCTCATCGGCAAACTCATTCCTGAATACTCTCAAGAACTGCTTGCTTGCTCAAGGGTGACTTGCTATACATGACTTCTAGTAATCAACAGTGGTGGAGCAAGAGATGCCAACAGAGCCAAAGTTATGATAAGGGAACTTTTATCTTCATCAGGGTGGCAACTGCTTACCTTGGAACTTTTTATATTGCTCTCTCCTACGTACCCGCCCCTTTTTTTTTTCATTTCATTGTATTCCATGGTTTTCCACAGTCCAAAGCTCTATTTATTCTTAGTTCCCAATTTCAGAAAAAGAAAAAAATGGTGTTGCCACCAGACTAACAATCCATGCTTACATGTAACCTTTCTTATTTATTACGAAAGGAATTATATGGACACCTCGGGCGAATTTTTGCTGTCCCCGTCGGCATTGCCTTGAGATTCCGTCCAAGAGTGATAAAATTGCACCCGTGTGCCATATCCTGTGGGAAAGCACGACTCTTTCTTTGTGTGTGAGTCAAAAGGGATGGTGGCTTGATGAGCGCCGTCTTCCCGCACACCCAACGTTGAAGGTCGATCAAGCGCGCCTCCTGCTCTGAACCCACTGCAACTGCGCATGGCTGTTCGCCCAGCTAAGTGGATACGCAGCCTGCGCATCGTATCTAGGAAGTCATATGCAGTGGCTGCAAAGGCTAAGGGCAGGCTTAGATGGTTGGTGACTTCATGCCATTGCCTTCCCTTGCACCAAGTGTTGGAGATAGCATAAGTGGTGGACACACATTGAAGCAAGCGGCATCACGAAGCGTTCTACTCCCCGCTGTCGGCGGTCTTCATCACACTAGCCTTATGAGAACAAGCGCTCACCGTCATCAAGTGAGATCTATTCATGTTTATCTGCATGTGCGTGACACCACGCTGATTAATTTAATTAGTAAGCACATGTTTACTACAATTTATATGGCTGATAAAATTAGGAACCTTACTTCATGTAGTTGTCTATTACTTTGTTAAATCATTATCAATGTTTTGCCATTCAAGCGAAACTGACTTTTTGTCTCCCTATTTCTTGGAAGAACCAGTAGCACCCCCCCCCCCTTTTTTTTTTAACATTTCCACTTCCTTCAACCTACTCTATACACGTGCTTACTTGTCCCATTTGGGGTGAGTGAGATATACAAACACTGCCAAAAGAAAGCAGTTGCTGCTCTGATGAAGATAAGTGCCCTTGTCAAAACATTTATTTATTAAGTTTATTGGACAAAGCGCACTGCACAACAACAGCACCCATGACAGCGTTTTAATGCAATTAGTATTCTTAGCCTATTTTGGGCACTTTAGGTCTACCTATGAGAATGTCCCTTCACGTTGACGAGGACATTCTCATTGCCACTCGCCTTGATCCCGCTTGTGTGACACCTTTCTTCTTTACAAACTTCATCAGTGCGGCCGTGTATGTACTTTGTATTTCTTTTTTCCTCTCTTTCGCGTTCGAAGCATCGAGATGATGCTTTCTGGAAGGGGGTAATGCCACGAGAATAACAGTTGGATGTGTAGTGGGTTTGCCACTTCTGCGGAAGCTGAGGTCGACGACGACGAAGACGCACTCTCAGTGAAGGTGTCGGACGGAAACTGTGCTTCCATTAGATTAAAATCAATAGTTTTTGCCATACATATAGTAATGTGAATATATTGTAGCACAAAAAACACGGGAAAGAAAGATTCTAACTGACGGACAAAAAAGAAAGAAAGACGGCGCTACACTTCTGTCTCTTAGACGGTACTGTTCTGTCTGTCACTTAGAATCCTTCTTTTCCAGTTTTTGGGGCTACAGTATCATCAGTCAATGGACATCCACGTATTTTCATAACTGCAAAAAGTGGCAGGTGTCTGGCAGAGCTACAGGAAAGGAACAGCCTTTCAAGTGAAATTTTCAGTTGCCTCTTCCATGCACGTCAATGACATCTGGCCCTGGCATTCATGACAGAATCATCTAGTGAGTGCGCACGTGGCAAGTTGTTGGGCTTGATTTATTATTGTAGCACAGATACACAAGAAACAAGATTAGGGCTACTGCACTGCTCTACCTTGTTTTTCTTCGCTGCTGTGCTATAATTCCCTTCAAAATGAGCAAGTTAATTCATTATGTCCAGAAAATTTTACACGACTTCCTTTAAGCATTATGGGTGTCACACGGTACACAATTCGTGCATGTCCACACATCAATGTCATACCATGACCTGAAGCGCTAACACATCAAGTTTGTTTGTATTTTGCTCAATCCATTAGCATTTTAGTTATTCCACATTATAGATAGTAGTACTCTGCTATGACAAGATATGTTAGTTCCTGATGTGCAGCACACTCAAACTAGAATTTTTTGTTTTTTTCAAGGCCCAGGAGAAACTTAGTGTCATAGATGGCAAGACAGGACAAAATGCGTCACTTGCCCAAATCTACTCCGCCTAGCTTCTCCAAGTCCTCCGATATAAAACCTAGAAAATAAGTCATGCAATGTTTTACGCATGTGTATAACTCCGTGTTTCTCACAAATCAGTAGTCGAACAAGGGGATGAAGACCCTTGTCGAAATGTTGGCTCCACAGGCTTCCCAAGTGTTCGACCACTGATGATCACTTCAAGCCTCCTTTTTCCTGTACACCTCTGCCTTGTTTAAAACAGGAAGAGCCACTAAAGATAGCAGCCAACCGAGGCAGTACTTTTTGGTTAATTCAATCTGAAGTATGAACCTTTCGTCAGCAAGGTGCTTGCAAAAATATTTTCGGCTTCCATGCAACCAGTGATGTGCACACTTCCACGAGCTCTACCGGCATTTGTCTGGAGTTTGTATCAGAAATGTGTAGCTAGTCTGGCAACGGTGATGCACAACTTCTGTATAAAAGGTGAGCCCACTGCAATAAATATCAGTTTCCTTCCAAGTCGTTATCTCCAAGTCGATGCATGGTGTCCAAAGTGGCGATTCACGCCTATCGCACCGTCCGCTGAAATGGCACCACGGAAACGTTACCGCCACCGAAGCATCTGCTGCTGTCCGAGACTGCTGCAAAAATCTGGAAGAGATTTTGTTAACGGATGGATGTCTACTTCAAAGCCATCGCTACGATGCCAGAGCAAACAAAGGCGCAGAAGGGTAACACCAGTTGCACTGCTGGTGCACCAGATTCCATACACCATTCAAGAGTCGATACGGAGTGAGCTTGCAAGCATAGAACAAGATCTCGTGAAAGAGTACATGAACCCTCTGACTGGGTTAAATAGAATGGCTGTCAATGCATTTGTATGAACCCCAGACACGTTAGTCGATGCTTAATATGGGAACTCTATCGGCTGCGGTTCTGAGACGAAACAGGGGGTGAGCTGGCGGGTGCTTAGCTGTTCAGCAAACTAGGCGCAAATTGTGGATTTCACCAAATTCTGCTCGACAAAGCATCACTCTTCTGTACATTCGGCACGCCTTCAGCTGGTACTGTTTTCTTAGGCTGCCTTTCGGAATTCGTACTGCAAGCAAGGTGCTCAGAGGGCAATGAATAATATCTTTGATGGCCTAGATGGAACGTGGGTCCACATCGACGACACACTTGATGTGGGGCGCAACGCACGAGGAGCACCTTCGAGCCGCCCCGGCTGCAGCACAGGCAGCCGGCCTAACCCTCAACTGTAAAAGAAGTGTTTTTGGCATTGAAGTGGTAGAATTTTTGGGCGGCTTAATTTTTAAAAATGGCAACAAACCAGATGGACAGCTGGTAAAATAAATTGCTAGCGTGCCGCCGCCCAAGTCAAAGCAAGGCGTACATAAGCTGCTGGGCACCATAAATTATTTTGGCAGGTTCATTTCAAACTTTTCACAGAAGACCCCAGAACATGCGTGCATTGTTAAAGCGCAACCACTTGTTTGACTGGACAGTGCACACAAGAGAGAGCGTGAAAAGGGTTGTGCGATGTGTTATAACAGCGCCTGTGCGGGCAGTATTCGATTGAACAAAACCTTCCAAGATAACGGCAGACTCATCCAGCTTCGTGCTAGGTGCAGTCCTTCAGTTGCATGGCAAGAACTGGCGCCCAGTCGCCTACGCTTCCCTCTCATTGTCCGATGCTGAATCAAGATATGCCCAAATTGAAAAGGAAGCGCTTAGAATAATGTATGCGTGCGAAGGCTTCCACGATTTTATTATCTGCTGCCACGCCACATGTTAAAAGAGATTACAGGCCTCTCCTCATAATTGCCCAAAAGAACTTGTGCGGCATGCCACCTCGTCTCCAGAGTTTTTCCCTGTGCTAATTAGTGCCTTCTGGCATTTCATTGCACTATGTTCCCTGTAAGGACCTACTTTTTGCCAACGCACTGTCCAGGATAGCAGACGGCGAGAAACGCAACTGTGAACATGAGACAAAGTTATAATTCATGCATCATCAGTCATAAATAATCTTGTCAACTCCACAATGGGGGATCGGCTAGCAAATGAAACGAAGAAAGGTGGCCACCTAAGTAATTGACGCCTAGGAAAGTGGCCAGAGTGTCAAAGGCTCACTAGCACCTTTCGAAGCAAAGCTAACATGCATAAATGGCGTACTGCTACGAGGATTGAAGGCTGTAATCCTGAAATTGCTTAGGAACGCAATGCTGCAACAACTACATGAAGAACACCTGGGCATAGCAAATTGCAAGGTAATGGCAAGGCTACTAAAGTACTCACCAGATATAGGTGCAAAAATAGCAGGAACAGTATCTGAATGTCCCACATGCTGACGTTTTGCATACCGGCAACCAAGTGAACGACCGTCGCCAACGAGCCATCTACCCGCTCTTACCATGGACTCACGTGCGAGTCTAACTCTTTGAACACGTTACGAAAACGCACCTCCCCATATATGACATATAGCACAAATGGTTTCCAGCAGAACGTATGAACACGGACAGAAAGGGATGACGACACACGCTGGTATATGACATATACTTGAACTACCCTGCAATGCAGCTCATTTCACAAACTACGAGCAACCATGTAATAGATCAACTTGGCCTAATATTAGCGCACCATGGAATTCCACTTCAAGTATGCACAGACCGCAGCCCACATTTTGCTTCCCAATAATTCCATTCCTTTGCAATATGGTGCAAGTTCAGTCGTATAGTTTCAAGCTCCGATTTCCCTCGCTCAAACGGGCTGGCAGAGAACAAGTACAAGTAACGAAACATCTACTCAGAAAGACATTGCATGCCAAACAAGATTTATTTGATCGGTCTTCGGAATTACAGGATGGAGCCACTGGAGGATGGAGAAGCACCCTGCGAGCTGCTCGTGGGCAGAATGATCGGGGGTCGATTTTGCTGAATGCCAAGCTCCTTAAGTCAAAAAGTCCACCCAAGCCTGCTGGTCCAAACAAACCCCTTCTGCCAATGACAGAAGGTGATTAAGTGAGAATTTTGGAAAAAAGCGACTGGGCTACGAAGGCGTGGGTCAGAAAACCTCTCGAATTGCGGTCATATCAATTCCACATGGAAGCTGGAGGCCACCTTCGCTAAAATCGCCAACACCTGATTAAGAATAAAATATATGAGCATTTCAACCCAGGTCAGGGAACTCATGAAGAGTGGGATGATTCCCCAGCAGTACAGCCGGGAAACATTATGCACGCTCCGAATACAAGTGCAATGCAAGACTAGCAGCAAAAGAGCAGCTGCAAATCCAAAGCGGGCCTTGCACTACCAAAACAAATGCCAGCTTCTCCAGGATCATTGCAAACTATAACAGAGGCTGACCCGCCATCCTGGACTTCCCAGGAACCCCCAGCGGCGCCTGGACACCCCAGCTCACTGGCCAAGGTGTTCTTCCTCCACAGGAAGGAAGGTGTATTGGGATTGTGTAGCCAGTCTGGCAACGGTGATGCCTGACCTATGTATAAAGGCGAGCCACTGCAATAAAGATCCATTTCGATTCGGGTTTGATGCTATCTGCACGTCGACACAGAGTTCAGGGCGGACCTCGTGCTCCACTGTTACAGTGCCATTACAATGTTTCTTGCTCCACAAGACTGCATCCAGAACACACACACATTTGCACACTGCATTTTTATTGCATCGAACGCCTTTTTTTAGTGCAGAAATGTCCACAGTTCATGTGTCCCGGTACCTGTTAGCTGATTAAGTGTAAACGGAGAAAAACACACAGCTCACGTCCAGTTATTTTTAACGAAATATATTGTGTTAAACACATTTTGCAGTTATGGCCGATAGTGTACGCTAATTTCTGGAGGGCTTCGGCGCACAGAGTACACATGGCATAACGTAGTACGTGCACTGCAGCGCATTAAGAGCGCGGCAAACTGGCGCAGCAAGGCACCTGCAGGCGCTGCAAAGCTCGTAAGGGTACAGATTGCGGCCCGCGTGTCCAGTCACTTGCAGATACACTGCACCAAATTCCTTGGATCACTTGGACCACGCTAAACAGCGGGGAAACAAAGGAATACCGAGCATGTCAGAAGCGACAAATGTTGCGAGAGAAGTTGGTGGATGTTTTCGAAGCGTTCTTAATGTACTGGCTAAAGGAATACCAGTAAGAAGTTGCCGTACACGGTAGCTTCTGTTAGCGACACGGTCACCAAATAAAGGTATGGGATGTAGGAACTGCGGAACTATCGGAACGACACATTCCCTTTACATAACAGAAAATACGAATGCATTGAAAGCATGGTAGGTATAACAACACACGTTCACGTCTGCTCTCTGAAAGTCATCACGCATGACACTGCATACTTCACGCAGTATTATGAAGGGAAAAAAAAAAAGAAATATCGCCGTACCGGCTTCGTTTTGAGCGTCCGCTTGAGCCATGACTTTCGTTTACTTTCGTTGTGAAGTAGAATTGGCTTAGCCAGGCTTGGATTCGACGTTGAATGCTACTCATGTAGCCGCTTATGATCCGCTGTTGTTAGCGGTGGTTTTTGCTCAAATTTTGCACCAAGGTGTTTTATAATTGTTCTGTGCCAAGGTCGCGTCCGTCTGGTTGGCACTATAATGCTTGCCCAATGTGTCAAGAAAAATATTTGGCGGTCTACTTTCGTCTGCGCTCGCACAGCTAACTTTTGCGTTGCTCGTAGCGAGCGATAACGAAACTAACGAAAAAATAACCAAGAAGTTATCATTGAACATTGGGAAGTGCGATTTCCTATATTCTGCGCTACGGTGTGAGCATCAAGAAAGGCGCAGACGAAGGCAAACTTGCATTTCTTTATAAACTACTGCAAACAAACTTCCACAAGAACAATTAAGTCATTGATTTCGGTGCCTGAAGCACGAGGCTGCAGTGGCAGGCCTTCGCAGCAAGGTTGTAACTGTTGTAGAAGCCGCGGGACGCTTTTTCGTTGAGACGATAGAATTGAATTTTTTACAAGTACTGCTCCAGGAGGGCACATGTAACTGGCAAACGGAAGCACACGAGATTATAAAACGCTACATGTGTGCAAAAGGTACGTACGTCACGGACGTACACGTACAGTACCTACTTTGCTTCTTTTTCGCTAGCTCCGTGACTCCCGCCTACCGATTTTTTCACATGTGTTTGCAGGAGGACGTTTATTTATCTCAAAGCGATCATCGACCATCAAAAAATGCCTTTGAAAAGTCACGGAGAGCAGCATACGAAAAGCCTCGCGCGAGCGAAGATACTGCTCCAGGAGAGCAGGCCCCTACTGTTCCCCCGGGAAGATCATGTGATGTTATTTAGAAGGTATCGCACCGTAAGGCGCGAGAAAGTCTGTCCGATGTACGTACACCCAGCAAAGAAAAAAATGCCTCGCGACTTCTACTACACATAACCTTGCCGTCTTCGCAAGGATGACGGAATCGTCAGGAATCGTTCCTCTGAGCTGTCGCTGGGGCTTCCTGGACCCTGCAGGGGTCACGTGTTCGTTGGTAGAAGGAAACAAATTTCCCTCCTGCCATCGACGCGACTGTTGCCTTCATGGTGATCAGTCTACTGCTGCGATTAATGTCGAAGCTCTGAACCGTATTTTGAACGATCCGTTTGTATTTTCCAATTCTTTCGTCGTCGGATCGGACGCCGCTGTCATTTTGTCACTCGATTGGCAAAGAGAAATATGTACAACCAAATCGAGGAATGGAGAAACCAGCAGCATTCCGTGCGAAGGGTGCCAAGAAACGATGAAAATAAACCGTGGCCTGCACGGCTTGCGATAACACACTGCCATTTTCGACTAGTTGTGTTCTCACGTAGAATATTCGCACCGTGCTTCACGTAAACCGCCACAGATTTCCTGAGCAGCAGGCCTGCAGCTCGAACATTCGCGGGCTTTATTCCTGTCCGCGGCAACGGATGCGACATCGGACGCGACGAAACCAATCAGTCATATGTCGACAGGACGTTGCGTAACCTCTGTCTACGTACTTCGTAGCAACGTTCTTACTACCAGTATGATGAGCTTTGCCGATATATGCTTTGCCTTTGTCGGTCCCCTGTGTAGTGTGCCCGGTGGACCGGCTTCGTGACGTCAATGGACGAGACCCGCCTACCTTTGCGCCTACTCGCTAGCTCGCCAGCACGCAACAGGTTGTGCGGCTCCTGTGTGCAGTGCGTACCGTGTGTTGCAGTGCGACTGAGGTCTTCTCCCGTACATCACCGCGGACAGTCTCCGTTGGTGCGTTTCGAAGCTCGCGCCGTTCAAGATAAGCGGGCGGAGACATGCTGTCTGCGGCCATCAAGCAAGGTGCGTTATCGGAGGCTTTCGCGGTGCGCGCTGCTGCTGCGTGCGCGCGGAGTCGACCGCCCCACGAGCGCACGTGCTGCGTTTAATCTGCTCGAGTGGCACCTGCGCGACAGCTGTAATTGTACCCCTGCCGAGTCGGCAGCAAAACGAAAAGAATTATGAGAATCGCCCATCATAGTTCTTGCGGCTGAACCTAGTGCGCTGCGCTCCCAACACGTCAGTCATCTCGCTGTTGTTTAATTTGTTTCGTTTGTGCGATTCGTGAAAGCTAATCGAAAATAATGCGCATCGATAAACCGTGTAAAACGGCTGGCATATTATAATCGGGACTGAAACTTCCTTTTACACCGACGTTTGGCGGCCGTGCGACGTTTTGGTTTCAGCGCGCAGATGTGTAGTGCCACGTACTATTGTGGTTTCGCACGTATGACAACCAAGAAACCCTCGAACGGAACTCCCATATCTACCGCTGCACCCAAATGAGGCTGAAATAATGAAGTTTATTAAGTACGAATTATTAAGTCACGCTCATATTAAACTTGGCTATAGTGAAGATTGAAGGAAATCCATTGTAAATTGAGCCACGCAACAGGATCAAGTACATGTTGAATGTGCCACTGTATTCCACATCATATTTTATATTTTGGAGAGGGGGCGCTCATGTTCAGCAACCACTTGGAGGGAGGTAGAAATCCTGCTGCTGCGGTGTGCAACCAAGTGCTGACGGAAAAGCCATTTCTTATCTGAGTGCATGCGCTGTGGAAATTGGATACTGCTTGCATCTTCAAACACTCGTCCTGTGCAGCTCAAAAACTGGATACGGAGCTTGAGCCTTGCAATTCTTTCAGAAATTTAACTGCACTGTAGGACAGGGCAAGAGGGGCAACTCGCACGAGCACTGCAGAATAAACTGTAATGTTTACTCCTAGTGCAAAGCAACATATATGCAGGAGTCACCAAGTGCGACAGAGCAGGACAGATTCACAAATCACGCTCGAGATATGGCAAATATTTTAAAGCAAAAATATGGAAGGCTCACTGACCGAGGATTCACCATATTTTTACGTAGCCAATGCTTTAAGGATCTCCAGTGTTCTTTGTTCCTGATATGTTAACAAGATGACGCATCAATCAAAGTTTGGAATGCACCTGTGCGCGTGCTGGTGCCTTTCGCGTGTTTCATGCAATTTCTCACTTATGCAACAGCCTATGCAGCAGTAGCCACATGATGAAGAAATAGGCACATGTTACTTGGGGCCATATTCTGATACGTTCCACTTCGGCGAAATTTCTTTTTCGCTTTCAGGCGCGCAATGATTGGCTGTTTTAGCAAACTTTGATGAGCTGATTGGCTGGTTGAGCCCGACGTCATTCAATTTTGCTCAACCAGCCAATCAGCGCACGCCTGAATGCGAAAAAATAAATTTCGCCGAAGTGGAACGTTTCAGAATACGGCCCTTTGGCTTGCTTCTTTCTTGTAACAGGTTGCCATTTGGGCCTGCTGGTGTGCCATTAGTACTGATTATACGGTGTGTTTACGGACAAGGAGAACATCTGCCTATCATTTGTTTCTTACTGTTGTCCTTGTCTGTAATGTGTTATGTAATGTGTAATTGTCACAGGGTTTTATTTTTCTGTTTTCTTGGTGGGTCTTCCTCTGGAGCCCAGCTAATTTATTAGAAATTCTAAACAGAAGCCTCACAACTGCCTGCTGCTCAATCTTTTTTCAAATTGTGCGATGCTTTATGAACGTACAGGACAACAGTGATGCTCCGGTTGGCCAATTTTCACTGCGTCTTTCTCGCAATAGTTCAAGTTGTCTTGCACAGACCTTGCCCTGTTCTAAAGTGCTGTTTCTTCGCCTAGTATGTACTGACTGTCCCAAATTAGCGTTGTCTTGTTACAGTGCTTTCAGAGCATCTCCTAAATTGCAGAGTCTAGGGCCATGCATTTTTATCGCAGTAAAATGAATAATTGAGATAGTTCATTACTGGGAAATAGAGTGCTGTGTCACAGTGTTATATTTCCGAGGAATTCATGTTTACCGAGGAATTCGTGTTTTTATAAAATTTGATCAAAGCACAGTACTTAAGTAGATTCTCATCTATATTTGTGAACAGATCATTAATGAACTAGGTCAGTTGTATTTCACACAAAAGTCCTTTTCTGAAGCCATGTTGATTATGGAATAAAAAGGCATTAGTTTCCAAGTGTTGAAATATGTTAGATGCTATGATGTGTTTGAGAATTTCACATTGTACATTCGTTAAAGATACAGAATAATAGTATGCTATGTTATTTTAAGGCTTGGAGTGGCGCGTGGCACAGGTGCCACTGTCATCAGCAATTTCGAAGATATAGTAAAAGCAGCAGAATAATTCTATACTGACTTTTACAGTACTTAGAGCAGCCACACTACCTTCATTTGAAGTAGTGATGAACAGGATACAGAGGCTCCTTCTATAACTAGCGATGAAGTTAGAAGGGTCTTGAAAGACATGACCAGGGGAAAATCGGCTGGAGGAGATGGAATAACAGTAGATTTAATCGAAGATGGAGGAGGTATTACGCTTGAAAAGCTTGGCCCTTTGTGTGCAATGGCTCACGACTTCAAGTGTACTAGAAAGCTGGAAGAACCCCAACATTATACTAATCCAAAAAAAATGAAGAATTATAGGCCCATTAGCTTGCTTTCAGTATTGCATAAAATATTCACCAAGATAATTTCCAATAGAATCAGGGCAACACTTGACTTCAATCGACCAAGAAAACAGGCTGGCTTCAGGAAGGGATATTCTACAATTGATCATATCAATGTCATAAACCAGGTAATAGAGAAATATGCGGAGTACAATAAGCCTCTCTATATTGCTTTCATAGATTCTGAAAAGGCATTTGATTCAGGAGAGATACCAGCAGTCATAGAGGCATTGCGTAATCAAGGAGTACAGGAGGCATACGTGAATATCTTGGCAAACATCTACAAGGATTCAACAGCTACCTTGGTTCCCCACAAGAAAAGTAGAAAGTTACCTATCAAGAAATGGGTCAGGCAAGGAGACGCAATCTCTCCAATGCTATTCACTGCATGCCTAGAAGAAGTATTCAAGCTCTGGGAAGGCTTAGGAGTGAGGATCGACGGCGAATATCTCAGCAACCTTCGGTTTGCAGATGACATTGTCCTATTCAGCAACAATGGAGACGAATTACAACAAATGATTGAGGACCTTGACCGAGAAAGTGTAAGCGTGGGGTTGAAAATTAATATGCAGAAAACAAAGGTAATGTTCAATAACCTGGCAAGGAAACAGGCATTCAGGATCGCCAGTCAGCGTCTAAGTCTGTAAATTAGTATGTTTATCTAGGTCAATTACTCACAGGGGACCCTGCTCATGAGAAGGAAATCTAGAGAAGAATAAAATTCGGTTGGAGTGCATACGGCAGGCATTGCCAAATCCTGACTGGGAGCTTACCACTGTCGCTGAAAAGAAAAGTGTACAATCATTGCATTCTACCGGTGCTAACATATGGGGCAGAAACTTGGAGGTTAACAAAGAAGCTCGAGAACAAGTTAAGGCCCGCACAAAGAGCGATGGAACGAAAAATGTTAGGCCTAAGGTTAAGAGACGGGAAGAGAGCGGTGTGGATCAGAGAACAAACGGGGATAGCCGATAGTCTAGTTGACATTACAAGAAAAAAAAGTGACCTGAGCAGGTCTTGTAATGCATAGGGTAGATAACCGGTGGACCATTCGAGTTACAGAATGGGTGCCCAGGGGAGGTAAGTGCAGTCGAGGTCGGCAGAAAATTAGGCAGGGTGATAAAATTAGGAAATCTGCAGGCGCAAGGTGGGATCAGCTAGCGCAAGACAGGGGTAATTGGAGATCGCTTGAAGCGGCCTTCTCCCTGCAGTGGACATAAAAATGAGCTGATGATGATATTTTTTTCACATGACTTGAAAATGGGGCTACTTGGCCAAAGTTTCTATCTTGATGTATTTGTCCAGTTGATAATGACTGCTGAAAGATGGGACAAGAAATGTTTCTGAAAGCAGCGATGATATGCCTGAAGATTTTTGTGCAAATGCTGTATAAACCTGAGCTGATAGAAGTTTTTAGATTGTTAACTAGCAGTGAAGTTTCAATGGTAGACACGTACATCAATGGTGTTTATGTACACATAATCTATCCTTGCTGCAACTAGAATGATGGAAAGGTTTTCTTTCAATACAACACATGTAAAAAATTTTTGAACATAGTGGGGTGCTTTTCATGTGTGATTGTAGTCTCGGTCATCTAGTAAGGAAATATGTGTTTAATTAGGGACTGGAGGTTGTCTTACAACATAAACATACATGGTGTATACAACATAAACAGAAATGACAACTATATTACGTATTAAAGTTGCTTACAACTGCATTGTTGCTGCATTGTTGCTGCAAAGCTGCTGCATTGTGAGTAATGTTATTTGCTTGAACCCCATATCTCTGTTAATAGCATATATGCTAAGCGCTCGATGCTGTGACGATAGAGCAGCATGAGTAACATTTGTATTGACTGTCATTTGTTTCAATCTGAAACACGGAGACAGCACAGGACATGCTGATGCGCACTCTGGCAGCATTTCTGACACTGTGCAAGAACAGCAAGCTTGGCACAGTGTCAGGAACGCTGGTGGCTGTATATGCCACCACGTCCAGTGCCAGGTCACCCTAAATCTTGCGAAAGTGATTGTATACCTGAAAGCGATTGCATAAAAAGGTCACCCCACCATAAAGAACAGGATGAAAATGAGCATCGACAAACACAGAACTGACTAATAACGCATTTTTATTGCATGTCGAAGTCAATATAAAAGGGCTGGCACTTGCATCAATGTGCCTTCGCTATCAATTCCTCGCACATCACACCGACGGCATTGATATTCTATGTCCTCATTTTCATGTACCGTATTTTCTCGTCTATAAGTTGCACCTTTGTATAAGACGCACCCCCCTCAAAACGGCAGTTTTTCCGGGAGGAAAAAACATATATAAGTCGCACCGGTTTATAAGATGCACCCGTTCGTTCGGTAAGCGATTAAAAAAACAATTACAGTGATGTTTCGCTCCGTGAACGGGGGTCACGCGCAAGCGTATGGGTGCCGTATATTACCACTCCAGGTGCATTTCTGCCGTCGTGGTTGCCGCCATGTTCCATATAAAGTCCAAGGGCGATAACACCGTCCTCGTGCACCATATGCTGTATGTGCGAGTGAGAGCGTCCGACGGTGAGCGGAATCGCGCACAAGGGAGGAAAGCGGGAAGGCAGTGCGGGGGGGGAGGGGGGGGGGGCGTCTTGTACTCTGGTAGCAACTGCATAGTTTGCGCAGCAGCGCGTGCCGTATCTTGACAGCGATCTGCAGGTGCGACCAATTTGGGGTCGGCCGACTCGCGGTCGGCCTGCCGCCGCTTGTGTTGCTGCTCCGTCCTTCTCGCAGGCCGCTCGGGAACTCCATCACGAGAAGAACGTACCTGCCACCTGGATAGCGCGCACAGAACCCGTAGCAATTAAGTCAACCAGTGAGCTTCGCGTGGCCATAACATTCAATCTGATTTTGACGGCAGTTTTTCCGCAAAAAAAACGTACATAAGTTACAACATAAGACGCACCGCCGAAAAATTAAAAAAAAAATGTGTCTTATACACCGGAAAGTGTGGTACTGATTCTGATTTCGGTATATTGCAATAAAAATCCAAGCAGAAACCAAGCATTGTTGTAAGCATTGTGCCACTTGCTCATCTCCGCCAGCCCGGTGTCATTACCAATCTTATCAAACTTGATCCAACCAGTATAAACACTTATCAACCCTTAGCGGTCATCATCAACATTATCAGACTAAATCCCACCCTTATCATCCCTTATAGGTTGTTATCGACCTTATCCGACTCGATCCGACCCTTATCAACCCTGATCTGTCCTTATCAACCTTATCGGACATGATCTGACCCTTATTAACTCTTATCGGTCCTTATCGGACTTGAAAGTCGGGTCTAGATGTGGTCGTACAGATGGCTTTTATTCCAGCATCACACTTAAGAACGCTTATCGGTTCTTATCAGCCTTATCAGAATGGCTCTGACCATTATAAGCCCTTATCACTCTTTTGCACCTTATCCATCCATGTCGAACAATCATCAATTGCGATGAGACCCATATAGCCCCTCATCACTCCTTATCATCCTTATGAACTCATTGACTGCTTATCTCTCTGTACTGCACGATGCTGAAGTGCATGAGCCCTCAGAGATCAATGGCATTTCATTCGGTGAAGGAACGCCCCAACGGAACGCGCATCACACGACCTCTGAAATGCATTGGGGATGTGGCGTGTTCGGCATTAAATTTTCGCAAGATCGAAATTTTCCTAATGTCTACAATGTTCCAAGTCGGTTCGACATGTGGTCCTACAGATAGCTTTTATTCCAGCATCACCAAATCTTTCAAGAAAGGTTTCATAGAAACTGTTCTCCTTTGACATTTGTTTTGTACCAATGGTACAACACATTCCTATCGTTCAGACATTTTCACCTTGTGCAAGCATGAGTGTTTAGCCCAATGGGTAAGACACTTGGCTTCTGAGCGTGGAGTGGAAGGTTCGAACCTCTTTTACTGCTGTTTTTCCTTTGAAATTTATTCACCTTTTTATGCATTAGTAATTTCTTTATAGCGATTCGCCTTGCATGACGGACGGACAGGTTTTCTTGTTGGGTAGGCATAGAAGTGCTTACGCATTTAAAATTTGTTAACAGTCAGTGCTCTGTCAATTCTAGTTTTCATCCTGTTTTTTGCTGTTCCATGGTGTGTCCTCATTTCAGTCACGATGCTTCAGCTTATGTTGATGATGAACCAAGTATACCTCCCCAAGATGTCATCACTACAATTTGCCTCGTGTTTCAGAATGTTCAAACAAGTGCAGTTCAATATGCTTGTGCATTTGTTGCAAGCTTGTTTGAATCAATAATACTTCCGCTCATGTGTCTTCAATCCGTGTTTACTTTGCACTGAACATATAGAAATGGAGATGACTGTTTAATCACTTTATACAGACATGTTCAATTTTTTCTACATAGAAAATGACAGGTTAATAGTGTTTTTATGAGCAAGATTGTTAGATGTGCAATAAAAATAATAATTATTTAAGCTCAACTGTACATTCATGCAAAGTTCTTCATTATTTCTTCAATAAACACATCTATCATTCTTGTCACCGAAAAAAACCCTCCAGCTGCCTGTTGATGGCATAAAAGATACTTTTGATGGCATTTCAAGTGTTGGCATCCTGTCAACTCACTGCCAGCTTAAATGGTGTGACAGTGACATCATCCCAGGGGAACACAGATGTCGTCAGATGGAGACCTCATCCTGAAAGCTGCTTTCTGATTACATGGGATTGGCGAAAGTGTTTTCCTCAACATCCAAGGAATAGATTTTCATGGTTTCTTGAATTTAAAAAAACAAAAACTAAAGTGCATCAATTGTTGGGAGCAGATTTTATATTTAAGGCATTAACTTACTTTACAAGAATTGCAAAAAAATTAACATTACTAAAGCAGAAGCATTAAGTTTACAACTCTGCAACTCGGCAATATAGAGCGATGTTGCTATACTGCAAACTGCATCTCTTGCAACATCTAAAAGACACAATATTGATGTTGTATTCACTGCTCTGAATTATACCAATAATTTGCGCATCAAACTTGCGTAAGTAAACTAAAATGTGCATGCACATTTTAGACAGAGTAACAGATACAGTTTACATAATTGTGGTATTAAAATGTTTTTGGTGCAGAGTTAGCCACTTGGGGGACAACTACTTCTGGAAAAGTTTCCTTTTTTTCCTAACATTTTGACGCCCTAAATAAAAACTCTGCTTCTGGCAGACAGCAGAACTCTCTCCCTACTTTGGGAAAAAATGCCCGTTTTACGTGGCTTTTGTTAACAATCTTTGATGAGGACATAGAAACCATTGTTAAAAGCGCAACACCACACAACACAAGATAAGACCAGACGAGCACAGGCGCAAACTGACAACTGATTTATTGAAGGCCGATCTCCAGCTATATATAGTGTGGTGTTGCGCTTTTAACAATGGTTCCTATGTCTAAACACCAACTAGCCCAACAGTCAACTCTTTTAGAGCATATTTGATGAGGAAACTATTAAATTTAGAATATTATGTAATGCATAGAAATGGAGCTAAATAAATATTCTTTTGAATGGTATGCACTTTCAAATGGTACTTTTATTACTAATGTGTAATTAAGTTCTTGAAACACACAAGTTTTCCAAACACTTGCCTAGATCAGATATTAAGTCAATGTCTAAAAAGTAGTAAAAGGTCAAGAAAAATTTTGAACATACATAACATTGTCATTCTGTCAATGCAAAGCACTGCATAAAAGCTGTTATGCAGCGCTAACAGCTTTCATGAGTCAAGTCCGATGTGCTGTTGAACAAAGTAGTTCCACAATCTGGTCAAGCACGGTCTTGCATCTGGTTTGGCCGGAGCTGATCCTAACCACCCACACCAGCTTATATTCAAGCGAAACTTCTGAGCATACCCACATTGGATATGCGGGTATGAGCCAGGGACAAGAAAGAAAGAGCAGGTGCGGGGAAAGCTGTGCCGACGCTGGATTACGTGACGCGCGCAATCAATCGGGGTCGATTGGCGTGTCGTTGGGAGGGAAAGGGGGTTGCTGGGCGCTCCGCCGGGCTTTCCTCGCCTCGGATCAGTTTAGGCGACCGGATGGGAAGGCTAGCTTGGTGCGTTCCGCCAAGGAGCAGGCTGCGTTTGAGAAATGGTGCCGCAAACTCGCTCGGGAAAGGACTTGTCTTTAACGTGCCGATTCTAGCGTGAGGGCTTCCGAAGCCCAGGCGAAACATCAGCGTCGTCTTGCCCTCCAGGAATCCGACAACGGTGGTGCACGCCTTGGCAACGCTGGCGCCAACTTCCCTGGTGCGACGGTCAGGTTTCAAAGCAAGTTTCTAAACCGGAATTTCGGAGCCAGCTGCAGTGCGTTTGACCGGTTGTGGTTCGAGCACAACTTTGTACTCGTCAGTGCAATTCGTTCTGAGCAACACCGAAGAAACGCACGACAAGCTTCGCTTACCCCCATATCCTCAACAGGGGAGGGGCTGCTGATTTTTTCATATATATTTTTTATTTACTCACAATCCGTGTTTTACAAATTAATTAAGATACCAGTGTAATATTTTTTTTTTTGACCTTGCTAATTTTAACATTTTGTCAGTCTCTTTTTCTCTCCCTCTCAGATGTAAATGGGATGTGTATTTGTACTTTTTGTTTCCATTTCCATTATAATTTATACTCTTAATCAAACGTAGACTGATAGAACTCAGTCTCTTTGGCCCGGTTTCCTTCTTTGTAATTTATTTTTATATTTTTTTCTTTTTAAAATCGGAAACAATTGTATTCATAGTTCCTGCTTTGTGGGAAAACTGGGCACACTAGATTGGCAGCACCACTTTCCTTATCGGCACTTGGAAGAAGTGGGGACAACAAAGAAGTTGGCCCTAAGCAGAATATTCTTGTTAAGGTAGATTTGTGATTATAGTAGCCATCACTCTGCCATTGTGTCACTCTGGCCGGTTTCTTGCAGGGATCGTATGAAAATAACATATATGCATTTTCTTTTTCTGAAGGTGAGGTGGTGGGGAAGGGAGAATGATTAAAACCTTTAATCAAGTTTAATACATAGATTTCAAAATAAAATAATTCCCCTAAAGGGTTGAATGAAATGCGGAATATTCACAATTTTCTGAGAGAAAAGAAAAAAAAATTGTCTGCCCTTCCAAACTCCATGAAGATGGTTAACCAGCGAAGCTAAAACCTGCGGCTCCATTGTTTCTCACTGGGTTAATCCCAAGGGTTCATTAAAGTATTTCTCAATTATGAGGTTACACACACGTTCGGCTGCGACGAAGAGAACATCACTGACAGTATGCCCGCAGTCCACCATTGTCGCTTGTGTTCGATGTCTCTAGTTTGCTCGGTGGTGTGGTTAGCAGCATTTGCCAGCCATTTGCCATTCTTCAAAATTAAATTGCTTCGAAATTAAATCTGTCCATTACGTAAGAGAGTGAATGGCTCACGCCCCCTTAAGCAATGGCTCATACCCCCGTAAACGCGGCCTCCCTATTACGACGACAGAAGAGAAATGAAATTCTAAATTGGAATGATTAGTCGCAAGGCCGCCAGCTGCGGAAGAAGACGACGACGCTCGAGCCAATGCTGATGATGATAGTTTTCCCCGTACACGGGCGAGTTCACCTAGCCACATACGATTTTGCCTCGACATATAAAGCTCCGCTTTAAAACAAACATGCAGATCAGGCGCATTGCTGGAGTCCAAATGATACGAACCTTGTTTGAGTTAATGAGGTAGCAGTGCTAGTGAAGGACAAAAATGGTCTCATCACCTGTCGGCTCTCTTTGTCCCGAGGACGAAGATAATGTATGATGCTTGTCGAGGGAAGAATGCTGGGAGAGGTGCACGGCACAGAGGTGTAGCTACATACATTAAGGCATTCTGTACCCCTTGACACATACCCGTTCTTGCGGATTGCCCGAGAATGGGCAGCACACCCAGTGATCCAAGTTCTTGTCTATTCAGCAGGATGGCAGCAGCCATTGAAATTCACAAAAACCATTTAACATCATGTCCAGTTTCATTAAGAGGTCTGTATGCTTTAGAGTTGCCTATGAGCCAACCACACCGTGGAGCCAACCTAATTAGTACATGTACGAGTCTTGTACTGTGATGCATTGTTTCATTACGCAGAAAAAGTGCGTTCACTGGCACTACATTGTTGGGCAACATTTCATGCTCTACTCTACTCAGAGAGAAACTTGCACCAAACTGCAGAGGGGCCAACAAAAGAAGTGTACTTTAAACATGTGTGAAAAGAAAAACCGAAGCTCATTTATAGTCAGTGGATGTGTAACTGTTTATATAGAAGGCAAGTGCATTACATTTAGTGGATTGGATGGCATGTGCATGCAAATCAAGCTGAAGGTAACCAGGATATCTATGGTCACAATGATAGTAATGGTACGAAAAGACAGCGCGAGCTTGAAGCACACAGGTGCTATGGTTGGGAAGAAAAGCCGGTCAGTTGGTAGTGTGAGATTGGACACCATAGCTGGTATTAGAAACGAAAGGGTACTCGTAACATCTGGGGAACGCAAGGTAAAAAAAAATGTACATGGATCAAGGTAGAAATGTTTGCCCAGCCGAAACACGAGGCATCTATATGTCGCAAGACGTTATCTGCTCCATCAAGCAGCCACAATCAACGCGGTGTCGTCTGTTGTGGATGGGGCGCTATCGCTTTAAGATATTCAAGGCTACATATCCCTTGGGTGGCACATCCATTCTTGGGGATTGGCCAAGAATGAGCACACACCAATATCACATGCCCAGTGAGCCAACTTGTGTACTAGGCCAGACACCAGTCTGTTCGGGCACATACTTAGTGACCCATGTTGTCTGCTCGGCAAGACAGCAGCTAGCACATACCTATTGGCCCACACTAGGAGACCACTGGGGTCCCTGGGTGAAAGAGGTTAAGTGCATACCACAAAGTTCCCAAAGAATGCGAATTGCATTAAAATTCAACAAGGAGCAAGAATCGAGCCATGTGGAATAAACAGAAGCATGTGTATTTAGTGTTTCTTACGCCCAACAGCCGTGACGCCACCATTGGCTACGTTCACTGTTTTTGACATGCACCCCTTTGTGGCTGCAGTTGCAACCAGGCATGCTGCAGTGCGCGCCTCGAGCGGCTGGGCAGCCACGCAGGCCCTCCTGCAGGAGCAGCTGGCGGGCATCCGCGAAGCCGGCACATACAAGACCGAGCGGGTGCTCACCTCCTGCCAGGCAGCGTCTGTGCGCGTTGCAGGGTGGGACAGGCCTGTGCTCAACTTGTGCGCCAACAACTACCTCGGACTCTCGGTGGGTGTGCTCCTTCTCCTTAAAGGGATAAAATATGGTTCGGGTTTCGTATGTCACAGAGAGGGCCACGCTGAGTCAGCAGTGCCAGAACCAAAACAAAGACGCATCCTCATTTTTTGTGCAGCCACGTATATGCTACCTACATACAGGGTGTCCCAGCTAAAAGTAACCAAGGTTCTAAAAACGACAGAGTGTGCTAGTGGGCTGAAACGAACTCATTGGTGTTAAGGATCGCTCGACCAAGTCTGCGGAATTTTTTTCATTTTGCAAAGTCAATTAATTAGCAAAAACTAACTGCCTAACTTTTTAAATATTGGCTTCACCAAGAAAGTGCGAATACAAAAGTTGTAGATCACATTTAAAAATGGCCGACTGAAGTGTTTGCAACTAAGTATCATTGATGGAGCATCTTGTATTTGCCTTTATATGCAATAGTGCACATAAAGTACATTCTGGCTCCCCCTTCAACTTCGTTATAATGAGGTTTCACTGCCTCTATCTTGTAAAAATAATTTAGCCATAACTTTCAACTACAATACTCCTGTCAGGTGTTGTACACGGTCAACTTCCTCAGGTTGGCATTGAAATGGCTTCAACGGGGCTGGTGTCATTTTAATTTTGTACTTCGAAAGTGGCGTGGCAGTGGCCGAAGTTTCTTGGTTGCAAAATTATAAAAGACGGCAATAAACTCAACCCAATCATAGTGCCCTTGTTTTTACATTTTACTATTGGTGAATTGCAAATGCATATTTATTTTTTATTTATTACCTTAAAATTGCTCACTTCAGAAGATGCTGTCATTGACGCCATCCTATCAAATTTCATTAAATTTGAGCGTGTGGCAGCTTCATTAAAAAACGTAATTGGGGAACTTGAGGCCTTAACAAATGAATGTCATTTCTCGTGTGGCACAGTTATTAGCAACTGAATGACATTTGGCTAGCCAAAATGTCGCTTCACAAGCAACACCGAGGGCGATGAAACATGGTTGGCGCACTGTTCACATCCACAATGTCTGTGCATAGATTGTGCGCAGCCGTGGTCCAAAGAATTCAGCGATGCCACGTGTAGCATCCGAAATTCTGAGGCCTAAACTCTGGAAGCTGTTTGCAAAGCATTCTTGGATACCTTGACCTGCCTCAGAACGGCCATACTGTACAGTGGTTCAGCCATCATGCACTGCAGTTAATTGCTGCTGAACTAATCACCATCGCCAGAATGAACTTCCATAAATCACTTGTGAGACTGACATGAAGTATCATCATGCATGTAACTGTACGTCATGGCGCTAAAGTAGGTACTAGTGAGTAAATATGTGTGCATTATAGCCCAGTGCTCCTGTTGACCCGGGACAGCTGTGATGTATGTAGTGCAGCGGCTTCTGTGACTAACGCAGTGTTGGTGGCACGGGGGGACGTAGGTAATTGTGGAGTAAGTTAATTACTGCAAATATTGTGCCGAGCTGCCTTCCTGACTGGACGCAGAAAGTGGCTCTAAGCCTGAACAATGATTCAGGTTGCCTAGCGACCTGGAAAAGTCATTTGTCAGGAAATTTTTCATTTTATTGAGTGAAGTCATGGCAGATGACTGAGTAATCTGTCCAGGTTGCAAATTCATGTAGGTTCGTTCCTTGCAAACAAGAAACCTCCGACTATGGCTGTACGCGTCGATGGCACAGAAAGCGACGAAAGCGTTGTTGCAGTACCTGAAGTCGACAGGCCTTGGCGACCGTGTGTAGACTTGGTGCGAATCTTCAAACGTGCGCGAAACTGTGTTCTCTCTCTCCTCTCTCTCTCTTTTCATCCCCCTTCCCCCATTGCAGGGCAGCAAACCGGACGTGCGTCTGGTGAACCTCTCTGCCTTTCCTCTCTTGTATTTCTCTCTCTCTCTCTCTCACTCTCTGTTAGGCTCATTGCAGCACTCCAGGTAGGCTTTTTTGCACAATAATGCCGTTTTCACTCACTGTAGTGAAGAAATTGATTAATAAATTACATGCAGCACTGGTTTCTGGCTCATACGAGCTCACGCTTAGCCACTGCATGCACGACAGTTGTTTACACGCAGGGCTTGCTGTACATGAAGCATCTTGTATGTTTTTCGAATGTTATCGCTGGTTTTATCTATTGCCTATGTTGTTGGCGAACCTCGTGTAATCAAATTGTGTTTGCGAGTGAATAGTAGTGCACATTCTGGAACTTAAGCGAACACCAGGGATTACGCTACAAGGTTCATTGAGCCATGTATAAACAGCTGACACATCTGATCCGCACATCTGATTTCAACGATCGACGAGTGCGCTCACCACTATCATTGTGCTGAGTGTTACTTGTTTTGCTTGGCACAGGTTCGGCCAATATACAGTTAGTTTCGTGACCTTTGTTGGGCCACTGCTCACCGTTGCTACAATATGACAATATTGTCGCAGGGGTGAACCTAGGATGTAGAATACATGCTGACGAACCGAAGGCTTTAGTTTGCCGCGTAACAGTTCTTTTTTTTTCCAGGTGAGTTGATGCTTCATAGCGGTTGCCTTGTAGCCAATAGAATCACACGGTTATTGCAGACAAATTTTATTAGTCTATCAAATATAGTGTGTTTCACTGTCACTCAGGGCAGCAACATGCAGAGACCATAGATGAAGGAAGGAGCTGGACATAGTACGGAACTAAAGCGCAGAGCTGCCATGACTGCTGTACCAATGCATTTTGTTGCACTAACAAAAGCCTATTGTAATGATGTGTCTTCATTGGCTACTAATATACAGGGCAGCTAAACAGCATGAACAAAATCTGTAGCAATGAAATAAGCCTCTGCAGCACAGCTGAAAAAGATCCATTCTCTTGAAGGCACACCCATATGCGGCATAATATATATATATATATATATATATATAATAAATTTCTATTCCAAGTGTGCAGTGCTTAGTTGGAAAATGCAATATGTGGAAGTGCGGTGGAAGCCACAAATCCAGCACCCCTGCAGCATTCTTGTATAGGAAATAAACGCTGCCAGCACATCAGTTGCTTTCCCGGCTAATGCTTGCATTGCAGCGACGATGTACTGCGAATGGATAACAGGAGCAGTGACCCAAACTTTTTTTACTTGCGTAAAAAGAACACCTTTACTGAACTCCCCTAAACAAGGTATTACGAGTCCTGCTGTCCGATAAACCATGATTAACATTTTTAGATGGCCCACAATAATGTGCCATTTACAGCAGAAGCGTAGTGGCAAAAGTGGAATTTTTTTTCAAATTCGAGGCCATTTTCCCCTTCCTATTCTATGTTGCATTACAAAGCACTTTTATCCAATTATTTATGTTTAAGGTGCCAATGTGAGATAGTGAAATGACGGTAAACTACGCCAGAGGTTATATAAACTTCAGACCTGCCCCAGGTTGTGCTTCGCGATTCAATAATAAATACCGCAAAAATAACATTGTGGCCAATAACGGGGGTGTGGGCATCAAAGTGGAATTTCTTTAAATTACTCACAAAATGTTTCCGACTCATGAAGTTAGGCATAGTATAAAAGAAAAAGCCCTTGTACTTGTATGCAATGTACCTTGCTTTGAGAAATTTTAATGCCACTGAGGTAGACTTCTTTCTTTCTTTCTTTTTTTGCTGCCACAAATTTTTGGGGAATGCTCTTCACTAAGCTTAGTAGTTAGCCACAACTTTTTAAGTATAAATTGGAGGTGGTCGACTTCATGGCTAGTGCATTTGACTTGAAATTACCCTTTTGCACTGGTGTTCTAAAGTAGCAAGGAATAGTTTATATGGAATTTACAAGTGGATTCTTAACTGTTAGAGCTATGGTCATTGGTTGCTGACTTTTTGGAATAATTTCATTTTATATTTTTACTTGATGAGTAGTAGTCTTTCTTTAATGTCATTGTACAATTATTCAGATTTTATCATGGCATGATTACGTACCCCATAGAAACCGACTATAACGGTGGTCGAAAGTTTGGACACCCTGCAAGGTTTCACTTGATCTTGTTGGATGCCATCTGCTCATATGGTGTTGCAAGCAATAATAGCATAGCATTTGCCCACAGAACTTCAGAATTTAGAAACAATAAGCACATCCTCTGTGACCTTGATGCCTGGCATAGGCACGCAGGTGAAAATAGCCGTTTTTAAGGGAAGATGACGTTTGATGAATTAACTGAACCTTAAGTGCCACGAAGACTGGGGCTGCTACTATTTGAGTCACCACTGGGGTCATTATTTGGGTTAGGTGCATGCATGCTGACCAGCCAGGTTGGGATTATTTGTCGAAGGCCAATTTCAGGATTGAAATAACCAAACTGTGGGCCCATAGAAATGCATGGGTGCTAGCCAGGACCTTCACTTGTTATCGAAATAACCAACGAATTGAATTAACTGGAGTTGAATTTATGTAACTCTGCTGTACTCACATTTTTCCCTTTGCCGGTGTAGGCTGCAAATTTCTCCCCGAATTTTGTTTCTTTTTCTCCAAATTTTATTTCTTCTAGAATGCCCAATTTTTTTAAACATTGTGAGAAAATTTGTTTTGAAAGAACAGTTACTGTCTTGTGATGTTTTTTTAGTCATGGAATTTTTACTGCGAAAGTCATGGAAAAGTCATGCTAGGAGTATAAGACAAAATTATACTGATATTGCACGTATTGGCTAAAGCAGAAGTGAAAGAATTCATCCTAGTTAGCCCTAATTTGTTTGCAATTTAGTTATCCATGACTGTAACATAGTTACAATAAATCATCAGTTCGGCACCTCGTGTTCGCGCTTTGTTCTTACTGGCCTCATGTTCCAATTCACACTTGGAAGTCTTCAGATAACGAAGGAAAGCTCAGCATCTTACTTATGAGTGATATGAATGATGTGCTTGATGTGCCAACAGAGTCACCCAGATGTGATCGAGGCTGGCAAGAAGGCCCTGGAGACTCATGGTGCTGGGCTGAGCTCAGTGCGCTTCATCTGTGGAACACAGGTGGGTTGTGCTTTGGCCTTTTTGGTGTGACTGCACGTTTCCTAGTGTTTAGCGCAGTGCCCGTGTTTTCACCTGCCGCCACCAACTCACCTGTTTTGTTTTCGCCATCTGCTGCTTCTGCTCGTCGCCGAAACTTCCTCCTCCCGTGGGCTGTCATCAACTTCTGCAATGGTTCTGCGGCTATCTACGTGTGCAATGTATCTGCATGTCCGTCACTTCTACTACGCGGCGATTGTCTGGGGAGCTTCGAGACATTTGACTGCCTTTTCGAGAATGCAATGCTTGGAGATCAGGCATCACTACAGATTTGTGCCGTCGCTCCTGCCGCTGGCACCGATGATCCTGTCGACATATTCTTAAATGCCGTCGATTCCACCCTCACACCTTCGCAGCACAAGGAGATCGTGCAACTCCTGCAGCGTTTTCGAGCCTCCTTCGACCACAACCAGTCTTCCTTAGGTCGAACCTCAGCAGTTGTTCATTGCATCGGTACCGGTCAACAAGCACCATTGTGCCAGCGCCCATACCGTGTGTCGACTGCAGAATGCCGTGTCATCGATGAACAGGTAGACGATATGCTGAAACCTGGAATAATCCAGCCCTCCAGCAGTCCCTGGGCCTCTCCATTTGTGCTGGTGAAGAAAAAGGACGGATCCATCAGGTTCTGCGTGGATTACCGATGTCTTAATCGAATAACGCACAAGGATGTGTACCCTCTACCACGCATCGACGATGCGCTGGACTGCCTACATGGAGCAGAATTCTTCTCGTCCTTAGATCTGCGCTCGGGATACTGGCAGGTACCGATAGCGGAGGTCGATCGCAAAAAAATGGCTTTTGTGACGCCCGATGGCCTGTAGGCCTGTATAAGTTCACAGTCATGCCCTTCGGCCTCTGCAACGCGCCAGCTACTTTCGAGCGCATGATGGACACGATCCTTCGAGGCCTCAAGTGGCATATTTGACTTTGCTATTTAGACAACATTGTGGTCTTTTCCTCCGATTTTTCGTCCCATCTAACTCGCCTCGAACAAGTGCTCGCTTGCCTCTCAGCTGCAGGACTACAACTGAACTTGAAGAAATGCCACTTCGCCGCTCCAAAGCTTACGATTCTAGGGCATGTTGTTTTGAAGGACGGTATTCTCCCCGACCCTGCCAAACATACAGCCGTTTCAGAGTTTCCCAAACCATGTACCATGAAAAATCTCCGCAGCTTTATCGGCCTATGCTCTTATTTCCACCGCTTTATTCGCAATTTCGCTATGATCATCGACCCTTTGACCAAGCTCCTCGCTGGCAGTAATAACCTTTCGACATGGTCTCCTGCTTGCGACGACGCTTTCAACGAATTGCACCGTCTCCTTACGTCGCCTCCTATACTGCGACACTTCGACCCCTCTGCACCCACTGAGATCCACACGGATGCCAGCGGTGTCGGGTTAGGCGCTATTCTTGCTCAACGGAAAGATGGGTTTGAAGAGTACGTCGTTGCCTATGCAAGCCGAACTCTCAACAAAGCCGAAGGCAACTATTCTGTCACTGAAAAAGAATGTCTTGCCATAATTTGGGCCACAGAGAAATTTCGTCCTTACGTGTATGGGCGCCCATCCGACGTAGTGACCGACCACCACGCCCTGTGCTGGTTGTCGTCACTGAAAGATCCAAGTGGTCGCCTCGCTCGATGGGCATTGCGCCTCCAGGAATATGACATCCGCGTTGTGTATCGCTCTGGTCGGAAACATTCGGATGCAGACGCCCTCTCCCGTTTGCCCCTGCCTCCCGACCCTGTCTGCTTCACAAATACTACCTGTGATACCACCGCTCTTGCCATCTCTGACATGCCATCTGAGCAGTGCAAGGACCCGTGGGTGGCTTCCATTCTAGACTTTCAGTCTGGCCGGACTTCTGCTCCCACTTCTCGGACGTTGCGTCGACAGGCTGAGCACTTCACCACTCGGGAAGACATGCTGTACCGCCGGAATTACACCCCCGGCGGCCGCAAATGGCTCTTCGTCATTCCCCGCCATCTGCGCTCCGAAATCTGCTCCACTTTCCACGATGACCCACAATGTGGTCACGCAGGTTTCCTGAAGACGTATTCACGTATTCGGCTTCGGTACTACTGGCGTGGCATGTACCGTTATGTTCGACAGTATGTTTGATCATGTTCCACGTGCCAGCGATGCAAGACTCCTCCTCAAACCGCCGCCGGCACCTTATTACCTCTGCCATGCCCCGCCCGACCATTTGACCGCGCGTCGGCATCAACATCTACGGTTCCCTTCCCAGTACACCAGACGGTAACCGTTGGATAATCGTTGCCGTCGATCACCTCACACGGTATGCCGAAACTTCACCTCTCCAGTCGTCCACAGCAAAAGACGTTGCCACTTTCATTCTTCACAATCTCGTCCTTCGTCATGGAGCTCCTCGAGAGTTGCTGAGTGACTGTGGTCATGTGTTCCTCTCCGACGTCATCGCAGCATTGCTTCGTGAATGCCGTGGCATGTACCGTTATGTTCGACAGTATGTTCGATCATGTTCCACGTGCCAGCGATGCAAGACTCCTCCTCAAACCGCCGCTGGCCCCTTATTACCTCTGCCATGCCCCGCCCGACCATTTGACCGCATCGGCATCGACATCTACGGTCCCCTTCCCAGTACACCAGACGGTAACCGTTGGATAATCGTTGCCGTCGATCACCTCACACGGTATGCCGAAAGTTCACCTCTCCCGTCGTCCACAGCAAAAGACGTTGCCACTTTCATTCTTCACAATCTCGTCCTTCGTCATGGAGCTCCTCGAGAGTTGCTGAGTGACCGTGGTCGTGTGTTCCTCTCCGCCGTTATCGCGCCATTGCTTCGTGAATGCCGCGTCGTTCACCGCACCACCAGTGCCTATCATCCACAGACAAACGGGATGACAGAACGTTTTAACCGAACCCTGGGCGACATGCTCGCTATGTATGTCTCGTCAGACCACTCCAATTGGGACCGAGTGCTACCTTTTGTTACGTTCGCTTACAACACCGCCGTTCAAAGCACAACTGAATTCTCCCTTTTCTTTCTCCTTCACGGACGCGAACCTTCTTGCACCATGGACACTATTCTTTTATACCGACCCGACGCCTCCGAGTCCACGACTCTATCTCAAGCAGCTACATACGGTGAAGAATGCCGCCAACTTGCACGTTCATTCACATCACAAGACCAGTGGCGCCAGAAGCAACATCACGATGCATCCGCTACGACTACGTGCTATTCTCCTGGCTCGCTCGTCTGGCTGCGTGTCCCGTCCACTACACCTGGCCTTTCAACGAAGTTGGTCTCCAAGTACCAGGGACCATATCGTGTACAAACATCTCCAGTGAACTACCTCATCGAGCCGTTAGAACCGTCTTCTGACCATCGTCGTCGCGGCCAAGAAATTGTCCACGTGTCCCGAGTCAAACAGTGCTACGATCCCCCTGTGTTTTCTTGCCCCTAGGTCGCCAGGATGGCTCCGTATTCCGCGGAGGGTAATTGTACTGAAGGCGAATGACCGCGCTTCGATGTCTGGGAAAAGACGACGATGAGTGGTGCATGGTGGTTGCTGTTGACGCTCTAGCTCGCGCTCGCCAGTGCCAGACCTGCTTTTCAAATAGCCTTCTCCAATGCCACGTCCAAGCCTGCTCGAAGACCAACGCCCCCATTTTAAAACCTTTGACCCCGCCCACCTCGTCACTACAAGGGGTCCCCCATCACTTCCACCAGTCCACAAGGGGTCCCCAACACATCCATGAATGAGACTGGCCTAGTGTGTTAGTGCGATCGGTACGGTAAGCATTATACTTTTTATTACAGTGAAATAATTCAGAGTTCGTTACTTTACTCGTCAGCCATGTTTCGGTTAATGCAATTATGTCTGCTTCATAATCATTCATTAGGCTGCACAGATCATCTTCTTTAGGTAAGAGGCTACAAATATTAGTAAAAAGAGCCGGTAGTCTAGATAGTATAGGATCGGAGTCCCGAGCCCTCGCGTTATCCTATTGGTGCACTGCGGGAACATTGCGGCCTGACCTTAAGGATCGAGCAGACGCCGCGGCATCACCTGGGATACTTGGCGGCTTCATTTCATAGACCTTTTGTTCATTGGCGTCGTATCCATAGCATTTTCCATTGATTAGTATCTCATTATATCGTAACTTAAATGGTAGATTTAGATGTCTTCAGTATTCGATAAGGGTTTTTCTGGCGTGACGTGTAGCGAGACTGAAATGCTCACAAACAGTGGTACTGTTCTCTTTTAGCATTGTACGCTTCGATAGAATTTCTTTCTTGATTTCTTCTCTTATGCGCTAATGCTACGCAAGCAAGCGCAATCACACTGAGAGTGCTTAGTTTGGCCGGTTCATTTAGCATTCCTTTTGCACATGTGCTCAGCCTTCTCTATAAAGCGTTCATGCTGCTTAAACTGAATGTCAGCGCTGTTGCCCTGTGCGGATGCAGCGCTGGCATTCAGTGCGACTAATGTCAGTGTCATGGCTGTGCACTGGCCGTGCAGCATCCACGCTTATGTGCAATTTGTGTCGTGACTAGTACTCCTGTTGTATCTGTGAAACAACTGGGGACCTTCGAAAAGTTCAGTTTCCAGCGCTGGTATTCCAGAACGGTGAGGCTAGCCGAACTTTCAGGTGGGCTCGTGTATCGTAGTTAAGCTATGAATCATGTTACTTCGGCTTTTTTATACTGAATTTCATGGCGCATACTATTTCTCTTACGATACAATCTTGGCGAGCATGCCTCACAGTGTCAGGAAAAAACTTAGTTAATCGAGTGTACAGCTAGTATTTTAATGGTGTTACTTATATAAAGGAGATTTATTGAGGTTCGTAGCGACAGCCGGTGGTAGGATGCACCGAGCACAGTCCTCTCGCTCGAGCTTCTGCTGCGCGTTTGATGCTGCCGATGCTGCTGACTCTGCGCCGACGTTCGTCATCTTCCTTACAAGGGCCCCGCGGAAATAAAGGAGCCATCCTGGGCGACTTAGTTGTCCGGAAGGACGATAGAAAGGTGATACGGCTTAAGGTGCTGAACGTGAACGACTTCATGGTTCCGACGTCGCATGTCGGACAGTGGCGTGAGCGGCTCAACCAGGTAATTAACGGGTGATGTTCTCTCGAGAAAGCGGTAGGACCCGTCATACTTCGGAAGGAGTTTTGAAGCGAGCCCAGGCGTGTGGTGTGGCACTAACAACCAGACGAGGGCGCCTGGGAGAAAATTGGGAGTCGAGTTCCGGGTGTCGTGAATGGCTTTTTGACGGTTCTGGTCATCTGAGGTGAATTGGCGGGCCAGCTGGCGACATTCTTCGGCGTGTCTGGCTGCTTCTGAGATTGGCAGGCATTCGGATGGGTCCGGCCAGTAGGGCAGAATGGTGTCAATTGTGTGCGAAGGATGACGGCCGTAATGAAGGTAAAAGGGTGAGAATCCGGTAGTGGCCTGAGTCGCGGTGTTGTAGGCGTAGGTGACAAACGGAAGAACTAGGTCCCATATAGAGTGATCAGGTGAGACGTACATGGCGAGCATGTCACCAAGAGTTCGATTGAAGCGTTCCGTGGTACCGTTAGTCTGTGGGTGATAGGCAGTGCATTTACGATGAACAATAGCGCATGCAGCAAGCAGTTGTTCAATGACTTCAGATAAGAAGGCGCGGCCTCTGTCGCTTAAAAGTTCACGGTGGACCTCCATGATGGAGAAAACGGCGTAGTATGAAATTGGCGACCTCCTGCGCTGTAGCATTTGGTAGAGCAGCAGTCTCCGCATAACGTGTTAAGTGGTCTACCGCAACGATGATCCACCTGTTGCCGGTAGGAGTCAACGGAAGTGGCCCGTAGAGATCTATGCCCACGCGATCAAAGTCTTTCGTAGGTCTTGAAGACTCCCGCGTGGCCACACTGAGGGTCGACGTGGAACGAGGAGCAAATCTCTGATTGCAAGGTTTGCGGAATGACGAGTAACCATGTGCGTCCCTCTGAGGCATAGTTGCGGCCATACAGTAGCTGGTCTTGAATCGCAAAATGAGGAACTTGGTGCCGAAGCGTTCGTGACGCTGGAACTTTCGACGTATCCGATAGAAGGTCGAACAGAGATGCAGTCCAGGGATCATCACACTGTGCAGCAGCGATAGTGTCAAAGTCCAGAGATGACAATGTGCACTCGCAGGAGGAGTCGTGACTGACCTTCGGGGGAAGCGATGATCGGGAGAGTGCGTCAGCGTCAGAGTGCTTTCGCCCGGAACGGTAAACCACGCGGATGTCATATTCCTGAATTCGCAATGCCCAGCGGGCAAGGCATGGGTCTTTTAGCGTCGACAGCCAACATAGTGCATGGTGGTCGGTCACTACGTCAAAAGATCGGCCGTATAAATATGGGCAAAACTTGCCTAGCACCCACACAATGACCAAACACTCCTTTTCTGTTACGCTGTAATTGGCCTCTGCCTTGGTTAACGTGCGACTCGCGTATGCGACGACGTATTCTGTGTGGTCTGGTTGACGTTGTGCCAACACAGCACCAAGGCCTACACCACTTGCGTCAGTATGAAGTTCAGTTGGCGCTTGAGGGTCAAAATGGAGAAGAATGGATGGCGTCGTGAGAAGACAGCGCAAGGTTGTGAAGGCGTCGTCACACCCTGGAGACCATGATGAGAGATCTCTAGAGCCACCAAGGAGCTGCGTGAGAGGTGATATAATTGACGCAAAGTTTCGAATTAATCGCCGAAAGTAAGAACAGAGGTCGATGAAACTGCATAGTTCTTTGATAGTGGTAGGTTTTGGGAACGCAGTAACAGCACGTAGCTTCTCGGGATCTGGGCGAATGCCCTCCTTTGACACGACATGGCCTAAAATTGTGAGCTGACGAACAGCAAATCAACATTTCTTCAGGTAAAGTTGCAACCTGGCGTTGGTCAAGCCAGTGAGTATGTGCTGGAGTCGGAGTAGGTGCGTTGCGAAATCAGGGGCGAACACCACAATGTCGTCAAGATAGCAAAGACAGATTTTCCATTTGAGGCCACGCAGAACATTATCCATCATTCTTTCGAACGTAGCAGGTGCGTTGCAAAGTCCGAAAGGCATGACGGTGAGTTCATACAAGCCGTCTGGTGTAACAAATGCAGTTTTCGGGCGATCGGCCTCTGCCATCGGAACCTGCCAGTAGCCTGACCGCAAATCCAGTGAAGAAAAGAACTCGGCTCCCTGCACACAGTCCAGAGCATCATCGATGCGTGGTAATGGGTAGACGTCCTTCAGTGTGATCTTGTTCAATCGTCGAAAATCAACACAGAAGCGGATGGAACCGTCTTTCTTCGTGACGAGTACCACGGGAGAGGCCCATGGGCTCTGTGAAGGTTGAACAACGCCCCGACGAAGCATGTCATCGACCTGTTCTGCAATGACGCGACGTTCCGTAGCGGACACGCGATATGGTCTTTGTCGCAGCGGTGAGTGAGAGCCAGTGTCGATGTGATGCTCGACTGTCGATGCACCGCCAAGAGATGTTTGCGTAACGTCGAAAGAACGGTGGAAGTGCTGAAGGATTGCGAGAAGTTGAGATTGCTGGGAATGTGTCAGATCGTCAGCGATGAATGGGCTGAACACATCTGTCCATGCTGAGTCGGCTACGGAGAGGGCACTCAGTTCATGAACGGCAGTAGAAGGCATTTCGTCGAGGACGGAGACAATTCGTGTTGAATCAACCGACTCGATGTAACCAAGGCATTCGCGGCGGAGCAGTGATAGCGGCGATGAAAGATGATTGTAAATGGGCATCATGCTGACACCGGCGGCGAGGTCAAGAGCTGCAAAGGGCAAAGGAAGCGCTTTTCGGGTAACAAAGTGATGAGAGGGCATGAATAAGACCATCCCGTCGGATATAGCACTACACGAGACTGGTACGAATGCTGAAGAGCACGGGGGAATACAAGTGTCTTCTTTCACGAGAAGTTTAGCGGCAGGATGAGCATCGACCGAGGCCAGGTCACCAAGGTGGGAAAGTTCAATCTCAGCCCGAGCGCAATTGATGATGGCATTGTGGCGTGAGAGAAAATCCCATCCTAGAATAACGGCATGGGAGCACGATGAAAGAACTATGAACTCAATCGTGTATAAAACATCCTGTATGGTTACATGGGCTGTACAAGCAGCGGTAGGGTGAATGGGTTGAGCACTTGCTGTTCGAAGCAACAATCCAGACAGAGATGTCGTCACTTTACCAAGCAAGCGGCAAAACCTGGCATCCATAACTGAAATAGCGGCACCGGTATCGACGAGGGCGACTGTAGCGACATCTTCGACAAACACATCAATAACATTGGCAGGTAAAGGAGGAGGACTTCGGCATGTCAACACTTGCGCAGTTCTTGCCTCAGGAACTGTGTCATCTATTTTCCCTCTTCGTTAGAGACGGGTCGCTGACGCATAGGGGAAAGAGATCGGCGACATGGGGAGGGTGACCGGAAACGTTCGAAGCGAGGACAGCGACCAGTCTGGGAGCGAGCTGGTGATGGATCGAAGGGTCCGTAAGGCGCATTTGGATCAGGCGGCACATAGGACGCTCGTCGATCGTCATCGAACGCCTGCGATTGGTGGCAGCAGAACCTTGCGACGTGACCGGGATACCTACATGCAAAGCATATAGGGCGATTGTCCGGCGTACGCCACGGGTTAGCGACGGCAGTGCTGGCCCAGGGCACGGGAGGAGGAGGGCGGCGCACAGGCTGCTGGAAACGTGGTACAGGCGCACTGCGAGGGGCCATTGCAGCAACTGCAGCATAAGTTAATGGTGTAGCCACGGCATCCTGCTGTGGAACAGCTGGCAGCGCTTTCGTGACCTCTTCATGGATCACATTACGGAGAGGAGATGGCAAAGTGCTGGCAGACTCAGGAGTGATGGACACCAGAGATAGCTGTCGTGCGACTTCGCGGACGAAATCCTTGATTTGGGTTATTAGGGAGGCTTGTTCGGGGCCGGTGGCCAGGCTGCAGAGTGACGCCGCATTAAGTGTGGGATGTCGCCTTGCCAGAGCTCGCTGTTTACGCAATTCATCATAGCTCTGGCACAAGCTGATAACGTCGCCAACAGTGTGTGGGTCCTTGGCCAGAAGCATCTGGAACGCGTCATCATCGATTCCCTTCATGACGTGCTTAATCTTTTCCGCTTCCGTCATGGCAGCGTTCACGCGCCTGCACAAATCGAGGACGTCTTCTATATAGCTGGTGAACGTCTCACCCGTGTTCTGTGCGCGTGTACGCAAATGCTGCTCGGCTCAGAGTATCCTGACCGCGGGTCGGTCAAATACTTCGGTAATCGACGTCTTGAACGCCGACCACGTTCGGATATCCCTCTCATGATTCCTGAACCAGAGACTGGCGACGCCCGCAAGATAGAAGGATACGTAAGCCAGCTTGTCCGAGTCATTCCATTTGTTGTGAACGCTCACCCGTTCATAAGATGACAGCCACTCTTCAACGTCGTCGTCGTCAATTCCGCTGAAGATGAGAGGGTCCCGCTGGCGAACAGTGCCAGCGCAAGGGACGGGTGGCGATGGAATAGTCTGCTGGTCGGCGTCCGGCATGGCAGAGGGTAGCGTCCGCGAACGAAGTTCCAGGATGGTAGAGTGGAACGTTACCCAGCACGGCTCCACCACTTATAAAAGAGATTTATTGAGGCTCGTAGCGACAGCCGGTCGTAGGATGCACCGAGCACAGTCCTCTCGCTCGAGCTTCTGCTGCGCGCTTGATGCTGCCGATGCTGCTGACTCTGCGCCGACGTTTGTCATCTTCCTTACACTTACATTACTTTCTGGATCTTTTCAGTGAAATTTTATTTTTCCATGACGTATGTTCAGCTGCGGTGTTGATTGCGTTGCATTCACATTATATATATATGTTATATATGCAAATTTTTTGTAATGGATTTCTGAACATTGTGACGCACAGAAGATATGGTGCTTCATTGTATGGTCAATACAACATCATTTTCTTCAAGATTTGTCGCTTGTCATCTCTGCATGTGCTCTAATCAAGATCAGACTAATAATGTTTTACTTTTCTTTTTTTTACACATTCACAATTTTTTAAACATGTTTGCGACATGTTCGCGTACGGCTCGCGGCGACGATTTTATCGCCCTTGTACTTCATGCGGAACCTCATGGCGACGCTGACGGCAGAAATCCCCTTGGAGTGTACATGTAATTGCTATTGCAATAAAAGGGTGTTGGCTGCGGTTCGTGTGATGCTGCTCCACATGACGCACAAGTTATGCGGAGCAGTATCACTCGACGCCACAGGAAGCATTGCTAGCGAGTTTGTCACAAAGTAAGCCTGTTTTCTTAAGTTTGCTTTGGATGAAACGATTTTGGGATGATACGTCTTATTTTCTGGCTTCCGCGAAGATCATATCAACGAGGTTCCACTATATTCGTTAATTTTGCTGTAACAGGTTGATTAATAGAAGAGAAATTTAAGGTTGAAGTATAATATCTTGAATTTCTTGCCAAAGTCCTTGCACTGGTATGTCCCATGTCACATCATGCATGTACAAGTATTTTGTGTATCTAGGACGTGTCCCAGTAAAAGTTCATGAAATTTGCTAAGTTCTGTCTTTGGCTCTTCTAGTGTAACAAAACGCCAGTTCACTTTTACCAATGAAACTTTAACTAGGCCTGAGCAGATGCCATTAAAATACGGGACATCACTGCGAGCCAGTGTAGAAGGCGCTGTCGCTGCCCATCTTTAGCTTCTTCGTCTTTTCTAAATGCTTGCCTAGCTTCTCCTCGTGGCAAGAGTGGCTTTCTTGGTATTGTAGGAGGGTAATTTACTGAAAGAGCTGAAAATTTTTTTTTCTTTATTGTCCCTTTAAGACAGCTATTTCAGCGACAACATTCAAAGTACTCACTGTCAATGTATGTCAGTGTATGAGATTGAATGATGACAAACAAGTGTACAGGTGCGGCCACTGCTAGAGGAAACACGGGAGCCCATGGCAGCGCTCTGCAAAGCGCCACCAGCGACGCCTCGTGAAGTGTTGCTGCGCAGGAAAATCAAAGCTATATTCGGAGCACCTGGCACATCGTCTGCTACAGTTCCTTCCTGCGCTGCTCCCGCTCGCACTGCTTCGATGTTCGCATTGCCATGTCATCAGCGGCAATGAAGTTTTGTGACTAAAGCGGGATTCACACAACAGGATAGATTGCCGATCCGGTCAACAGATGAGCATGACGTAGCTCAGCTCTGCCGAATCGCCGAATCACGCTACATTCAAAAACACCGGAGACGTGGTGCTACTAGTGTTATTTGCTGCAGCCCACCTGCTTCATGTTCGTCCTCAGACTAAATCAGCACTCCGGCTCGTCATGTAAATCAAGCCTAAAAGCCAGGTCGTGTATGCGGCTGCATTCTTCTTGATGCAAAGGCGACGCGACGCTGCATCTGCATTGCCGAGAATAAAGAGAAGCTAGAGTGCACCAACCCTTCACAACGTCAGTGGGTTTATGGCAAATACTGAAAGACACACTGGCATAATTATAATGATCCCAACTTTTTTTGATATGGTCCTGCTCTATGTGGCCCTTTATAAAGAACTGCCGCGCAGGTAACTGCGCAATGGCTAGAGTGTCAGAGGACGAATGCTGCGCAACTATTTCCGATGGTGATGCGATCAAGTATTAGACACTAGTTGCTGTCATTCGCCTGGAACATACAAGCTGCGTATGTCGCTTCAGAAATGCCTCACTGTTTCCTGCCAGGCTGGATTATGGCACGATTGTCGTTGAGAGCATTGCAACCCAGTGCTAATCAGATCGTGGGCTAAAACAACACAAGCTGAAGCGTCGTACTACAGGTGCAGTATTCTCGAGCGATCCTTCTCAGGGACTTGGGAGATTCCTCGACTCGGAACTAGACTCGTCGAAGTACATACGGCGGACAGTGCACTTGGTGCTCTGTAAAGATAGCGAACAATGTCGGCCTAAACGCGAATGCATCTGGTGCCCAGTCACGCAAAATCGCACTAAAGTGAAAATATCCACGATAATGATCACCCAAGAATACTGACCCAGCTGTTTTCGCGACAGCTGTTTGCATAGCCGGGTGACTCTTCCGACTGTTGCCCAAGTAGATTTGCCACAGTGCCAGCCATAGTCCTCGGAAAGTGATAATTTACATTTATTTTCGAATAAATTCAAAGCATGGAGTTTTGAAATCAGCATTATAACTTGCAAAGCAGTAAAAAAGTTTTAAATGCTACTTAGCAAATGAAAACTCCCGGAAGCATTATTCACATTCCAAGTTCGGTGCGCCTGCATGCAGCATGATAAATCAGCTTGCAGAAATGTGGGTTTCGCAACACTTGCATGAATACTCAGAGCTGCTAGTGCGCACGATACTAACGCACACGTGGCGAAGGTAGTGAAGGGAAGGAACTGTAGCAGACGACGCTGTGGGTGCTCCGCCTATCGCATGATTGCGCCTGCGCCGCAAGACGCCAACGGTGGTGCTTCGCGGAGTGCTGCCACGTGCTCCCATGTTCCCACTAGCAGTGCCTGTGCATGTGGGACGTGAGATAGATTTGTTAAGGTAGTTGTTTCCCGTGTGTGTACTGTTCAGGTGTGGTGGTCCACAACATGTTAAAGTGAAGGCTGGCCAATGCAGGACATCCACAAGGACCTGGAACAGAAGATTGCGCGCTTCCACGGCCGGGAGGATGCCATCCTGTACGCCAGCTGCTTTGATGCCAATGCGGGCATCTTCGAGGTTCTTTTGAGCCCAGAGGATGCAGTGCTGTCGGATGAGCTGAACCATGCCTCCATCATTGATGGAATCCGTCTGTGCAAGGCACAAAAGTACCGATACAAACACCGAGACATGAACGGTATGCACCAGATGGAAAAGCTCAGCTACTGCATCACATTTATTTTGGTGTGGCATGCACTCAGCCCCCAAGCTCTGCATCGAAGACATGCGCATTGTCACTCTGCGACGTTTCAGCTTTTGGGCAGAAAGGAACGCTTTACTCTACTGGTATTTTTTTTTCTTTGTTATTTTGTGTGCTTCTTGCAAAGACCAGGGCCGCTATTTTGTAGCGATGCCTTTCCGGTGCTAATTCCTTTTCGCGCTTAGCGTGCTTTGTCAGTGGTCAGAGCGACGGTCCGCTGGCGTTATCAACGGGATCAGCCGGCCGTGAGCAGTGGATGATAAGATTAGTATAGAATAAGTCATAAGGCATCGCTACAGAATACTGGCCCAGATGGCCTTCGCATGGAACTTAATTGCCGAAGTCTGCACCATGTGTTTTGATGCTTCATTTTGTCTTGCTGACTCACCAAAGCTTAGCTTCCACTGATTTCCACAGTGTGTAGGGTCTGCATCTTTCTACACCCACTCCCCTTCCCCCACGCGAGTAGCAGGTCAGAACATTGAATCAGACCGACCTGTCAGCTTTTCTCTCATAATAAATATATCTCTTTCTCTGTCTTGAGGGCATGCAAATTGTGAAAATGTGTCATCCATGTTGCAGACCTGGAGGAGAAACTGCGGGACGCTGTTGGGAAGAGTCGCCAGCGGCTCATAGTCACCGATGGAGTCTTCAGCATGGATGGCAATGTGGCGCCTCTGAGGTGCGTGCCGCACACATTTCCTGCGTCCTTCTAAGGCATCTTTTCAGCTGAGATGGCATCCTAGCCAGGAGAGAGTGGCATTGAGCAGAGTTCATTTTGTTGTGTGCTTACTCACGTGAGCCTGCCTGAATTTTCATCTATGACAGTGAAGTTCGAAATGGAAGTAATGCATGTCACAACTTCGAAAAGGCTCTGCAACATGCCTTGACTTGCCTGCTTCCCTGTACTTCTCTTTTATAATTTTCATAACATGCAGTTCGAATATGAAGAGCCGAAATGTTTTAGAAATGGTGTAATGGACTTAATAATTTCACTTTTTTTTTGGCAGGACCTTATTAGTTGAGATGCACATCACTAAATGTCTGGTAATGGCAGATTAGCTCACTATATTGTAGCTTATTAATAACTGTTTTGAATAATTGCTTCAGGGAGATTGGCACAATTGCAGAATCGAAGCTTTTTAGTGCTCAAGGCATGACCGCATATCTGCAAGTACTCTATAAACATAAGAATGTTTACAAAGGGCACATTTCAAAGGAACCCTATAAGGTAAGGGCTTGAATGTTTTGGTTAAGCTTGAAGGTGCCATCAATATTGTTAAAGTTTACGGAAGCGATTTAGAAGAAAAAGGATTAAACAGATACAAAGAAACTTTCTTCACTATTCATCCCTTCAGCATGGCAAGCTCTTGATGGTCAAGTGTTTTGTAATTGTAGAGGGAAAAGGTCAATTTTTGTCGAAGAATATCTCAATAGATGGTGTGTCTAAAATTGCATAACTTGCTCTAGCCATCCCACTGTAACCGTGCCATTGCAGGGTGGGCCTTAAAACAAGAATTAGAAAGTTAATGGATTTTAGTTAATTAGTAAACAAATTGCAACGGCTGCTTATCCCACCTAGTATCTACTGTGCTTAAAGATGAGCAGTGGAGAAAGCATCTCGGCATTGGTTTATAACATACTTTTGAAGTCTGTTTAATAAAAAACCTGGTATGCTCTTATATTTAGTGCCAGTGTCACACTTGCATATGTTTTCATCTTATAAGTTTTACTCTTGTCATTGTCGATTTTAGGCCTGACAAAAAAAAAAATATTCAAAATGTTCCAGGTTTGTACAAGTAGAGTACACTGTAGCCAGTTACCCTTTAAGATGCAAAAACGTGCACCTTTATAAAGGTTATCATGCTTGGAGTGTTTCAGGAGCATAAATGTTGGTGAGAAAAGTGGCACCTGTCTTGCTCGTGATGATGGCTATATGTGCTTTCTTTTTGTTACATTTTGAAAGCAAAACCACAATTGGTTATGGGAAATAAATACCGAAAACTTTATCCAAATGCAATACAAGGAACAAATGTCATATACCGGAATATGGGAAAACGTTTCGTATTATTTCAGGTTTTTACAGCAGTTGAGAGCTCAAATCAAATTCACGTTCTGGAAGCCACATAATGGTAGCCTTTTCAAAATCTGTGTGCAGCATTTTTTTTATTTGTCCGTTTTGCCCATGCAGGGACATCTGTGACCTCGCCGACCGTTACAATGCCATGGTGTTTGTGGATGAGTGCCACGCTACGGGTTTCTTTGGCAACACTGGCAGGTGATTCCCCTCTCTTTGTGCCTCTGGATGATCTCGGTAGCACGTGTGGGGAGCAGCCAGGAGCGCAGCTATTGGCAGGGTGTTGTGGCTCACTCTATCATTTTGTAGCTACCGGCCTATTCTTAATCGCTCACTTTTGGTGATATCAGCATGACAGAATGCAGGATGCCAGTTGCTCCAGTGAGGTATTGCACCTGAATGCCATGCGAGGCAAATCACATGAGGCAAAAGCATCCTCGAAAGTGATCTATCAAGAATGTGTCCCCATGAGTTTATTTTAAAGTGCTGTAGATTGTAAAATACTAATTTCCACGAACTAAGATGTCACCTGTTTAGGAACCACACGTAGGCATCTTTTCTGAGGTCTGAGTGTGCTAATAGCGAGCTTCTGCAGACGTGCACATCGGTGGATCAAGGGCAGCCTCCAGGGGCTTGCATCAATGCATGCCGAGATGGTGGGGGCTTACTGCATGCTCAAAACTGTCAGCCGGCATGTCCCCCTCGGGATCTGCCAGTGCTAGTGCAGGCCAGAGGATGTGACAGCAGCACTGGCGGTATAAAAAAGTTTTAAGATTAACAGAAATTGTTCTTGCATTTCACGGTTCTTTTCTTTGATTAAATAAATGTACAAAGAAAATTGCTTTCTCCATCTTTCAGAGGAATTGGTCATAACACGAAAGTGATACATGTATTCTAAGAAGCAGTGGCAGTTTTGTTGCACATTCACAAATACAAGCCCATAAATATCCAGTCTTTTATGACTTACAGTTTCGCTTGAAGGGCTAAACGATTATAGCGATAGCAAGCACGTGAGGCCAGTCCTGCACGCTTAAGCAGCACTGCGAAGTCTACCAGGTTGTACCAGATGCGACGGTAAGTCCGTCTGTGGCAAAACAACTGCATCGTTACCGCATGGCCCATCTTTAGCGAGTGAAAATGTGACGCACACCAAACACCCGCACCTCTGCGGACGTGAGAGCACCAGCACGAAGGAAATGAAAACGCGGCGTGTACTCACCATGCATCTTCATGCCTGATCGCGCTTTCTATTGTTTTTATGGTCGCACCAGAAAGCGTACGCCAGCTGTTGTCCTGCCCGCCAAGGTGTTCTGCCGACATGATGCACAGATGGCGACACCATCTGGTGGCACTCTTTTCAACTTCCCCCTTTCAGCTCACAGAATGGCAAAGTAGTGTCATCTCGCGCAGATACCAGCCAACTAGCTTGATGATTGTGTGACGTACATACATGGGACAAATTTTCAGTGGAACCCGGCATCAAACTTTTTCTGTGTTAAAATGCCTTTGTGATGAAGATGTCACTCGTCACACATTTGTGCTTGCAGATCATTGCAAAAAAAAAAAAAAGTTCAGCGCATTTTGCTTAAACAAAATGTTGCAAGATGTCACCAGCATCATTGCTCGTGTCTGCCATTATTGCAATGCGATTCTACGCTAACGTAGAATGTAATATAATTACATATTATTTCACTTGTAACTGGGATGTACTGGGAGTATAATGACTTGGCTACATGAATGCACAGCTGGGTAACTGCTGCTATGTATAGTACCTTCTCAATATAACAGATCTCATGGGAAAGCTGAAAATCATTCATAATTTTAAATATTGTTGTATCAAAAATGAACAAATTAGAGTTAGAAACTAAATTTGGCAAAATGAATCTCCTACATTTCTAATGGTTATATCCGCAAATGCATTTATGTCAATGACAGACAAAAATGTTGCCTCCACAAATGTGAAGAAATCACTTCCACCGGGTGTGCACACAGCTCATACAGATATGTTAACACTATGCGAGTGTATGTCCACACAATGTCGCCAACATCGAGATTAAGTACCTCAGTCCTGGGCATGTTCTATCTGCACTAGGATGAAACGTGATGCTGCAATAGAACATTTTAAAGAAACCCACATCGTGGTAGTGTTTTTTTTACTTATTCCTTTGAGGTTGTCGCAGTCATGAACGATGCAATCCTGTGGTCTTCACAGTGCTGATGTCTGTTTCTATTAGAATGTAGTTGCTGTTGTTTCTGTTTTGATGAGCCACTATTACTGGAGGCAATAATGATGTGTGCGCCAACTTTCAATCGGAGACATCCAGGTAGATCTACTGCTGCTGTTACGGATGGTGGTGGTACTCGTGGTGCACATTTTTTCATCGCTTCGTAATTTTTTATTGTGAGCGATATTTTGGGTTACAAATTCATTTTTTGAGGTTTGCCAGTCAAACCCAGTTATATTGAATTTGATAGTTCCGCAAAAAGTGGTCATTGTACTTGTTATGTGAAAACTTGCCTTTCAAAGTGCTAAAAAATTTACATCACTGAAACTTGACGTCTGCAGTTGCCATTCGATACCACTTTGGTCCGAAAATCTCAGTTGCAGTATCTTCACTGCTGGCACTTGCCCATATCAAGCTGCAAGCTTTTGTTAAAAACGTCATAAAAGGAACAAAATATTCGGCGTCATAGCTCCTTCTAAATGGCACCTGGCTGGTTCCGATCACTTGCGATTTCGGAAGTATGATACACAGCCGCTGCCATTTTTTATTTGAGAGTGTAATTGTTATATATTTTACTATCAGTAGGACACGACTAGATTCTGTGTACAATAGCAAAGCGTTCTAGTTGGCTGGAAGTGAAAACTACTGCAGCATGCCGGCATTTAGCAGAAGTCTTGCAAATACGGTTACACGGTGAGCCACACGTGCACCAAGAGCCTCGAAGTTACGTTTCCTATGTCGCTGCAGCCAAAAAAGTACAAAGTTCGAAAGATAAAAGGCCATCGCGAACTGTTATCAGCAATGATGTAAGCGAAGCGTCGATGAACCGTTATCTCCCGTTAATGGCATAGTAAAACCGCCGACTCTTGGTCGACTCTTTGCAACTTTGCGTGGCCATTGGTCCAAATTGTCCGAATAGGCACAGTGCATGCGGTGCCTTTGAGGGTGTCCCCTGTGGTGGTGACAGTTACCATGGCACTGTGCACTGGGTTCTTGCTGTGCCTTCTTTCCAGTCAAAGGCTTTGAGGGCTGCAGCCTCCATGATCCGCACTAGAGGACAGAAATGGCAACTTACTGGCTAGTGAAGAGGAAAACGAGGGGTGCTTCAGCTATGGGTGGGTGCTTGCTGGCCAGAAATCTGGGGCCACGCCTTCTCCACAAGGCTTAGGGTTGACGGCTAATTCTGGACCACTTGCCTAGCACAGTAGGGCTTCACCCATACAAGGGTGATAGCGCATCACACAACACAACACAATTCTCTGACAACAATGTTTATCACGAGCGGGATGTCTCACTGGGACACCGGTTTGTGGTGGCCCAGACGTTTGCTTGGCTCGTACAGCAAACGAACAGCAACAGGAAACAGCAAAGGAAGGGAGCAAAACATTGACTTGGGGTCCTTTCTTCATCATGGCTGGCATTCTTCTCCTCCAGCGCTTGCAGGACTGCGCTGATTTTGGTGTTCCTCCCAAGGTGACCTTTGCTAGGTCAAATCAGCACGAGGCTCTGTGTTCATGTGAAGGTGTATGTTTGTGACTGCTGGAAAACTGCACGACTCCTAACACAAGAGAGGAGGAAGGCATCTGCTCCCTTCATTTCCATAGCATGTGCAGGAGCATGGGACAATGTAATTCTTTAATTTTCACAACGTAGCTAAAGCATGTGTAATTAGAGAAGAGAGTTGAGCTAGTTGGTGCGTATTCCCGACTTGAGACATCGTTAACTAGTGCTAAAAAGGTGTGGGACAACAACGAAAAGCATACCGGACACAACAGTGGCTTTGTGTCCTGTGTGCTTCTCGTTCTCGTCCCATGTCTCTTTTAATGCGTTGGAATTCTTAGAGCTCTTTACGCATTATCCGGGGGCTATCTATCTATCTATGTTTGCATCTAACCGTTTTCCCGCCTACTTGGGCCACACAGGGTAGTTTGCAGTTGAATGGGTAGTGCACCGGGCTACTGTGCTGAGGAAACATGGTTCGAAGCAAACCGTCGGAACTTGGGTCACTGAGTATGTGGCATTGTGTGCCGCTCTTCAACGAACCTCTTTCATGGCAACATGGGTCAGAGTAGATGCAGGGCTGGGTAGGTACCACTATTTGAAGAAAATCTTTGATGCAGACTTAAAGCAGTGGGTATGAGCCACTCAGTCGTTGACGCCAACTTGGGTAACGAGGTAAACTAGGTATGTGCCACTGTGAATGTGCCGCTCTACGGATGCAAGAAAAGATCCCTTAAATTTTTGTGCTGCTGAGCGGAATCAAAGCCACGTCACAAGTGTTCCTGTAGGACAACAACCCGACGCTTTAGCAGATTGCCAATATTGCACCAGGTGTGTGTCACTTTTCAGTGAATGTCTTTTAGACCAATGTTTTAGCGAGCTGTGCTATGAATGCACTTTGTGTGTGCCGCTCTTCCATAAACCTCTCGCCAACTTAAGTTACTGCATGGGCATGTGCCACTGAGTGTGCGGCAAGCGAGGGAACACTTCTTGACGTTAGCAGCCACCCGTGTGCCATGCTTCTCTTTTTGGAGACCACGCGCAGACTTCTCGGCAGTGTCATTAGACGGTGCAGCGAGTCCAGAAAGACGGGAAAAGAGGAGCCCAGTTGCCGCATGACATGTTTCTCAGAGTTAGCATGCAGCCGTGTGCCATGCGTTTTGGATGCCACTCCAGGCTTCGCAGCGGTGACGCTAGATGAGGAGTTCCGTTGCAGTACACGTTTCATACATAACTCTTTTCAACGGTGGCAAAACGTTGTGTCGCTACATTGATTCAATGCTGACACATTACCGTCGACAGTCATCTAGAGATGGGTTCTGCTGATTTTTTTAAGTGTTAAGTAACCGTGTCTCAAGTCAGGAATGTTACCAAAAGAAGCTTACTGACAGAGAAGAACACAGAAACCTGACACGGAGCGTGGCCCTCCTTGTCAGTCTAACTTTAGCGCACACCGTTTGATCGGCAAGCTTTCCTTTACCGTGACATGGGCCGTATCTATTGCAGGGGCACCGAGGAGCACTTTGGTATCTCTGGCCGTGTGGACATTATCAACTCCACCCTGGGCAAGGCACTGGGAGGCGCTGCAGGTGAGAGGCTTGTTTAATTCTCAGCACGTGGGTATCGCACACGTGCTGCCTTTCGAGGGCTCTGTATATCTTGGTGGCACGGCATCTCAGGCAGAAAGTTTCAGAGCATGGAATGGCACAAATGCCATCAGAGCAGGGGGGCACAAGTGAATAAGGTGTCCCATTGCAGCCATTGGTACTTGTCAAAATGAGGATTAAGCTGCTGAAACTTGGAAATTCAGTTTCTCATGGCGAAGAGCAAGAGAGTTGGTGTCGTCTGTGCCTGATAGTTTTGCAGTCTCTTCTGCCTTCACAATTTCTTGGGCGATCTTCTTTTTTATATATTGGCATGCAGCTGTAATATTGGTACTGAGGAGTTTAATGTCCCAATTCTATGTAAATTACAGTATGGTAATACAGTTAAACCTGCTTATAACGAACCTCCATATAATGAATTCGTGGATATAATGAAGTTTTTTTATTCCCCGCCATTACTCCATAGAAGCGCATGTATGTGAGACCTCTACGTAATGAAGTGGCAGCGGGAGACCCCCTCGATATAACGAATTTTCCCCTCCGACAACCAAGAGATTTCGCCCCAAATTTTGTCATTTTTGCGCGAGCAGCAACCGGAAGGACCTTCTCCGCCGCGACGGAATGCGAAGAGAGCGCACGTGTGCGAGGCGGGCCTGCATCCCTCGACCCGGCGATCTTGCCGCCGCGGGCATGACCTTTCCCCCTCCCTTCATTTAAACCTGATCCTGCGTCTTGCTGCAGCTGGCCTAGCCCGCCAAGCCGGCACTCTCTCCTTTTCCAGTTGATGTTGCCGACACGCTGGTACACGCTGTGACACATCAAACTCGATGTGCGCGGACACGCGCTGTCAAACGCTGGCGGCATGTGGAAGCGCCGCGGGAGAAGTGAGCAAAGTGACCTTCGTGCTGTTGTCTATCGCTTCAACGCAAACAGAGCACCAAGAAAACACAGCACGCACAAAGCTACGGGCCGCCGACGCACCTACACTGCTAGACTCTGCCCAAACGCAGATCGCTTTCAAGATACGGCCCGCGCGACCGCGCAGTACGCAGTTGATGCCTGAGTACAGTACAATGCCGCCCGCTATCCCCTCCCCCCTCTCTCCCTTAACGGTGCCTCGAGCACAACGGAAGAAGGCGCGCTTCCTCCCTGCTTTTCTTGCGCGCGCGAGATTCAGACGTGGTCGTCGGCTCCCCTCGCACTAGAGTGTACTCTAACTCGCACATACAGCATACGGCGCCCGGCGACTGCGTTATCGCCCTTGGACTTTATACGGGATATCTATGAGCCAAAACCAATTTTAGGGCCACAACGTGTCATAGACACCATCTTTATATAGCAAATACGGATCTCAAGAGCCATACTTTTGCTGGCAGAAACCGAAAATCCGTCATAGTTGTCGCCCCCTTTGGGCGGCCAATGCCATCAAGCCAAGCAACATGAAAAGTCAAAATGGTCGCTCTGACCGGCGTGGGGTGGCAGTTCGCAACGTATGATGCGGGAACAGTCCCACAATTGTGACGCAACAGTGGGGTTACTAATGCATTGGGTTCTATGGAAGCTGTGCCGGGACCAGCCAAAAACGAATAGCCGGGAAAACGCAGCTCCCGGGAACGTAACAGCGGGGTTCTACTGTAACACTATACGATGCTACGACGCCATCGTGACGCTCGCTCTTCATTTCCGATGGCTCGCGCATGTGCGAAACGACATGCGTCCATGCATCCGGTACCTGGTGTGACATTCCAAGGATGAGTGGTTCGACGAGAATGGAAAACGGGTGCGCGTTAGAATCGAGCGCGCGTTAGAATCGAGTAAATACGGTAAGCGTTATTTTTTCGAATTTTCGTGCCGAACCTGCATATAACGAAATCCTCTTTATAACGAAGTTTTTCGGGAATTTGTCAATTTCGTTATATCCAGGTTTAACTGTAGCTTCTTTTTTACAAAGGCACTGACGGTGCTGCTCATTCGGTTTGGATAACAAAAACCTATGCCCAGCCGATGAGCACATCAATTCATGTCGAACTCACTAGAGCACTTTGTTTCTGAGCCATTGGTGCCGATTCCCATGAAATTCTAGCAGAACCCATCTCACCATGAATGTTGTTGCCAATGCGATTAGCATTGAAGCGATGTAGCCACACACCTTATTGCCAAAATTATTCACTTCTGTGTAGCTGACGTATTCAGTTTTATGTTACGGACATCTTTATTTCTGTGTAGTTCAATGCTCCTCTCTCGATGCGCGCTCTTGTCCTATTCTGTCTACTTCACTTCTTTCTCCACACACAGCTGCTTTTGATGCCCACTTTTCTAGCTGACTTCTTGCCTCCACTTGTTTATCCGGGCATGTTTACCCAGTGGCATTCTGGAGGATTGGCCAACAGTGTTAACATGTGTCACATAGCTGTTGTCTGTCTTTGCATGCACACGCAGCGGCACCTGCCCATATTTGCACATGCCCAGTGACCCAAGTTGGTGTGAAAGCGGTTAGAAATGGACATCTTACTGGAAAATGTGTCAAGTTCCCAAGGAATGCTAATTGCATTAAAAGCTGAAATGGGTGCTTGGAGTGAATGCATGCATGCTGATATACCTTCATGTTTTCTCACTCCTTTAACATGAAAGGCAGGCCACATCTTATGGCAGCCTGTTCTGCACTTAGTATTGCAGATATGGTGACTTGTGCACATGAATGAATGCAGCCATGCGAGTTGCTCGTAGTGTTCGATCAGGGATCATATGAAACTGTGCAAGACTTCTTTTCTGCATTAGAAATGATGATATGATGATGCTTTTGTCGGACAGCTCAACGCGGTATCAGAATCTGGTTTTCTTTCAGTTGATTGTCCTGTTGTGAAAGTAAAATTGTCGTGAAATTGGGAAGCCGGCTAGAAAAGGCTTAGAAACTTGCATATATGGTGGTGCCACATTTCCCCAAGGAGCCCACGTGGCCTTGTGAGAGCCAAGATGTCTGGGAATCCCTGCCCTGCTCCAATGGTCGGCATTTCTTGTCGCCAGGGGGCTATACCACGTGTCGTCGGGAACTGGTGGACCTTCTACGGCAGCGGTCACGGCCCTACCTCTTCTCCAACTCTCTGCCCCCACCCGTGGTGGCGTGCGCCTCAAAGGTGTTGGACATCCTGCTGGCCAGTCCTGAGCTGGCACAGAAGGTGGCCGGACTGACACAGCGATTCCGTTCACGCATGACCGCTGCTGGCTTCCAGATCTCTGTGAGCATCTTTCTTGCCCACTAGCTCCCAAGCAAGGGTGCACACATGTAAAACTGAAAGGGGGCTTATTTGGTTGACCATAGTATGGTGTACCTTGTGTTCCAGTAGTTAAAAAGTTACTGGGAAAGATGTGAAAGAGACAGATGGGAAAGACACTGGTGTCTTTCCTGTGAGCCTTATCTGTTAAAGCTTCTTTGCTCACCTGTAATCATCATTATTACTTTGCCAATTAAAGCACCATCTAAATGTCCCTAGTTTTCTTGTAGCTTTTGAGACCATTTTGTGATGACCTGCAAAGGAGAAGATTGAAAAACTGGTTTGTAAACACAGGGGTCTAATTGTGGATTTAATAACATCAAACAATAATTAGAATTTAATAAACCCAATGTTTCGGGACCCATTTGACTCCTTCCTTAGGGTCTGGCCACCTCCATCTGTTAAACTTTTATTTTTATTTTAAGTTTCAATTTTTATTCTTGACATAATCAGCCATACTTTTCCCCTACCTAGAGTCATCTTTAGTGTAATCTCTGCATACAGAAATGCACATAGACTAGTTGGATACCAGATGCGACACTTGCTATAGTGGCAACAAACTTGTTGAAGCAGATGGTTGTTGCACCATTGGTGCAGATCACTGAACTAGCGCTAGCTTTGTGTTGTTAGGCTGTAGTACAGTCAACTTCCATCAATTTGATACTGACTGGACCGATGAAACTGGTCGAATCATCCGGCAGGTCGAATTAAACAATAAGCAAAAAAAAAGAAGAAACGCCGAAACACGCCGTTGATTCACTTCACTCTATTTGCCTTTAGCGTTTACCTTGTCACAACACAGCTGTGTTATGCGGTGAAGCATACCAAATAGAAAAGGGTGCCACTATTACGGGACATAGCACGTGTTCCTTAATTTACACACGCACATGAGCTGTCTCCGGTCACAGTGCAAGCACCGAGGCAGGCCTTCAGAGTTTTATACAGACTCTTTTGTTGGCTTTAAACGCCCCCTCGACTTTTAGAGCCTTTTTTTCTTTTTTTTTCATTTTATCGTGTTCCTTTTCGCTAGCTTTCCCAAAACACAGATGATTTTTCTTCGCTTCTTGGTGCATGGCGCGTGCGCACACGTACTACGCCCCGTTAGCGGTCTCATATACGAGGCATGAATGGTGGGTGAAACGAGGGCTCAAGTCGCCACAGTCACACCAGAAACAGCTCTGAATGGCTGCCATATGCTCGTACTGTGACCAGAGATGGCACGTGTGGGCCTGTATAATTAAGAAACACGTACTATGTGCCGTGACAGTGGCCCCTTTCCATTCTTGGTATGCTCCACCGCATAACACGGCTGTATTGCGGCGAAGCTGACCTGGAAAGTTGGAGTGTTCTGGTGAAGGTCAGTATTGAGAGCGAAATAACGCAACTTTGGGCCCATAGTATGGGTGCCGGCCAGGACCTTCAGTCGGCATCGAATTTACCGAAAAATCGATTCAACTGGAGTCAAATTAAAGAAAGTTTACTGTACAAGGAAAATGGGTACTGAAAGTACACCTGGTTGCCATGGTTACGGGGATGCCATAGAAGTTTACCCCCCTGCTGCTGTTAGCGTGCTCTTGCCTCTTAGCACAATAATGTCTTCTGGACATGGGAGAGTAGGAGGTTTCATGACAGTTTGTTATTGAGTAACAGCTCCCGTGATCACTGATTCCATGACAATCACTGCCTGCTGTAACCACAGCAGCACCAGCTTTTGTGCTTCTTTTGTTTTTGTCAGGGTGATGACCACCCCATCTGCCCTGTGATGCTTGGAGACGCACGTTTAGCTGCCGATTTTGCTGATGGCATGCTGGGTAAGTGTGGATGGAAAATCGTGTCATGTGTGCATAGTAGCCTCAAAAACAGGTGTTCTATGATGATAGCAGAGAATAAAGGAATTGAGTTTGCCTTTTCTTTTTGTCTATTTCATGGCGATGCTAGTAGTGCTCTGCTTACATTCAGTGACAGTCACAGCTCATGTAAAACTATCTACTATTTCTTTAACTCCTTAAAATCACTGCAGGTGTAAACGCCTGATTTGGTAATGTAAATGTTTACACTGATTCTAGTGTAGATTTGTTTCTTTAATGGTAAGTGAATACTTAAGCAAAGGTCATTTACTTGGTAAGCTTAAAACTGGACAAAATTTAGTTTCAGCAGGACTAAAGTGCTAACTGGTCAACATTGTAGCAATACATGTGGCTATGGGTGGTTTCATTGCCTGGTTTCATTGAAGGAACAACGTTTAACGTTGTTCCTTCCTATCTTGGGCATGTATCTCCTGCAATAGTACAGAAAGTGACTTTGTGATTAAGGCCTTTTACATTTGCCTGGAAAATGACCCAAAAGCTGAGCAAGGCAGCTGCTTTATGTGATGTACACTGAGAATCCAGAAGGTAAGTTCCGCTTAATTTTAAGTGAGGTACGCAAATAAGCAAAAGAAAGTGTTCATGTTAATAGAGTGATGCATACGCTATTTTTTCATATGTGGAACCATCGGGATGGAATGTTGAGCTCAGTATCACTTTAATAAATGGCTTGGCAGTCAAGGACTTGTTCATACTACACTGACTATATTTTGTTACGTGTTAAGGCGGCACACTTTAAAGAATTATTCGAACACATGGAACTACAGTTCTGAGTTCAAAACAGCCCGAAGCACCTAGTCATCTATAACTGTGCTACTTGCCCGGAGGGTTGTCGCAGTTGCCATTGCGGACATGTCGGTCATTCAGACGTCTGCAGGCCCCCTCTTAAAGTTGCTCGGACGTTGTTGTCTCCACCTGTGACCGTTAGCACTGCGTTGTTACCAGGTGAGACAGTAGGCTGCAGCTGTCAAGTGGCTAATGGCTTGCCAGCCACCCGGGCAACAAAATCAGCTGGCCGGTAGCACATCGGACCACCTTAGGAAGTCTGCAGGCCACCACGCAGAGCTATAACAGCTGGCCACCAGGTCCACAGGGCGAAGAACTGGGCCAGGTTGCTGGTACAACGGCCACCAGGTCTGCACAGCAAGCAGGACACCTGGCAATCAAGGACCATGAGCTCTGGAACAGTCGGTCAACTAGCTGCTGTTCCAGGTCTTCGACACTTGCTAACTTGGACGACACGCAGCTCTCTCCGCATGGCCACACGAGCCTTCATTCTCGTGTTCCGGCCACTCAATCAATATCATCACAACCGTCCATTTTTTAAGTAAATTCATTGTAGCACAGCACTAATTTTTGTATGCCAGTGCTGAGCTGATCTGCTCAGAGCATCGCTGACAAAATGGTGCCTTGCTAGAAACCACTTCAGTTTTCGGAGAATTTGAAAGATGGTGTTAGTTGGTTGAATAGGATGAACTGGTGTGAAAATTGGTTTTAGCACAACACCTCGGGAGCAGCTTTCTTTGCATGATGCTAAATTGGAGAAGGCTGCTCTGCTACGTTCTCACTTCGAATGTAAAGTTAGTTGCATAACCAAGTTTGTGCACATTGAGAAGCTGATGTGGGCAGCTATTCTACGATAGTAGTGTGAGTTCGTACTGATGCCTTCAGGCTAGTGCCTTATTCCTGAATTTCGCAAAAGCATTTGACACAGTTCACCATAAGCATTTGCTTCTAAAATTGTCTCAGTTAAACTTGCATCTCAATGTAATAAAGTGGTTAGCAGCATTCTTGACTAAAAGTTCTCAGTTTGTCTTCGTTAATAACCATTATTCTAACAGACTGTCCGTAACGTCAGGCGTCCTGCAGGGATCCGTCCTAGGACCGATTCTTTTTAAAATTTATATTAACTATCTACAAATGTATTGTGTAACATTCGTATGTTTGCAGATGATTGTGTTGTCTACTGCACAGTTACCAACACATTGACCACACATCCATCCAGAACGACCTTAGCAAAGTACAAGAATGGTGCAACCGCTGGCTAATGAACTTAAATCCTAATGAGTGTTAACTTGTGTCCTTCTCTCGCTGCCGTAATTTCCTCAGATTTACCTATTCAATCGCTAATGTTCCAATAGAATTAGTCCAATCATTCAAATATGTTAGTAGTGTGCTGGCACACTACTAACATCATTTCAGCTGCTAGTAAATCACTGGGGCTTTGGCCTACAAATCATTTGTAAGATCAAAACTTGAGTATGCATCTCCCATCTGGAACCCACATCAAACTTATACCATAAATGCACTTGAATCAGCACAAAATCGTGCTACTAGGTTTATTCATTCTTCATATTCATTCGACATCAGCATTTTATCATTTAAAGTGGAATCTGGTTTGTCGACATTTGCATTATGTCCACGGGTTGCCACCCTCTTTCTCTTCTGTTTATTTTTCTACTCCCTTAATCATCCACTGTACATCACGCCCCCTTCATACATATCTCATCGCACCTGTTATCCACTTCAAGTTGCACATGTACGTGTCCGGACCGCCTCTTTTCAAGCATCAGTTTGTTTTCGAGCAGCAAGTGACTGGAACAGCCTTCCACATGCCATCACAAGCCTGTCTGCCTTTGCCGAAGCTATTGCCACCCATATTTCAAAATGAACACCTGTTTCTAATATTTATTTTATTATCCATCCCTCATGTAATACCCCTGTAATTGGGTTTTTAAGGAAATAAAGTGAAGTGTCTGGACCAGACACAGCAAGTGATGGTGCAGCCAGACAATAGTGCAGGCATTTCACAGTAGGGCCACCGAAATGCGCTTGTTAAGGTGCAACTAATGGAAAGGGTGCAGCAAACATTAGAATACATTTGACGCATCAGAATTTGGGAAGTTTTTTCCAAGTTTCTGAATGTCAGCTTCTCCCTAGCACGAGATCATCGCATTTCTGGCTGGGTAACATTTCGTCCGTGATGCTGGCTGATAGAGATGATATCCTGGTTTAAGCCAGTGTCGGCAAATTAACCTGATACTGGGATAGGAAAATCACTGTTGTGCTATGACAAATTCTTGAAAGACCCGGAAAAATAGTGTATGCATCATTTTGTGATTTAGCTACAATATTTATTTATTTATATACAATACCCACAGCGCCCTCTAGGGCATTATTGTAGGGGGGAACATGAGAAATAAATAACAAGAGACATATACTATAAGTTAGGCAAACGATGCAGCATATTAAGCATCTAAATACCTATGCACTATTTCAGTAAAAAGCAAAAACAAAAACTAATATACAAAGATGAACAAGCATGCAATGCACACACAAAAGAAGAACATCTAAATACAGTGATCTCGGCTAACATCGTTGAGAATAACCAACAAAAGGGATAAAACATACAAGGACAAGCAATATTGCACTCATATTAACACGTGGTTCTGTAACGCCGTTAGAAAGTATGTGGGAGGGGCAGTAGCAATTTGTGCAGGTAGACCGTTCCAGTCGTGCACTGTTGGTGGAAAAAAAGCTGTATTTGAATGTGTTTATTCAGCAACTGTATTCGCGTGCCAATAGAAGTATTGACTTTCTTTTCTGATGTTTATACTTCGTTTAAAGTTTATTGGAACTTCCTTTCTGGATGCCCCAGTACATGGATGATTTTTGATGATTGCAACCACAGCAATAGCAAAACATGCGGTGCTTTTTCTACAGCTTTATGATTGACAAGTTTCACTGAGTTGGGTTCACTCAGATGCTCTCACCAAACAGATCAGCACAAGTGGCAATGAGCCCCTCGGTTTTTGAGGAACGAATGGCCTGGAATTCAAGCGCACAACCAGATTCACCGAGGGGACTCGCATTAATTCATGTGCGGTCAAACACCTGTGCAACAAAGGAATAATTCTGTCCCGGTTCTATTGTGAGTGATGCAGTGCGCGACCTTTACTACGAAGTGATCTGTATAACAAGTGATTTCAGAGGCCCCAAGCACATCGCTATAAAGGTGTTGTTCCACTCTAGTTTCCACACGACTGCAATACACACAACCTCGAAGGTTGAGCAATTGTGTAACGAAAACGTTTCTGAACTTCACACGTACATATTTGAAGTTAAATGGAAGTTGGTGTCAAGCTAAAGTTTTCTCTTGAAAGAGTACTGACAGAACATTTTTGTTTAGCTTTTACTGCTTCATTGGAAAGGCGTTCACCCAGTAATTACACTTTAAGCCTCAGTTCTCTGAGAGTGCATCAAATAATGAATTGTTACCTGTTAAATGCGACCTGTTCAAAATGCGTGCCAAGTGTAGTGAGGCTTCAGACATGAAAAAGGAAATTTGTTGTGGTGGTCTTGTGGTATCTAGATACCATTGACGTGTACGCATACAATTTGACTGTGCTGCCAAAAGCCGAGTCCATTCAGCGCTCGACAGGACAAAATGGGAGACTGAGTCTCCCTGCGTTTTCAAGAGACGCACACAATTAAATGAGCCACTTTGGTAGCTTTTGCCAACACGGTCATTGCATCGCCTTCAATCATTGCACCGAGCTGACTGGGTTGTTTGTGATACCATATGACCCTCACCTCTGCTTTAGGTGACGTAATGAGAGGCTGCGCTTGCCTCGCATTTTGAACGGATTGTATAAAAGGCATTGTACTAATGAATTGATTGTGGTGCTCTCTAGGAATCGAGACTTTGTATTGTAATTATGTAATTATTAAGTTGACAGCTACCTAAAAAAGAAAAAAAGCAGGCCACAAAATTTTTTGGTCAGTGCTCCTCTAAGGTGAAATCCTGCTATGCCACTGATTGTATGTGCTTGTCTGCACTGTGACACAAATAGTAAATGCAGCTGTTCAATGAAGATAGTAATAGTAGTGCTGACTGCATTGTTTTCGCAGAGCAAGGCGTCTATGTGATTGGCTTCAGTTATCCAGTGGTACCCAAAGGTGCGTGACCCTTTTGTTATTCTTTCTATTTTGTTATAATTGCTGATTTATTGCTTGTGCAGGCGGTGCTTCATGATGCTGTGAGAGCTCCTTGATTAAAAGTGCGTGGGTTTGAAAAATGTGTCTAACCATCCGAGTGTCTAATTGTTGCAAGAAAACGGTTAAAAAGTTACCTTTATTGAGTAAACAGGTTTCGTGCTTGTGCTAATAATGGAGAGAAAACTGTCAGGACAATTAGAGCCTCGTAAGTATCATGATGTTCTTCACAACACGACAGCAGCAGAATTAAGCCATCTGCATCTCATCCAAAAGGCACTTTCCACAAAGAAAAAACATCCCCTGACCTTCTTTTCTACAATTTACTGGCAGTAGAATCTCGGTGATACGATCACGCCTGGTACAACGTTCGGGACGATACAAATTTTTCATAAATCCCACCCCAAATTCATTAGCTTACAAAATTCTAAATTTCATACGTTACGAACCGCTTTTTGCGCCATGTTATTGAATTCCTCTCAAACTAATCTTGGCATTTGTGGCAAATAAATGCAGCACCAGCTTAATTTTTATTTGTATTTATTTGCATAGATTCCCGGAATCAAGTGGAATGTTTACAAAACGTATATTCCATTTGTGTACATTCTGCAATTGGCTATCGGATGAGAAGTCTGAGTGCACGTCGATATTGTTTCTTTATATATGCAGGCAAGGCTCGCATTCGAGTGCAGATCTCAGCAGCACATTCCATGGAGGACATAGACCGTACTGTGGATGCTTTCATCACAGTGGGCAAGAAGTTTGGAGTGGTTTCGTAGTGTGAAGACCTTTGCCTCAGTGCAGACCCTGTCACAAGAAATATTGACTCACATGAATGTTCTTCAACAGTTTACAAGCAATATCGTTTGCCTAAGGCTACGTGTGTGGTTCAGGATTTGACATTACTGAAAACGACCTGCGTTCAAGTGCCTCCAACTGAAAGATTGTGCCTGTGATCATGCTTTGCAGAGATAGAAAGAATTGCATTGTTTATTTCGTGAAAAGGGCCCTGCAACATTACTTTAATGGCCAAGTGTTGCACCACAATGCGTCCCTTGAATTGTCCAAGGGTAAATGCAAAAGAAATTACACAAATTGACACTGGTAAATGTGGGTGATTGTACTTACAAGTTCAAAATAAAAGCAGACAAAAGAATTCACCCAAAGGCAAAGCTTTGACAGCAATATCAAGGTGAGGACATCTCAGAACACTGGTGTCAAGCCCCTCGATCTTGGAAAGTGGCAACACTCTCCACCTTGCGTGAGCTTTCTTCCTCAGTTCTCGGATTTCACTCTCCTGCTGGCTGGCGCGCTGTGCATGCTTTTCGTGCCTGTGACTGCCAGGCATGTGCTTGTTGTTTTGGCTGTTTATGGAGGCTGTAGTTATTGTCTAGTGACACGGTTATGAAGTTGTTAAGGTGCTGGCAGATTGTCAGGAGCAGTACGTTTTTCAATAAAATCACAGCATGTCCACGAGGTGAATGATGATGGGGCGAAGCTCCGGAGGGATCATCGGTAAACCGTGAATACTCCGAGTAATTCGCCCAGTATATGATCAACACGTGAGAAACAGTGTGTGTATATATACAATACGTTTTATTTTCTTAGACGCTTCTTCGTAGATGCTTGGTTTGCGGAGTCCCTTCATTACCACGGCTTTGTGGTCCGTGAAATGAAAGGATAGCGGTTGGATAACGCCGCTGCTTCGCGTTCGCGAACGCCTGAGTCTTCGCGCCGCAGCCGTGCCGCTTCTGCCTCTCGTTCTCGCACTACGGGGTCTTCGCACCGCCGCCGCGCTGTCTGCCGTGAAGCCGCGGCCTCGCGGGCTCTCACCGCGAGAATCTGCCTGCGAGCGCGCGCCGCCTTCCGTGCTCTCCGCTGCCTTGTCTTCCATCCGGCGACTCCGAGAGAAAGAGAAAGCGCGCCAAGAGCGAGCACCTTTTATTATAACACCCCCTAGCGGTAACCCGTCGCACTGCATTGTAGCGCGCCGCCGCCGCCTTCCGCGCTCTCCGCTCCGCAGCCTTGTGGGAGGTGTGAAAAGCGGCCGCGGAAACAGGTCCCCAAAGCGCGCCGGTGCCGCAAGGGGCGCTGTACGCGGGGGCGCGTCGAGTGAAGCCGAACAGGACGGTCGTGGCCGAGTGGAGCTCAGCGCAGCAGGAGCAGTGAATAAGTTCAATTTTTGTTTATTCTTATTTGGTTGATAGAAGTGTTAGGGTACCCGAGCTATCTATATATATTGTTTTTCATGCTTTTTTAGTTTCTTGGCTAGTTTGGTAGGACGTTAGTAGGTAGCGAATAGTCCAATTTGTTTAAATTTTCTTTTTTTTGGAAGCGGGTTGTGGCGCACGTGTTGCATGGTGAAAGCAGTGTAAAGCGGCAGTTTTAAACCGCGTTAGGGAAGCTAGCGGAGGTAGCCGGATAGCGAGTTTGCCGTACGGCTTACCGTGGGGCCTTGATCAGGTATTTTATTGGGCTTTCTCGTTAGGTGGACGCGTGGACAATGGCGCGGCAGGCTAGGAAGGACAGGGGTGATGACGAGCTGGTGCAGTGCGAGGAGTGCAAACGTTGGTGTTATTTGGACGAGACGCACTTCGCCAGTTTAGCCGACGCTGAGGAGGCTAGCTTCGCGTGCAGGTCGTGTGAAGGATTTAAGGGAGCTGTGCGGCGGATGGAAGGGAAATGGGCAGCCAGTGTGGAAGAGCTCAAAGGGGAGCTGAAGGTGGAGCGAGAGCGGCGAATTGAGCTCGAAACTCGGATCGGCGAGTTGCTTAACAGGGAGGGGGCCGAGGCCGTCCTGGTAAAGCGAATAGCTGGCGAGCTACAAGAAGAACGGGAAAAGCGGGCCGTGCTGGAAGAGCGGGTGGAGGCGCTAATGGTACATACAGGCGGCGCGTGATCCCGGGTCAGCTCAGGCGGGCGGCGGGGACAGCGCGGAGACTCAGGCAGAGGCATGCCATGAGAGCAGGGAGGGACGCCTAGGGGCCGTTGAACAGCAGGCGAGAGCCGGCGGCAACACGGCGGTTCCACAACTCTACAGCGCGGTAGTGCGGCAGGCTTCGGGTGGGAAGGGACGAACGGCAGGGAGCACATCGTCACGTGTCAGTGGCGCAGGGCGGGTGGAGAACCAGCTAGCGCGAACTGGAGGACGACAATCGCAGGCGGGAGGCAAACGTGTAGAGCGAAGGGTCCTAGTGGTGGGGGACTCCAACGTAGCTAGAGTTAAGGAGGGCGTCCTTACAACAGTGAAGGCAGACGGGCGGGTGAGGGTGGAGGCCCAGTCAGGGAAGTGCATGGTTGACGCAATGGCAGAAGCTCAGAAGGTGGTATCGGACAACCTCGAGCATGAACATCTGATCGTTATCCATGCTGGTCTCAACGATGTGCTGAAGGGAAGGAGCCAGAACCTAAACGGACAGTTAGAGGTTGGGTTGCGTAAACTCAGAGAAACCTCTGCGAAAGTGCATGTGACCATATGCACAATCCCACATGTCCGGGGCCAGGCTAGCGCGATGGAATGGAGGGTGCGTGAGGCTAACCGGGTCATTAGGGGTCTGAGCAGACCACTTGGGTACGGTGTAATGGAGGTAAACCGGGAAGTGTACGAGTCTGGCTCCCAGCCTTTTGCACAGGATGGCATTCACTACAGTGGTGCAACGGGCGGGAGCGTAGGTAGTAGGATAGGGCGCCAAGCTACGGCTTTTTTGGGGGGACCCAGAGCCCTAAGACCACCAGTGTAGACGAAGACGGACCCAGAGAGGCTCCAAGATTCAAGAAACGTAGAATCGGTAGAAGAAATAGACGTAAGCACCAGGGGCAAGGTCATTCTGACATAGGTTACATTAACATGCAAGGTGGCAGGAATAGGCTGAAGTGGGAGGAGATAGACGAGCAACTAAGGCAAGAAAAGCTGATGGTATACGGGTTTGTGGAGACACACCTTAGGGACATGGAGCAACCTCCCTGTAACCCTGACTATGCATGGGAATATTGCAATAGAACAGAGGGCAGCAGAAAAGGGGGTGGAATTGGTGCATTTATTCATAAAAGTATGAACTGGCAAAGGGTCAAACAGGAATGCAAGGAGCATTTATGGCTAAAAGGGAAAGTTGCAGGAGAGCAGACACTCCTTGGCTTTGTATACCTGTGGACAGGAGCAAATGCCAAAGAGGAAAACAAAAAAATGCTGGAATGCATATCAAGTGACATTAATGAGCTAGGAGAAGGGTGCGAGATTATTATACTAGGAGATATGAACGCACACATAGAAGACATGGACGGGTACACAGACTCAACAGGCAACATGATGCTGGATATGTGTGAAATGCATGACTTAGTTGTATGCAACAGTACTGAGAAGTGTGAAGGGCACATAACATGGGAGGTAGGGAGCCTGCAGTCGACGATAGATTATGCACTAATGTCACATAGGATGCACGATAGGCTAAATGTAATGAGCATAGATGAATATGGCTCCAGAAGTCTAGGTAGTGATCACAAACGTATTAAGGTGAGTTTTAGAAGGGAAATGAAAGTAGGTAGGAGGCAAGATGAACAACCAGGTGGGATATTTTACTCGGAAAAGCAGCTTGAAATAGCAACCCAGCAAATTGAGGAAGTAATTTCAGAGGATACAAAAACAGAATGGACATATGCAAATTTAACAGGACTATTTGAGCTAGAGCTTACTAAGGTACGAGTCAGGACAAAAGGGAACAGAAGACGTAAACCCAAGAGCTGGTGGGATGAGGAGGTTAAGAAGGCCATAGAGAAACGCCAGGAAGCATCCAGGGAACACAGATATTCAAAGCAGAGGGGTGAACCAGAAGCTGATGTAGGCAGAAAATGGAACAACTTCTTAAGCTGTAGAAGGGAAGCATCCAATTTGATCAATGAGAAGATCAGAAGAAAGGGGAGCCAATGGTTGTCAGAAGTAAACAAAAAGGATAGAAAAGCAGCGAAGAAATTTTGGAAACATCTCAACTCCTTGAGTAATAAGACTAGCCTAGAGCAGAGCAGCTCAAGGTGTTCGACTAGAGGGAGATGAGGCAATGGAACATATAAGAACAATGATGACAGAAAAATTTAAAGAACGAAACATAGCATGTGCTCAATCAGGTGAGGATGGACTAGTCAGTGCAGTGGCTCCACTGGCACAAAGCGAGTGGGAAAGGGCAGAGAAGAGGGTTCCTAGTAGCACGTCGACAGGTCCTGATGGCATCCCAATTATGTTGATAAAGACATTGGGCCCAAAATCTAAGAAAGCATTAAGAGAGGCAGTGAGCAAAATGATAATGGACGGTAAAGCCCCTGACGGGTGGAGACTGAGCAGGATGAGCATGATATATAAGGGAAAGGGGGACAAAGCCGACATAAACAACTACCGTCCCATAACAGTGACGTCAGTGGTTTACAGGGTGGTGATGCAGATTATAAAGGACAGACTGCAGGCATGGGTGGAGAGCGAGGAGGTGCTGGGGGAACTACAAAATGGGTTCCGAGAACAAAGAAGGTTAGAAGATAATCTGTTCTCATTGACACAGTGTATTGAAATAGCAGAAAAGGAACACAGGCCCCTATGGCTTGCCTTTCTGGATATCAAGGGAGCCTATGACAGTGTAATCCAAAAGGATTTGTGGGACATACTGGGCACTCTAGAGGTGGAAGATGGAGTAAGAAATCTTTTAAAAGATATCTATAAAAGTAACAGGGTGCTTATAAAATGGGAAAACAAGGTATCTGGGCCTATAGAGATACAGCAGGGGCTTAGGCAGGGGTGCCCTCTGTCACCTCTGTTGTTCATGCTGTATTTACAAGGATTAGAGAAAAAATTAGAGAGGAGCGGACTTGGCTTCAACCTTTCCTATTTCAAGCAAGGAGAATGGATTAAACAGTCATTACCAGGACTGATGTATGCAGATGACATTGTACTTATGGCTGACAGCAAGGAAGACTTGCAGAGATTAATGGACATCTGTGGTAAAGAGGGAGATAGCTTAGGTTTGAAGTTTAGTAAAGAAAAATCGGCAGTCATGACTTTTAATGATAATCAGGGCAGCGAGCATAGGATACAGGAGGTTACGCTGGAGGTGGTGGATAAGTACAAATATCTTGGAGTGTGGATAAACAATGGGGCTGAGTACCTAACGGAACATGAAAAATATGTGACGGCTAAAGGTAGCAGAAATGCAGCTGTGATGAAAAATAGGGCACTGTGGAATTACAATAGGTACGAAGTGGTGAGAGGGATTTGGAAAGGGGTGATGGTCCCTAGTTTGACTTTCGGCAATGCGGTCCTGTGCATGAGATCAGAGGTCCGAGCAAGGTTGGAAGTTAAGCAGCGAGGGGTAGGTAGACTGGCTCTGGGAGCACACGGAAATACACCAAATCAGGGGGTACAGGGTGACATGGGATGGACGTCATTCGAGGGCAGGGAAGCCAGCAGCAAGATAGAATTTGAGGAGCGATTGAGAGAGATGGCAGAAAAGCGGTGGGCAAGGAGAGTTTTCAGTTATTTGTACATGAGGAATGTTGATACAAAATGGAGGAAGCTGACCAGAAAACTGTCAATCAAATATTTGGACTGCAGGAGGGGTGCAAACCAGGAAACAGCGGTTAAGAAAAAGGTTAAGGAAACAGAGAGGGGTCTGTGGAAAACAGGGATGCAGACGAAATCAGCACTGGGCACATACCGAACTTTCAAGCAAGAAATTGCCAAAGAAAATATCTACGATAATTCTAGGGGAAGCTCTTTGTTGTTTGAAGCCAGGACGGGAGTATTGCGGACTAAGATGTACCGAGTCAAGTACCAAGGTATAGACACGTTGTGCTGTGCGTGTGGAGAAGAAGAGGAAACGGCTGAACACCTCATACTTTTCTGTAAAGGGCTTAACCCTACAGTGCAAGGCAACGGGGCTGATTTTTTCAAAGCATTGGGGTTTAGGGACAGTGAAGGCAAAATAGACTTTAAGCGGGTAGAAATAACCAAACAGAGGTTATCTGATTGGTGGATAAAATTAAGGCAGGGGTGAAATTTCACCCACCACAAAGTACAAATTATCTTAATAGTCATGGCTAGGTGGCGTATGTCACCGCCCGATTTAAAGGGTTCAGCCTCATCCATCCATCCATCCATCCATCCGGGGGACACAGAATGGAGGAAGAGGTCAAGGAAGTTGGCAACCAAGTACAGGATAATCGAAACTGTAAATAGACAACCAGGGGTCATCAGAAAGAAAGTGAGAGAAATAGAGACCGTGAATTGGATGCAAAGAATGGAAACGAAAAGGACAATGGAGATTTACAAGAATGAGAAGAAAGAAATTAGAAGGGAAAATCTGTACGATAACACAAAGGGCAGTGCCTTGCTATTTGAGGCTCGAGCCGGTTGCCTAAGGACGAAAACATATCGGAACAAATATTCGGAATTAGATGAGACATGTGTATGCTGCAGTAAAGATCCAGAGACCACTCAGCACATCCTAATGGAATGCGACGGGATCCACCCAGCGAGAACCGTAGGTAACGTGCAACTTCCAGAAGCGCTTGGGTTTAAAGTGGAAGGAAACATAAACAGATCAGCCGTAGAGATCAGCAAGAGACGATTAGAGTACTGGTGGAAAAAAAGTAGGGAAAAGATGGATGCGACCTGATCTCTTAAAATCATAGGCAGCGGTACAAGGTAAATTTTTGAAAAAGAAAAATAATGATAGGTATACAAAAATGCAAGATAACGAACATGTATAGTATACCTGATTAAATCAAGCAGGCTAGGTGACTATTTGTCGCCGCCCCGTTTCAAAGGGGATGCCAATAAATCATCATCATCATCATCGGGGGCACTGTACGCGGGGTCTATGGAAAACAGATGCAGACGAAATCAGCACTGGGAACATACAGAACTTTCAAGCACGAAATTGCCAAAGAAAATATGTACGATAATTCTAGGGGAAGCTCTTTGTTGTTTGAAGCCAGGACGGGAGTATTGTTGTTGAAGCCATGGACGGGAGTAGAGTGGAGCAGACGGCGTACTGCGTAGCGCTGCTCGCGCCCGACGAATCTCGCTCGTGCTACTTTGTGCGCACCAGTTCTGAGTATTAAGTGTATTTTTTTCTGAGCTTCTGCACTAACATATGGCACATTCTAATCGCGCAGCTTGTTCTTCTCGGATGCCCGTGAAAGCATGCGCGTCGAGAGGGGACGGAGTGAGACGTGGCGCGCACCAACGACAAACTGGATTTGGTGACGCGGTTCGGCACGGCACAAGAGCACCTGATTTAGAAGCGAAAGTGTATCAGAGAGCTACACATTCATTCGGATCGTGTTAGGCTCCTCCTTTCAAGTGCAGAAATGTCCGGACACGGATCTTTCTTTGCATTCCGCAATGTAAACATTTAGCCAAGGGTTGAATGCACCACCTTTTTTTTTTTCTTTGCGGAAACATGTTCCGCTGAAAAAAAAAAAAAAAAAAAAAAAACACCAATAGTGCAAATGAAAGAATATATTAGCTTATGCATTATAGTTACAGCTATAGAGAAATTAACCAAACTTTTATGTCAGGAAAAAGCTTTATTCCAGACTCTCTATTCAGAACTTTTCCAGATAGCAACTTAGCATTAATTTTAATTCCAATGTACTTCAGTGTCATGCCGTTTTCCCCGTTACAATTATGAATCGCTGCAACTAATTCAAACCATGTTTTTTTTTTTTTATGTTTAGTCCCATTGTTAAATGCTTGCCTGCTCCTTTGCAGAAAGATGTATTTAAACCCGTTACATGCCACTGGTCTCAAAATTGTGTGTACATTTTCTCCGCACACAGGAAAATTGAAATAAAAGAAATCCAGAGCCCTTCCACTATTGTGAAGATGGAAGCCAGCGAAGCTGTGACTATGGTGGGTCTGCTGTAGTGAATATTGCTATAGTGAATTTATATATTATTTTTATTGATTATCTTAATTGTTACGGGGGAAAAGACGTAAGCAATATATTTACAGGATATTTACAATAACTGTGGCGGCTGACAAGATGGTAGTTGTTGGTGTCGCCTAGCTCGCGAAATTAAGCGCATCGTCTTCTTTGGAGTAATCGTACACGTCTTCTTCATCAGCCAGTCACAATATTGAGCGTCTTCGGCATGTTCGTCAAAGAGCAAGGACACTGGTGTCTTGTTTTCGCCCTGCGCGATGCCCAAATAGTGCGTTTGCTGCGTCAAGTCCGCCCGCGACGCCGACGAGATCTCTCCCGCTCCTCTTCTCGGCGGCTCATGCCCACATATCCAGCAGCGCGGGTACACGTGATTTCTTTCTTAGCTTCCTCCTTTCTTTCGTGCTCTCTTTCTTTATTGTCCCTGGCTCATACCCGCACATATCCAGTGCGGGTATGCGCCACACGTGATTTTATTATCGTTAATCGTGACGTAACTGACGAGCATGCAGTAGCGCACCCACGATCTCTGCCAGGGTGGGGGGGGGGGGGGGGTTGACAGTTTGCCAATGCCATCTAAACAGCACTAATTTCGATTTCTTCACGGGAAATTGTCAAAAAAATTCGCTTTTTGCGAGTGTGCAGACGATTGCGCGTCTTACATCTTAGTTGCAGCACTCAAATGCGTAAGGAAAGAAAAGTGGTTAAACAAAAGAGGGGGCTAAGTCGGCCTCAGGGGGGGGGGGGGGTTACAAACCCCTGAATCCCCCCCCCCCCCCCCGTCGGTGCGCCACTGCGAGCATGTGATGTTGTTGATCTCATGACCTATCAGTCATGTTACTCATGCGTTTTGACACCTGTGAGAGCAGCATTCCGGGCAAGTTGGTAATCTATTACTCAAGTATTACTTGAGTAATGGATGTAATGTAACGAAGTAATGGAATACAAGTATTACTTGTGTCCATTACTCAATAATACTTGAGTAATTTGACACCTGTATTAAGGCACAACTGCAGGGAAACCGCCACGCACATGGAGCCGAAATGCTGATGATGCTAGTTTTCTTTCTTTTTTTTTTTGTTTTTTTGTTTTGCTTTTTACACGCGGACACGATCCTCGTGTCCGCGTGTAAACGATCCCCCAGGATCGTGTCCGCGATAGCTTTGCTGTAAAACACATGCATGCAGGAACAAGTTTATTTGAACTTTGCAGAACTTTCCAAGAGAAGTTTACTTTCTTCTCTTGGAGTTGCCTGTCAGATCTCGGTATTGCGCGAGCCCACTTTTGAAACACGTCTTTGCACACCGGTATAACGCCGGTGCTGGGAACAAATACTTTTTCGGCGGACGACCGGTACCCAGAATTGCACTCAGGAACGAAGCACCAGCGTTCAGTTTTCTTCTTCGTTTTAGAGTGCATCTTTACTACATCTCACAAATGCATGACCCACGTAAATAAAAATCACGTAATCGATTAAAAAAAAAAAAACGACGCAACAGCAACCCCGTGATGCTGTCCTACAGGGAATCTGCGACGGCGGTGGCGGCACGGCCCCGCGCCCCCTGCAGCAGCGCCCCTAGCGGCAGCGGCGCACCGAGAGACCCTGTCTGGCAAGGGCAACGGCCGTGACTGCTGCAACCCGGTCGCAGCAAACAAAAGGTGCCCAAAACGTTTGGTGCGACCCATGACGTCACGTCCGTTATAACCCATGATGTCACGTCCGTTTATTTTCATGGCGGCTGTTTTTCGGGGCCGGTCGCGTTGTGAAGCGGTCCGTATTCCGTGCCTTCTTACAGAGTAAGTAATCCATTTTTCCACTCTATATGCATGTAATAAAAGGTTGGGGCTGTCAGCTGCTTGATGTGTTGCCGTTAGTTATCTTGCGCGCATATTTTGCCTCGCGGCCGCGTCAAATTGCAGCCGGCCCGTGGAATGGGCCGTGGCATCCCATATAAAGCTATAAAGCTGATCCTCCGTCAGGATCGTTAGTACGTGTGCAGAACCATCCAGTAGTGTGGTTCAGTGAATGATGCGTGAAAAAACGAGGACGCAAGAAAATCCTGGCATGGTGAGCTGTTCCGCCAGATCGTGTTGAATCGCGTTTTTGCGCGAGATGGTCGAACAGCTTTGCTACTGCTTTTCTACAGCTTTGCTGCATTTCATTTAATCATCACCTGCATTCTTTTTAATAAGACAAATGGCATTACTGCGCGAAAGAGCGTCTCGGAAGTTTCCCAACAACAGCCAATGCCGCCGTGCCTGTTGCATGCACGCTTACCAGCTACACGCTGTCCTGATGCAGTTGGAACGATTATGACGCAGTATCAGCCTGCTACTGCGGGCTGCAGGATCACGATGACAATACAATTAAAATAACTAAAGAAATTAATGCAGTAAGTGTGGTGTTCAAACGTTGCCAAGCGTGATAAGCGGACCTGCCTCGTAAGATGCGTTGAATGAATCGGCTTTCTAAAGTCAGCTTCGCCGCAGTAGACGTGTTACGCGGTGAAGCTTACCCAAAAATTATTGCAGTGAAGCATACCAAAAGTGAAAAGGGGCCGCTATCACGGGACATGTATATGTTCCTTAACTATGTACGCGCGCACTCGCCTTCGCCCATCACATTACGCGCGCCCAGGAGCGTAATAAGTGTATTGGCAGGTGTACTCACATATATGAAAACTGCCAAGAAAAGCTGGTTAAGGCAAGCTCTCTTGTCGAAACGTTTGCACCAGCCTGTTCGACCACTGTTATATCACCGCAGTTTGTGTATTGCGGTGAAGCATACCGATAGTGGGTAGGGGTCACGCGAATCGGGAGTGTAGGGTTTCAGCCAGCGACGAACCCTACCAGTCTCAACGTTCTAGTCTCAACAAAGCTCATTTTTGCGCCAGGATGACGTTTCGACAACTTTTGTTGGCTGTTGGTGATGACACAACTCTTTTACAGATAACATTCTCTAAGCCTTTTGAAATGACAGGGAGCACTGACACCGGCCGATAATTTGACATGTCATTTCTGTCCCCTGATTTAAACAGTGCAGTCAGCTTCGCCTGTTGCATTTTTGTAGGGTAAACGCCAGTAGACAAGCAAACATTGAATACGTGGGTGAAAACAGGCACTTTGCTTTGTTGTGTACCTGTCATACTGCTATTAAATTTTCCTTTCCTTTTAAAGTGCTTACGTACATCACATCGCAAGGAGTCACTGTGTAATTAGTGACCTTGTCATGTTAAAAAACCAGGCTCTACTCAAGAGAGGTTGGGGTTAAGTACCTGTGAAATTTTTTTAGAGGGGTAGTTTTCTGAGAAGAAATCAGATGCCAGAAACAGACCTGTGGTATCCTGGGTTTGAGTATTTAACAGTGGAAAGGATACAAAATACATTATATTTCTTGTCTGAAACCAACAAGTAAGTGAAATATGTAAATATATTAAATAGCGTCCATGGAGCAACTGCAAGCTGTGCACACCTAGACCCAAAATGCGCTTCTCTTGCTCCAGTCCATGCAGGCTGTCAGCTGCTTTGTTGAAGCCTCTGGTACATTCTCAGTGGTGCAGTAATTTTTGTCTGCATTTTGCTCAAGTGTGCCCTAGACATAATTGAGTGATTTGCAGTTGCAACTGGACTGCAGCCTCAGCTTGGGAGACCAGTGGTAGGGCACATTTTGTAAAACTAAGCTACACATGGCATTACCAGTTTGAGCAGAGACCTGTTTATATATGTGTCGTCTTTAGCATCTAGATTTTTTACCATGAATTCAGAAAAATCTCCAGCACATTGAGTCCCTAGATTTGAAATGCTGTATAAGTTGTCTTCTTGTTCATTGCGGTTGCGCTTAACTTCTGTCCAAATAGGAGAGCACTTCTGCATAGCACATCAAGGACCATTCTTATTAACATGCCTTCCTTTTATTTATCTTACCTACAATCAAGAGCACACGTATATAGCACATGAATGTGCTGTGCTTGAACTTGACTTACATTGCCATGTTTAGTAGCACAGTGCTCATAGTTGGTGTTGGTTCATTCAAGCTAAGCATTACTACAACCTTTAACTGTAGGTATTATGGTGTGAGAGCAGAGAAATGGATATGCAAAGACAGTTGGGCACGTTAAGACATCTTTTTGTGTGTGAAAAGGTGAAAGATACACAAAATGGGATAGAACACGTCCACTTTCATCTTTTCTCACAACAACAACAAAAAAAAAAAGTCGGAGGAATAAGGTTCCTTCACTGTGCCATAGAAACTATATGTTTGCTCTCAAATGTAATTCTGATTCGTTGGATTTGTTCTTGTGCTGTTTTTCTTGAGTGTGCTTTACTTTTCACACGTCAACGTTTCAAACTCGTTTTTATTTTTGACAGACTGAACATCCCACGTCTTGGTTTGACTTCCTGGTACAGGATACTTGCAGTTGGCATGGAGTGGTGAAGCAGCATGGTGTACTTTTATTAAAAGCACAGATTTCACCAGTATAGAAGCAGTTCATCAAAAAAAAAAAAAAACATGTGTGCTGAAAATAAAGTGTTCCTACCCACATTCCTCAGTGTCTAATTATGCTTGTATCCCTGTGTTCTCTTCAGCAAAACCACTTATATGGGGAATTGATTGTGATAAGTGCTTGTGAAAGTTTTCAGGAAGAGCTTTGGACCCTTTTTACTGGTGCACAGGTAAAATGTGCACATGCTGTAAAATTGAAACACCAGGTGGAGTAGCAAACACCAATGCTTGATGTGGCATTTGTCGGGCTTGTGTGTCGGCACATTTTCCATACAACAATATACTCTAGGACAGCATGCTAGCACTACAAAGCACCCATCTTTTATGTTAGGTATAAATTACTGCAAGCTCTTTAAAGATGGTCACAAGAGAAATGCTGGCTTTAATTCAAAACTAAAGGTGAAGGAAGCTGTGCAAATGTATTGAGAAATTATGCAATCTGTGCCGTTTACTCAGTTAAGGTAACGTCCAAACGTGCCATAAGGCCTTGATAGCTGAAACCTGAGTAACAACTGGTAATGCAATTAAAGAATCTTGCTACACCTCTAAAAATGAGGCAGTGAAATGAAATTAGTGTCACAATTCCTTTTTGTTGGGACTTCGTTTGGGTTGAATATACTGATTGTAACAACACAAAGTGGAGGGGGTGATGCACATTAGAGAAATGCTAGTCTATTTTTATATTCCACCTTCTCTACGTTCAAAGTGCAGTAAAGTTACCATGGAAAGCTACAGTGAAGCCATTGGTTGAGTCTGTATGGTGGCAATCACCAACCTAACTGCTTGGGTTTATAGTGCCTTACTTGTACATACCTATTTAAACGTTGAGCTATTTGAACATTGATTAAGGTAACCAACATATGAACAAGTAGTTTACTGAGTAAATTACATGGGGAAGGGCAGAAAGATAGGACAGAGCACAGGGGGTGTATTCTGCAAGTGTCAACCAAATGGACATAACCATTTCAACTGCTGCTTAAGTTCTGATTGGCTGGGCTGGGGCACACGTGAGAGGGAGACAGGTGCCCCAGTCAATCAACGTTTCAGCAACAGATGAAATGGATGTGTCCACTAGATGAATACTTTCAGAACACCCCCCTCCCCGCATTTCTGTCTGTGACCAACATGCCTGGTATGGCACCCTTGCTTTCAATATCCGTCTTTATCAGCAAAAGTGGGAAAGAGCCACGTTTGTGCATGAAACGTTTTCCTGAGGTTGTCTGCCTTGAAGCCCATGGTGGTAATCACAGGAAACAGGGCAGATCCAGAGTAGCACCAAAGGAGAAGCCTTTATCAAGACAAATATGGAGGGGGGTTACTGCATGCTCAAATTTGTGAGCTCACAAGTTTGCCAAGGCCGCGTCGTGTCGGTAGTTGATGAAGACTACATGAGAGAGAGAGAGAGATAAATGAGATGCGAAAGGCAGGGAGGTTAACCGGAAGGTAACTATCCATTAACATGGTTAATGAATAACCACATAGGCTAAAATTATTTAGGTACTGTTTATGAGGACTACATATTTGCTGGAAATCTCTGAAAATAATTGTGCAAGCGCAGAATAACACCCTCCACTAGTGGTGACTGTCCTTGAAGGAATGAATATGTATCAGTTGTACCTGTGTGGTGAATAAAGTTACATAAAAAAAAACTTGGCAATAGAAACTAAATTCAGAGTAGTACTCCAAATACATTGCCTCTTCTTTAGGACTAGATGAATGCAATTAATTATAATAATCAATTGAAAATCGAATGCCAACCACAAAAAAAAATGTTATAAATGTTTTAGCTCCTACCTGAGAGCCATGATTGTGAACAAAGCTCCAGTTGAACCATCTCTAATTTTTCATTTTCATGATTTGTGTTTAAACTACTTACCATGCCTCTTTCGACCAGACCAGACGAGCCTTCGTCAAACTCTTCACTACTTCAATGCAAATAATTAGAGGTTGGCAAATGTAAATTTTTTCTAATGGGAATAGTAAGTGTCGAATAGTCGAATACAGATGAATACATTTACAGCAGGCTTATTTATCTTGATATAATTAAGCACCGTGCTTGTACTGACTACAAAAAAAAAGAAAAATACTGCTAACTATCAGGGAAGATTAGGATTACTTTTAAACACAAGTTCACTAATTGTGATTTAAAAAACTGCACAAACACCTCTCAAGATCTTTAGAGCCTGGTGGCAAACAAGAGTTCTAAGAATAAATAGCTGCTGTATGACTAGCTGTAAAAAAGTACTAAATAAATGGTTGTGGCAGAAAAAAAAAAACGGAAGACAAAAGCTGCAGAAGGACTATTTTGCTGTAAAGACATGTAAAAGGACAGGTTGCAAGAAAAAAATCACCGGTTATAAAAAATTTACATGCTCAGACTGTCAATAAAAATAAATGATAGGCTATAATCAAAAATCAGGAGTTGTCATGTAGCCTTCCATCATGAAATCAAAAACACAGTTTGCATTACCAATTCTGTTTCTGCATTGCTTCGAAAACTTTTGTTGTTTCACTTGTGATAATTTGGGATACTTTGTTAGCAGATGGTGAACAGTAACAACTTTAACAGGTCGGTTACTGCGAAGTATTTGGCTAGTTTTATTTAATCAAAAATGCTGAATAGTTGATTATTTTAGAATACGAATAGTTAGCATGTAACGTTCGATTCATATCCAAAACTTCAAATATTCTTCCACCCCTACAAATAATACTTCCTTTACCAGTGTTCATGCCAAAGCCCCCCCCCCCCCTCCTTAATATGTACTCGGCATCCACCTCTACAATCCTGAGGCATACTGACGTTATGCCGTGTGGCAACCCAAGCAAATAAAAAAAAATCCTGAGGCATGATTAGATTTGCATTGTGTGGTAAGTACCAGTCTGCAATAGTTTGGATCTGTCGGCTGTGCTGAGTAATTGTACATCACATACTTGTAACAGTCAAGTAGTGCTTCTCAAGAATCGTGTTCGAACTGCACACACTAAAACATAAGCTGGGATATTCAAAAGACAAGTACATGTTTTGCTTGCCAATCAACGTTTAGTGTGCTCATTTATGTTAGGTGTGCTGTTAAACGAATATTGTAATTTGCTAATGCAAAGAAAAAACAAGCCAGTATCTCTTGCTTTATAAATATATGCACTGAACCAAGAAAGTAATTAACGAAGAAGAACATCAGAAATAAACACAAATATGTGTGCACTTACCGGCATAAAATAATTCTCAATGCAATATTTCATTGAGGCATGCAACTTGAATTAAAGCCAGCTCACAGGCTTTCCAAAGCATTCCCTAACTTGTATGTGTTGCTCAGCAACATTCAAGAAGCTTTCACCAGGTTGATTTTTCCTTTGAATAACTTAGACAATTCTGTCTCGTAATAGGTCATGTAGATGACTTCATTTTTTGAAGTCACATGTCAAGAAACCAGTGCTAGAAGAGAGTATAGCATTATGCACAGCTGCATATTTAAGGCACTTTCTAAAAACACACCGATTCATGATCATTCACTGTGTTAGTAACTATACTCCTACCGAAGCAGACTGAGAACACATCTGGGCTCAGTGGCGCACCCAGAATCTCTGCCAGGGGGTGGGGGGTTGAATTTTTAGGGGGGGGGGGGGGAGAGCAAACACTTGCCTTGCTTTAGCTAAAGGAATCCAACAGCCAATAAAATGCCTAATAATTATAATTATAATTACACCAAGGATGATGACGATCTGTATTCCATCAGCATTTTACTCAATGTAAATTAAGTGTGGATGTAATTAAGTGTGAATAAAGACAAGACAATGATAGAGTGTTTTTGTTAATCAGGAAAATTCGACGGCAAGCCACCGCCTGAATTGTAATGACAATGTGAACAGAGCACTAAAGGTACACGTTGGACTGGTGGGGCTGGACGTGTCGGGGGGGGGGGGGGGGGGTAACTTGGCCACAGGGGGGCGTTACAACTACCGGACCCCCCCCCCCCCGTCGGTGCGCCACTGTGGGCATTGCATTCAATAGCTGATGTAAAATGCGAAAATTAGTGCTTGTAGGTATGAATGAACCAAATGAGTCAGAAATATAGGTTCTCAAACTTCTAGTATTGAGTGTGGCAACATTTACGAAAAACACATTGCAACTGAAAGTTGCAAAGCATGCGCTGAAATAACTGAAATAGCTAGATTTAATAGACCAATAAACAGAAACTGCAAATTCCCAACATTTCTAAATACTTTTCCTCACACTACCCTCATAGAGGTGGCTTCCCTTAATTGCTCACACCTCTGCCTTACTTCTATAATTCCCTGCTCTCGCTGCTTTGCCCATGCTGACTGGCACCTTGCACAAAGGTTAGGGCAAAAGCAGCTTGTGTTGTGAGGCAAGCTGTCCACGTCTGGTAGCCACATGTCAGTTTATCATAGTAAATGAAAGGGAAGCCATGAGGGTAAGTCATAGAGAAGACGGATACCTAGGTTCAATGATAAACTAAAACGCCAAAATGGAACTATTAGGCAGTCCAGAGGATCAGCAAAACTGACATAGATTGGAAAAACTGGAAAGATGCATCATGGTGTATATTTATGTTATACAGGTCCCAGCCAAGTTGAAAGATTTTTACTTTCTAATAAACTTATAAGACAATACATGACCAGCAATACTGTATAGGGAACTGAAACAATTTTAATAAAGTCATCTAGAAGTCAGGACAGAGAAGGGACTGAAGTGAGGATGCTAAAGTGGATGAAGTGGAAGCAGAATGTGAAGATACGTCTTAAAAAATGACATCCAACACACGCATAAAGGTGGCAAAGATTGGACTCAATGTTCAAGAAGAAGTTGAATATGACAATTTATTAGAATACATACATGAGAGGGCAGCTAGTCTAAACACGTCTAGTCTGCTAGTCTAAACATTAACAGTTGAGCAGAAAATGATTAAGCATGGGTGCAGGCTCATGTAGAATTCCGTATGGTATGCACGATGTGAGAGTTGAATCTCATAAAGAACCGTGGCCTTACACGCCTCAAATATAAAATGATGTGGGCTAAGATGAGTGTATAATCAAGGATAGCATCAAGAGGGGGCCTCCTCCAAAAAAGAGAACAAGAGGGAGAGAGATTTTCGACGTAACAGATACAAGTCATACGTATCACAATTAACTCCAACATGTCTCGGGGAAGACACAAACTGAATCTGCCAATGGTGTAGGCAAAATGGTGTGTGTGTATATATATATATATATATATATATATATACACACACACATATATACACACACATACGTACATACATACATGCATACATACATACATACATACATACATACATACATGCATACATATATTCCGGTGTGATAGGCGTAATGTACTATATTTTTTTCATACTGTGTTACCCTTTGAACTTGGGCCATTGCTGTTTTAATATAGCAGTTGCCAACTGGCAGATAAAACGTAAATCTGCGAAACTAAGTCTACGACTGGAATATAATAATATAGCCATTTGCTGCTTGTAATTAATAACCACCTCTTTCTTTTTGCACGCAAATAGTACGCTGATATTCCCGAAAGAGCATCATACAGTAGCTTATTTGTGTTTGTTAACTAGGGCACAAAAATGCTTTACTCAAATCTGCATACTATATTTGTTTGTATGATTGATTAGTTGGTGAACTTGCCGATGAGGACTTTATATTTACTGTTGTAGCAAGATACTGGCAATGTTACATGACTGAAATGTTGCGATCTCACTCAGTATGTACATGGCCCCTTCATACATGACTGACGGCGCACTGTCATTAAATGTGTCGAAGTCAGATAATTTTATTCCATGGAGCTGGATAATCTCTTTAAAGGATGCAGAGAAGACAGGAATACCTTTTGTTGCATTGTTTAGGGAGTCCTTGTTTAATACGGAGTGATAAAATTTTGGCCTGATGTGCAGTCAGTATAATGCCACATTTTTTCATAAAAGATTTACATTACTGGCCCAAACCACATGAACAAGTTAATTACTAGCTGCAGGCATAACAAGAATTAAGGAAAAACTGCTACTTCACCGTAGCTGACACAACACGTACAGCATTGAACATGTGCGGAAAAGTGCCTTTGTGCGGTCCCTTTAGTAAAGCTATGATGCGTAGCAGTACAGTACTATCATATGTATCATGTGTAGCAGTAGTGGGAGGTAATAAGAAAAATGAAGCACCTAAACACTCAGCCTAATGGCATGCCAGAAGTTACAAAAGACAGATTTGTGAATTGGAGTTGTAAACATATACAAATTGTACTTGGTCACGAAGTAAGCATTCAGTGCATTTTAGTAATTGCAATCAATCAATATTAATTTCACTTAACTTCAGGAGAAGGAGTCAGTGGCACAATGTATCAGACGTTCGAAAGCTAAAAGGATACATTCAACGCAAGAACCAAGTTCAAGAGTGGAGATCAAGTTAGTGAACATGACAATAGTTGTGTTTTGCATGAGAGAGAAGGTCCTTATGGCAATTATGCTGACATTTGCTGAAGAAACCATTTTGTTACTCAATTAAGGATTACTGTGGAGCTTGAAATAAGTGATGTAGTGGTGGGTCGTAGCAGCAGGGAGGCTTGGCCTGGTGATCAAGGCCAGCAATTGCTCTGCCCGAGTGTCTCCTACGATACTACTGCGGTACGTCACCACATGCATTCTGTTCTAGAACCTTAGAGGCGATGCTGATCAGGGTGATTGACCTGTCGAATGCCGACTACAGTATGATTATGCCAGTGTGACAAGGATCGTATGATTGACGATGGGATCACAATTCTTGAGTCACGACGACTGAGGCATAATGACCATGGGATGACGGCTGCATGCGTGACGACGACTGCGTGATCTACGACACAGCGTGAAGGCCGTGTCAAAGGGGTGATATTACGATGAATTCGAAATGACAACACAATGCCAACCACAGTGTGAAGACAGTAATCGGTGACGGTGAACGATGACGCGTCCGAGGACATGCCCAATTGAATGTCGGTGAGCAGTCCTTCGAATTTTGCACTGTGAGTAATGTACCATAGTGGTATGTGCTGCCCGAGCCAGCAAGCAGCAGCAACAGCTTGCGATGCCAACGCCATATGCCACCAACGTCCTGCATGTCGACAGACCGAGGAAGTAGCAGCGGTCACTAAGGCCGGCAGGCGCGCGCAGCAGCTAAGCCAAGTGGGCTTGAGAAGGAGAGAGATACGGACCGCGCGCTGGACTTGTGAGAGGGAGGATGATGTGGCGTTGAGGCGATGCCCTCTCCTCTCCCGCAATACCTGAGGCCCTACCGAGCAGCAGGTGTTCCCTTTCGTTGGGCCCGCTCTACCCCGTCGAGGCGCGTTTGTGACGTGGCATCCCCAGCCAATGACAATTTAGATGCCGTTTCGCCGAGACGACAGATGCCGGCTTTTTCGCTCAATGGGCTATTTGATGCTTTCGCCTCAATCATCGCAACAGAATAACGACGATGGCGTGTTTATGTAGAGCTCACGTACGTTCGCGATTCGTCTGCGCGCGCTGTTTAATGCAAATTGCTTATAAGCAATGTTTATAAGCAATTGCTTATAAGCAATTGCTTATCGCAACCGCGGCGGCTGTAGCTGCTTTGATTGGATACTTTGGTTATAAAGTACAGTAAGGCTAGTAAATGAATTTTATTGGTATATATCTGAGGTTTTATAATTTTATTAAATCAAGAACTTCGTTAAATCGAAACAACTTGATTAGATCATGCAACATACTATAAAATGTATGCCAGAGCCAAAAGTATGTCTTTTTTGCCTACATTCGCACTAATTGTAGCAGTTGAGCATGCACTCTGCCTTCATGGGAGAAATAATTAAACATTCTTAAAAGCTATATACGTCAATGATGCTAAAATCACCAGAATTCAATTAGACCTACTATACACATATTTTGCTTTTTAATTATCGTAAATCAGGCAAAACGTTAGTTGATACTAGGTTTCCAGTGCTCATGAATGTGACAGCTAGAGTATCGAGTGGCATGTAGTGTAGCGCAGTGAAAACAAGGATACGAGAAGAAACGAAACGCAGACGATGATCACCAACAAGCCTACATTGCCACCCTTGTAGAGAACAGAAAATTTAATTTAATGAATATTTGAATGTGTATATATATCTTGTTGTACAGCTCCTTGAGTCATGGTGCCCACATCATTTGTGGGTGCAAATTCTTTTTGTCAATTCTGTCCAATATAGCGGCAAGAAAAAAACAAATACAGAAACTGAGCTCGGGTCAATTGATGCTGTTTACCCAGTGTTACTGCAGTTCATTCAATCAGGCTGCAGAGTACTGCTATACACATGACAGCTTTACTAGAGGGACCACACAAAGGCACTTTTCCGCACATGTTCAATGCTGTGTTGTGTCAGCTATGGTGAAGTAGCAGTTTTTCCTTAATTCTTGTTATGCCTGCAGCTAGTAATTAACTTGTTCGTGTGGTTTGGGCCAGTAATGTAAATCTTTTATGAAAAAATGTGGCATTATACTGACTGTACATCAGGCCAAAATTTTATCACTCCGTATTAAACAAGGACTCGATCCCTAAACAATGCAACAAAGGGTATTCCTGTCTTCTCTGCATCCTTTAAAGAGATTATCCAGCTCCATGGAATAAAATTATCTGACTTCGACACATTTATTGACAGTGCGCCGTCAGTCATGTATGAAGGGGCCATGTACATACTGAGTGAGATCGCAACATTTCAGTCATGTAACATTGCCAGTATCTTGCTGCAACCGTAAATATAAAGTCCTCATTGACAAGTTCACCAACTAATCAATCATACAAACAAATATAGTATGCAGATTTGAGTAAAGCATTTTTGTGCCCTATTTAACAAACACAAATAAGCTACTGTATGATGCTCTTTCGGGAATATCAGCGTACTATTTGCGTGCAAAAAGAAAGAGGTGGTTATTAATTACAAGCAGCAAATGGCTATATTATTATATTCCAGTCGTAGACTTAGTTTCGCAGATTTACGTTTTATCTGCCAGTTGGCAACTGCTATATTAAAACAGCAATGGCCCAAGTTCAAAGGGTAACACAGTATGAAAAAAATATAGTACTTTACGCCTATCACACCGGAATATATGTATGCATGTATGTATGTATGTATGCATGTATGTATGTACGTGTGTGTATATATATGTGTGTGTGTATATATATATATATATATATATATATACACACACACATACCATTTTGCCTACACCATTGGCAGATTCAGTTTGTGTCTTCCCCGAGACATGTTGGAGTTAATTGTGATACGCATGACTTGTATCTGTTACGTCGAAAATCGCTCTCCCTCTTGTTCTCTTTTTTGGAGGAGGCCCCCTCTTGATGCTATCCTTGATTATACACTCATCTTAGCCCACATCATTTTATATTTGAGGCGTGTAAGGCCACGGTTCTTTATGAGATTCAACTCTCACATCGTGCATACCATACGGAATTCTACATGAGCCTGCACCCATGCTTAATCATTTTCTGATCAACTGTTAATGTTTAGACTAGCATCCTTTCCTCTTGCATGACAGTTATCTCGGCTGTATTGCTGCTGCCCTCTCATGTATGTATTCTAATAAATTGTCATATTCAACTTCTTCTTGAACATTGAGTCCAATCTTTGCCACCTTTATGCGTGTGTTGGATGTCATTTTTTAAGACGTATCTTCACATTCTGCTTCCACTTCATCCACTTTAGCATCCTCACTTCAGTCCCTTCTCTGTCCTGACTTCTAGATGACTTTATTAAAATTGTTTCAGTTCCCTATACAGTATTGCTGGTCATGTATTGTCTTATAAGTTTATTAGAAAGTAAAAATCTTTCAACTTGGCTGGGACCTGTATAACATAAATATACACCATGATGCATCTTTCCAGTTTTTCCAATCTATGTCAGTTTTGCTGATCCTCTGGACTGCCTAATAGTTCCATTTTGGCGTTTTAGTTTATCATTGAACCTAGGTATCCGTCTTCTCTATGACTTACCCTCATGGCTTCCCTTTCATTTACTATGATAAACTGACATGTGGCTACCAGACGTGGACAGCTTGCCTCACAACACAAGCTGCTTTTGCCCTAACCTTTGTGCAAGGTGCCAGTCAGCATGGGCAAAGCAGCGAGAGCAGGGAATTATAGAAGTAAGGCAGAGGTGTGAGCAATTAAGGGAAGCCACCTCTATGAGGGTAGTGTGAGGAAAAGTATTTAGAAATGTTGGGAATTTGCAGTTTCTGTTTATTGGTCTATTAAATCTAGCTATTTCAGTTATTTCAGCGCATGCTTTGCAACTTTCAGTTGCAATGTGTTTTTCGTAAATGTTGCCACACTCAATACTAGAAGTTTGAGAACCTATATTTCTGACTCATTTGGTTCATTCATACCTACAAGCACTAATTTTCGCATTTTACATCAGCTATTGAATGCAATGCCCACAGTGGCGCACCGACGGGGGGGGGGGGGGGTCCGGTAGTTGTAACGCCCCCCTGTGGCCAAGTTACCCCCCCCCCCCCCCCCGACACGTCCAGCCCCACCAGTCCAACGTGTACCTTTAGTGCTCTGTTCACATTGTCATTACAATTCAGGCGGTGGCTTGCCGTCGAATTTTCCTGATTAACAAAAACACTCTATCATTGTCTTGTCTTTATTCACACTTAATTACATCCACACTTAATTTACATTGAGTAAAATGCTGATGGAATACAGATCGTCATCATCCTTGGTGTAATTATAATTATAATTATTAGGCATTTTATTGGCTGTTGGATTCCTTTAGCTAAAGCAAGGCAAGTGTTTGCTCTCCCCCCCCCCCCCCTAAAAATTCAACCCCCCACCCCCTGGCAGAGATTCTGGGTGCGCCACTGAGCCCAGATGTGTTCTCAGTCTGCTTCGGTAGGAGTATAGTTACTAACACAGTGAATGATCATGAATCGGTGTGTTTTTAGAAAGTGCCTTAAATATGCAGCTGTGCATAATGCTATACTCTCTTCTAGCACTGGTTTCTTGACATGTGACTTCAAAAATGAAGTCATCTACATGACCTATTACGAGACAGAATTGTCTAAGTTATTCAAAGGAAAAATCAACCTGGTGAAAGCTTCTTGAATGTTGCTGAGCAACACATACAAGTTAGGGAATGCTTTGGAAAGCCTGTGAGCTGGCTTTAATTCAAGTTGCATGCCTCAATGAAATATTGCATTGAGAATTATTTTATGCCGGTAAGTGCACACATATTTGTGTTATTTCTGATGTTCTTCTTCGTTAATTACTTTCTTGGTTCAGTGCATATATTTATAAAGCAAGAGATACTGGCTTGTTTTTTCTTTGCATTAGCAAATTACAATATTCGTTTAACAGCACACCTAACATAAATGAGCACACTAAACGTTGATTGGCAAGCAAAACATGTACTTGTCTTTTGAATATCCCAGCTTATGTTTTAGTGTGTGCAGTTCGAACACGATTCTTGAGAAGCACTACTTGACTGTACAAGTATGTGATGAAGCCATTACTCAGCACAGCCGACAGATCCAAACTTATTGCAGACTGGTACTTACCACCAATGCAAATCTAATCATGCCTCAGGATTTTTTTTAAATTTACTTGGGTTGCCACACGGCATAACGTCAGTATGCCTCAGGATTGTAGAGGTGGATGCCGAGTACATATTAAGGGGGGGGGGGGTTGGCATGAACACTGGTAAAGGAAGTATTATTTGTAGGGGTGGAAGAATATTTGAAGTTTTGGATATGAATCGAACGTTACATGCTAACTATTCGTATTCTAAAATAATCAACTATTCAGCATTTTTGATTAAATAAAACTAGCCAAATACTTCGCAGTAACCGACTGTTAAAGTTGTTACTGTTCACCATCTGCTAACAAAGTATCCCAATTATCACAAGTGAAACAACAAAGTTTTCGAAGCAATGCAGAAACAGAATTGGTAATGCAAACTGTGTTTTTGATTTCATGATGGAAGGGCTACATGA